>NW_028139186.1:0-600000 GCF_964270905.1 Leucopleurus acutus
AACCGGCGCCCTCACACGTACGCTCCCCCTAAACTGCTGTCGTACACTCACCTGGACCCTAAACCGTCCCCGTCCCCTAAACCTAACCCTAGCCCGAACCCTAACCCTAACCCTTCCCCGAAGCCTTCGCTTCACCTGTCCCCTAAAACTAACCCGTAAGCTCACACTACCCCGCGCCCTCACACGTACGCTCCCCCTAAACCATTGTCGTACACTCACCTGGACCCTAAACCGCCCCCGTCCCCTAACCTGAAACCTAGCCCGAACCCTATCCCTAACCGTTCCCCGAAGCCTTCCCCTGACCCGTCCCCTAATCCTAACCCGTACGCTCACAATAACCCATGCCCTCACACGTACGGTCCCCCTAAACCTTTGTCGTAACCTCACCGGGACCCTAAACCGTCCCTGTCCCCTAAACCTAACCCTAGCCCGAACCCTAACCCTAACCCTTCCCCGAAGCCTTCCCCTCACCCGTCCCCTAATCCTAACCCGTACGCTCACACTAACCCACGCCCTCACACGTACGCTCCCCCTAAACCACTGTCGTACCCTCACCTGGACCCTAAACCGTCCCCGTTCCCTAACCCTAACCGTAGCCCGAACACTAACCCTAACAATTCCCCAAAGGGTTCCCCTAACCCGTACCCTAATCCTAACCCGTACGCTCACACTAACCCACGCCCTCACACGTACGCTCCCCCAAAACCGTTGTCGTACACTCACCTGGACCCTAAACCGTCCCCGTCCTGTAACCCTAACCCTAGCCCGAACCCTAACCCTAACACTTCCCCGAAGCCTTCCCCTCACTCGTCCCCTAATCCTAAGCCGTACGCTCACACTAACCCACGCCCTCACACGTACGCTGCCCCTAAACCGTTGTCGTACCCTCACATGGACCCTAAACCGTCCCCATCTCCTAACCCTAACCCTAGCCCGAACCCTATCCCTAACCCTTCCCCGAAGACTTCCCCTCACCCGTCCCCTAATCCTAACCAGTAGGCTCACACTAACCCGCGCCCTCAAACGTACGCTCACCCTAAAGCTTTGTCGTACCCTCACCTGGACCCTAAACCCTCCCCGTCACCTAACTGTAACCCTAGTCCGAACCCTAACCCTAACCCTTCCCCGAAGACATCCCCGCACCCGTCCCCTAATCCTAACCCGTACGCTCACACTAACCCGCGCCCTCACACTTACGCTCCCCCTAAACCATTATCGTGCCCTCACCTGGACCCTAAACCGTCCCCATCCCCTAACCCTAACCCTAGCCCGAACCTTAACCCTAACCATTCCCCGAAACCTTCCCCTCACCCGTCCCCTAATCCTAACCCGTACGCTCACACTAACCCACGTCTTCACACGTACGCTCCCCCTAAACTGTTGTCGTACCCTCACCTGGACCCTAAACTGTCCCCGTCCCCTAACCCTAACCCTAGCCCGAACCCTAACCCTAACCCTTCCCCGAAGCCTTCCCCTCACCCGTCCCCTAATCCTAACCCGTACGCTCACACTATCCAGTCCGCTCACACGTACGCTGCCCCTAAACCGTTGTCGTACCCACACCTGGACCCTAAACGATCCCCATCCCCTAACCTTAACCCTAGCCCAGACCCTAACCCTAAACCTTCCCCGAAGCCTTCCCCTCACCCGTCCCCTAATCCTAACCCGTACGCTCACACTTACCCGCGCCCTCACACGTACGATCCCCCTAAACAGTTTTCGTACCCTCACCTGGACCCTAAACCATCCCCGTCCCCTAACCCTAACCTTAGCCCGAACCCTAACCCTAACCCTTCCCCGAAGCCTTCCCCTCACTCGTCCCCTAATCCTAAGCCGTACGCTCACACTAACCCACGCCCTCACACGTACGCTGCCCCTAAACCGTTGTCGTACCCTCACATGGACCATAAACCGTCCCCGTCACCTAACCCTAACCCTAGCCGAACCCTAACCCTAACCCTTCAACAAAGCCTTCCCCTAACCTGTCCCCTAATCCTAACCCGTAGGCTCACACTAAACGGCGCCCTCACACGTACGCTCCCCCTAAACCGTTGTCGTACAGTCACCTGGACCCTAAACCGTCCCCGTCCCCTAAACCTAACCCTAGCCCGAACCCTAACCCTAACCCTTCCCCGAAGCCTTCGCTTCACCCGTCCCCTAAAACTAACCCGTAAGCTCACACTACCCCGCGCCCTCACCCGTACGCACCCCCTAAACCATTGTCGTACACTCACCTGGATCCTAAACCGTCCACGTCCCCTAACCCTAAACCTAGCCCGAAACATAACACTAACCCTTCTCCGAAACCTTCATGTCACCCGTCCCCTAATCCTAACCCGCACGCTCACACTAACCCGCGCCCTCACACGTACGCTCCCCCTAAACCGTTGTCGTACCCTCACCTGGAACCTAAACCGTCCCGGTCCCCTAAATCTAACGCTAGCCCGAACCCTAACCCTAACCCTTCCCCGAAGCCTTCCCCTCACCCGACCCCTAATCCTAACCCGTACGCTCACACTAACCCACGCCCTCACCCATACACTCCCCCTAAACCGTTGTCGTACCCTCACCTGGACTCTAAACCGTCCCCGTCCCCTAACCCTAACCCTAACCCGAACCCTAACCCTAACCCTTCCCCGAAGCCTTCCCCTCAACCGTCCCCTAATCCTAACCGGTACGCTCACACTAACCCGCGTCATCACACGTACGCTCCCCCTATAGCGTTGTCGTACCCTCACCTGGACCCTAAACCGTCCCCATCCCCTAACCCTAACCCTAGCCAGAACCCTAACCCTAACCTTTCCCCAAAGCCTTCCCCTAACCCGTCCCCTAATCCTAACCCGTACGCTCACACTAACCCACGCCCTCACACGTACGCTCCCCCTAAACCGTTGTCGTACCCTCACCTGGACCCTAAACCGTCCCCGTCCCCTAACCCTAACCCTAACCAGAACCCTATCCCTAACCCTTCCCCGAAGCCTTCCCCTCACCCGTCCCCTAATCCTAACCCGTTCGCTCACACTAACACGCGCCCTCACACGTACGCTCCCCCTAAACCGTTGTCGTACCCTCACCTGGACCCTAAACCATCCCCGTCCCCTAACCCTAACCCTAGACCGAACCCTAACCCTAAACCTTCCCCGAAGCCTTCCCCTCACCCGTCCCCTAATCCTAACCCGTACGCTCACACTAACCCGCGCCCTCACACGTACGCTCCCCCTAAACCGCTGTCGTACCCTCAATTGGACCCGAAACCATCCCCGTCCCCTAACCTTAACCCTAGCCCGAACACTAACCCTAACCCTTCCCCGAAGCCTTCCCCTCACCCGTCCCCTAATCCTAACCCGTACGCTCACACTAACCCATGCCCTCACAAGTGAAAAATGGATAAAGAAGTTGTGGTACTTACGTACAATGCAATATCACTCAGCAATGAAATCTATGTCATCAGGCCCGTAGCAGCATAATGAGTGGATTCAGGTATGATGATTCTAACTGAAATAAGTCACACAGAAAAAGAAACATCATAAGATATCACTAATACACGGAATGTAAACTTGGCTACACAGGAACTGGATTACAAATCAGAACAGGGTCTCAAATTTAGAAAACCAACTTATGCTTGCTTAAGCGAAAAGTTGAGTTGGGGTGCTGCATAAAACCAGAGATTGAAATGAGCACAGATAAAGTTCCTTAAGCCAAATATGGAATAGACAAGAACTACTCCTTGCTCAACGAAATGGACTCAACACCCCATATTAAACGCCTAAGAATGTACCTGACTAGTAAGTAACTTAAAACCTATGGATTGCTATGTCTCTGAAAGAGAATCAAGCGTCTGTACAGGGGCATAAACGCAGCAGTGATAGGATTGGAGAGGTTTGGTGAGCAAATGAAGACCCTTTGAAGTCATATTGCATGGTACCCATTCCACGGGTCTCAACTCTCCAGGTTTAAGGGATTCTTCCTTCAGCTAAAACATAAATGTTGAACCCAGAGTATGTTCAACCGTGTGATTGGGAGACGTGTTCAATATGTCTCAGTTCTCGTCCCCTGGTACTCGGGTGCAACATTCCAGACGCTTTACTAACACTCTCCTGACTTGGAAAGTCAGTGCCTTTAACCTCCTGTTTGGCCCATTTGCAATTTCTGCGGAAGATGAACAGGAATAGGGAGAACCAATGAGAGACTAGCTGGAGGTGTCTGGACGGGCAAATTTAACTCTCATTTCCCACCAGGAAGAGGAATTAACCAAAGGCTCAGCGTGCCGTGCCGGAACCAGATTAGGGCCTGAAGCAATCCTGCGGTGTTGCGGCCAGCTCACAAGAAAGCGAGTTGAAGAAAGGAGCTCAGGGGCACTGTAATTCACAAACCTGCAGAGTTATAAATGACAGCTATCGTCCAAAAATATACTGAAGTAAGGCTGCCAAGAGGACTTGAAAGCGGGACAGAATTGCAGGAAACCGATTTCAGGAGGTAGACTGGAATTGCATTTAAAGCATAGGAAAAGAGGCAGAACGTCCACAATGATGCACTTGGACAAAAAGGGCATATGCGTTTTTTCCTGAATATATTCAGGAAAAAACGCATACGCCCTTTTTGGCCAACCAAGCAAGCTTGCAAAGGAAATCTGCACTACAATGAAGTCTCACTTCCCCACGGTCAAAAGGGTCATCTGAAAAAAGTGTAAAATCCAGAAAGGCAGGACAGGCCATGGAGAACTGGGAGCCTTGTTATGCTGATGGGCGGGATGTAAATTGCCAACAGCCACTAGGGAGAGGTGTATGGTGTTTCCTGAAACATCTATAAAACAAAGCAACAGAGCCTAGGGCACTTCCACTTATGGAACTATAGCTTAGGGAAATTAAAATAAAAAAGACACATCCACCCCAAAGATTGGGATGGCTCTGTTTACAAGAACCTCATTTACAGTTAAGGTTCAATATCGCAGAAAATGAAAAATGAATAAAGAAGTTGTGGTACTTACGTACAATGCAATATCACTCAGCAATGAAATCTATGTCATCAGGCCCATAGCAGCATAATGAGTGGGTTCAGGTATGATGATTCTAACTGAAATAAGTCACACAGAAAAAGAAACATCATAAGATACCACTAATACACGGAATGTAAACTTGGGTACACAGGAACTGGATTACAAAACAGAACAGGGTCTCAAATTTAGAAAACCAACTTATGCTTGCTTAAGGGGATAGGTGAGTTGGTGTGCTGCATCAAACCTGAGATTGAAATGAGCACAGATAAAGTTCCTTAAGCCAAATATGGAATAGACAAGAGCTACTCCTTGCTCAACGAAATGGACTCAACACCTCATATTAAACGCCTAAGAATGTACCTGACTAGTAAGTATCTTAAAACCTATGGATTGCTATGTCTCTGAAAGAAAATCATGCGTGTGTTCAGGGGCATAAACGCAGCAGTGATAGGATTGGAGAGGTTCGGTGAGCAAATGAAGACCCCTTGAAGTCATATTGCATGGTACCCATTCCACGGGTCTCAACTCTCCAGGTTTAAGGGATTCTGCCTTCAGCTAAAACATGCATGTGGAACCCAGAGTATGATCAACCGTGTGATCGGGAGACGTGTTCCAATATGTCTCAGTTCTCGTGCCCTGGTAATCGGGTGCAACATTCCAGACGCTTTACTAACACTCTCCCGACTTGGAGAGTCAGTGCCTTTAACCTCCTGTTTGGCCCAGTTTGCAATTTCTGCGGAAGATGAACAGGAATAGGGAGAACCAATGAGAGACTAGCTGGAGGTGTCTGGACGGGCAAATTTAACTCTCATTTCCCACCAGGAAGAGGAATTAACCAAAGGTTCAGCGTTCCGTGCCGGAACGAGATGAGGGCCTGAAGCAATCCTGCGGTGTTGCGGCCAGCTCCCAAGAAAGCGAGTTGAAGAAAGGACCTCAGGGGCACTGTAATTCACAAACCTGCAGAGTTATAAATGACAGCTATCGTCCAAAAATATACTGAAGTAAGGCTGCCAAGAGGACTTGAAAGCGGGGCAGAATTGCAGGAAACCGATTTCAGGAGGTAGACTGGAATTGCATTTAAAGCATAGGAAATGAGGCAGAACGTCCACAATGATGCACTTGGCCAAAAAGGGCGTATGCGTTTTTTCCTGAATATATTCAAGAAAAAACGCATACGCACTTTTTGGCCAACCAAGCAAGCTTGCAAAGGAAATCTGCACTACAATGAAGTGTCACTTCCCCCCTCTCAAAAGAGCCATCTGAAAAATGTGTAAAATCCAGAAAGGCAGGACAGGCCATGGAGAACTGGGAGCCTTGTTATGCTGATGGGCGAGATATAAATTGCCAAGAGTCAGTCGGAAGAAGTGTATGGTGCTTTCTGAAACATATAAAAAACAAAGCAACGGAGCCTAGGGCACTTCCACTTATGGTCCTATAGCTTAGGGAAATTAAAATCAAAAAGACACAGCCACCCCAAAGTTTGGGACGGCTCTGTTTACAAAAACCTCATTTACGGTACAAGTTCAATATCGCAGAAAGTGAAAAATGGATAAAGAAGTTGTGGTACTTACGTACAATGCAATATCACTCAGCAATGAAATCTATGTCATCAGGCCCGTAGCAGCATAATGAGTGGATTCAGGTATGATGATTCTAACTGAAATAAGTCACACAGATAAAGAAACATCATAAGATATCACTAATACACGGAATGTAAACTTGGCTACACAGGACCTGGATTACAAAACAGAACAGGGTCTCAAATTTAGAAAACCTACTTATGCTTGCTTAAGGGGAAAGGTGAGTTGGGGTGCTGCATCAAACCTGAGATTGAAATGAGCACAGATAAAGTTCCTTAAGCCAAATATGGAATAGACAAGAACTACTCCTTGCTCAACGAAATGGACTCAACACCTCATATTAAACGCCTAAGAATGTACCTGACTAGTAAGTATCTTAAAACCTATGGATTGCTATGTCTCTGAAAGAAAATCATGCGTGTGTTCAGGGGCATAAACGCAGCAGTGATAGGATTGGAGAGGTTCGGTGAGCAAATGAAGACCCCTTGAAGTCATATTGCATGGTACCCATTCCACGGGTCTCAACTCTCCAGGTTTAAGGGATTCTGCCTTCAGCTAAAACATGCATGTGGATCCAGAGTATGATCAACCATATGATCGGGAGACGTGTTCCAATATGTCTCAGTTCTCGTCCTCTGGTACTCGGGTGCAACATTCCAGACGCTTTACTAACACTCTCCCGACTTTTAGAGTCAGTGCCTTTAACCTCCTGTTTGGCCCAGTTTGCAATTTCTGCGGAAGATGAACAGGAATAGGGAGAACCAATGAGAGACTAGCTGGAGGTGTCTGGACGGGCAAATTTAACTCTCATTTCCCACCAGGAAGAGGAATTAACCAAAGGCTCAGCGTGCCTTGCCGGAACCAGATTAGGGCCTGAAGCAATCCTGCGGTGTAGCGGCCAGCTCACAAGAAAGCGAGTTGAAGAAAGGAGCTCAGGGGCACTGTAATTCACAAACCTGCAGAGTTATAAATGACAGCTATCGTCCAAAAATATACTGAAGTAAGGCTGCCAAGAGGACTTGAAAGCGGGGCAGAATTGCAGGAAACCGATTTCAGGAGGTAGACTGGAATTGCATTTAAAGCATAGGAAAAGAGGCAGAACGTCGACAATGAGGCACTTGGCCAAAAAGGGCGTATGCGTTTTTTCCTGAATATATTCAGGAAAAAACGCATACGCCCTTTTTGGCCAACCAAGCAAGCTCGCAAAGGAAATCTGCACTACAATGAAGTCTCACTTCCCCCCAGTCAAAAGGGACATCTGAAAAATGTGTAAAATCCAGAAAGGCAGGACAGGCCATGGAGAACTGGGAGCCTTGTTATGCTGATGGGCGGGATGTCAATTGCCAACAGCCACTGGGGAGAAGTGTATGGTGTTTCCTGAAACATCTAAAAAACAAAGCAACAGAGCCTAGGGCACTTCCACTTATGGTCCTATAGCTTAGGGAAATTAAAATCAAAAAGACACAGCCACCCCAAAGTTTGGGACGGCTCTGTTTACAAGAACCTCGTTTACGGGACAAGTTCAATATCGCAGAAAGCGAAAAATGGATAAAGAAGTTGTGGTACTTACGTACAATGCAATATTACTCATCAATGAAATCTATGTCATCAGGCCCGTAGCAGCATAATGAGTGGATTCAGGTATGATGATTCTAACTGAAATAAGTCACACAGAAAAAGAAACATCATAAGATATCACTAATACACGGAATGTAAACTTGGCTACACAGGAACTGGATTACAAATCAGAACAGGGTCTCAAATTTAGAAAACCAACTTATGCTTGCTTAAGCGAAAAGGTGAGTTGGGGTGCTACATCAAAGCAGAGATTGAAATGAGCACAGATAAAGTTCCTTAAGCCAAATATGGAATAGACAAGAGCTACTCCTTGCTCAACAAAATGGACTCAACACCCCATATTAAACGCCTAAGAATGTACCTGACTAGTAAGTATCTTAAAACCTATGGATTGCTATGTCTGTGAAAGAGAATGAAGCGTGTGTACAGGGGCATAAACGCAGCAGTGATAGGATTGGAGAGGTTCGGTGAGCAAATGAAGACCCTTTGAAGTCATATTGCATGGTACCCATTCCACGGGTCTCAACTCTCCAGGTTTAAGGGATTCTTCCTTCAGCTAAAACATGCATGTGGAACCCAGAGCATGATCAACCGTGTGATCGGGAGACGTGTTCCAATATATCTCAGTTCTCGTCCCCTGGTACTCGGGTGCAACATTCCAGACGCTTTACTAACACTCTCCCGACTTGGAGAGTCAGTGCCTTTAACCTCCTGTTTGGCCCAGTTTGCAATTTCTGCGGAAGATGAACAGGAATAGGGAGAACCAATGAGAGACTAGCTGGAGGTGTCTGGACGGGCAAATTTAACTCTCATTTCCCACCAGGAAGAGGAATTAACCAAAGGCTCAGCGTGCGGTGCCGGAACCAAATTAGGGCCTGAAGCAATCCTGCGGTGTTGCGGCCAGCTCACAAGAAAGCGAGTTGAAGAAAGGAGCTCAGGGGCAGTGTAATTCACAAACCTGCAGAGTTATAAATGACAGCTATCGTCCAAAAATATACTGAAGTAAGGCTGCCAACAGAACTTGAATGCGGGGCAGAATTGCAGGAAACCGATTTCAGGAGGTAGACTGCAATTGCATTTAAAGCATAGGAAAAGAGCAGAACGTCCACAATGATGCATTTGGCCAAAAAGGGCATATGCGTTTTTTCCTGAATATATTCAGGGAAAAAACGCATATGCCCTTTTTGGGCAACCAAGCAAGCTTGCAAAGGAAATCTGCACTACAATGAAGTCTCACTTCCCCCCGGTCAAAAGGGCCAGGTGAAAAATGTGTAAAATCCAGAAAGGCAGGACAGGCCATGGAGAACTGGGAGCCTTGTTATGCTGATGGGCAGGATGTAAATTGCCAACAGCCACTTTGTAGAAGTGTATGGTGTTTCCTGAAACATCTAAAAAACAAAGCAACAGAGCCTAGGGCACTTCCACTTATGGTCCTATAGCTTAGGGAAATTCAAATCAAAAAGACACAGCCACCCCAAAATTTGGGATGAATCTGTTTACAAGAACCTGGTTTACGGTACAAGCTAAATATCGCAGAAAGTGAAAAATGGATAAAGAAGTTGTGGTACTTACGTACAATGCAATATCACTCAGCAATGAAATCTATGTCATCAGGCCCGTAGCAGCATAATGAGTGGATTCAGGTATGATGATTCTAACTGAAATAAGTCACACAGAAAAAGAAACATCATAAGATATCACTAATACACGGAATGTAAATTTGGCTACACAGGAACTGGATTACAAAACAGAACAGGGTCTCAAATTTAGAAAACCAAATTATGCTTGCTCAAGTGGAAAGGTGAGTTGGGGTGCTGCATAAAACCAGAGATTGAAATGAGCACAGATAAAGTTCCTTAAGCCAAATATGGAATAGACAAGAGCTACTCCTTGCTCAACAAAATGGACTCAACACCCCATATTAAACGCCTAAGAATGTACCTGACTAGTAAGTATCTTAAAACCTATGGATTGCTATGTCTCTGAAAGAGAATGAAGCGTGAGTACAGGGGCATAAACGCAGCAGTGATAGGATTGGAGAGGTTCGGTGAGCAAATGAAGACCCTTTGAAGTCATATTGCATGGTACCCATTCCACGGGTCTCAACTCTCCAGGTTTAAGGGATTCTTCCTTCAGCTAAAACATGCATGTGGAACCCAGAGTATGATCAACCGTGTGATCGGGAGACGTGTTCCAATATATCTCAGTTCTCGTCCCCTGGTATTCGGGTGCAACATTCCAGACGCTTTACTAACACTCTCCCGACTTGGAGAGTCAGTGCCTTTAACCTCCTGTTTGGCCCAGTTTGCAATTTCTGCGGAAGATGAACAGGAATAGGGAGAACCAATGAGAGACTAGCTGGAGGTGTCTGGACGGGCAAATTTAACTCTCATTCCCACCAGGAAGAGGAATTATCCAAAGGCTCAGCGTGCGGTGCTGGAACCAGATAAGGGCCTGAAGCAATCCTGCGGTGTTGCGGCCAGCTCACAAGAAAGCGAGTTGAAGAAAGGAGCTCAGGGGCACTGTAATTCACAAACCTGCAGAGTTATAAATGACAGCTATCGTCCAAAAATATACTGAAGTAAGGCTGCCAACAGAACTTGAATGCGGGGCAGAATTGCAGGAAACCGATTTCAGGAGGTAGACTGGAATTGCATTTAAAGCATAGGAAAAGAGCAGAACGTCCACAATGATGCATTTGGCCAAAAAGGGCGTATGCGTTTTTTCCTGAATATATTCAGGGAAAAAACGCATACGCCCTTTTTGGCCAACCAAGCAAGCTCGCAAAGGAAATCTGCACTACAATGAAGTCTCACTTCCCCCCAGTCAAAAGGGACATCTGAAAAATGTGTAAAATCCAGAAAGGCAGGACAGGCCATGGAGAACTGGGAGCCTTGTTATGCTGATGGGCGGGATGTAAATTGCCAACAGCCACTGGGGAGAAGTGTATGGTGTTTCCTGAAACATCTAAAAAACAAAGCAACAGAGCCTAGGGCACTTCCACTTATGGTCCTATAGCTTAGGGAAATTCAAATCAAAAAGACACAGCCACCCCACAATTTGGGATGAATCTGTTTACAAGAACCTGGTTTACGGTACAAGCTAAATATCGCAGAAAGTGAAAAATGGATAAAGAAGTTGTGGTACTTACGTACAATGCAATATCACTCAGCAATGAAATCTATGTCATCAGGCCCGTAGCAGCATAATGAGTGGATTCAGGTATGATGATTCTAACTGAAATAAGTCACACAGAAAAAGAAACATCATAAGATATCACTAATACACGGAATGTAAACTTGGCTACAGAGGAACTGGATTACAAATCAGAACAGGGTCTCAAATTTAGAAAACCAACTTATGCTTGCTTAAGCGAAAAGGTGAGTTGGGGTGCTGCATCAAAGCAGAGATTGAAATGAGCACAGATAAAGTTCCTTAAGCCAAATATGGAATAGACAAGAGCTACTCCTTGCTCAACAAAATGGACTCAACACCCCATATTAAACGCCTAAGAATGTACCTGACTAGTAAGTATCTTAAAACCTATGGATTGCTATGTCTCTGAAAGAGAATGAAGCGTGTGTACAGGGGCATAAACGCAGCAGTGATAGGATTGGAGAGGTTCGGTGAGCAAATGAAGACCCTTTGAAGTCATATTGCATGGTACCCATTCCACGGGTCTCAACTCTCCAGGTTTAAGGGATTCTTCCTTCAGCTAAAACATGCATGTGGAACCCAGAGTATGATCAACCGTGTGATCGGGAGACGTGTTCCAATATATCTCAGTTCTCGTCCCCTGGTACTCGAGTGCAACATTCCAGACGCTTTACTAACACTCTCCCGACTTGGAGAGTCAGTGCCTTTAACCTCCTGTTTGGCCCATTTGCAATTTCTGCGGAAGATGAACACGAATAGGGAGAACCAATGAGAGACTAGCTGGAGGTGTCTGGACGGGCAAATTTAACTCTCATTCCCACCAGGAAGAGGAATTAAACAAAGGCTCAGCGTGCAGTGCCGGAACCAGATTAGGGCCTGAAGCAATCCTGCGGTGTTGCGGCCAGCTCACAAGAAAGCGAGTTGAAGAAAGGAGCTCAGGGGCACTGTAATTCACAAACCTGCAGAGTTATAAATGACAGCTATCGTCCAAAAATATACTGAAGTAAGGCTGCCAACAGAACTTGAATGTGGGGCAGAATTGCAGGAAACCGATTTCAGGAGGTAGACTGCAATTGCATTTAAAGCATAGGAAAAGAGCAGAACGTCCACAATGATGCATTTGGCCAAAAAGGGCGTATGCGTTTTTTCCTCAGGAAAAAACGCATACGCCCTTTTTGGCCAACCAAGCAAGCTCGCAAAGGAAATCTGCACTACAATGAAGTGTCACTTCCCCCCAGTCAAAAGGGCCATCTGAAAAAAGTGTAAAATACAGAAAGGCAGGACAGGCCATGGAGAACTGGGAGCCTTGTTATGCTGATGGGCGGGATGTCAATTGCCAACAGCCACTCGGGAGAAGTGTATGGTGTTTTCTAAAACATCTAAAAAACAAAGCAGTGGAGCATAGGGCACTTCCACTTATGGTCCTATAGCTTACGGAAATTAAAATCAAAAAGACACAGCCACCCCAAAATTTGGGATGGCTCTGTTTACAAGATCCTCGTTTACAGTACAAGTTCAATATCGCAGAAAGTGAAAAATGGATAAAGAAGTTGTGGTACTTACGTACAATGCAATATGACTCATCAATGAAATCTATGTCATCAGGCCCATAGCAGCATAATGAGTGGATTCAGGTATGATGATTCTAACTGAAATAAGTCACACAGAAAAAGAAACATCATAAGATATCACTAATACACGGAATGTAAACTTCGCTACACAGGAACTGGATTACAAAACAGAACAGGGTCTCAAATTTAGAAAACCAACTTATGCTTGCTTAAGGGGAAAGGTGAGTTGTGGTGCTGCCTAAAACCAGAGATTGAAATGAGCACAGATAAAGTTCCTTAAGCCAAATATGGAATAGACAAGAGCTACTCCTTACTCAACGAAATGGACTCAACACACCATATTAAACGCCTAAGAATGTACCTGACTAGTAAGTAACTTAAAACCTATGGATTGCTATGTCTCTGAAAGAGAATCAAGCGTGTGTACAGGGGCATAAACGCAGCAGTGATAGGATTGGAGAGGTTCGGTGAGCAAATGAAGACCCTTTGAAGTCATATTGCATGGTACCCATTCCACGGGTCTCAACTCTCCAGGTTTAAGGGATTCTTCCTTCAGCTAAAACATGCATGTGGAACCCAGAGTATGATCAACCGTGTGATCGGGAGACGTGTTCCAATATATCTCAGTTCTCGTCCCCTGGTACTCGGGTGCAACATTCCAGACGCTTTACTAACACTCTCCCGACTTGGAGAGTCAGTGCCTTTAATCTCCTGTTTGGCCCATTTGTAATTTCTGCGGAAGATGAACACGAATAGGGAGAACCAATGAGAGACTAGCTGGAGGTGTCTGGACGGGCAAATTTAACTCTCATTCCCACCAGGAAGAGGAATTAAACAAAGGCTCAGCGTGCAGTGCCGGAACCAGATTAGGGCCTGAAGCAATCCTGCGGTGTTGCGGCCAGCTCACAAGAAAGCGAGTTGAAGAAAGGAGCTCAGGGGCACTGTAATTCACAAACCTGCAGAGTTATAAATGACAGCTATCGTCCAAAAATATACTGAAGTAAGGCTGCCAAGAGGATTTGAAAGCGGGGCAGAATTGCAGGACACCGATTTCAGGAGGTAGACTGGAATTGCATTTAAAGCATAGGAAAAGAGGCAGAACGTCGACAATGAGACACTTGGCCAAAAGGGGCGTATGCGTTTTTTCCTGAATATATTCAGGAAAAAACGCATACGCCCTTTTTGGCCAACCAAGCAAGCTTGCAAAGGAAATCTGCACTACAATGAAGTCTCACTTCCCCCCAGTCAAAAGGGCCATCTGAAAAAAGTGTAAAATCCAGAAAGGCAGGACAGGCCATGGAGAACTGGGAGCCTTGTTATGCTGATGGGGGGGATGTAAATTGCCAACAGCCACTGGGGAGAAGTGTATGGTGTTTCCTGAAACATCTAAAAAACAAAGCAACAGAGCCTAGGGCACTTCCACTTATGGTCCTATAGCTTAGGGAAATTAAAATCAAAAAGACACAGCCACCCCAAAGTTTGGGACGGCTCTGTTTACAAGAACCTCGTTTACAGGACAAGTTCAATATTGCAGAAAGCGAAAAATGGATAAAGAAGTTGTGGTACTTACGTACAATGCAATATGACTCATCAATGAAATCTATGTCATCAGGCCCGTAGCAGCATAATGAGTGGATTCAGGTATGATGATTCTAACTGAAATAAGTCACACAGAAAAAGAAACATCATAAGATATCACTAATACACGGAATGTAAACTTGGCTACACAGGAACTGGATTACAAAACAGAACAGGGTCTCAAATTTAGAAAACCAACTTATGCTTGCTTAAGGGGAAAGGTGAGTTGGGGTGCTGCATAAAACCAGAGATTGAAATGAGCACAGATAAAGTTCCTTAAGCCAAATATGGAATTGACAAGAGCTACTCCTTGCTCAACGAAATGGACTCAACACCCCATATTAAACGCCTAAGAATGTACCTGACTAGTAAGTATCTTAAAAGCTATGGATTGCTATGTCTCCGAAAGAGAATCAAGCGTGTGTACAGGGGCATAAACGCAGCAGTGATAGGATTGGAGAGGTTCGGTGAGCAAATGAAGACCCTTTGAAGTCATATTGCATGGTACCCATTCCACGGGTCTCAACTCTCCAGGTTTAAGGGATTCTTCCTTCAGCTAAAACATGCATGTGGAACCCAGAGTATGATCAACCATGTGATTGGGAGACGTGTTCCAATATGTCTCATTTCTCATCCTCTGGTACTCGGGTGCAACATTCCAGACGCTTTACTAACACTCTCCCGACTCGGAGAGTCAGTGCCTTTAACCTCCTGTTTGGCCCAGTTTGCAATTTCTGCAGAAGATGAACAGGAATAGGGAGAACCAATGAGAGCCTAGCTGGAGGTGTCTGGACAGGCAAATTTAACTCTCATTTCCCACCAGGAAGAGGAATTAACCAAAGGCTCAGCGTGCCATGCTGGAACCAGATTAGGGCCTGAAGCAAATCTGCGGTGTTGCAGCCAGCTCACAAGAAAGCGAGTTGAAGAAAGGAGCTCAGGGGCACTGTAATTCACAAACCTGAAGAGTTATACATGACAGCTATCGTCCAAAAATATACTGAAGTAAGGCTGCCAAGAGGACTTGAAAGCGGGGCAGAATTGCGGGAAACCGATTTCAGGAGGTAGACTGAAATTGCATTTAAAGCATAGGAAAAGAGGCAGAACGTCCACAATGATGCACTTGGCCAAAAAGGGCGTATGCGTTTTTTCCTGAATATATTCAGGAAAAAACGCATACGCCCTTTTTGGCCAACCAAGCAAGCTTGCAAAGGAAATCTGCACTACAATGAAGTCTCACTTCCCCCCAGTCAAAAGGGCCATCTGAAAAAAGTGTAAAATCCAGAAAGGCAGGACAGGCCATGGAGAACTGGGAGCCTTGTTATGCTGATGGCCGGGATGTGAATTGCCAACAGCCACTCTGGAGAAGTGTATGGTGTTTATGAAACATCTAAAAAACAAAGCAACAGAGCCTAGGGCAAGTCCACTTATGGTCCTATAGCTTAGGGAAATTAAAATCAAAAAGACACAGCCACCCCAAAGTTTGGGACGGCTCTGTTTACTAGAATGTCGTTTACGGTACAAGATCAATATCGCAGAAAGCGAAAAATGATAAAGAATTTGTGGTACTTACGTACAATGCAATATCACTCAGCAATGACATCTATGTCATCAAGCCATAGCAGCATAATGACTGGATTCAGGTATGATGGTTCTAACTGAAATAAGTCACACAGAAAAAGAAACATCATAAGATATCACTAATACACGGAATGTAAACTTGGCTACACAGGAACTGGATTACAAAACAGAACAGGGTCTCAAATTCAGAAAACCAACTTATGCTTGCTTAAGGGGAAAGGTGAGTTGGGGTGCTGCATAAAACCAGAGATTGAAATGAGCACAGATAAAGTTCCTTAAGCCAAATATGGAATAGACAAGAGCTACTCCTTGCTCAACGAAATGGACTCAACACACCATATTAAACGCCTAAGAATGTACCTGACTAGTAAGTATCTTAAAACCTATGGATTGCTATGTCTCTGAAAGAAAATCAAGCGTGTGTACAGGGGCATAAACGCAGCAGTGATAGGATTGGAGAGGTTCGGTGAGCAAATGAAGACCCTTTGAAGTCATATTGCATGGTACCCATTCCACGGGTCTCAACTCTCCAGGTTTAAGGGATTCTTCCTTCAGCTAAAACATGCATGTGGATCCCAGAGTATGATCAACCGTGTGATCGGGAGACGTGTTCAAATATGTCTCAGTTCTCATCTCCTGGTAATCGGGTGCAACATTCCAGACGCTTTACTAACACTCTCCCGAGTTGGAGAGTCAGTGCCTTTAACCTCCTGTTTGGCCCAGTTTGCAATTTCTGTGGAAGATGAACAGGAATAGGGAGAACCAATGAGAGACTAGCTGGAGGTGTCTGGACTGTCAAATTTAACTCTCATTTCCCACCAGGAAGAGGAATTAACCAAAGGGTCAGCGTTCGGTGCCGGAACCTGATTAGGGCCTGAAGCAATCCAGCGGTGTTGCGGCCACCACAGAAGAAAGCGAGTTGAAGAAAGGAGCTCAGGGGCACTGTAATTCACAAACCTGCAGAGTTATAAATGACAGCTATCGTCCAAAAATATACTGAAGTAAGGCTGCCAAGAGGACTTGAAAGCGGGGCAGAATTGCAGGACACCGATTTCAGGAGGTAGACTGGAATTGCATTTAAAGCATAGGAAAAGAGGCAGAACGTCGACAATGATGCACTTGACCAAAAAGTGCGTATGCGTTTTTTCCTGAATATATTCAGGAAAAAACGCATACGCCCTTTTTGGCCAACCAAGCAAGCTTGCAAAGGAAATCTACACCACAATGAAGTCTCCCTTCCCCCCGCTCAAAAGGGCCATCTGAAAAAAGTGTAAAATCCAGAAAGGCAGGACAGGCCATGGAGAACTGGGAGCCTTGTTATGCTGATGGGGGGGATGTAAATTGCCAACAGCCACTCGGGAGAAGTGTATGGTGTTTCCTGAAACATTTAAAAAACAAAGCAACAGAGCCTAGGGCACTTCCACTTATGGTCCTATGGCTTAGGGAAATTATGATCAAAAAGACACAGCCACTCCAATGTTTGGGTCGGCTCTATTTACAAGAACCTCGTTTATGGTACTAGTTCATATCACAGAAAGTGAAAAATGGATAAAGAAGTTGTGGTACTTACGTACAATGCAATATCACTCAGCAATGACATCTATGTCATCAGGCCCGTAGCAGCATAATGAGTGGATTTAGGTATGATGATTCTAAATGAAATAAGTCACACAGAAAAAGAAACATGATAAGATATCACTAATACACGGAATGTGAACTTGGCTACCCATGAACTTAATTACAAAACAGAACAGGGTCTCAAGTTTAGAAAACCAACTTATGCTTGCTTAAGGGGGAAGGTGAGTTGGGGTGCTGCCTAAAACCAGAGTTTGACATTAGCACAGATACTGTTCCATAAGCCAAATATGTAATAGACAAGACCTACCCCTTGCTCAACAAAATGGACTCAACAATGAGGTATCACCTCACAGCTGATAGAATGGGCATCATCAGAAAATCTACAAACAAAAAATGCTGGAAAGGGTGTGGAGAAAAGGAACCCTTTTCCACTATTGTTGGGAATATAAATTGATACAGTCACTGGAGAACAATATGGAGTTCTTAAGAAACTAACAATAGAATTACCATATGATACAGTAATCCCAGTACTGGACATATACCTAGACAAAACCATAAATCAAAAAGAGACATTCACTGCAATGTTCATTGCATCACTATTTACAATATCGAGGTAATGGAAGCAACCTAAATGCCCACAGACAGACGAATGCATAAAGCTGTGGTACATATATAAAATGGAATATTACTAAGCCATGAAAAGGAATGAAATTGGGTCATTTGTAGAGACGTCGATGGGTCTAGAATCTGTCATACAGAGTGAAGTAAGTCAGAAAGAGAAAAACAAATCTTGTATATTCATGCATATATGTGGAACCTAGAAAAACTGTACAGATTAACCATTTTGCAAGGCATAAATAGAGCAACAGATGTAGACAACAAATGTATGGACAACAAGGGGGGAAAGCTGTTGGGGGGGTGGTGGTGGGAGGAGTTGAGAGACTGGGATTGGCATGTATACATTTATATGTATAAAATAGATAACCAATAAGAACCTGCTGTATAAAAATATAAAATAAAATTCAAAATTGAAAAGAAATAAAATTTAAAAAATAAAACGGAAAAAACAATTATTCCCTTCACATACATGTATTTATATGAATAAATTATTTCCATGCTTATATCTGTAAATACAAAAAAGAGGAATAAAATCTACCTTGAACCAAAAATGAAAAAGAGAAAAAAAACACAGAACCCACCAGTTCCACAGAGGAAAACCGTATCAGGGCACTTGCTCCAGTTGTAAACAATTCTGAAGTTGGTCAGTGGTGGGGAATCGTCTCCCATTCAGCCAGCAGCCCCCACGCAACAAGCGTCCTCATTGCAAAGCTGGGGCACCGTGCCGAGGCATCTGTGAGTAAACGTGAGTTGAGCCCCAGGCCAGTTGCTGCTGAACTATTCCCACCCATCCCAGGTAAAACACCTGAATATATACAAGGACTTGAAAGCCTAGAGGAAGGGCCATAGAGCCACACGAGTGACAGCATGCCGGCCGACTTGGTGCCTGCAGGCCAGCCAGGATGGTCCTGGCCCTGGGTGCTCTTCTGGAAGATTTCCATTTCCCTGCCTGAGATACCCGTCCTGTCCCTGCCCCCACTGCTTTTTTCCTTCCTCACCTCTGCCCAGGGAGAAATTCCAGCAGCAGGTATGGGTGACACATCCTCTTCTTTAGCAGGTGGCAGCCTGGCAACTGCTGCAGAAAGTCCAGCAGAGCCCCACTCACACTGGGCCACCCACAAAGCCGTGGCCTCTCACTCCCTCCCACCAGCCCAGCCCCGAGACTGCTGACAGGGCAGAGAAAATGGCGTCAGGCACGGCTGCAGGGGCTCTTGCTGCCTGGAGTGGTATTTATATTGATCTCAACCCAGGCACACCTGGGGAGGGCTGGCTGGCACGGTAAGGCTGCCCAGCTCAGCCAATCATCACCCCTCAGGGGCTCACAGTTGCAGAAAATGGAACTTGCTGAACCGGCCAGGTCCAAGGAACAGGTGTGGGCTCCTGAGAGTCAGGATAGACAAGGGGCTGCAGCTTTGGCTTGTTTTCTAATCATTTTATCTGGCCCATGAGTGGGAGACAACTTCAAGAAAACCCTCTCCTAATGAGAGGAACGCAGGAGTCAGGGAGAGGAGGGGTGGGTGGTGGTTGGAGACAGAGGCCTGGTGCCCTGGGTGCAGTGGAAGTCTCTGGAAGACCAGGTGGAGGGAGGCCGCACAGAGTGATGCCCAGGGTCACAGACCTGTCGCAGCTGCTGTTTGTTAGTTCAAGTCCTGCTCTGAGGTGCTCTGTGTCAGCTCTGAGCGACAGGTGAGCTGGGGGTGCTCTGCAATGAGGGCTATGTGCACGGTTCCTGTGTGCCCAGCCCTGCCACGGTACCTGCAAGGGTAGCTCTGTATCCTGGGAGGGGCCTGACCACCAGAGCCCCGTGGGCTGGGGTGGGGGGTGGGGTATCTGCCCAGGTGAGCTCCATATTCTGGGATTGGTCTGACCACGAGAGCCCCATGGGCTGCTGGGGACCTGGTAAAGGATGTCAGGACAGTCAGTGAAGCCACCGAGGATATACCTCCAGTTGCTCCTAATTCCTACACCCTGCTGGTCATTCTACCAACCACCAGGACATGGTATTCTGTATTAGTCTTCAATGATGCCTTCTTTTGTATTCCATTAGTCCCAGAGTCACAAGAAATTTTGGCTTGTGAGTGGCAGGACTCAACATACAACTAAAACAATACTTCCGGGCCGTCTTGCCCCAAGGGTGCAAAAATTCCCACACTATCTTTGGGGAAACCTTAGCTAAAGACCTAAAAGTTCTACCTCTGGAAAAGGAAACCCTCCTTCAGTACTCAGACGACATTCTGATTGCCAGCCCTACTAAGGAGGCCTCTGAACTACCAAGCCAATAAAGGATAGAAGTTGTCCAAGAAAAAGCTCAAATATCACAGACTGCAGTGACCTGCCTGGGCTTCATTCTCACAGAAGGTCGGAGAAGCCCATCCCAGGAAAGGGAAGAAACCATTTTCGGCCTTACCCCTTTCTAAAACTAGAAGACAGCTTAGGGGTTCCTGGGGAGGCCAGGGTTTGCTGCTTCTGGATCCCTAACTACAGTCTACTAGCTGGGCCTCTATATGAAACACTGAAAGGAAAAGATGATGATCCTTTTGAATAGAATCCAGAAGTGGCCTTTCAAGAATGGAAAGAGCAGTCAATTCAGACCCTTGCCCTGGAACTCCCTAATTTGGCTAAACCCTTTGACCTTTACATTCCCAGTGAAAGGTGAATCGCCATTGGAGAATTAGTGCAAAAACTGGGACCACTTGAAATGGAACAATGCAAGAATGCCATCCAGGTAGGATAAACTACGGTCACCAAGGGGCTTGGCCCACTGCCGCATCTGGCCAAGATACTGGCGGTATCTAAAAACCTGGAAATCAGCAGCCCAAAAGGCCACCTCCCTCCTAAGGGAAAAGGACCCCACGTGGTGATCCTAACCACCAACCATGCCCTGAAGTTGCAGGGTTTGCTCCGTGGGCACACCAACCTCGAGTGCGGAGGCCCTCCAACTCCAACATCCAGAGAGATAACCGGGGGCAACAGGGCACCATGACGACTCGTGTGAACATCACTTGACCTGGAGTTTCTCTCATAAAACAACAAGAGTGTGTCCCAAAAGAGTAGACTACTGCTTGCAGGACTTACTGCACCCAGAGGGGAGCTAATAATCTTGGCGGGGGAACCGTATATCACACTGTCACCATAGAAAAGCCTACAGACACCGTGATGATGGTGGCCAATAAGACTGGCTGGACTCCTGTTTACTTCAAAAGGCTGTTGACTCAGTGGCCATCATGGTCCTTGATCACCACTGACCCTGGACTGCCTGGGAGTTGAGCGGGCAGGGCTCTGACACCTGGTGCTGTTTGTACGTTAATTCAGGGGCCTAATTGAAGAAAGCACAGACTACTGTTCAGAGCATCTAGGCTGGCAGAAACGGTCAGCCTAAGGTGGCCGAACAAATGTGGGACGGGGTGAAACCGGCCCCCACAGCGTCTCTGCACATCTCTTTCCTGGACCCTTAAAGGTCATTAGAATCTATAACGCTTCCAATGCTGGTGCTCAGGTGGACGAGCAGGGAGGCAGGGGGCCTGGGGACAATCAACGTCACCTGGAGGCTGCTGGGGAGAAGCTCTGACCCTCGCCCCTTGGTATGAGGGCTCCCAACTCAGCACTCAGCAGTTACAGAAGAAGGGTCTGCACCCTCAGCACTCCAAGAATGAGGAACGGGACAAAAGGCAGAGGAGGGGTTTGTCCCCAGCAAAGCCCATTAAAAATCCCTGGGAGATAAAAATAGAATCTGGGCAATAAAGTCAAGTCTAACCTTTCTTATCCTTTGTGCTTTGTCTAATTTCATGTGCTCCTAGGGTCCCGCATGCAGAGGTTCCACACCCGGCACTTCAGACCAGATTTCCTAGTGCAGAATGGCTGGGTCGACACCTCAGCTCCTGGGGCCCAGTGCAGACTCCGCGATATAGAGCCTGAGCTGCAGCCAACCCGGCCCTCGAGAGCTCCGCCCCCTCCCTCCCACTGACTCTGACAGGATCTCTACACAGCAGCCCAGCCCACAGCCCACGGGGTAGTGCATGCTCTCACCTCTCCATTCTCTGATCAAAATATAAAGTTTCCTTTGCTTGTGAACCAAACTCAGTCTCGATCTGTTGGCCCCAATGACACTGCGCAGGGGGACACTTGTTGGGGTCCACTCTGGAGGATCAGTAACAGAAATTGAGACTATTGTAACCTCAATGAACAGATGTGTGAGCCAAACTGTAGTTAACATAGAACAGTGTATAAGGCTCGGGTAAAATAAGATGTTTCTAACGCTTCCATTGGCTATTTCCATCACTTTATTATAAGCAAGTTCAGTGAAAAGGTTTGTCTTATTTGTCAGGTCAATATTAGAGAAACGAAGTGATTTCTTTCCAAGGATGTACATCTAATAATCTTGGTTAAAGCTTCAATCTTGTTTTAAATGCTTTTCCATTGAAAATGATACCTCTCTTTCAGCTCCCCCATTTCTGAGAAGTATAAAATCTTATAATTTATTATTACCAAAGGGGAAAGGTGGGAGGAGGGATAAATTAACAGTTTGGGATTAACACATACACACTGCTATGTATAAAATAGATCATCAACAAGGAACTACTGTATAGCACAGGGAACTACACTCAACATTTTGCAATAACCTATAAGGGGAAATAATCTGAAAAAGAATAGATATTTTTATTGACATCATCTATCAATGACAGTTAAAGTGTAACCTAGGGGAAGCTGGTGGTGAGTGCTTCTGACCCTGAAGACTTCAATCATCTAAAGTTTGGACTCTGCCTACTTCCCAAGGCCCTTAATGAACATATGTGTAGCCGTAGCTTAAAAAATTCCCCAGTTTGGGTTTCGGGGAGACACTGATTTTGAAAAAGCCCTGGTGTTCTCCTTACATGAATGGGACTCTTCCTACTGCTAAAACATGTCTGTCACACCCAGAGGATGGTATACCGTCTGATCGGGAAGAGTTTGGAAAAGGCATCTCATCTCCTCATCTCCTGGTGCTCGGGTTCACCCATCCAGCGTCTTTACTAACAGTCTCCCCACTTGGAGATGGCAGCACTGTCAACATCCTGTTGCGTACAGTTTGGAATTTGTCCAGAGGATGAAGCGGAAGGATGAGGAACAATGAGAGACAAGTCCTAGGTGTTCAGACAGGCACATGTCACTCTAATTTCCAATCAGGAAGACGAATTGACCAAAGGCTAGGGTTGCCCATGGAAACAGTATAGGGCTTGAGGAAATCCCGCTGCTTTGTGGCCAGTTCCCATAAACACAAGTTGAACAATGGAACTCAGGGGCAGTAAAATTCACGAAACTGCAGAGTTGAAAATATCCATCACTGAAAAATGTCTTGAGGAAAGTCAGAGAAAAGGACTTGTAAGCAAGGGAGAATGGCAGGAAAGGGATTTGAGGAGGTAGAAAGGACTCGCCATTAAGCACAAGAAAAGGAGCTGAACATTGCCAACATTGCAGTTGGCCAAAAAGGGTGTATGCGTTTTTTTCTGTATATATTCAAGAAAAGGGCATACACTTTTTTAGCCAACCAAACAGGTGGGCACTGGAAGTCAATACTACAAGAGATATCACTTCGCATCAGTCAGAAGAGCCATCCTCATAAAGTGTAAACAACAAAAATGCAGGACAGGGCAAGGAGAAGAGGGAGCCCTGTGAGACTTATAGTGGAAATGTATATTGCCAACGGCCATTCTGGAGAAGTGTATTGTGTTTACTAAAGCATCTAAAAAATGAGCTACAGAGCATAGGGCACTTGCACTCATGGGCGTATATCTTGGGAAAAACAAAAATCGAGAGGACACAGGCACCCCAATGTTTACCCCCTCTCTGTTTAAAAGATCCTCGACTAGGATATAACTTAAATGTCTCTGGAGAGAAAAAATGGATAGAGATGTGGTACTTAGGTAGAGTGGAATATTATTCAGCCTGGAAATCAATGAAATATGGCCAGTTGTAACAACTCCGGAGGAGTTACGTATGATCATTCTAAGTGACATAATTCAAAAAGAAAAAGACACATATCATAAGATATCACTTAAAGGTGGAATCCAAAATGGCTACACATGAAATAAATTACAAAACAAAAACATAGTCAAATATGTAGAAAACACGCATAAGGCTGCTAAACGGGAAAGGTGGGGAGGGGTGAGGCATCATCCAGGAGGTTGAAATTAGCAAAGATACCATTCCAAATACCAAACTGATAATCAACAAGGCCTACACGGTAGCTAAAAGAACTGCACTCAGCACACTCAAGTCACCGGAAAAGAATATATACGACTGGTAAGAATCTGAAAAAGAATTTACTGATGTCTCTCTGTACGTGAATCAAGTGGATGTACAGCAGCAAGAAACAGAGCTTTGAAAATCAGCTGTAACCAATATAGTAATAAATTGAAAAAAATAAACGACAGAGAGACAGAGAAAACCTCTTACAACTTTTCCTCAGGGCCGGTGATGCAACATGGATTGAACACATCTAGACCCACAGCAGGATGAGACATAAGGCTGGAAACTGTTTGCACTAAGAGAAATGTGAGGTTGGGTGAGGAAATGCACACCCTTTAAAGTAATACTACCTGGTACCCATTCAATGGGTCCCAAATCTGCAGGTTCAAGGGATCTTCCTACAGCTAAAACATGCATGGAAAACCCAGAGGACTGTACACCATGTGATCGGGAGATGTGTCTAAAATGCAGCTCATTTATCCTCTCCTGGTGCTCCTGTTCACCATTCCAGCCACGTTACTTAGAATCTCCCCACTTGGAGAATCAGCACATTTCAAGTTCTGTTTCACACATTTTGCAAATTGTGAGGAGGATGAACGGGAAGAGGGGGAACCAATGAGAGAATAGTTGTAGGGGTTCGGACGGGCACATATCACTCTAATTTCCCATTAAGAATAAGAATTGCAAAAAGGCTCAGCCCGCCTCGCCCGAGCCAAAATAGGGCCTGAAGCAATCCTGCGGGTTTGAGGCCAGCTCACAAAAGAGCAACTTAAAAAATGGAGCTCAGGGTCACTGCAATTCACAAACCTGCAGAGTTATAAATGAAAACTAACGTCCAAAAATATGTTGAGGTAAGGCAAAGAAGAGGATCTGAATGCAAGACAGAATTGCAAGAAACAGATTTCAAGAGATAGATTGGACTCATCTTTAAAGCACATGAAAAGCGGCAGATTTTCGACAATGATGCAGTTGGCCCAAAAGGGCGTATGCGTTTTTTCCTGATTATATCCAGGAAAAAACGCATACGCACTTTATGGGCAACGAAGCAAGCAAGCAATGCAAATGTGCACAACAAAGAAGTCTCATTTCCCACTGGTCAAAAGGGCCATCCTAAAAAATTGTAAAAACCAGAAATGCAGGACAGGCCATGGAGAACAGGGAGCCTTTATACGCTGATGGGCAGTGTGTGAACTGCCGAGAGCCACTCTGGAGAAGTGTATGGTGGTTCCTAAATCATCTAAAAAACAGAGCTACAGAGCATAGGACACTTCCAATCATGGGAGTATATCTAGGGAAGTCTAAAAATCAACAAGACACAAGCACACCACAGTTTAGGGCTACTCTGTTTACAAGAACCTCAACTTCAGTACACCTTAAATATCCCAGGAAAGAGAACAATGGATAAAGAAGATGTGGTACTTATGTACAATGGAATATCTCTTCACCATGATATCAATGTAATAAGGCTAGTAGAAGGATAAAGAGTGGATTTAGGTCCGATAATACTACTTGAAGTAAGTCAAACAGAAAAAGAAACATATCATAAGATATCACTTATAGAGGGAGGGTAAATATGGCTGCACAAGAAATGAATTACAGAACAGAACAGTGTCTCACATTTAGAAAACACACTTATTTCAGCTTAAGGGGAAAGGAGAGGTGGGGTGATGCATAAAACCAGAGTTTGAAATTAGCACAGATACCGTTCAATAAACCAAATAGATATTAGACAAGATCTACACCTTGCTCAATGAACTGGCCTCAACACACCCTATACACCGCAGAGAAATATATCTGAGTAATAAGAATCTTAAAACCCATGTATTGATATATCTCCATAAGGGAATCAAGTGTGTGCAGAGCGGCACAAACACAGCAGTGAAAATGAGCTAAACCCCATTATAGAAATAAATTTTAAAAACAAAACGCAGAAACAATGAAAGAGAGAAAAATTCTTACAAAATTCGCTCAGGGGCTGTGATGCAACCTGGATTGACCACATATAAACCCACAGCTGGATAAGACATAAGGCTGGACACTTGGGGCTGAGAGGATTGGTGAGCTTTGGTGAGCAACTGCCAAAAGTTTCATGCAATACTTCATGCTACTCATGCCAAGGGTCCCAACACTCCAGGTTGAAGGGAATCTTCCTACAGCTAAACCATGCTTGGGAAACCCAGCGACTGGTATACCATATGATCGGGAAAGGTTTCTAAAACGCACCTCATTTTTCCTCTCCTGGGGCTCCGGATCGACATTCCAGCCGCTTTACTAAAAATATCCCCACATGGAGAGTCAATGCCTTTAAGTTCTGGTATCGCACAGTCTGCAGTTAGTGCGGAGGATGAATGGGAATAGGGGGAACCAGTGAGAAACTAGATGTAGCGGTTTCAATGGGCACATGTCACTCTAATTTCACATCAGTAAGAAGAATAACCCTAACCCTAACCCTTCCCCGAAGCTTTCCCCTCACCCGTCCCCTAATCCTAACCCGTACGCTCACACTAACCCGCGCCCTCACACGTACGCTCCCTCTAAACCATTGGCATACACTCACCTGGACCCTAAACCGTCCCCGTCCCCTAACCCTAACCGTAGCCCGAACCCTAACCCTAACCCTTCCCCGAAGCCTTCCCCTCACCCGTCCCCTAATCCTAACCCGTACGCTCACACTAACCCGCGCGCTCACACGTACGCTCCCCCTCAACCGTTGTTGTACACTCACCTGGACCCTAAACCGTCCCCATCCCCTAACCCTAACCCTAGCCCGAACCCTGTCTCTAACCCTTCCCCGAAGCCTTCCCCTCACCCGTCCCCTAATCCTAACCTGTACGCTCACATTAACCCGCGCCCTCACACGTACGCTCCCCCTAAACTGTTGTCGTACACTCACCTGGACCCTAAACCGTCCCCGTCCCCTAACCCTAACCCTAGCACGAACCCTAAACCTAACCCTTCCCCGAAGCCTTCCCCTCACCCGTCCCCTAATCCTAACCCGTGCGATCACACTAACCTGCGCCCTCACACGTACGCTCCCCCTAAAGCTCTGTCGTACCCTCTCCTGCACCCTAAACCGTCCCCGTCCCCGTCCCCTAACCCTAGCCTGAACCCTAACCCTAAACCTTCCCCGAAGCCTTCCCCTCACCCGTCCCCTAATCCTAACCCGTACGCTCACAGTAACCTGCGCCCTCACACGTACGCTCACTCTAAACCGATGTCGTACCCTCACGTGGACCCTAAACCGTCCCCGTCCCCTAACCCTAACCCTAGCCCGAACCCTAACAATAACTCTTCCCCGAAGCCTTCCCCTCACACGTCCCCTAATCCTAACCCGTACGCTCACACTAACCCGCGCCCTCACATGTACGCTCCCCCTAAAGCTCTGTCGTACCCTCACCTGGACCCTAAACCGTCCCCGTCCCCTAACCCTAACCCTAGCCCGAACCCTAAACCTAAACCTTCCCCGAAGCCTTCCCCTCACCCGTACCCTAATCCTAACCCGTACGCTCACACTAACCCGCGCCCTCACACGTACGCTCACCATAAAGCTCTGTCGTACCCTCACCTGGACCCTAAACCGTCCCCATCCCCTAACCCTAACCATAGCCCGAACCCTATCCCTACACCTTCGCCGAAGCCTTCCCCTCACCCGTCCCCTAATCCTAACCCGTACACTCACACTAACACGCGCCGTCACACGTACGCTCCCCCTCAACCGTTGTCGTACCCTCACCTGGACCCTAAACCGTCCCCATCCCCTAACCCTAACGCTAGCCCGAACCCTAACCCGAACCCTAAACATAACACTTCCCCGAAGCCTTCCCCTCACCCGTCCCCTAATCCTAACCCGTACGCTCACACTAATCCGCGCCCTCACACGTACAGTCCCCCTAAACCATTGTCGTACACTCACCTGGACCCTAAACCGTCCCCGTCCCCATCCCCTAACCCTAGACCGAACCCTAACCGTAAACCTTCCCCGAAGCCTTCCCCTCACCCGTCCCCATCCTAACAGGTACGCTCACACTAACCCACGCCCTCACACGTACGCTCCCCCTAAGCCGTTGTCGTACCCTCACCTGGACCCTAAATGGTCCCCGTCCCCTAAACCTAACCCTAGCCCTAGCCCGAACCCTAACCCTAACCCTTCCCCGAAGCCTTCCCCTCACCCGTCCCCTAATCCTAACCCGTACGCTCACACTAACCCGCGCCCTCACACGTACGCTCCCCCTAAACTGTTGTCGTACCCTCACGTGGAACCTAAACCGTCCCCGTCCCCTAACCCTAACCCTAGCTCGAACCCTAACCCTAACACTTCCCCGAAGCCTTCCCCTCACCCGTCCCCTAATCCTAACCCGTACCCTCACACTAACCCGCGCCCTCACACGTACCCTCCCCCTAAAGCGTTGTCGTACCCTCACCTCGACCCTAAACCGTCCCCGTCCCCTAACCCTAACCCTAGCCCGAACCCTAACCCTAAGCCTTCCCCGAAGCCTTCCCCTCACCCGTCCCTAATCCTAACCCGTACCCTCACAGTAACACGCGCCCTCACACGTACGCTCCCCCTAAACCGTTGTCATTACCCTCACCTGGACCCTAAACCGTCCCTGTCCACTAACCCTAACCTTAGCGCGAACCCTAACCCTAACCCTTCCCCGAAGCCTTCCCCTCACACATCCCCTAATCCTAACCCGTACGCTCACACTAACCCGCTACCTCACACGTACGCTCCCCCTAAAGCGTTGTCGTACCCACACCTGGAACCTAAACCGTCCCCGTCCCCAAACCCTAACCGTAGCCCGAACCCTAACCCTAACACTTCCCCAAAGCCTTCCCCTCACCCGTCCCCTAATCCTAACCCGTACGGTCACACTAACCCACGCCCTCACACGTACACTTCCCCTAAAATGTTGTCGTACCCACACCTGGACCCTAAACCGTCCCCGTCCCCTAACCCTAACCCTAGCCCGAACCCTAGCCCTAACCCTTCCCCGAAGCCTTCCCCTCACCCGTCCCCTAATCCTAACCCGTACGCTCACACTAACCCGCGCCCTCACACGTACCCTCCCCCTAAAGCGTTGTCGTACCCTCACCTGGACCCTAAACCTTCCCCGTCCCCTAACCCTAACCCTAGCCTAAACACTAACCCTAACACTTCCCCAAAACCTTCCCCTCACCCGTCCCCTAATCCTAACCCGTACGCTCACACTAACCCACGCCCTCACACGTACCCTCCCCCTAAAGCGCTGTCGTACCCTCAACTGGACCCTAAACCGTCCCCGTCCCCTAAGCCTAACCCTAGCCCGAACCCTAACCCTAACACTTCCCCGAAGCCTTCCACTCACCCGTCCCCTAATTCTAACCCGTACGCTCACACTAACCCGTGCCCTCACACGTACGCTCCCCCTAAACCGTTGTCATACCCTCACCAGGACCCTAAACCGTCCCCGTCCCCTAGCCCTAAGCTTAGCCACAACCCTAACCCTAACCCTTCCCCGAAGCCTTCCACTCACCCGTCCCCTAATCCTAAACCATACGCTCACACTAACCCGCACCCTCACACGTACCCTCCTCCTCAAGCGTTGTCGTACCCTCATCTGGACCCTAAACCATACCCGTACCCTAACCTTAACCTTAGCTCGAACCCTAACCCTAACCATTCCCCGAAGCCTGCCCCTCACCCGTCCCCTAATCCTAAACCATACGCTCACACTAACCCACGACCTCACACGTACGCTCCCCCTAAACTGTTGTCGTAACCTCACCTGGACCTAAACCGTCCCTGTCCCCTAACCCTAACCCTAGCCCGAACCCTAAACCTAACCCTTCCCCGAAGCCTTCCCCTCACCCATCCCCTAATCCTAACCCGTACGCTCACACTAACCTGCGCCCTCACACGTACGCTCCCCCTAAACCGTTGTCGTACCCTCACCTGGTCCCTAAAACGTCCCCATCCCCTAACCCTAACCCTAGCCCGAACCCTAACACTAACCCTTCCCCGAAGCCTTCCCCTCACCCGTCCCCTAATCCTAACCCGTACGCTCACACTAACCCGCGCCCTCACACGTACAGTCCCCTTAAACCATAGTCGTACACTCATCTGGACCCTAAACCGTCCCCGTCCCCGTCCCCTAACCCTAGACCGAACCCTAACCCTAAACCTTCCCCGAAGCCTTCCCCTCACCCGTCTCCTATCCTAACAGGTACGCTCACACTAACCCACGCCCTCACACGTACGCTCCCCCTAATCCGTTGTCGTACCCTCACCTGGACCCTAAATGGTCCCCGTCTCCTAAACCTAACCCTAGCCCTAGCCCGAACCCTAACCCTAACACTTCCCCGAAGCCTTCTCCTCACCCGTCCCCTAATCCTAACCCGTTCGCTCACACTAACACGCGCCCTCACACGTACGCTCCCCCTAAACCGTTGTCATACCCTCACCTGGACCCTAAACCGTCCCTGTCCACTAACCCTAACCCTAGCCCGAACCCTAACCCTAACCCTTCCCCGAAGCCTTCCCCTCACACATCACCTAATCCTAACCCGTACGCTCACACTAACACGCTACCTCACACGTACGCTCCCCCTAAAGCGTTGTCGTACCCTCACCTGGACCCTAAACTGTCCCCGTCCCCTAAACCTAACCCTAGCCCGAACCCTAAACCTAACCCTTCCCCAAAGCCTTCCCCTCACCCGTCCCCTAATCCTAACCCGTACGGTCACACTAACCCACGCCCAAACACGAACGCTTCCCCTAAAATGTTGTCGTACCCTCACCTGGACCCTAAACCATCCCCGTCCCCTAACCTTAACCCTAGCCCGAACCCTAGCCCTAACCCTTCCCCGAAGCCTTCCCCTCACCCGTCCCCTAATCCTAACACGTACCCTCACACTAACCCGCGCCCTCACACATTCGCTCCCCCTAAACCGTTGTCGTACCCTCACCTGGACCCTAAACCGTCCCCGTCACCTAACCCTAACCCTAGCCCCTACCCTAAACCTAACGCTTCCCCGAAGCCTTCCCCTCACCCGTCCCCTAATCCTAACACATATGCTCACACTAACCCGTGCCCTCACACGTACGCTGCCCCTAAACCGTTGTCGTACCCTCACCTGGACCCTAAAACGTCCCCGTCCCCTAAACCTAACCCTAGCCCGAACCCTAAACCTAACCCTTCCCCGAAGCCTTCCCCTCACCCATCCCCTAATCCTAACCCATACGCTCATACTAACCCGCGCCCTCACACGTACGCTCCCCCTAAACCGTTGTTGTATCCTCACCTGGACCGTAAACCGTCCCCGTCCCCTAACCCTAACCCTGGCCCGAACCCTAAACCTAACCCTTCCCTGAAGCCTTCCTCTCACCCGTCCCCTAATCCTAACCCGTACGCTCACACTAACCCGCGCCCTCACACGTAGCCTCCCCCTAAAGCGTTGTCGTACCCTCACCTGGACCCTAAACCGTCCCCGTCCCCTAACCCTAAACCTAGCCCGAACCCTAACCCTAACCCTTCCCCGAAGCCTTCCCCTCACCCTTCCCCTAATCCTATCCCGTACGCTCACACTAACCCACGCCCTCACACGTACCCTCCCCCTAAAGCGTTGTCGTACCCTCACCTGGACCCTAAACCTTCCCCGTCCCCTAACCCTAACCCTAGCCCGAACACTAACCCTAACACTTCCCCAAAACCTTCCCCTCACCCGTCCCCTAATCCTAACCCGTAGGCTCACACTAACCCACGCCCTCACACGTACCCTCCCCCTAAAGCGCTGTCGTACCCTCAACTGGACCCTAAACCGTCCCCGTCCCCTAAGCCTAACCCTAGCCCGAACCCTAACCCTAACACTTCCCCGAAGCCTTCCCCTCACCCGTCCCCTAATTCTAAACCGTACGCTCACACTAACCCGCGCCCTCACACGTACGCTCCCCCTAAACCGTTGTCATACCCTCACCAGGACCCTATACCGTCCCCGTCCCCTAGCCCTAAGCTTAACCAGAACCCTAACCCTAACCCTTCCCCGAAGCCTTCCCCTCACCCGTCACCTAATCCTAACCCGTACGCTCACACTAACCCGCACCCTCACACGTGCCCTCCTCCTAAAGCGTTATCGTACACTCATCTGGACCATAAACCATCCCCGTAACCTAACCTTAACCCTAGCTCGAACTCTAACCCTAACCATTCCCCGAAGCCTGCCCCTCAACCGTCCCCTAATCCTAAACCATAAGCTCACACTAACCCACGCCCTCACACGTACGCTCCCCCTAAACTGTTGTCGTAACCTCACCTGGACCTAAACCGTCCCTGTCCCCTAACCCTAACCCTAGCCCGAACCCTAACCCTAACCCTTCCCCGAAGCCTTCCCCTCACCCATCCCCTAATCCTAACCCGTACGCTCACACTAACCTGCGACCTCACACGCACGCTCCGCCTAAACCGTTGTCGTACCCTGACCTGGTCCCTAAACCGTCCCCGTCCCCTAACCCTAACCCTAGCCCGTACCCTAAACCTTACGCTTCCCCGAAGCCTTCCCCTCACCCGTCCCCTAATCCTAACACATATGCTCACACTAACCCGTGCCCTCACACGTACGCTGCCCCTAAACCGTTGTCGTACCCTCACCTGGACCCTAAAACGTCCCCGTCCCCTAACCCTAACCCTAGCCCGAACCCTAAACCTAACCCTTCCCCGAAGCCTTCCCCTCACCCATCCCCTAATCCTAACCCATACGCTCACACTAACCCACGCCCTCACACGTACGCTCCCCCTAAACCGTCGTCGTATCCTCACCTGGACCGTAAACCGTCCCCGTCCCCTAAACCTAACCCTGGCCCGAACCCTAAACGTAACCCTTCCCCGAAGCCTTCCCCTCACCCGTCCCCTAATCCTAACCCGTAGGCTCACACTAACCCGCGCCCTCACACGTACCCTCCCCCTAAACCGTTGTCGTACACTCACCTGGACCCTAAACTGTCCCCGTCCCCTAACCCTAACCCTAGCCCGAACCTTAACCCTAACACTTCCCCGAACCCTTCCCCTCACCCGTCCCCTAACCCTAACCCGTACGCTCACACTAACCTGCGCCCTCACACGTATTCTCCCCCTAAACCGTTGTCGTACCCTCACCTGGACCCTAAACCTTCCCTTTCCCCTAACCCTAACCCTAGCCCGAACCCTAACCCTAAACCTTCCCGGAAGCCTTCCCCTCACCCGTCCCCTTATCCTAACCGTTCGCTCACACTAACCCGCGCCCTCACATGTACGCTCCCCCTAAAGCGTTGTCGTACCCTCACCTGGACCCTAAACCGTCCCCTTCCCCTAACCCTAACCCTAGCCCGAACCCTAACCTAACCCTTCCCCGAAGCCTTCCCCTCACCCGTGCCCTAATCCTAACCCGTACGCTCACACTAACCCGTGCCCTCACATGTACGCTCCCCGTAAACCGTTGTCGTAACCTCACCTGGACCCTAAACCGTCCCCGTCCCCGTCCCCTAATCCTAGCCTGAACCCTAATCCTAACCCTTCCCCGAAGCCTTCCCCTCACCCATCCCCTAATCCTAAACCGTACGCTCACACTAACCCGCGCCCTCACACATACGCTCCCCCTACACCGTTGTGGTACCCTCACCTGGACCCTAAACCGTCCCCGTCCCCTAAACCTAACCCTAGCCCGAACCCTAACCCTAACACTTCCCCGAAGCCTTCCCCTCACCCGTCCCCTAATCCTAACCCGTACGCTCACACTAACCCGCGCCCTCACATGTACGCTCCCCCTAAAGCGTTGTCATACCCTCACCTGCAACCTAAACTGTCCCTGTCCCCTAACGCTAACCCTAGCCCGAACTCTAACCCTAACACTTCCCCGAAGCCTTCCCCTCACCCGTCCCCTAATCCTAACCCGTACGCTCACACTAACCCGCGCCCACACACGTACGCTCCCCCTAAAGCGTTGTCGTACCCTCACCTGGACCCTAAACCGTCCCCGTCCCCTAAACCTAACCCTAGCCCGTACCCTAAACCTAACCCTTCCCCGAAGCCTTCCCCTCACCCGTCCCCTAATCCTAACCCGTACGCTCACACTAACCCGTGCCCTCACACGTACGCTCCCCCTAAGCCGTTGTCGTACCCTCACCTGGACCCTAAACCGTCCCCGTTCCCTAACACTAACCCTAGCCCGAACCCTAAACCTAATACTTCCCTGAAGCCTTCCCCTCACCCGTCCCCTAATCCTAACCCGTACGCTCACACTAACACGCGCCCTCACACGTACGCTCCCCCTAAACCGTTGTCGTACCCTCACCTGGACCCTAAACCGTCCACGTCCCCTAACACTAACCCTAGCCCGAACCCTAACCCTAACCCTTCCCCGAAGCCTTCCCCTCACCCGTCCCCAAACCCTAACCCGTACACTCACACTAACCCGCGCCCTCACACGTGTGCTCCCCCTAAACCGTTGTCGTACCCTCACCGGGACCCTAAACCGTCCCCGTCCCCTAACCCTAACCCTAGCCCGAACCCTAACCCTAACCCTTTCCCGAAGCCTTCCCCTCACCCGTCACCTAATCCTAACCCGTACGCTCACACTAACCTGCGCACTCACATTTACGCTCCCCCTAAACCGTTGTAGTACCCTCACCTGGACCCTAAACCGTCCCCGTCCCCTAACCCTAACCCTAGCCCGAACCCTAACCCTAACCCTTCCCCGAAGCCTTCCCCTCACCCGTCCCCTAATCCTAAACCGTACGCTCACACTAACCCATGCCCTCACACGTACCCTCCCCCTAAAGCGCTGTCTTACACTCAACTGGACCCTAAACCGTCCCCTTCCCCTAACCCTAACCGTAGCCCGAACCCTAAACCTAACCCTTCCCCGAAGCTTACCCCTCACCTGTCCCCTAATCCTAACCGGTACGCTCACACTAACCCATGCCCTCACATGTACGCTCCCCCTTAACCGTTGTCGTACGCTCACCTGGACCCTAAACTGTCCCCGTCCCCGAACCCTAACCCTAGCCCGAACCCTAAAGCTAACCCTTCCCCGAAGCCTTCCCCTCACCCGTCCCCTAATCCTAACCCGTACGCTCACACTAACCCGCGCCCTCACACGTACCCTCCCCGTAAAGCATTGTCGTATCCTCACCTGGACCCTAAACCGTCCCCGTCACCTAAGCCTAACCCTAGCCCGAACCCTAACACTTCCCCGAAGCCTTCCCCTCACCCGTCCCCTAATCCTAACCCGTACGCTCACACTAACCCACGCCCTCACATGTACGCTCCCCCTAAACCATTGTCGTACCGTCACCTGGACCCTAAACCGTCCCCGTCCCCTAACCCTAACCCTAGCCCGAACCCTAACCCTAACCCTTCCCTGAAGCCTTCCCCTCACCCGTCCCCTAATCTTAACCCGTACGCTAACACTAACTCGCGCCCTCACACGTACGCTCCCCCTAAACCGTTGTCGTACCCTCACCTGGACCCTAAATCGTCCCCATCCCCTAACCCTAACCCTAGCCCGAACCATAACCCTAAACTTTCCACGAAGCCTTCCCCTCACCAGTCCCATAATCCTAACCCGTACGCTCATACTAACCCGCACCCTCACACATTCGCTCCCCCTAAAGCGTTGTCGTACCCTCACCTGGACCCTAAACCGTCCCCGTCCCCTAACCCTAACCCTAGCGCGAACCCTAACCCTAACCCTTCCCCGAAGCCTTCCCCTCACCCGTCCCCTAATCCTAACCCGTACACTCACACTAACCCGCGCCCTCACACGTACGCTCCCCCTAAACCATTGTCGTACCCTCACCTGAACCCTAAACCGTCCCCATCCCCTAACCCTAACCCTAGCCCGAACCCTAAACCTAACCCTTCCCCGAAGCCTTCCCCTTACCCGTTCCCTAATCGTAACCCGTACGCTCACACTAACCCGCGCCCTCACACGTACGCTCACCCTAAACTGTTGTCGTACCCTCACCTGGACCGTAAAACGTCCCCATCCCCTAACCCTAACCCTAGCCCGAAACCTAGCCCTAACCCTTTCCCGAAGCCTTACCCTCACCCGTCCCCTAATCCTAACCCGTACGCTCACACTAACCTGCGCCCTCACACGTACGCTCCCCCTAAACCGTTGTCGTACCCTCACCTGGACCCTAAATCGTCCCCGTCCCCTAACCCTAACCCTAGCCCGAACCCTAACCCTAACATTTCCACGAAGCCTTCCCCTCACCCATCCCATAATCCTAACCCGTACGCTCATACTAACCCGCACCCTCACACATTCGCTCCCCCTAAAGCGTTGTCGTACACTCACCTGGACCCTAAACCGTCCCCGTCCCCTAACCCTAACCCTAGCCCGAACCCTAACCCTAACCCTTCCCTGAAGCCTTCCCCTCACCCGTCCCCTAATCCTAACCCGTACGCTCACACTAACCCGCGCCCTCACACGTACCCTCCCCGTAAAGCGTTGTCGTATCCTCACCTGGACCCTAAACCGTCCCCGTCACCTAAGCCTAACCCTAGCCCGAACCCTAACACTTCCCCGAAGCTTTCCCCTCACCCGTCCCCTAATCCTAAACCGTACGCTCACACTAACCCGCACCCTCACACGTACCCTCCCCCTAAAGCGCTGTCATACCCTCAACTGGACCCTAAACCGTCCCCGTCCCCTAACCCTAACCCTAGCCCGAACCCTAACCCTAACACTTCCCAGAAGCCTTCCCTTCACCCGTCCCCTAATCCTAACCCGTACGCTCACACTAACACGTGCCCTCACATGTACGCTCCCCCTAAACCGTTGTCGTACCCTCAATTGGACCCTAAACCGTCACCGTCCCCTAACCCTAACCCTAGCCCGAACCTTAACCCTAACACTTCCCCGAAGCCATCCCCTCACCCGTCCCCTAATCCTAACCCGTACGCTCACACTATCCCGGGCCCTCACGCATACGCTCCCCCCAAACCGTTGTCGTACCCTCACCTGGACCCTAAACCGTCCCCTTCCCCTAACCCTAACCCTAGCCCGAACCCTAACCCTAACCCTTCCCCGAAGCCTTCCCCTTACCCGTCCCCTAATCCTAACCGTACGCTCACACTAACCGCGCCCTCACATGTACGCTCCCCCTAAAACGTTGTCGTACCCTCACCTGCAACCTAAACTGTCCCTGTCCCCTAACGCTAACCCTAGCCCGAACCCTAACCCTAACCCTTCCCCGAAGCCTTCCCCTCACCCGTCCCTTAATCCTAAACCGTAGGCTCACACTAACCCGCGCCCTCACACGTACCCTCCTCCTAAAGCGCTGTCTTACTCTCAACTGGACCCTAAACAGTCCCCGTCCCCTAACCCTAACCCTAGCCTGAACCCTAACCCTAACCCTTCCCCGAAGCCTTCCCCCCACCCGTCCCCTAATCCTAACACGTACGCTCAAACTAACCCACGCCCTCACACGTACGCTCCCCCTAAACTGTTGTCGTACCCTCAGCTGGACCCTAAACCGTCCCCGTCCCCTAGCCCTAACCCTAGCCCGAACCCTAAACCTAACCCTTCCCCGAAGCCTTCCCCTCACCCGTCCCATAACCCTAACCCGTACGCTCACACTAACCCGCGCCCTCACACGTATGCTCCCCCTAAACAGTTGTCGTACCCTCACCTGGACCCTAAACCGTCCCCCTCCCCTAACCCTAACCCTAGCCCGACCCCTAACCCTAACCCTTCCCCGAAGCCTTCCCCTCACCCGTCCCCTAATCCTAACCCGTACGCTCACACTAACCCGCGCACTCACATTTACGCTCCCCCTAAAATGTTGTCGTACCCTCACCTGGACGCTAAATCGTCCCCGTCCCCTAACCCTAACCCTAGTCCGAACCCTAACCCTAACCTTTCCACGAAGCCTTCCCCTCACCAGTCCCATAATCCTAACCCGTACGCTCATACTAACCCGCACCCTCACACATTCGCTCCCCCTAAAGCGTTGTCGTACCCACACCTGTACCCTAAACCGTCCCCGTCCCCTAAACCTAACCCTAGCCCGAACCCTAACCCTAACCCTTCCCCGAAGCCTTCCCCTCACCCGAACCCTAATCCTAACCCGTACGCTCACACTAACCCGCGCCCTCACACGTACGCTCCCCCTAAACCATTGTCGTACCCTCACCTGAACCCTAAACCGTCCCCGTCCCCTAACCCTAACCCTAGCCCGAACCCTAAACCTAACCCTTCCCAGAAGCCTTCCCCTCACCCGTCCCCTAATCGTAACCCGTACGCTCACACTAACCCGCGCCATCACACGTACGCTCACCCTAAACTGTTGTCGTACCCTCACCTGGACCCTAAACCGTCCCCATCCCCTAACCCTAACCCCAGCCCGAACCCTAACCCTAACACTTTCCCGAAGCCTTCCCCTCACCCGTCCCCTAATCCTAACCCGTACGCTCACACTAACCTGCGCCCTCACACGTACGCTCCCCCTAAACCTTTGTCGTACCCTCACCTGGACCCTAAACCGTCCCCGTCCCCTAACCCTAACCCTAGCCCGAGCCCTAACCCTAACTCTTCCCCGAAGCCTTCCCGTCACCTGTCCCCTAAACCTAACCCGTACGCTCACACTAACCCACGCCCTCACACGTATTCTCCCCCTAAACCGTTGTCGTACCCTCAACTGGACCCTAAACCGTCCCCTTCCCCTAACCCTAACCCTAGTCCGAACCCTAACCTTAACCCTTCCCCGAAGCATTCCCCTCACCCGTCCCCTAATCCTAACCCGTACGCTCACACTAACCCGCGCCCTCACACGTACGCTCCCCCTAAAGCGTTGTCGTACTGTCACCTGGACCCTAAACCGTCCCCGTCCCCTAACCCTAACCTTAGCCCGAACCCTAACCCTAACACTTCCCCGAAGCCTTCCCCTCACCCGTCCCCTAATCCTAACCCGTACGCTCATACTAACCCGCGCCCTGACACGTACGCTCCCCCTAAACCATTGTCGTACCCTCACCTGAACCCTAAACCGTCCCCGTCCCATAACCCTAGCCCTAGCCAGAACCCTAAACCTAACCCTTCCCCGAAGCCTTCCCCTCACCCGTCCCCTAATCGTAACCCGTACGCTCACAGTAACCCTCACCCTCACATGTACGCTCACCCTAAACTGTTGTCGTACCCTCACCTGGACCCTAAACCGTCCCCATCCCCTAACACTAACCCTAGCCCGAACCCTAACCCTAACCCTTTCCCGAAGCCTTCCCCTCACCCTTCCCCTAATCCTAACCCGTACGCTCACACTAACCCGCGCCCTCACACGTATGCTCCCCCTAAACCGTTGTCGTACCCTCAACTGGACCCTAAACCGTCCCCGTCCCCTAACCCTAACCCTAGCCCGAACCCTAACCCTAAACCTTCGCCGAAGCCTTCCCCTCACCCGTCCCCTAATCCTAACCCGTACGCTCACACTAACCCGCGCACTCACATTTACGCTCCCCCTAAAATGTTGTCGTACCCTCACCTGGACCCTAAATCGTCCCCGTCCCCTAACCCTAACCCTAGCCCGAACCCTAACCCTAACCTTTCCACGAAGCCTTCCCCTCACCCGTCCCATAATCCTAACCCGTACGCTAATACTAACCCGCGCCCTCACACGTACCCTCCCCCTAAAGCGTTGTCGTACCCTCACCTCGACCCTAAACCGTCCCCGTCCCCTAACCCTAACCCTAGCCCGAACCCTAACCCTAAGCCTTCCCCGAAGCCTTCCCCTCACCCGTCCCTAATCCTAACCCATACCCTCACAGTAACACGCGCCCTCACACGTACGCTCCCCCTAAACCGTTGTCATTACCCTCACCTGGACCCTAAACCGTCCCTGTCCACTAACCCTAACCTTAGCGCGAACCCTAACCCTAACCCTTCCCCGAAGCCTTCCCCTCACACATCCCCTAATCCTAACCCGTACGCTCACACTAACCCGCTACCTCACACGTACGCTCCCCCTAAAGCGTTGTCGTACCCTCACCTGGAACCTAAACCGTCCCCGTCCCCTAACCCTAACCGTAGCCCGAACCCTAACCCTAACACTTCCCCAAAGCCTTCCCCGCACCCGTCCCCTAATCGTAACCCGTACGGTCACACTAACCCACGCCCTCACACGTACGCTTCCCCTAAAATGTTGTCGTACCCACACCTGGACCCTAAACCGTCCCTGTCCCCTAACCCTAACCCTAGCCCGAACCCTAGCCCTAACTCTTCCCCGAAGCCTTCCCCTCACCCGTCCCCTAATCCTAACCCGTACGCTCACACTAACCCGCGCCCTCACACGTACCCTCCCCCTAAAGCGTTGTCGTACCGTCACCTGGACCCTAAACCTTCCCCGTCCCCTAACCCTAACCCTAGCCTGAACACTAACCCTAACACTTCCCCAAAACCTTCCCCTCACCCGTCCCCTAATCCTAACCCGTACGCTCACACTAACCCACGCCCTCACACGTACCCTCCCCCTAAAGCGCTGTCGTACCCTCAACTGGACCCTAAACCGTCCCCGTCCCCTAAGCCTAACCCTAGCCCGAACCCTAACCCTAACACTTCCCCGAAGCCTTCCACTCACCCGTCCCCTAATTCTAACCCGTACGCTCACACTAACCCGTGCCCTCACACGTACGCTCCCCCTAAACCGTTGTCATACCCTCACCAGGACCCTAAACCGTCCCCGTCCCCTAGCCCTAAGCTTAGCCACAACCCTAACCCTAACCCTTCCCCGAAGCCTTCCACTCACCCGTCCCCTAATCCTAAACCGTACGCTCACACTAACCCGCACCCTCACACGTACCCTCCTCCTCAAGCGTTGTCGTACCCTCATCTGGACCCTAAACCATACCCGTACCCTAACCTTAACCCTAGCTCGAACCCTAACCCTAACCATTCCCCGAAGCCTTCCCCTCACCCGTCTCCTATCCTAACAGGTACGCTCACACTAACCCACGCCCTCACACGTACGCTCCCCCTAAGCCGTTGTCGTACCCTCACCTGGACCCTAAATGGTCCCCGTCTCCTAAACCTAACCCTAGCCCTAGCCCGAACCCTAACCCTAACACTTCCCCGAAGCCTTCTCCTCACCCGTCCCCTAATCCTAACCCGTTCGCTCACACTAACACGCGCCCTCACACGTACGCTCCCCCTAAACCGTTGTCATACCCTCACCTGGACCCTAAACCGTCCCTGTCCACTAACCCTAACCCTAGCCCGAACCCTAACCCTAACCCTTCCCCGAAGCCTTCCCCTCACACATCACCTAATCCTAACCCGTACGCTCACACTAACACGCTACCTCACACGTACGCTCCCCCTAAAGCGTTGTCGTACCCTCACCTGGACCCTAAACTGTCCCCGTCCCCTAAACCTAACCCTAGCCCGAACCCTAAACCTAACCCTTCCCCAAAGCCTTCCCCTCACCCGTCCCCTAATCCTAACCCGTACGGTCACACTAACCCACGCCCAAACACGAACGCTTCCCCTAAAATGTTGTCGTACCCTCACCTGGACCCTAAACCATCCCCGTCCCCTAACCTTAACCCTAGCCCGAACCCTAGCCCTAACCCTTCCCCGAAGCCTTCCCCTCACCCGTCCCCTAATCCTAACACGTACCCTCACACTAACCCGCGCCCTCACACATTCGCTCCCCCTAAACCGTTGTCGTACCCTCACCTGGACCCTAAACCGTCCCCGTCACCTAACCCTAACCCTAGCCCCTACCCTAAACCTAACGCTTCCCCGAAGCCTTCCCCTCACCCGTCCCCTAATCCTAACACATATGCTCACACTAACCCGTGCCCTCACACGTACGCTGCCCCTAAACCGTTGTCGTACCCTCACCTGGACCCTAAAACGTCCCCGTCCCCTAAACCTAACCCTAGCCCGAACCCTAAACCTAACCCTTCCCCGAAGCCTTCCCCTCACCCATCCCCTAATCCTAACCCATACGCTCATACTAACCCGCGCCCTCACACGTACGCTCCCCCTAAACCGTTGTTGTATCCTCACCTGGACCGTAAACCGTCCCCGTCCCCTAACCCTAACCCTGGCCCGAACCCTAAACCTAACCCTTCCCTGAAGCCTTCCTCTCACCCGTCCCCTAATCCTAACCCGTACGCTCACACTAACCCGCGCCCTCACACGTAGCCTCCCCCTAAAGCGTTGTCGTACCCTCACCTGGACCCTAAACCGTCCCCGTCCCCTAACCCTAAACCTAGCCCGAACCCTAACCCTAACCCTTCCCCGAAGCCTTCCCCTCACCCTTCCCCTAATCCTATCCCGTACGCTCACACTAACCCACGCCCTCACACGTACCCTCCCCCTAAAGCGTTGTCGTACCCTCACCTGGACCCTAAACCTTCCCCGTCCCCTAACCCTAACCCTAGCCCGAACACTAACCCTAACACTTCCCCAAAACCTTCCCCTCACCCGTCCCCTAATCCTAACCCGTAGGCTCACACTAACCCACGCCCTCACACGTACCCTCCCCCTAAAGCGCTGTCGTACCCTCAACTGGACCCTAAACCGTCCCCGTCCCCTAAGCCTAACCCTAGCCCGAACCCTAACCCTAACACTTCCCCGAAGCCTTCCCCTCACCCGTCCCCTAATTCTAAACCGTACGCTCACACTAACCCGCGCCCTCACACGTACGCTCCCCCTAAACCGTTGTCATACCCTCACCAGGACCCTATACCGTCCCCGTCCCCTAGCCCTAAGCTTAACCAGAACCCTAACCCTAACCCTTCCCCGAAGCCTTCCCCTCACCCGTCACCTAATCCTAACCCGTACGCTCACACTAACCCGCACCCTCACACGTGCCCTCCTCCTAAAGCGTTATCGTACACTCATCTGGACCATAAACCATCCCCGTAACCTAACCTTAACCCTAGCTCGAACTCTAACCCTAAACATTCCCCGAAGCCTGCCCCTCAACCGTCCCCTAATCCTAAACCATAAGCTCACACTAACCCACGCCCTCACACGTACGCTCCCCCTAAACTGTTGTCGTAACCTCACCTGGACCTAAACCGTCCCTGTCCCCTAACCCTAACCCTAGCCCGAACCCTAACCCTAACCCTTCCCCGAAGCCTTCCCCTCACCCATCCCCTAATCCTAACCCGTACGCTCACACTAACCTGCGCCCTCACACGCACGCTCCGCCTAAACCGTTGTCGTACCCTGACCTGGTCCCTAAACCGTCCCCGTCCCCTAACCCTAACCCTAGCCCGTACCCTAAACCTTACGCTTCCCCGAAGCCTTCCCCTCACCCGTCCCCTAATCCTAACACATATGCTCACACTAACCCGTGCCCTCACACGTACGCTGCCCCTAAACCGTTGTCGTACCCTCACCTGGACCCTAAAACGTCCCCGTCCCCTAACCCTAACCCTAGCCCGAACCCTAAACCTAACCCTTCCCCGAAGCCTTCCCCTCACCCATCCCCTAATCCTAACCCATACGCTCACACTAACCCACGCCCTCACACGTACGCTCCCCCTAAACCGTCGTCGTATCCTCACCTGGACCGTAAACCGTCCCCGTCCCCTAAACCTAACCCTGGCCCGAACCCTAAACGTAACCCTTCCCCGAAGCCTTCCCCTCACCCGTCCCCTAATCCTAACCCGTAGGCTCACACTAACCCGCGCCCTCACACGTACCCTCCCCCTAAAGCGTTGTCGTACCCTCATCTGGACCCTAAACCGTCCCCGATCCCTAACCCTTAACCTAGCCCGAACCCTAACTCTAACCCTTCCCCGAAGCCTTCCCCTCACCCGTCCCCTAATCCTAACCCGTACGCTAACACTAACCGGCACCCGCACACGTACGCTCACCCTAAACTGTTGTCGTACCCTCACCTGGACCCTGAACCGTCCCCGTCCCCTAACCCTAACCCTAGCCCGAACCCTAACCCTAACACTTCCCCGAAGCCTTCCCCTCACCCGTCCCCTAATCCTAACCCGTACGCTCACACTAACCTGCGCCCTCACACGTACACTCCCCCTAAACCGTTGTCGTACACTCACCTGGACCCTAAACTGTCCCCGTCCCCTAACCCTAACCCTAGCCCGAACCTTAACCCTAACACTTCCCCGAACCCTTCCCCTCACCCGTCCCCTAACCCTAACCCGTACGCTCACACTAACCTGCGCCCTCACACGTATTCTCCCCCTAAACCGTTGTCGTACCCTCACCTGGACCCTAAACCGTCCCTTTCCCCTAACCCTAACCCTAGCCCGAACCCTAACCCTAAACCTTCCCGGAAGCCTTCCCCTCACCCGTCCCCTTATCCTAACCGTTCGCTCACACTAACCCGCGCCCTCACATGTACGCTCCCCCTAAAGCGTTGTCGTACCCTCACCTGGACCCTAAACCGTCCCCTTCCCCTAACCCTAACCCTAGCCCGAACCCTAACCTAACCCTTCCCCGAAGCCTTCCCCTCACCCGTGCCCTAATCCTAACCCGTACGCTCACACTAACCCGTGCCCTCACATGTACGCTCCCCGTAAACCGTTGTCGTAACCTCACCTGGACCCTAAACCGTCCCCGTCCCCGTCCCCTAATCCTAGCCTGAACCCTAATCCTAACCCTTCCCCGAAGCCTTCCCCTCACCCATCCCCTAATCCTAAACCGTACGCTCACACTAACCTGCGCCCTCACACATACGCTCCCCCTACACCGTTGTGGTACCCTCACCTGGACCCTAAACCGTCCCCGTCCCCTAAACCTAACCCTAGCCCGAACCCTAACCCTAACACTTCCCCGAAGCCTTCCCCTCACCCGTCCCCTAATCCTAACCCGTACGCTCACACTAACCCGCGCCCTCACATGTACGCTCCCCCTAAAGCGTTGTAATACCCTCACCTGCAACCTAAACTGTCCCTGTCCCCTAACGCTAACCCTAGCCCGAACTCTAACCCTAACACTTCCCCGAAGCCTTCCCCTCACCCGTCCCCTAATCCTAACCCGTACGCTCACACTAACCCGCGCCCACACACGTACGCTCCCCCTAAAGCGTTGTCGTACCCTCACCTGGACCCTAAACCGTCCCCGTCCCCTAAACCTAACCCTAGCCCGTACCCTAAACCTAACCCTTCCCCGAAGCCTTCCCCTCACCCGTCCCCTAATCCTAACCCGTACGCTCACACTAACCCGTGCCCTCACACGTACGCTCCCCCTAAGCCGTTGTCGTACCCTCACCTGGACCCTAAACCGTCCCCGTTCCCTAACACTAACCCTAGCCCGAACCCTAAACCTAATACTTCCCTGAAGCCTTCCCCTCACCCGTCCCCTAATCCTAACCCGTACGCTCACACTAACACGCGCCCTCACACGTACGCTCCCCCTAAACCGTTGTCGTACCCTCACCTGGACCCTAAACCGTCCACGTCCCCTAACACTAACCCTAACCCGAACCCTAACCCTAACCCTTCCCCGAAGCCTTCCCCTCACCCGTCCCCTAACCCTAACCCGTACACTCACACTAACCCGCGCCCTCACACGTGTGCTCCCCCTAAACCGTTGTCGTACCCTCACCGGGACCCTAAACCGTCCCCGTCCCCTAACCCTAACCCTAGCCCGAACCCTAACCCTAACCCTTTCCCGAAGCCTTCCCCTCACCCGTCACCTAATCCTAACCCGTACGCTCACACTAACCTGCGCACTCACATTTACGCTCCCCCTAAACCGTTGTAGTACCCTCACCTGGACCCTAAACCGTCCCCGTCCCCTAACCCTAACCCTAGCCCGAACCCTAACCCTAACCCTTCCCCGAAGCCTTCCCCTCACCCGTCCCCTAATCCTAAACCGTACGCTCACACTAACCCATGCCCTCACACGTACCCTCCCCCTAAAGCGCTGTCTTACACTCAACTGGACCCTAAACCGTCCCCTTCCCCTAACCCTAACCGTAGCCCGAACCCTAAACCTAACCCTTCCCCGAAGCTTACCCCTCACCTGTCCCCTAATCCTAACCGGTACGCTCACACTAACCCATGCCCTCACATGTACGCTCCCCCTTAACCGTTGTCGTACGCTCACCTGGACCCTAAACTGTCCCCGTCCCCGAACCCTAACCCTAGCCCGAACCCTAAAGCTAACCCTTCCCCGAAGCCTTCCCCTCACCCGTCCCCTAATCCTAAACCGTACGCTCACACTAACCTGCGCCCTCACACGTACGCTCCCCCTAAACCGTTGTCGTACCCTCACCTGGACCCTAAATCGTCCCCGTCCCCTAACCCTAACCCTAGCCCGAACCCTAACCCTAACATTTCCACGAAGCCTTCCCCTCACCCATCCCATAATCCTAACCCGTACGCTCATACTAACCCACACCCTCACACATTCGCTCCCCCTAAAGCGTTGTCGTACACTCACCTGGACCCTAAACCGTCCCCGTCCCCTAACCCTAACCCTAGCCCGAACCCTAACCCTAACCCTTCCCTGAAGCCTTCCCCTCACCCGTCCCCTAATCCTAACCCGTACGCTCACACTAACCCGCGCCCTCACACGTACCCTCCCCGTAAAGCGTTGTCGTATCCTCACCTGGACCCTAAACCGTCCCCGTCACCTAAGCCTAACCCTAGCCCGAACCCTAACACTTCCCCGAAGCTTTCCCCTCACCCGTCCCCTAATCCTAAACCGTACGCTCACACTAACCCGCACCCTCACACGTACCCTCCCCCTAAAGCGCTGTCATACCCTCAACTGGACCCTAAACCGTCCCCGTCCCCTAACCCTAACCCTAGCCCGAACCCTAACCCTAACACTTCCCAGAAGCCTTCCCTTCACCCGTCCCCTAATCCTAACCCGTACGCTCACACTAACACGTGCCCTCACATGTACGCTCCCCCTAAACCGTTGTCGTACCCTCAATTGGACCCTAAACCGTCACCGTCCCCTAACCCTAACCCTAGCCCGAACCTTAACCCTAACACTTCCCCGAAGCCATCCCCTCACCCGTCCCCTAATCCTAACCCGTACGCTCACACTATCCCGGGCCCTCACGCATACGCTCCCCCCAAACCGTTGTCGTACCCTCACCTGGACCCTAAACCGTCCCCTTCCCCTAACCCTAACCCTAGCCCGAACCCTAACCCTAACCCTTCCCCGAAGCCTTCCCCTTACCCGTCCCCTAATCCTAACCGTACGCTCACACTAACCGCGCCCTCACATGTACGCTCCCCCTAAAACGTTGTCGTACCCTCACCTGCAACCTAAACTGTCCCTGTCCCCTAACGCTAACCCTAGCCCGAACCCTAACCCTAACCCTTCCCCGAAGCCTTCCCCTCACCCGTCCCTTAATCCTAAACCGTAGGCTCACACTAACCCGCGCCCTCACACGTACCCTCCTCCTAAAGCGCTGTCTTACTCTCAACTGGACCCTAAACAGTCCCCGTCCCCTAACCCTAACCCTAGCCCGAACCCTAACCCTAACCCTTCCCCGAAGCCTTCCCCCCACCCGTCCCCTAATCCTAACACGTACGCTCAAACTAACCCACGCCCTCACACGTACGCTCCCCCTAAACTGTTGTCGTACCCTCAGCTGGACCCTAAACCGTCCCCGTCCCCTAGCCCTAACCCTAGCCCGAACCCTAAACCTAACCCTTCCCCGAAGCCTTCCCCTCACCCGTCCCATAACCCTAACCCGTACGCTCACACTAACCCGCGCCCTCACACGTATGCTCCCCCTAAACAGTTGTCGTACCCTCACCTGGACCCTAAACCGTCCCCCTCCCCTAACCCTAACCCTAGCCCGACCCCTAACCCTAACCCTTCCCCGAAGCCTTCCCCTCACCCGTCCCCTAATCCTAACCCGTACGCTCACACTAACCCGCGCACTCACATTTACGCTCCCCCTAAAATGTTGTCGTACCCTCACCTGGACGCTAAATCGTCCCCGTCCCCTAACCCTAACCCTAGTCCGAACCCTAACCCTAACCTTTCCACGAAGCCTTCCCCTCACCAGTCCCATAATCCTAACCCGTACGCTCATACTAACCCGCACCCTCACACATTCGCTCCCCCTAAAGCGTTGTCGTACCCACACCTGTACCCTAAACCGTCCCCGTCCCCTAAACCTAACCCTAGCCCGAACCCTAACCCTAACCCTTCCCCGAAGCCTTCCCCTCACCCGAACCCTAATCCTAACCCGTACGCTCACACTAACCCGCGCCCTCACACGTACGCTCCCCCTAAACCATTGTCGTACCCTCACCTGAACCCTAAACCGTCCCCGTCCCCTAACCCTAACCCTAGCCCGAACCCTAAACCTAACCCTTCCCAGAAGCCTTCCCCTCACCCGTCCCCTAATCGTAACCCGTACGCTCACACTAACCCGCGCCATCACACGTACGCTCACCCTAAACTGTTGTCGTACCCTCACCTGGACCCTAAACCGTCCCCATCCCCTAACCCTAACCCCAGCCCGAACCCTAACCCTAACACTTTCCCGAAGCCTTCCCCTCACCCGTCCCCTAATCCTAACCCGTACGCTCACACTAACCTGCGCCCTCACACGTACGCTCCCCCTAAACCTTTGTCGTACCCTCACCTGGACCCTAAACCGTCCCCGTCCCCTAACCCTAACCCTAGCCCGAGCCCTAACCCTAACTCTTCCCCGAAGCCTTCCCGTCACCTGTCCCCTAAACCTAACCCGTACGCTCACACTAACCCACGCCCTCACACGTATTCTCCCCCTAAACCGTTGTCGTACCCTCAACTGGACCCTAAACCGTCCCCTTCCCCTAACCCTAACCCTAGTCCGAACCCTAACCTTAACCCTTCCCCGAAGCATTCCCCTCACCCGTCCCCTAATCCTAACCCGTACGCTCACACTAACCCGCGCCCTCACACGTACGCTCCCCCTAAAGCGTTGTCGTACTGTCACCTGGACCCTAAACCGTCCCCGTCCCCTAACCCTAACCTTAGCCCGAACCCTAACCCTAACACTTCCCCGAAGCCTTCCCCTCACCCGTCCCCTAATCCTAACCCGTACGCTCATACTAACCCGCGCCCTGACACGTACGCTCCCCCTAAACCATTGTCGTACCCTCACCTGAACCCTAAACCGTCCCCGTCCCATAACCCTAGCCCTAGCCAGAACCCTAAACCTAACCCTTCCCCGAAGCCTTCCCCTCACCCGTCCCCTAATCGTAACCCGTACGCTCACAGTAACCCGCACCCTCACACGTACGCTCACCCTAAACTGTTGTCGTACCCTCACCTGGACCCTAAACCGTCCCCATCCCCTAACACTAACCCTAGCCCGAACCCTAACCCTAACCCTTTCCCGAAGCCTTCCCCTCACCCTTCCCCTAATCCTAACCCGTACGCTCACACTAACCCGCGCCCTCACACGTATGCTCCCCCTAAACCGTTGTCGTACCCTCAACTGGACCCTAAACCATCCCCGTCCCCTAACCCTAACCCTAGCCCGAAACCTAACCCTAAACCTTCGCCGAAGCCTTCCCCTCACCCGTCCCCTAATCCTAACCCGTACGCTCACACTAACCCGCGCACTCACATTTACGCTCCCCCTAAAATGTTGTCGTACCCTCACCTGGACCCTAAATCGTCCCCGTCCCCTAACCCTAACCCTAGCCCAAACCCTAACCCTAACCTTTCCACGAAGCCTTCCCCTCACCCGTCCCATAATCCTAACCCGTACGCTAATACTAACCCGCGCCCTCACACGTACCCTCCCCCTAAAGCGTTGTCGTACCCTCACCTCGACCCTAAACCGTCCCCGTCCCCTAACCCTAACCCTAGCCCGAACCCTAACCCTAAGCCTTCCCCGAAGCCTTCCCCTCACCCGTCCCTAATCCTAACCCATACCCTCACAGTAACACGCGCCCTCACACGTACGCTCCCCCTAAACCGTTGTCATTACCCTCACCTGGACCCTAAACCGTCCCTGTCCACTAACCCTAACCTTAGCGCGAACCCTAACCCTAACCCTTCCCCGAAGCCTTCCCCTCACACATCCCCTAATCGTAACCCGTACGGTCACACTAACCCACGCCCTCACACGTACGCTTCCCCTAAAATGTTGTCGTACCCACACCTGGACCCTAAACCGTCCCTGTCCCCTAACCCTAACCCTAGCCCGAACCCTAGCCCTAACTCTTCCCCGAAGCCTTCCCCTCACCCGTCCCCTAATCCTAACCCGTACGCTCACACTAACCCGCGCCCTCACACGTACCCTCCCCCTAAAGCGTTGTCGTACCCTCACCTGGACCCTAAACCTTCCCCGTCCCCTAACCCTAACCCTAGCCTGAACACTAACCCTAACACTTCCCCAAAACCTTCCCCTCACCCGTCCCCTAATCCTAACCCGTACGCTCACACTAACCCACGCCCTCACACGTACCCTCCCCCTAAAGCGCTGTCGTACCCTCAACTGGACCCTAAACCGTCCCCGTCCCCTAAGCCTAACCCTAGCCCGAACCCTAACCCTTCCCCGAAGCCTTCCACTCACCCGTCCCCTAATTCTAACCCGTACGCTCACACTAACCCGTGCCCTCACACGTACGCTCCCCCTAAACCGTTGTCATACCCTCACCAGGACCCTAAACCGTCCCCGTCCCCTAGCCCTAAGCTTAGCCACAACCCTAAACCTAACCCTTCCCCGAAGCCTTCCACTCACCCGTCCCCTAATCCTAAACCGTACGCTCACACTAACCCGCACCCTCACACGTACCCTCCTCCTCAAGCGTTGTCGTACCCTCATCTGGACCCTAAACCATACCCGTACCCTAACCTTAACCCTAGCTCGAACCCTAACCCTAACCATTCCCCGAAGCCTTCCCCTCACCCGTCTCCTATCCTAACAGGTACGCTCACACTAACCCACGCCCTCACACGTACGCTCCCCCTAAGCCGTTGTCGTACCCTCACCTGGACCCTAAATGGTCCCCGTCTCCTAAACCTAACCCTAGCCCTAGCCCGAACCCTAACCCTAACACTTCCCCGAAGCCTTCTCCTCACCCGTCCCCTAATTCTAACCCGTTCACTCACACTAACACGCGCCCTCACACGTACGCTCCCCCTAAACCGTTGTCGTACCCTCACCTGGACCCTAAACCGTCCCCGTCACCTAACCCTAACCCTAGCCCGAACCCTAACCCTAAACCTTCCCCGAAGCCTTCCCCTCACCCGTCCCCTAATCCTAACCGTACGCTCACACTAACCCGCGCCCTCACATGTACGCTCCCCCTAAAGCGTTGTCGTAACCTCACCTGGACCCTAAACCGTCCCCTTCCCCTAACCCTAACCCTAGCCCGAACCCTAACCCTAACCCTTCCCCGAAGCCTTCCCCTCACCCGTGCCCTAATCCTAACCCGTACGCTCACACTAACCCGTGCCCTCACATGTACGCTCCCCGTAAACCGTTGTCGTAACCTCACCTCGACCCTAAACCGTCCCCGTCCCCGTCCCTTAATCCTAGCCTGAACCCTAATCCTAACCCTTCCCCGAAGACTTCCCCTCACCCATCCCCTAATCCTAAACCGTACGCTCACACTAACCTGCGCCCTCACACATACGCTCCCCCTAAACCGTTGTGGTACCCTCACCTGGACCCTAAACCGTCCCCGTCCCCTAAACCTAACCCTAGCCCGAACCCTAACCCTAACACTTCCCCGAAGCCTTCCCCTCACCCGTCCCCTAATCCTAACCCGTACGCTCACACTAACCCGCGCCCTCACATGTACGCTCCCCCTAAAGCGTTGTCATACCCTCACCTGCAACCTAAACTGTCCCTGTCCCCTAACGCTAACCCTAGCCCGAACTCTAACCCTAACACTTCCCCGAAGCCTTCCCCTCACCCGTCCCCTAATCCTAACCCGTACGCTCACACTAACCCGCGCCCACACACGTATGCTCCCCCTAAAGCGTTGTCGTACCCTCACCTGGACCCTAAACCGTCCCCGTCCCCTAAACCTAACCCTAGCCCGAACCCTAAACCTAACCCTTCCCCGAAGCCTTCCCCTCACCCGTCCCCTAATCCTAACCCGTACGCTCACACTAAACCGTGCCCTCACACGTACGCTCCCCCTAAGCCGTTGTCGTACCCTCACCTGGACCCTAAACCGTCCCCGTTCCCTAACACTAACCCTAGCCCGAACCCTAAACCTAATACTTCCCTGAAGCCTTCCCCTCACCCGTCCCCTAATCCTAACCCGTACGCTCACACTAACACGCGCCCTCACACGTACGCTCCCCCTAATCCGTTGTCGTACCCTCACCTGGACCCTAAACCGTCCACGTCCCCTAACACTAACCCTAGCCCGAACCCTAACCCTAACCCTTCCCCGAAGCCTTCCCCTCACCCGTCCCCTAACCCTAACCCGTACGCTCACACTAACCCGCGCCCTCACACGTGTGCTCCCCCTAAACCGTTGTCGTACCCTCACCTGGACCCTAAACCGTCCCCGTCCCCTAACCCTAACCCTAGCCCGAACCCTAACCCTAACCCTTCCCCGAAGCCTTCCCCTCACCCGTCCCCTAATCCTAACCCGTACGCTCACACTAACCTGCGCACTCACATTTACGCTCCCCCTAAAGCGTTGTAGTACCCTCACCTGGACCCTAAACCGTCCCCGTCCCCTAACCCTAACCCTAGCCCGAACCCTAACCCTAACCCTTCCCCGAAGCCTTCCCCTCACCCGTCCCCTAATCCTAAACCGTACGCTCACACTAACCCATGCCCTCACACGTAACCTCCCCCTAAAGCGCTGTCTTACACTCAACTGGACCCTAAACCGTCCCCTTCCCCTAACCCTAACCGTAGCCCGAACCCTAAACCTAACACTTCCCCGAAGCTTTCCCCTCACCTGTCCCCTAATCCTAACCGGTACGCTCACACTAACCCATGCCCTCACATGTACGCTCCCCCTTAACCGTTGTCGTACGCTCACCTGGACCCTAAACTGTCCCCGTCCCCGAACCCTAACCCTAGCACGAACCCTAAAGCTAACTCTTCCCCGAAGCCTTCCCCTCACCCGTCCCCTAATCCTAACCCGTACGCTCACACTAACCCGCGCCCTCACACGTACCCTCCCCGTAAAGCGTTGTCGTATCCTCACCTGGACCCTAAACCGTCCCCGTCACCTAAGCCTAACCCTAGCCCGAACACTAACACTTCCCCGAAGCCTTCCCCTCACCCGTCCCCTAATCCTAACCCGTACGCTCACACTAACCCACGCCCTCACACATACGCTCCCCCTAAACCATTGTCGTACCGTCACCTGGACCCTAAACCGTCCCCATCCCCTAACCCTAACCCTAGCCCGAACCCTAACCCTAACCTTTCCCTGAAGCCTTCCCCTCACCCGTCCCCTAATCTTAACCCGTACGCTAACACTAACTCGCGCCCTCACACGTACGCTCCCCCTAAACCGTTGTCGTACCCTCACCTGGACCCTAAATCGTCCCCATCCCCTAACCCTAACCCTAGCCCGAACCCTAACCCTAACCTTTCCACGAAGCCTTCCCCTCACCAGTCCCATAATCCTAACCCGTACGCTCATACTAACCCGCACCCTCACACATTCGCTCCCCCTAAAGCGTTGTCGTACCCTCACCTGGACCCTAAACCGTCCCCGTCCCCTAACCCTAACCCTAGCCCGAACCCTAACCCTAACCCTTCCCCGAAGCCTTCCCCTCACCCGTCCCCTAATCCTAACCCATACACTCACACTAACCCGCGCCCTCACACGTACGCTCCCCCTAAACCATTGTCGTACCCTCACCTGAACCCTAAACCGTCCCCATCCCCTAACCCTAACCCTAGCCCGAACCCTAAACCTAACCCTTCCCCGAAGCCTTCCCCTTACCCGTTCCCTAATCGTAACCTGTACGCTCACACTAACCCGCGCCCTCACACGTACGCTCACCCTAAACTGTTGTCGTACCCTCACCTGGACCGTAAACCGTCCCCATCCCCTAACCCTAACCCTATCCCGAAACCTAGCCCTAACCCTTTCCCGAAGCCTTACCCTCACCCGTCCCCTAATCCTAACCCGTACGCTCACACTAACCTGCGCCCTCACACGTACGCTCCCCCTAAACCGTTGTCGTACCCTCACCTGGACCCTAAATCGTCCCCGTCCCCTAAACCTAACCCTAGCCCGAACCCTAACCCTAACATTTCCACGAAGCCTTCCCCTCACCCGTCCCATAATCCTAACCCGTACGCTCATACTAACCCGCACCCTCACACATTCGCTCCCCCTAAAGCGTTGTCGTACACTCACCTGGACCCTAAACCGTCCCCGTCCCCTAACCCTAACCCTAGCCCGAACCCTAACCCTAACCCTTCCCTGAAGCCTTCCCCTCACCCGTCCCCTAATCCTAACCCGTACGCTCACACTAACCCGCGCCCTCACACGTACCCTCCCCGTAAAGCGCTGTCGTATCCTCACCTGGACCCTAAACCGTCCCCGTCACCTAAGCCTAACCCTAGCCCGAACCCTAACACTTCCCCGAAGCTTTCCCCTCACCCGTCCCCTAATCCTAAACCGTACGCTCACACTAACCCGCACCCTCACACGTACCCTCCCCCTAAAGCGCTGTCATACCCTCAACTGGACCCTAAACCGTCCCCGTCCCCTAACCCTAACCCTAGCCCGAACCCTAACCCTAACACTTCCCAGAAGCCTTCCCTTCACCCGTCCCCTAATCCTAACCCGTACGCTCACACTAACACGTGCCCTCACATGTACGCTCCCCCTAAACCGTTGTCGTACCCTCAATTGGACCCTAAACCGTCCCCGTCCCCTAACCCTAACCCTAGCCCGAACCTTAACCCTAACACTTCCCCGAAGCCATCCCCTCACCCGTCCCCTAATCCTAACCCGTACGCTCACACTATCCCGGGCCCTCACGCGTACGCTCCCCCCAAACCGTTGTCGTACCCTCACCTGGACCGTAAACCGTCCCCGTCCCCTAACCCTAACCCTAGCCCGAACCCTAACCCTAACCCTTCCCCGAAGCCTTCCCCTCACCCGTCCCCTAACCCTAACCCGTACGCTCACACTAACCCGCGCCCTCACACGTGTGCTCCCCCTAAACCGTTGTCGTACCCTCACCGGGACCCTAAACCGTCCCCGTCCCCTAACCCTAACCCTAGCCCGAACCCTAACCCTAACCCTTCCCCGAAGCCTTCCCCTCACCCGTCCCCTAATCCTAACCCGTACGCTCACACTAACCTGCGCACTCACATGTACGCTCCCCCTAAACCGTTGTAGTACCCTCACCTGGACCCTAAACCGTCCCCGTCCCCTAACCCTAACCCTAGCCCGAACCCTAACCCTAACCCTTCCCCAAAGCCTTCCCCTCACCCGTCCCCTAATCCTAAACCGTATGCTCACACTAACCCATGCCCTCACACGTACCCTCCCCCTAAAGCGCTGTCTTACACTCAACTGGACCCTAAACCGTCCCCGTCCCCTAACCCTAACCCTAGCCCGAACTCTAACCCTAACCCTTCCCCGAAGCCTTCCCCTCACCCGTCCTCTAATCCTAACCCGTACGCTCACACTAACCCGTGCCCTCACATGTACGCTCCCCCTAAACCGTTGTCATACCCTCACCTGGACCCTAAACCGTCCCCGTCCCCTAACCCTAACCCTAGCCCGAACCCTAACCCTAACACTTCCCCGAAGCCTTCCCCTCACCTGTCCCCTAACCCTAACCCGTACGCTCACACTAACCCGCGCCCTCACACGTACGCTCCCCCTAAAGCGTTGTCGTACCCTCACCTGGACCCTAAACCGTCCCCGTCCCCTAAACCTAACCCTAGCCCGATCCCTAACCCTAACACTTCCCCGAAGCCTTCCCCTCACCCGTCCCCTAATCCTAACCCGTACACTCACACTAACTCGCGCCCTCACACGTACGCTCCCCCTAAACCGTTGTCGTACCCTCACCTGGACCCTAAATCGTCCCCGTCCCCTAACCCTAACCCTAGCCCGAACACTAACCCTAACCTTTCCACGAAGCCTTCCCCTCACCCGTCCCATAATCCTAACCCGTACGCTCATACTAACCCGCACCCTCACACATTCGCTCCCCCTAAAGCGTTGTCGTACCCTCACCTGGACCCTAAACCGTCCCCGTCCCCTAACCCTAACCCTAGCCCGAACCCTAAACCTAACCCTTCCCCGAAGCCTTCCCCTCACCCGTCCCCTAATCCTAACCCGTACGCTCACACTAACCCACGCCCTCACACGTACGCTCCCCCTAAACCATTGTCGTACCCTCACCTGGACCCTAAACCGTCCCCGTCCACTAACCCTAACCCTTGCCCGAACCCTAAACCTAACCCTTCCCCGAAGCCTTCCCCTCACCCGTCCCCTAATCCTAACCCGTACGCTTACACTAACCCGTGCCCTCATACGTACTCTCACCCTAAACTGTTGTCGTACTCTCACCTGGACCCTGAACCGTCCCCGTCCGCTAACCCTAACCCTAGCCCGAACCCTAACCCTAACCCTTCCCCGAAGCCTTCCCCTCACCCGTCCCCTAATCCTAACCCGTACGCTCACACTAACCTGCGCCCTCACACGTACGCTCCCCCTAAACCGTTGTCGTACCCTCACCTGGACCCTAAACTGTCCCCGTCCCCTAATCCTAACCCTAGCCCGAACAATAACCCTAACACTTCCCCGAAGCCTTCCACTCACCCGTCCCCTAACCCTAACCCGTACGCTCACACTAACCGCGCCCTCACATGTACGCTCCCCCTAAAACGTTGTCGTACCCTCACCTGCAACCTAAACTGTCCCTGTCCCCTAACGCTAACCCTAGCCCGAACCCTAACCCTAACCCTTCCCCGAAGCCTTCCCCTCACCCGTCCCCTAATCCTAAACCGTAGGCTCACACTAACCCGCGCCCTCACACGTACCCTCCTCCTAAAGCGCTGTCTTACTCTCAACTGGACCCTAAACAGTCCCCGTCCCCTAACCCTAACCCTAGCCCGAACCCTAACCCTAACCCTTCCCCGAAGCCTTCCCCTCACCCGTCCCCTAATCCTAACACGTACGCTCAAACTAACCCACGCCCTCACACGTACGCTCCCCCTAAACTGTTGTCGTACCCTCACCTGGACCCTAAACCGTCCCCGTCCCCTAACCCTAACCCTAGCCCAAACCCTAAACCTAACCCTTCCCCGAAGCCTTCCCCTCACCCGTCCCATAACCCTAACCCGTACGCTCACACTAACCCGCGCCCTCACACGTATGCTCCCCCTAAACAGTTGTCGTACCCTCACCTGGACCCTAAACCGTCCCCGTCCCCTAACCCTAACCCTAGCCCAAACCCTAACCCTAACCCTTCCCCGAAGCCTTCCCCTCACCCGTCCCCTAATCCTAACCCGTACGCTCACACTAACCCGCGCACTCACATTTACGCTCCCCCTAAAATGTTGTCGTACCCTCACCTGGACGCTAAATCGTCCCCGTCCCCTAACCCTAACCCTAGTCCGAACCCTAACCCTAACCTTTCCACGAAGCCTTCCCCTCACCAGTCCCATAATCCTAACCCGTACGCTCATACTAACCCGCACCCTCACACATTCGCTCCCCCTAAAGCGTTGTCGTACCCCCACCTGTACCCTAAACCGTCCCCGTCCCCTAACCCTAACCCTAGCCCGAACCCTAACCCTAACCCTTCCCCGAAGCCTTCCCCTCACCCGAACCCTAATCCTAACCCGTACGCTCACATTAACCCGCGCCGTCACACGTACGCTCCTCCTAAACCATTGTCGTACCCTCACCTGAACCCTAAACCGTCCCCGTCCCCTAACCCTAACCCTAGCCCGAACCCTAAACCTAACCCTTCCCAGAAGTCTTCCCCTCACCCGTCCCCTAATCGTAACCCGTACGCTCACACTAACCCGCGCCCTCACACGTACGCTCACCCTAAACTGTTGTCGTACCCTCACCTGGACCCTAAACCGTCCCCATCCCCTAACCCTAACCCCAGCCCGAACCCTAACCCTAACACTTTCCCGAAGCCTTCCCCTCACCCGTCCCCTAATCCTAACCCGTACGCTCACACTAACCTGCGCCCTCACACGTACGCTCCCCCTAAACCTTTGTCGTACCCTCACCTGGACCCTAAACCGTCCCCGTCCCCTAACCCTAACCCTAGCCCGAGCCCTAACCCTAACTCTTCCCCGAAGCCTTCACCTCACCTGTCCCCTAATCCTAACCCGTACGCTCACACTAACCCGCGCCCTCACACGTACGCTTCCCCTAAAGCGTTGTCGTACTGTCACTTGGACCCTAAACCGTCCCCGTCCCCTAACCCTAACCCTAGCCCGAACCCTAACCCTAACACTTCCCCGAAGCCTTCCCCTCACCCGTCCCCTAATCCTAACCCGTACGCTCATACTAACCCGCGCCCTGACACGTACGCTCCCCCTAAACCATTGTCGTACCCTCACCTGAACCCTAAACCTTCCCCGTCCCGTAACCCTAACCCTAGCCAGAACCCTAATCCTAACCCTTCCCCGAAGCCTTCCCCTCACCCGTCCCCTAATCGTAACCCGTACGCTCACACTAACCCGCACCCTCACACGTACGCTCACCCTAAACTGTTGTCGTACCCTCACCTGGACCCTAAACCGTCCCCATCCCCTAACACTAACCCTAGCCCGAACCCTAACCCTAACACTTTCCCGAAGCCTTCCCCTCACCCTTCCCCTAATCCTAACCCGTACGCTCACACTAACCCGCGCCCTCACACGTATGCTCCCCCTAAACCGTTGTCGTACCCTCACCTGGACCCTAAACCGTCCCCGTCCCCTAACCCTAACCCTAGCCCGAACCCTAACCCTAACCTTTCCACGAAGCCTTCCCCTCACCCGTCCCATAATCCTAACCCGTACGCTAATACTAACCCGCACCCTCACACATTCGCTCCCCCTAAAGCGTTGTCGTACCCACACCTTGACCCTAAACCGTCCCCGTCCCCTAACCCTAACCCTAGCCCGAACCCTAACCCTAACCCTTCCCCGAAGCCTTCCCCTCACCCGTCCCCTAATCCTAACCCTTACGCTCATACTAACCCGCGCCCTCACACGTACGCTCCCCCTAAACTATTGTCGTACCCTCACCTGAACCCTAAACCGTCCCCGTCCCATAACCCTAACCCTAGCCAGAACCCTAAACCTAACCCTTCCCCGAAGCCTTCCCCTCACCCGTCCCCTAATCGTAACCCGTACGCTCAAACTAACCCGCGCCCTCACACGTACGCTCACCCTAAACTGTTGTCGTACCCTCACCTGGACCCTAAACCGTCCCCATCCCCTAACACTAACCCTAGCCCGAACCCTAACCCTAACACTTTCCCGAGGCCTTCCCCTCACCCTTCCCCTAATCCTAACCCGTACGCTCACACTAACCTGCGCCCTCACACGTACGCTCCCCCTAAACCGTTGTCGTACCCTCACCTGGACCCTAAACCGTCCCCGTCCCCTAACCCTAACCCTAGCCCGAACCCTAAACCTAACCCTTCCCCGAAGCCTTCCCCTCACCCGTCCCCTAATCCTAACCCGTACGCTCACACTAACCCGCGCCCTCACACGTACGCTCACCCTAAACTGTTGTCGTACCCTCACCTGGACCCTGAACCGTCCCCGTCCCCTAACCCTAACCCTAGCCCGAACCCTAACCCTAACACTTCCCCGAAGCCTTCCCCTCACCCGTGCCCTAATCCTAACCCGTACGCTCACACTAACCTGCGCCCTCACACGTACGCTCCCCCTAAACCGTTGTCGTACCCTCACATGGACCCTAAACTTTCCCCGTCCCCTAACCCTAACCGTAGCCCGAACCCTAACCCTAACCCTTCCCTGAAGCCTTCCCCTCACCCGTCCCCTAATCCTAACCCGTACGCTCACACTAACCCGCGCCCTCACACGTACCCTCCCCGTAAAGCGTTGTCGTATCCTCACCTGGACCCTAAACCGTCCCCGTCACCTAAGCCTAACCCTAGCCCGAACCCTAACCCTAACACTTCCCCGAAGCCTTCCCCTCACCCGTCCCCTAATCCTAACCCGTACGCTCACACTAACCAGCGCCCTCACACGTACCCTCCCCCTAAAGCGCTGTCTTACTCTCAACTGGACCCTAAACCGTCCCCGTCCCCTAACCCTAACCCTAGCCCGAACCCTAACCCTAACCCTACCCCGAAGCCTTCCCCTCACCCGTCTCTTAATCCTAACCCGTACGCTCACACTAACCCGCGCCCTCACAGGTACGGTCCCCCTAAACTGTTGTCGTACCCTCACCTGGACCCTAAACCGTCCCCATCCCCTAACCCTAACCCTAGCCCGAACCCTAACACTAACCCTTCCCCGAAGCCTTCCCCTCACCCGTCCCCTAACCCTAACCCGTACGCTCACACTAACCCGCGCCCTCACACGTGTGCTCCCCCTAAACCGTTGTCGTACCCTCACTGGGACCCTAAACCGTCCCCGTCCCCTAACCCTAATCCTAGCCCGAACCCTAACCCTAACCCTTCCCCGAAGCCTTCCCCTCACCCGTCCCCTTCTCCTAACCCGTACGCTCACACTAACCTGCGCACTCACATTTACGCTCCCCCTAAACCGTTGTAGTACCCTCACCTGGACCCTAAACCGTCCCCGTCCCCTAACCCTAACCCTAGACCGAACCTTAACCCTAACCCTTCCCCGAAGCCTTCCCCTCACCCGTCCCCTAATCCTAAACCGTACGCTCACACTAACCCATGCCCTCACACGTTCCCTCCCCCTAAAGCGCTGTCTTACACTCAACTGGACCCTAAACCGTCCCCGTCCCCTAACCCTAACCCTAGCCCGAACCCTAACCCTAACCCTTCCCCGAAGCCTTCCCCTCACCCGTCCCCTAATCCTAACCCGTACGCTCACACTAACCAGCGCCCTCACACGTACGCTCCCCCTAAACCATTGTCGTACCCTCACCTGGACCCTAAACCGTCCCTGTCCCCTAACCCTAACCCTAGCCCGAACCCTAAACCTAACCCTTCCCCGAAGCCTTCACCTCACCCGTCCCCTAATCCTAACCCGTACGCTCACACTAACCCGCGCCCTCACACGTACTCTCACCCTAAACTGTTGTCGTACCCTCACCTGGACCCTGAACCGTCCCCGTCCCCTAACCCTAACCCTAGCCCGAACCCTAACCCTAACCCTTCCCCGAAGCCTTCCCCTCACCCGTCCCCTAATCCTAACCCGTACGCTCACACTAACCCACACCCTCACACATTCGCTCCCCCTAAACCGTTGTCGTACCCTCACCTGGACCCTAAACCGTCCCCGTCCCCTAACCCTCACCCTAGCCCGAACCCTAACCCTAACCCTTCCCTGAAGAATTCCCCTCACCCGTCCCCTAACCCTAACCCGTACGCTCACACTAACCCGCGCCCTCACACGTGTGCTCCCCCTAAACCGTTGTCGTACCCTCACCGGGACCCTAAACCGTCCCCGCCCCCTAACCCTAACCCTAGCCCGAACCCTAACCCTAACACTTCCCGGAAGCCTTCCCCTCACCCGTCCCCTAATCCTAACCCGTACGCTCACACTAACCTGCGCACTCACATTTACGCTCCGCCTAAACCGCTGTAGTACCCTCACCTGGACCCTAAACTGTCCCCATCCCCGAACCCTAACCGTAGCCCGAACTCTAACCCTAACCCTTCCCCGAAGCCTTCCCCTCACCCGTCCCCTAATCCTAAACCGTACGCTCACACTAACCCATGCCCTCACACGTACCCTCCCCCTAAAGCGCTGTCTTACCTCAACTGGACCCTAAACCGTCCCCGTCCCCTAACCCTAACCCTAGCCCGAACCCTAACCCTTAATCTTCCCCGAACTCTTCCCCTCAACCGTCCCCTAATCCTACCCCGTACGCTCACACTAACCCACGCCCTCACACGTACCCTCCCCCTAAAGCGTTGTCGTACCATCACCTGGACCCTAAACCGTCCCCGTCCCCTAACTCTAACCCTAGCCCGAACCCTAACCCTAACACTTCCCCGAAGCCTTCCCCTCACCCGTCTCCTAATCCTAACCCGTACGCTCACACTAACCCGCGCCCTCAGACATACCCTTCCCGTAAAGCGTTGTCGTACCCTCACCTGGACCCTAAACCGTCCCCGTCCCCTAACCCTAACCCTAGCCCGAACCCTAACCCTAACCCTTCCCCGAAGCCTTCCCCTCACCCGTCCCCTAATCCTAAACCGTACGCTCACACTAACCCATGCCCTCACACGTACCCTCCCCCTAAAACGCTGTCTTACCTCAACTGGACCCTAAACTGTCCCCGTCCCCTAACCCTAACCCTAGCCCGAACCCTAACCCTTACTCTTCCCCGAAGTCTTCCCCTCAACCGTCCCCTAATCCTAACCGGTACGCTCACACTAACCTTTGCCCTCACACGTACGCTCCCCCTAAACCGTTGTCGTATCCTCACCTGAACCCTAAATCGTCCCCGTCCCCTAACCCTAACCCTAGCCCGAACCCTAACCCTAACCTTTCCACGAAGCCTTCCCCTCACCCGTCCCATAATCCTAACCCATACGCTCACACTAACCCACGCACTCACACGTATTCTCCCTCTAAACCTTTGTCGTACCCTCAACTGGACCCTAAACCATCCCTGTCCCCTAACCCTAACCCTAGCCCGGACCCTAACCCTAAAACGTTGTCGTACACTCACCTGCAACCTAAACTGTCCCTGTCCCCTAACCTTAACCCTAGCCCGAACCCTAACCCTAACCCTTTCCCGAAGCCTTCCCCTCACCCGTCCCCTAATCCTAAACCGTAGGCTCACACTAACCCGCGCCCTCACACGTACCCTCCTCCTAAAGCGCTGTCTCACTCTCAACTGGACCCTAAACCGTCCCCGTCCCCTAACCCTAACCCTAGCCGAACCCTAACCCTAACCCTTCCCCGAAGCCTTCCCCTCACCCGTCCCCTAATCCTAACCGTACGCTCACACTAACCCGCGCACTCACATTTACGCTCCCCCTAAAATGTTGTCGTACCCTCACCTGGACCCTAAATCGTCCCCGTCCCCTAACCCTAACCCTAGCCCGAACCCTAACCCTAACCTTTCCACGAAGCCTTCCCCTCACCAGTCCCATAATCCTAACCCGTACGCTCATACTAACCCGCACCCTCACACATTCGCTCCCCCTAAAGCGTTGTCGTACCCACACCTGTACCCTAAACCGTCCCCGTCCCCTAACCGTAACCCTAGCCCGAACCCTAACCCTAACCCTTCCCCGAAGCCTTCCCCTCACCCGTCCCCTAATCCTAACCCGTACGCTCACACTAACCCGCGCCCTCACACGTACGCTCCCCCTAAACCATTGTCGTACCCTCACCTGAACCCTAAACCGTCCCCTTACCCTAACCCTAACCCTAGTCCGAACCCTAACCTTAACCCTTCCCCGAAGCATTCCCCTCACCCGTCCCCTAATCCTAACCCGTACGCTCACACTAACCCGCGCCCTGACACGTACGCTCCCCCTAAAGCGTTGTCGTACTCTCACCTGGACCCTAAACCGTCCCCGTCCCCTAACCCTAACCCTAGCCCGAACCCTAACCCTAACACTTCCCCGAAGCCTTCCCCTCACCCGTCCCCTAATCCTAACCCGTACGCTCACACTAACTCGCGCCCTCACACGTACGCTCCCCCTAAAGCGTTGTCGTACCCTCACCTGGACCCTAAAACGTCCCCGTACCCTAACCTTAACCCTAGCCCGAACCCTAACCCTAACCCTTCCCCGAAGCCTTCCCCTCACCCGTCCCCTAATCCTAACCCGTACGCTCACACTAAGCCGCGCCCTCACACGTATTCTCCCCCTAAACCGTTGTCGTACCCTCACCTGGACCCTAAACCTTCCCCTTCCCCTAACCCTAACCCTAGCCCAAACCCTAACCCTAACCCTTCCCCGAAGCCTTCCCCTCACCCGTCCCCTAATCCTAACTCGTACGCTCACACTAACCCGTGCCCTCACATGTACGCTCCCCCTAAACCGTTGTCGTACCCTCAACTGGACCCTAAACCATCCCTGTCCCCTAACCCTAACCCTAGCCCGGACCCTAACCCTAAAACTTCCCCGAAGCCTTCCCCTCACCCGTCCCCTAATCCTAACTCGTACGCTCACACTAACCCGTGCCCTCACATGTACGCTCCCCCTAAAGCGTTGTCGTACCCTCACCTGCAACCTAAAATGTCCCTGTCCCCTAACGCTAACCCTAGCACGAACCCTAAAGCTAACACTTCCCCGAAGCCTTCCCCTCACCCGTCCCCTAATCCTAACCCGTACGCTCACACTAACCCACGCCCTCACACGTACGCTCCCCCTAAACCATTGTCGTTCTGTCACCTGGACCCTAAACCGTCCCCGTCCCCTAACCCTAACCCTAGCCCGAACGCTAACCCTAACCTTTCCACGAAGCCTTCCCCTCACCCGTCCCATAATCCTAACCCGTACGCTCATACTAACCCGCACCCTCACACATTCGCTCCCCCTAAAGCGTTGTCGTACCCTCACCTGGACCCTAAACTGTCCCCGTTCCCTAACCCTAACCCTAGCCCGAACCCTAACCCTAACCCTTCCCCGAAGCCTTCCCCTCACCCGTCCCCTAATCCTAACCCGTACGCTCACACTAACCTGCGCCCTCACACGTACGCTCCCCCTAAACCGTTGTCGTACCCTCACCTGGACCCTAAACCGTCCCCGTCCCCTAACCCTAACCCTAGGCCGAACCCTAACCCTAACACTTCCCCGAAGGCTTCCCCTCACCCATCTCCTAACCCTAACCCGTACGCTCATACTAACCCGCGCCCTCACATGTATTCTCCCCCTAAACCGTTGTCGTACCCTCACCTGGACACTAAACCGTCCCCTTCCCCTAACCCTAACCCTAGCCCGAACCCTAACCCTAACCCTTCCCCGAAGCCTTCCCCTCACCCGTCCCCTAATCCTAACCCGTACGCTCACACTAACCCACGCCCTCACACGTACGCTCCCCCTAAAGCGTTGTCGTACCCTCACCTGAACCCTAAAACGTACCCATCCCCTAACCCTACCCTAGCCCGAACACTAACCCTAACACTTCCCCGAAGCCGTCCCCTCACCCGTTCCCTAATCCTAACCCGTACGCTCACACTAACCCGCGCCCTCACACGTACGCTCCCCCTAAACCGTTGTCGTACCCTCACCTGGACCCTAAACCATCCCTGTCCCCTAACCCTAACCCTAGCCTGAACCGTAACCCTAACCCTTCCCCGAAGTCTTCCCCTCACCCGTCCCCTAATCCTAACCCGTAAGCTCACACTAACCCACGCCCTCACCCGTACGCTCCCCCTAAACCGTTGTTGTACCCTCACATGGACCCTAAACCGTCCCCGTCCCCTAAACCTAACCCTAGCCCGAACCCTAACCCGAACCCTTCCCCGAAGCCTTCCCCTCACCCGTCCCCAATCCTAACCCAGACGCTCACACTAACCCACGACTTCACACTTACGCACCCCCTAAACCGTTGTCGTACCCTCACCTGGACCCTAAACCGTCCCCGTCCCCTAACCCTAACCCTAGCCCGAACCCTAACTCTAACCCTTCCCCGAAGCCTTTCCCACACCCGTCCTCTAATCCTAACCCGTACCCTCACACTAACCCGCGCCCTCACCCGTACGCTCCCCCTAAACCGTTGTCGTACCCTCACCTGGACCCTAAACCGTCCCCGTCCCCTAAACCTAACCCTAGCCCAAACCCTAAACCTAACACTTCCCCGAAGCCTTCCCCTCACCCATCCCCTAATCCTAATGCATACGCTCACACTAACCCGCGCCCTCACACGTACGCTCCCCGTAAACCGTTGTCGTAACCTCACCTGGACCCTAAACCGTCCCCGTCCCCTAATCCTAACCCTAGCCCGAACCCTAACCCTAAGTCCTCCCCGAAGTCTTCCCCTCACCCGTCCCCTAATCCTAACCCGTACGCTCACACTAACCCGCGCCCTCACACGTACCCTCCCCCTAAAGCGTTGTCGTACCCTCCCCTGGACCCTAAACCGTCCCCGTCCCCTAACCCTAACAATGGCCCGAACCCTAACCCTAAAACTTCCCCGAAGCCTTCCCCTCACCCGTCCCCTAATTCTAAACCGTAGGCTCAAACTAACCCGCGCCCTCACACGTACACTCCCCCTAAACTGTTGTCATACCCTCACCTGGACCCTAAACCGTCCCCGTCCCCTAACCCTAACCCTAGCGCGAACCCTAACCCTAACCCTTCCCCGAAGCCTTCCCCTCACCCGTCCCCTAACCCTAACCCGTACGCTCACACTAACCCGCGCCCTCATACGTACGCTCCCCCTAAACCATTGTCGTACCCTCACCTGAACCCTAAACCGTCCCCGTCCCCTAACCCTAACCCTAGCCCGAACCCTAAACCTAACCCTTCCCCGAAGCCTTCCCCTCACCCGTCCCCTAATCGTAACCCGTACGCTCACACTAACCCGCGCCCTCACACGTACGCTCACCCTAAACTGTTGTCGTACCCTCACCTGAACCCTAAACCGTCCCCATCCCCTAACCCTAACCCCAGCCCGAACCCTAACCCTAACCCTTTCCCGAAGCCTTCCCCTCACCCGTCACCTAATCCTAACCCGTACGCTCACACTAACCTGCGCCCTCACACGTACGCTCCCCCTAAACCGTTGTCGTACCCTCACCTGGACCCTAAACCGTCCCCGTCCCCTAACCCTAACCCTAGGCCGAACCCTAACCCTAACCCTTCCCCGAAGCCTTCCCCTCACCTGTCCCCTAACCCTAACCCGTACGCTCACACTAACCCGAGCCCTCACACGTATTCTCCCCCTAAACCGTTGTCGTACCCTCAACTGGACCCTAAACCGTCCCCTTCCCCTAACCCTAACCCTAGTCCGAACCCTAACCTTAACCCTTTCCCGAAGCATTCCCCTCACCCGTCCCCTAATCCTAACCCGTACGCTCACACTAACCCGCGCCCTCACACGTACGCTCCCCCTAAACCGTTGTCGTACCCTCAACTGGACACTAAACCATCCCTGTCCCCTAACCCTAACCCTAGCCCGGACCCTAACCCTAAAACTTCCCCGAAGCCTTCCCCTCACCCGTCCCCTAATCCTAACTCGTACGCTCACACTAACCCGTGCCCTCACATGTACGCTCCCCCTAAAGCGTTGTCGTACCCTCACCTGCAACCTAAACTGTCCCTGTCCCCTAACGCTAACCCTAGCCCGAACCCTAAAGCTAACCCTTCCCCGAAGCCTTCCCCTCACCCGTCCCCTAATCCTAACCCATAGGCTCACACTAACCCACGCCCTCACACGTACGCTCCCCCTAAACCATTGTCGTACCGTCACCTGGACCCTAAACCGTCCCCGTCCCCTAACCCTAACCCTAGCCCGAACGCTAACCCTAACCTTTCCACGAAGGCTTCCCCTCACCCGTCCCATAATCCTAACCCGTACGCTCATACTAACCCGCACCCTCACACATTCGCTCCCCCTAAAGCGTTGTCGTACCCTCACCTTGACTCTAAACCGTCCCCGTCCCCTAACCCTAACCCTAGCCCGAACCCTAACCCTAACCCTTCCCCGAAGCCTTCCCCTCACCCGTCCCCTAATCCTAACCCGTACGCTCACACTAACCCGCGCCCTCACACGTACGCTCCCCCTCAACCATTGTCGTACCCTCACCTGGACCCTAAACTGTCCCCGTCCCCTAACCCTAACCCTAGCCCGAACCCTAAATCTAACCCTTCCCCGAAGCCTTCCCCTCACCCGTCCCCTAATCCTAACCCGTACGCTCACACTAACCCGCGCCCTCACACGTACGCTCCCCCTAAACCGTTGTCGTAACCTCACCTGGACCCTAAACCGTCCCCGTCCCCTAACCCTAACCCTAGGCCGAACCCTAAACCTAACACTTCCCCGAAGCCTTCCCCTCACCCGTCTCCTAACCCTAACCCGTACGCTCATACTAACCCGCGTCCTCACACGTATTCTCCCCCTAAACCGTTGTCGTACCCTCACCTGGACACTAAACCGTCCCCTTCCCCTAACCCTAACCCTAGCCCGAACCCTAACCCTAACCCTTCCCCGAAGCCTTCCCCTCCCCCGTCCCCTAATCCTAAACCGTACGCTCACACTAACCCACGCCCTCACATGTATGCTCCCCCTAAAGCGTTGTCGTACCCTCACCTGGACCCTAAACCGTACCCGTCGCCTAACCCTAACCCTAGCCCGAACACTAACCCTAACACTTCCCCGAATCCGTCCCCTCACCCGTTCCCTAATCCTAACCCGTACGCTCACACTAACCCGCGCCCTCACACGTACGCTCCCCCTAAACCGTTGTCGTACCCTCACCTGGACCCTAAACCGTCCCCGTCCCCTAAACCTAACCCTAGCCCGAACCCTAACCCGAACCCTTCCCCGAAGCCTTCCCCTCACCCGTCCCCTAATCCTAACCCGGACGCTCACATTAAACCACGACTTCACACTTACGCACCCCCTACACCGTTGTCGTACCCTCACCTGGACCCTAAACCATCCCCGTCCCCTAACCCTAACCCTAGCCCGAACCCTAACTCTAACCCTTCCCCGAAGCCTTTCCCTCACCCGTCCTCTAATCCTAACCCGTACCCTCACACTAACCCGCGCCCTCACCCGTACGCTCCCCCTAAACCGTTGTCGTACCCTCACCTGGACCCTAAACCGTCCCCGTCCCCTAAACCTAACCCTAGCCCAAACCCTAAACCTAACACTTCCCCGAAGCCTTCCCCTCACCCATCCCCTAATCCTAATGCATACGCTCACACTAACCCGCGCCCTCACACGTACGCTCCCCGTAAACCGTTGTCGTAACCTCACCTGGACCCTAAACCGTCCCCATCCCCTAATCCTAACCCTAGCCCTAGCCCGAACCCTAACCCTAAGTCCTCCCCGAAGTCTTCCCCTCACCCGTCCCCTAATCCTAACCCGTACGCTCACACTAACCCGCGCCCTCACACGTACCCTCCCCCTAAAGCGTTGTCGTACCCTCCCCTGGACCCTAAACCGTCCCCGTCCCCTAACCCTAACAATGGCCCGAACCCTAACCCTAAAACTTCCCCGAAGCCTTCCCCTCACCCGTCCCCTAATCCTAAACCGTAGGCTCAAACTAACCCGCGCCCTCACACGTACACTCCCCCTAAACTGTTGTCATACCCTCACCTGGACCCTAAACCGTCCCCGTCCCCTAACCCTAACCCTAGCGCGAACCCTAACCCTAACCCTTCCCCGAAGCCTTCCCCTCACCCGTCCCCTAACCCTAACCCGTACGCTCACACTAACCCGCGCCCTCATACGTACGCTCCCCCTAAACCATTGTCGTACCCTCACCTGAACCCTAAACCGTCCCCGTCCCCTAACCCTAACCCTAGCCCGAACCCTAAACCTAACCCTTCCCCGAAGCCTTCCCCTCACCCGTCCCCTAATCGTAACCCGTACGCTCACACTAACCCGCGCCCTCACACGTACGCTCACCCTAAACTGTTGTCGTACCCTCACCTGAACCCTAAACCGTCCCCATCCCCTAACCCTAACCCCAGCCCGAACCCTAACCCTAACCCTTTCCCGAAGCCTTCCCCTCACCCGTCACCTAATCCTAACCCGTACGCTCACACTAACCTGCGCCCTCACACGTACGCTCCCCCTAAACCGTTGTCGTACCCTCACCTGGACCCTAAACCGTCCCCGTCCCCTAACCCTAACCCTAGGCCGAACCCTAACCCTAACCCTTCCCCGAAGCCTTCCCCTCACCTGTCCCCTAACCCTAACCCGTACGCTCACACTAACCCGAGCCCTCACACGTATTCTCCCCCTAAACCGTTGTCGTACCCTCAACTGGACCCTAAACCGTCCCCTTCCCCTAACCCTAACCCTAGTCCGAACCCTAACCTTAACCCTTTCCCGAAGCATTCCCCTCACCCGTCCCCTAATCCTAACCCGTACGCTCACACTAACCCGCGCCCTCACACGTACGCTCCCCCTAAACCGTTGTCGTACCCTCAACTGGACACTAAACCATCCCTGTCCCCTAACCCTAACCCTAGCCCGGACCCTAACCCTAAAACTTCCCCGAAGCCTTCCCCTCACCCGTCCCCTAATCCTAACTCGTACGCTCACACTAACCCGTGCCCTCACATGTACGCTCCCCCTAAAGCGTTGTCGTACCCTCACCTGCAACCTAAACTGTCCCTGTCCCCTAACGCTAACCCTAGCCCGAACCCTAAAGCTAACCCTTCCCCGAAGCCTTCCCCTCACCCGTCCCCTAATCCTAACCCATAGGCTCACACTAACCCACGCCCTCACACGTACGCTCCCCCTAAACCATTGTCGTACCGTCACCTGGACCCTAAACCGTCCCCGTCCCCTAACCCTAACCCTAGCCCGAACGCTAACCCTAACCTTTCCACGAAGGCTTCCCCTCACCCGTCCCATAATCCTAACCCGTACGCTCATACTAACCCGCACCCTCACACATTCGCTCCCCCTAAAGCGTTGTCGTACCCTCACCTTGACTCTAAACCGTCCCCGTCCCCTAACCCTAACCCTAGCCCGAACCCTAACCCTAACCCTTCCCCGAAGCCTTCCCCTCACCCGTCCCCTAATCCTAACCCGTACGCTCACACTAACCCGCGCCCTCACACGTACGCTCCCCCTCAACCATTGTCGTACCCTCACCTGGACCCTAAACTGTCCCCGTCCCCTAACCCTAACCCTAGCCCGAACCCTAAATCTAACCCTTCCCCGAAGCCTTCCCCTCACCCGTCCCCTAATCCTAACCCGTACGCTCACACTAACCCGCGCCCTCACACGTACGCTCCCCCTAAACCGTTGTCGTAACCTCACCTGGACCCTAAACCGTCCCCGTCCCCTAACCCTAACCCTAGGCCGAACCCTAAACCTAACACTTCCCCGAAGCCTTCCCCTCACCCGTCTCCTAACCCTAACCCGTACGCTCATACTAACCCGCGTCCTCACACGTATTCTCCCCCTAAACCGTTGTCGTACCCTCACCTGGACACTAAACCGTCCCCTTCCCCTAACCCTAACCCTAGCCCGAACCCTAACCCTAACCCTTCCCCGAAGCCTTCCCCTCCCCCGTCCCCTAATCCTAAACCGTACGCTCACACTAACCCACGCCCTCACATGTATGCTCCCCCTAAAGCGTTGTCGTACCCTCACCTGGACCCTAAACCGTACCCGTCGCCTAACCCTAACCCTAGCCCGAACACTAACCCTAACACTTCCCCGAATCCGTCCCCTCACCCGTTCCCTAATCCTAACCCGTACGCTCACACTAACCCGCGCCCTCACACGTACGCTCCCCCTAAACCGTTGTCGTACCCTCACCTGGACCCTAAACCGTCCCCGTCCCCTAAACCTAACCCTAGCCCGAACCCTAACCCGAACCCTTCCCCGAAGCCTTCCCCTCACCCGTCCCCTAATCCTAACCCGGACGCTCACATTAAACCACGACTTCACACTTACGCACCCCCTACACCGTTGTCGTACCCTCACCTGGACCCTAAACCATCCCCGTCCCCTAACCCTAACCCTAGCCCGAACCCTAACTCTAACCCTTCCCCGAAGCCTTTCCCTCACCCGTCCTCTAATCCTAACCCGTACCCTCACACTAACCCGCGCCCTCACCCGTACGCTCCCCCTAAACCGTTGTCGTACCCTCACCTGGACCCTAAACCGTCCCCGTCCCCTAAACCTAACCCTAGCCCAAACCCTAAACCTAACACTTCCCCGAAGCCTTCCCCTCACCCATCCCCTAATCCTAATGCATACGCTCACACTAACCCGCGCCCTCACACGTACGCTCCCCGTAAACCGTTGTCGTAACCTCACCTGGACCCTAAACCGTCCCCATCCCCTAATCCTAACCCTAGCCCTAGCCCGAACCCTAACCCTAAGTCCTCCCCGAAGTCTTCCCCTCACCCGTCCCCTAATCCTAACCCGTACGCTCACACTAACCCGCGCCCTCACACGTACCCTCCCCCTAAAGCGTTGTCGTACCCTCCCCTGGACCCTAAACCGTCCCCGTCCCCTAACCCTAACAATGGCCCGAACCCTAACCCTAAAACTTCCCCGAAGCCTTCCCCTCACCCGTCCCCTAATCCTAAACCGTAGGCTCAAACTAACCCGCGCCCTCACACGTACAGTCCCCCTAAACTGTTGTCGTACCCTCACCTGGACCCTAAACCGTCCCCGTCCCCTAACCCTAACCCTAGCGCGAACCCTAACCCTAACCCTTCCCCGAAGCCTTCCCCTCACCCGTCCCCTAACCCTAACCCGTACGCTCACACTAACCCGCGCCCTCATATGTACGCTCCCCCTAAACCATTGTCGTACCCTCACCTGAACCCTAAACCGTCCCCGTCCCCTAACCCTAACCCTAGCCCGAACCTTAAACCTAACCCTTCCCCGAAGCCTTCCCCTCACCCGTCCCCTAATCCTAACCCGTACGCTCACACTAACCCGCGCCCTCACACGTACGCTCACCCTAAACTGTTGTCGTACCCTCACCTGAACCCTAAACCGTCCCCATCCCCTAACCCTAACCCCAGCCCGAACCCTAACCCTAACCCTTTCCCGAAGCCTTCCCCTCACCCGTCACCTAATCCTAACCCGTACGCTCACACTAACCTGCGCCCTCACACGTACGCTCCCCCTAAACCGTTGTCGTACCCTCACCTGAACCCTAAACCGTCCCCGTCCCCTAACCCTAACCCTAGCCCGAACCCTAACCCTAACCCTTCCCCGAAGCCTTCCCCTCACCTGTCCCCTAACCCTAACCCGTACGCTCACACTAACCCGCGCCCTCACACGTATTCTCCCCCTAAACCGTTGTCGTACCCTCAACTGGACCCTAAACCGTCCCCTTCCCCTAACCCTAACCCTAGTCCGAACCCTAACCTTAACCCTTTCCCGAAGCATTCCCCTCACCCGTCCCCTAATCCTAACCCGTACGCTCACACTAACCCGCGCCCTCACACGTACGCTCCCCCTAAAGCGTTGTCGTACTCTCACCTGGACCCTAAACCGTCCCCGTCCCCTAACCCTAACCCTAGCCCGAACCCTAACCCTAACACTTCCCCGAAGCCTTCCCCTCACCCGTCCCATAATCCTAACCCGTACGCTCACACTAACTCGCGCCCTCACACGTACGCTCCCCCTAAACCGTTGTCGTACCCTCACCTGGACCCTAAATCGTCCCCGTCGCCTAACCCTAACCCTAGCCCGAACCCTAACCCTAACCTTTCCACGAAGCCTTCCCCTCACCCGTCCCATAATTCTAACCCGTACGCTCATACTAACCCGCACCCTCACACATTCGCTCCCCCTAAAGTGTTGTCGTACCCTCACCTGGACCCTAAACCGTCCCCGTACCCTAATCTTAACCCTAGCCCGAACCCTAACCCTAACACTTCCCCGAAGCCTTCCCCTCACCCGTCCCCTAATCCTAACCCGTACGCTCACACTAACCCGCGCCCTCACACGTATTCTCCCCCTAAACCGTTGTCGTACCCTCACCTGGACCCTAAACCTTCCCCTTCCCCTAACCCTAACCCTAGCCCAAACCCTAACCCTAACCCTTCCCCGAAGCCTTCCCCTCACCCGTCCCCTAATCCTAACTCGTACGCTCACACTAACCCTTGCCCTCACATGTACGCTCCCCCTAAACCGTTGTCGTACCCTCAACTGGACCCTAAACCATCCCTGTCCCCTAACCCTAACCCTAGCCCGGACCCTAACCCTAAAACTTCCCCGAAGCCTTCCCCTCACCCGTCCCCTAATCCTAACTCGTACGCTCACACTAACCCGTGCCCTCACATGTACGCTCCCCCTAAAGCGTTGTCGTACCCTCACCTGCAACCTAAACTGTCCCTGTCCCCTAACGCTAACCCTAGCCCGAACCCTAAAGCTAACCCTTCCCCGAAGCCTTCCCCTCACCCGTCCCCTAATCCTAACCAATAGGCTCACATTAACCCACGCCCTCACACGTACGCTCCCCCTAAACCATTGTCGTACCGTCACCTGGACCCTAAACCGTCCCCGTCCCCTAACCCTAACCCTAGCCCGAACGCTAACCCTAACCTTTCCACGAAGCCTTCCCCTCACCCGTCCCATAATCCTAACCCGTACGCTCATACTAACCCGCACCCTCACACATTCGCTCCCCCTAAAGCGTTGTCGTACCCTCACCTTGACTCTAAACCGTCCCCGTCCCCTAACCCTAACCCTAGCCCGAACCCTAACCCTAACCCTTCCCCGAAGCCTTCCCCTCACCCGTCCCCTAATCCTAACCCGTACGCTCACACTAACCCGCGCCCTCACACGTACACTCCTCCTAAACCGTTGTCGTACCCTCACCTGGACCCTAAACCGTCCCCGTCCCCTAACCCTAACCCTAGGCCGAACCCTAACCCTAACACTTCCCCGAAGCCTTCCCCTCACCCGTCTCCTAACCCTAACCCGTACGCTCATACTAACCCGCGTCCTCACACGTATTCTCCCCCTAAACCGTTGTCGTACCCTCACCTGGACACTAAACCGTCCCCTTCCCCTAACCCTAACCCTAGCCCGAACCCTAACCCTAACCCTTCCCCGAAGCCTTCCCCTCACCCGTACCCTAATCCTAAACCGTACGCTCACACTAACCCACGCCCTCACATGTATGCTCCCCCTAAAGCATTGTCGTACCCTCACCTGAACCCTAAACCGTACCCGTCCCCTAACCCTAACCCTAGCCCGAACACTAACCCTAACACTTCCCCGAAGCCGTCCCCTCACCCGTTCCCTAATCCTAACCCGTACGCTCACACTAACCCGCGCCCTCACACGTACGCTCCCCCTAAACCGTTGTCGTACCCTCACCTGGACCCTAAACCATCCCTGTCCCCTAACCCTAACCCTAGCCTGAACCCTAACCCTAAACCTTCCCCGAAGTCTTCCCCTCACCCGTCCCCTAATCCTAACCCGTAAGCTCACACTAACCCACGCCCTCACCCGTACGCTCCCCCTAAACCGTTGTCGTACCCTCACCTGGACCCTAAACCGTCCCCGTTCCCTAACCCTAACCCTAGCCCGAACCCTAACTCTAACCCTTCCCCGAAGCCTTCCCCTCACCCGTCCTCTAATCCTAACCCGTACCCTCACACTAACCCGCGCCCTCACCCGTACGCTCCCCCTAAACCGTTGTCATACCCTCACCTGGACCCTAAACCGTCCCCGTCCCCTAAACCTAACCTTAGCCCGAACCCTAACCCGAACCCTTCCCCGAAGCCTTCCCCTCACCCATCCCCTAATCCTAACCCGTGCGCTCACACTAACCCGCGCCCTCACACGTACGCTCCCCCTAAACCATTGTCGTACCCTCACCTGGACCCTAAACTGTCCCCGTCCCCTAACCCTAACCCTAGCCCGAACCCTAACCCTAACCCTTCCCCGAAGCCTTCCCCTCACCCGTCCCCTAATCCTAACCCGTACGCTCACACTAACCCGCGCCCTCACACGTACGCTCCCCCTAAACCGTTGTCGTACCCTCACCTGGACCCTAAACCGTCCCCGTCCCCTAACCCTAACCCTAGGCCGAACCCTAACCCTAACACTTCCCCGAAGCCTTCCCCTCACCCGTCTCCTAACCCTAACCCGTACACTCATACTAACCCGCGTCCTCACACGTATTCTCCCCCTAAACCGTCGTCATACCCTCACCTGGACACTAAACCGTCCCCTTCCCCTAACCCTAACCCTAGCCCGAACCCTAACCCTAACCCTTCCCTGAAGCCTTCCCCTCACCCGTCCCCTAATCCTAAACCGTACGCTCACACTAACCCACGCCCTCACATGTATGCTCCCCCTAAAGCATTGTTGTACCCTCACCTGGACCCTAAACCGTACCCGTCCCCTAACCCTAACCCTAGCCCGAACACTAACCCTAACACTTCCCCGAAGCCGTCCCCTCACCCGTTCCCTAATCCTAACCCGTACGCTCACACTAACCCGCGCCCTCACACGTACGCTCCCCCTAAACCGTTGTCGTACCCTCACCTGGACCCTAAACCATCCCTGTCCCCTAACCCTAACCCTAGCCTGAACACTAACCCTAACCCTTCCCCGAAGTCTTCCCCTCACCCGTCCCCTAAACCTAACCCGTAAGCTCACACTAACCCACGCCCTCACCCGTACGCTCCCCCTAAACCGTTGTCGTACCCTCACATGGATCCTAAACCGTCCCCGTCCCCTAAACCTAACCCTAGCCCGAACCCTAACCCGAACCCTTCCCCGAAGCCTTCCCCTCACCCGTCCCCTAATCCTAACCCGGACGCTCACACTAACCCACGACTTCACACCTACGCACCCCCTAAACCGTTGTCGTACCCTCACCTGGACCCTAAACCGTCCCCGTCCCCTAACCCTAACCCTAGCCCGAACCCTAACTCTAACCCTTCCCCGAAGCCTTTCCCTCACCCGTCCTCTAATCCTAACCCGTACCCTCACACTAACCCGCGCCTTCACCCGTACGCTCCCCCTAAACCGATGTCGTACCCTCACCTGGACCCTAAACCGTCCCCGTCCTCTAAACCTAACCCTAGCACAAACCCTAAACCTAACACTTCCCCGAAGCCTTCCCCTCACCCATCCCCTAATCCTAACCCGTACGCTCACACTAACCCGCGCCCTCACACGTACGCTCCCCCTAAACTGTTGTCGTACCCTCACCTGGACCCTAAACCGTCCCCATCCCCTAACCCTAACCCTAGCCCGAACCCTAAACGTAACACTTCCCCGAAGCCTTCCCCTCACCCGTCCCCTAATCCTAACCCGTACGCTCACACTAACCCGCGCCCTCACACGTACACTCCCCCTAAACCATTGTCGTACCCTCACCTGAAGCCAAAATGGTCCCCGTCCCCTAACCCTAACCCTAGCCCGAACCCTAACCCTAAACCTTCCCTGAAGCCTTCCCCTCACCTGTCCCCTAATCCTAACCTGTACGCTCACACTAACCTACGCCCTCACACGTACGCTCCCCCTAAACCATATTCGTACCCTCACCTGGACCCTAAACCGTCCCCGTCCCCTAACCCTAACCCTAGCCCTAACCCTAAACCTAACCCTTCCCCGATGCCTTCCCCTCACCCGTCCCCTAAACCTAACCCAAACGCTCACAGTAACCCGCGCCCTCACACGTACGCTCCCCCTAAACTGTTGTCGTACCCTCACCTGGACCCTAAACCGTCCCCATCCCCTAACCCTAACCCTAGCCCGAACCCTAACCCTAACCCTTCCCCAAAGCCTTCCCCTCACCCGTCCCCTAATCCTAACCCGTACGCTCACACTAACCCGCGCCCTCACATGTACGCTCCCCCTAAAGCGTTGTCGTACCCTCACCTGCAACCTAAACTGTCCCTGTACCCTAACGCTAACCCTAGCCCGAACCCTAACCCTAAACCTTCCCCGAAGCCTTCCCCTCACCCGTCCCCTAATCCTAAACCGTAGGCTCAAACTAAACCGCACCCTCACACGTACACTGCCCCTAAAGCGCTGTCTTACTCTCAACTGGACCCTAAACCGTCTCCGTCCCCTAAACCTAACCCTAGCCCGAACCGTAACCCTAACCCTTCCCCAAAGCCTTCCCCTCACCCGTCCCCTAATCCTAACCCGTACGCTCACACTAACCCGCGCCCTCACAAGTACACTCCCCCTAAACCATTGTCGTACCATCACCTGGAGCCAAAACGGTCCCTGTCCCCTAACCCTAACCCTAGCCCGAACCCTAACCCTAAACCTTCCCCGAAGCCTTCCCCTCCTCTGTCCCCTAATCCTAACCCGTACGCTCACACTAACCCGCGACCTCACACGTACACTCCCCCTAAACTGTTGTCGTACCCTCACCTGGACCCTAAACCGTCCCCGTCCCCTAACCCTAACCCTAGCGCGAACCCTAACCCTAACCCTTCCCCGAAGCCTTCCCCTCACCCGTCCCCTAACCCTAACCCGTACGCTCACACTAACCCGTGCCCTCATACGCATGCTCCCCCTAAACCGTTGTCGTACCCTCACCTGAACCCTAAACCGTCCCCGTCCCCTAACCCTAACCCTAGCCCGAACCCTAACCCTAACCCTTCCCCAAAGCCTTCCCCTCACCCGTCCCCTAATCCTAAACCGTACGCTCACACTAACCCGCGCCCTCACACGTACGCTCCCCCTAAACCGTTGTCGTACCCTCACCTGGACCCTAAACCGTCCCCGTCCCCTAACCCTAACCCTAGCCCGAACCCTAAACATAACACTTCCCCGAAGCCTTCCCCTCACCCGTCCCCTAATCCTAAACCGTACGCTCACACTAACCCGCGCCCTCACACGTACACTCCCCCTAAACCATTGTCGTACCCTCACCTGGAGCCAAAATGGTCCCCGTCCCCTAACCCTAACCCTAGCCCGAACCCTAACCATAAACCTTCCCTGAAGCCTTCCCCTCACCCGTCCCCTAATCCTAACCTGTACGCTCACACTAACCTACGCCCTCACACGTACGCTCCCCCTAAACCATATTCGTATCCTCACCTGGACCCTAAACCGTCCCCGTCCCCTAACCCTAACCCTAGCCCTAACCCTAAACCTAACCCTTCCCCGATGCCTTCCCCTCACCCGTCCCCTAAACCTAACCCAAACGCTCACAGTAACCCGCGCCCTCACACGTACGCTCCCCCTAAACTGTTGTCGTACCCTCACCTGGACCCTAAACCGTCCCCATCCCCTAACCCTAACCCTAGCCCGAACCCTAACCCTAACCCTTCCCCAAAGCCTTCCCCTCACCCGTCCCCTAATCCTAACGCATACGCTCACACTAACCCGCGCCCTCACACGTACGCTCCCCGTAAACCGTTGTCGTAACCTCACCTGGACCCTAAACCGTCCCCGTTCCCTAACCCTAACCCTAGCCCGAACCCTAACCCTAAGTCCTCCCCGAAGTCTTCCCCTCACCCGTCCCCTAATCCTAACCCGTACGCTCACACTAACCCGCACCCTCACACGTACCCTCCCCCTAAAGCATTGTCGTACCCTCACCTGGACCATAAACCGTCCCCGTCCCCTAACCCTAACAATAGCCCGAATCCTAACCCTAACACTTCCCCGAAGCCTTCGCCTCACCCATCCCCTAATCCTAACCCGTACGCTCACACTAACCCGCGCCCTCACATGTACGCTCCCCCTAAAGCGTTGTCGTACGCTCACCTGCAACCTAAACTGTCCCTGTCCCCTAACGCTAACCCTAGCCCGAACCCTAACCCTAAACCTTCCCCGAAGCCTTCCCCTCACCCGTCCCCTAATCCTAAACCGTAGGCTCAAACTAACCCGCGCCCTCACACGTACACTCCCCCTAAACTGTTGTCGTACCCTCACCTGGACCCTAAACCGTCCCCGTCCCCTAACCCTAACCCTAGCGCGAACCCTAACCCTAACCCTTCCCCGAAGCCTTCCCCTCACCCGTCCCCTAACCCTAACCCGTACGCTCACACTAACCCGCGCCCTCATACATACGCTCCCCCTAAACCATTGTCGTACCCTCACCTGAACCCTAAACCGTCCCCGTCCCCTAACCCTAACCCTAGCCCGAACCCTAAACCTAACCCTTCCCCGAAGCCTTCCCCTCACCCGTCCCCTAATCGTAACCCGTACGCTCACACTAACCCGCGCCCTCACACGTACGCTCACCCTAAACTGTTGTCGTACCCTCACCTGAACCCTAAACCGTCCCCATCCCCTAACCCTAACCCCAGCCCGAACCCTAACCCTAACCCTTTCCCGAAGCCTTCCCCACACCCGTCACCTAATCCTAACCCGTACGCTCACACTAACCTGCGCCCTCACACGTACGCTCCCCCTAAACCGTTGTCGTACCCTCACCTGGACCCTAAACCGTCCCCATCCCCTAACCCTAAACCTAGCCCGAACCCTAACCCTAACCCTTCCCCGAAGCCTTCCCCTCACCTGTCCCCTAACCCTAACCCGTACGCTCACACTAACCCGCGCCCTCACACGTATTCTCCCCCTAAACCGTTGTCGTACCCTCAACTGGACCCTAAACCGTCCCCTTCCCCTAACCCTAACCCTAGTCCGAACCCTAACCTTAACCCTTTCCCGAAGCATTCCCCTCACCCGTCCCCTAATCCTAACCCGTACGCTCACACTAACCCGCGCCCTCACACGTACGCTCCCCCTAAAGCGTTGTCGTACTCTCACCTGGACCCTAAACCGTCCCCGTCCCCTAACCCTAACCCTAGCCCGAACCCTAACCCTAACACTTCCCCGAAGCCTTCCCCTCACCCGTCCCATAATCCTAACCCGTACGCTCACACTAACTCGCGCCCTCACACGTACGCTCCCCCTAAACCGTTGTCGTACCCTCACCTGGACCCTAAATCGTCCCCGTCCCCTAACCCTAACCCTAGCCCGAACCCTAACCCTAACCTTTCCACGAAGCCTTCCCCTCACCCGTCCCATAATTCTAACCCGTACGCTCATACTAACCCGCACCCTCACACATTCGCTCCCCCTAAAGTGTTGTCGTACCCTCACCTAGACCCTAAACCGTCCCCGTACCCTAACCTTAACCCTAGCCCGAACCCTAACCCTAACCCTTCCCCGAAGCCTTCCCCTCACCCGTCCCCTAATCCTAACCCGTACGCTCACACTAACCCGCGCCCTCACACGTATTCTCCCCCTAAACCGTTGTCGTACCCTCACCTGGACCCTAAACCTTCCCCTTCCCCTAACCCTAACCCTAGCCCAAACCCTAACCCTAACCCTTCCCCGAAGCCTTCCCCTCACCCGTCCCCTAATCCTAACCCGTACGCTCACACTAACCCGTGCCCTCACATGTACGCTCCCCCTAAACCGTTGTCATACCCTCAACTGGACCCTAAACCATCCCTGTCCCCTAACCCTAACCCTAGCCCGGACCCTAACACTAAAACTTCCCCGAAGCCTTCCCCTCACCCGTCCCCTATTCCTAACTCGTACGCTCACACTAACCCGTGCCCTCACATGTACGCTCCCCCTAAAGCGTTGTCGTACCCTCACCTGCAACCTAAACTGTCCCTGTCCCCTAACGCTAACCCTAACACGAACCCTAAAGATAACCCTTCCCCGAAGCCTTCCCCTCACCCGTCCCCTAATGCTAACCCATAGGCTCACACTAAGCCACGCCCTCACACGTACGCTCCCCCTAAACCATTGTCGTACCCTCACCTCGACCCGAAACCGTCCCCGTCCCCTAACCCTAACCCTAGCCCTAACCCTAACCCTAACACTTCCCCGAAGCCTTCCCCTCACCCGTCCCCTAATCCTAACCCGTACGCTCACACAAACCCGCGCCCTCACACGTACGCTCCACCTAAACCGCTTTCGTACCCTCAACTGGACCCGAAACCGTCTCCGTCCCCTAACCCTAACCCTAGCCCGAACCCTAACCCTAACCCTTCCCCGAAGCCTTCCCCTCACCCGTCCCCTAATCCTAACCCGTACGCTCACACTAACCCGCGCCCTCACACGTACGCTCCCCCTAAACCTTTGTCGTACCCTCACCTGGACCCTAAACCGCCCCCGTCCCCTAACCCTAACCCTAGCCCGAACCCTAACCCTAACAGTTCCCCGAAGCCTTCCCTTGACCTGTCCCCTAATCCTAACCCGTACGCTCACACTAACCCATGCCCTCACACGTACGCTCCCCCTAAACCATTGTCGTACCCTCACTGGGACCCTAAACCGTTCCTGTCCCCTAACCATAACCCTAGCAAGAACCCTAACCCTAACCCTTCCCCGAAGCCTTCCCCTCACCCGTCCCCTAATGCTAAGCCGTACGCTCACACTAACCCACGCCCTCACACGTACGCTGCCCCTAAACCGTTGTCATACCCTCACATGGACCCTAAACAGTCCCCAACCCCTAACCCTAACCCTAGCCCGAACCCTAACCCTAACACTTCACCGAAGCCTTCCCCTCACCCGTCCCCTAATCCTAACCCGTACGCTCACACTAACCCGCGCCCTCACACGTACGCTCCCCCTAAACCGTTGTCGTTCCCTCATCTGGATCCTAAACCGTCCCCGTCCCATAACCCTAACCGTAGCCCGAAACATAACACTAACACTTCTCTGAAGCCTTCCCGTCACCCGTCCCCTAATCCTAACCCGTACGCTCACACTAACCCGTGCCCTCACACGTACGCTCCCCCTAAACCGTTGTCGTACCCTCACCTGGACCCTAAACCGTCCCCGTGCCCTAACCCTAACCCTAGCCCGAACCCTAACCCTAACCCTTCCCCTCACCCTTCCCCTAATCCTAACCCGTACGCTCACACTAACCCGCGCCTCACACGTACGCTCCCCCTAAACCGTTGTCGTACCCTCACCTGGAACCTATACATCCCCGTCCCCTAACCCTAACCCTAGCCTGAACCCTAACCCTAACCCTTCCCCGAAGCCTTCCTCTCACCAGTCCCCTAATCCTAACCCGTAGGCTCACACTAACCCACGCCCTCACACGTACGCTCCCCCTAAACCGTTGTCATACCCTCAATTGGACCCTAAACCGTCCCCGTCCCCTAACCCTAACCCTAGCCCGAACCCTATCACTAATCCTTCCCCGAAGCCTTCCCTTCACCCGTCCCCTAATCCTAAAACATACGCTCACACTGACCCGCGCCCTCACACGTACGCTCCCCCTAAACCGCTGTAATACCCTCACCTGGACCCTAAACCATCCCCGTCCCCTAATCCTAACCCTAGCCCGAACCCTATCCCTAACCATTCCCCGAAGCCTTCCCCTCACCCGTCCCCTAATCCTAACCCGTACGCTCACACTAACACGCGCCCTCACACGTACGCTCCCCCTAAACCATTGTCGTACCCTCACCTGGACCCTAAACCGTCCCCGTCCCCTACCCCTAACCCTAGCCAAAACGCTAACACTGACTCTTCCCCGAAACCTTCCCTTCAACCGTCCCCTAATCCTAACCCGTACGCTCACACTAACCCGCGCCCTCACACGTACGCTCCCCCTAAACCGTTGTCGTACCCTCACCTGGACCCTAAACCGTCCCCGTCCTCCAACCCTAACCCTAGCCCGAACCCTAACGCTAACCCTTCCCCGAAATCTTCTCCTCACCCGTCCCCTAATCCTAACCCGTACGCTCACAGTAAACCACGCCCTCACACGTACTCTCACCCTAAAGCGTTGTCGTACCCTCACCTGGACCCTAAACCGTCCCCATCCCCTAACCCTAACCCTAACCAGAACCCTATCCCTAACCCTTCCCCGAAGCCTTCCCCTCACCCGTCCCCTAATCCTAACCCGTTCGCTCACACTAACACGCGCCCTCACACTTACGCTCCCCCTAAACCTTTGTCGTACCCTAACCTGGAACCTAAACCATCCCCGTCCCCTAACCCTAACCCTAGCCCGAACCGTATCCCTAACCATTCCCCGAAACCTTCCCCTCACCCGTCTCCTAATCCTAACCTGTACTTTCACATTAACCCGCGCCCTCACACGTACGCTCCCCCTAAAGCGTTGTCGTACCCTCACCTGGACCCTAAACCGTCCCCGTCCCATAACCCTAACCCTAGCCCGAACCCTATCCCTAACCATTCCCCTAAGCCTTCCCCTCTCCCGTCCCCTAATCCTAACCCTTTCGCTCACACTAACACGCGCCCTCACACGTACGCTCCCCCTAAGCCGTTGTCGTACCCTCACCTGGACCCTAAACCATCCCCGTCCCCTAACCCTAACCCTAGCCCGAACCGTATCCCTAACCATACCCCGAAACCATCCCCTCACCCGTCTCCTAATCCTAACCTGTACTTTCACACTAACCCGCGCCCTCACACGTACGCTCCCCCTAAAGCGTTGTCGTACCTTCACCTGGACCCTAAACCGTCCCCGTCCCATAACCCCAACCCTAGCCCGAACCCTAACCCTAACCCTTCCCCAAAGGCTTCCCCTTACCCGTCCCCTAATCCTAACCCGTATGCTCACACTAACCCGTGCCCTCACACGTACTCTCCCCCGAAAGCGTTGTCGTACCCTCACCTGGACCCTAAAACGTCCCCGTCCCCTAACCCTAACACTAACCCGAACCCTAACCCTAACCCTTCCCCTAAGCCTTCCCCTCACCCGTCCCTAATCCTAACCCGTACGCTCACACTATCCAGCCCGCTCACACGTATGCTGCCCCTAAACCGTTGTCGTACCCTCACTTGGACCCTAAACCGTCCCCATCCCTTAACCCTAACCCTACCCAAACCCTAACCCTAACCCGTCCCCGAAGCCTTCCCCTCACCCATCCCCTGATCCTAACCCGTACGCTCACACTAACCCGCGCCCTCACACGAACGGTCCCCCTAAACCGTTGTCGTACCCTTACCTGGACCCTAAACCGTCCCCGTCCCCTAACCCTAACCCTACCCCGAACCCTAACCCTAACACTTCCCGAAACCTTCCCCTCACCCGTCCTCTAATCCTAAACCGTACGCTCACACAAAGCCGCGCCCTCACACGTACGCTCCCCCTAAACTGTTGTCGTACCCTTACCTGGACCCTAAACCGTCCCCGTCCCCTAATCCTAACCCTAGCCCGAACCCTATCCCTAAACCTTCCCCGAAACCTTCCCCTCACCCGTCCCCTAATCTTAACCCGTACGCTCAAACTAACCCGCGCCCTTACACGTACGCTCCCCCTAAACCGCTGTAGTACCCTCACCTGGACCCTAAACCGTCCCCATCCCCTAACCCTAACCGTAGCCTGAACCCTAACCCTAAACCTTCCCCGAAGCCTTCCCCTCACCCGTCCCCTAATCCTAACGCGTACGCTCACACTAACCTGCACCCTCACATGTACGCTCCCCCTAATCCGTTGTCGTACCCTTACCTGGACCCTACACCGTCCACGTCCCCTAACCCTAACCCTAGCCCGAACCCTAAACCTGACACTTCCCCGAAATCTTCCCCTCACCCGTCCCCTAATCCTAACCCGTACGCTCACACTAACCCGCGCCCTCACACGTACGCTCCCCCTAAACCGCTGTTGTACCCTCAATTGGACCCGAAACCATCCCCGTCCCCAAACCCTAACCCTAGCCCGAACCCTAACCCTAACACTTCCCCGAAGGCTTCCCCTCACCCGTCCCCTAATCCTAACCGGTACGCTCACACTAACCCACGCCCTCCCACGTACGCTCCCCCTATAGCGTTGTCGTACCCTCACCTGGACCCTAAACCATCCCCATCCCCTAACCCTAACCCTAGCCAGAACCCGAACCCTAACCTTTCCCCGAAGCCTTCCCCTTACACGTCCCCTAATCCTAACCCGTTCGCTCACACTAATCCGCGCCCTCACACGTACGCTCCCCCTAAACCGTTGTCGTACACTCACCTAGACCCTAAACCATCCCCGTCCCCTAACCCTAACCCTAGCCCGAACCCTATCCCTAACCATTCCCCGAAACCTTCCCCTCACCCGTCCCCTAATCCTAACCCGTAGGCTCACACTAACTCACGCCCTCACACGTACGCTCCCCCTAAACCGTTGTCGTACCCTCAGCTGGACCCTAAACCGTCCCCGTCCCCTAACCCTAACCCTAGCCTGAACCCTAACCCTCACCCTTCCCCGAAGCCTTCTACTCACCCGTCCCCTAATCCTAACCTGTACTTTCACACTAACCCGCGCCCTCACATGTATGCTCCCCCTTAACCATTGTCGTACCCTCACCTGAACCCTAAACTGTCCCCGTCCCCTAACCCTAACCCTAGCCCGAACCCTAACCCTATCCCTTCCCTGAAGCCTTCCCCTCACCCGTCCCCTAATCCTAACCCGTACGCTCACACTAACCCGCGCCCTCACACGTACGCTACCCCTAAACCGTTGTCGTACCCTCACCTGGACCCTAAACCGTCCCCATCCCCTAACCCTAACCCTAGCCCGAACCCTAACCCTAACCCTTCCCCAAAGACTTCCCCTCACACGTCCCCTAAACCTAACCGGTACGCTCACACTAACCCGTGCCCTCACACGTACGCTCCCCGTATAGCGTTGTCGTACCCTCACCTGGACCCTAAACCGTCCCCATCCCCTAACCCTAACCCTAGCCAGAACCCTAACCCTAACCATTCCCCAAAGCCTTACCCACAGCCGTCCCCTAATCCAAATCCGTACTCTCACACTAACCCGCGCCCTCACACGAACGCTCCCCCTTACCCGTTGTCGTACCGTCACCTGGACCCTAAAGCGTCCCCGTCCCCTAACCCTAACGCTAGCCCAAACCCTATCCATAACCCTTTTCCGAAGCCTTCCACTCACCCGTCCCCTAATCCTAACCCGTACGCTCACACAAACCCGTGCCCTCACACCTACACTCCCCCTAAACCGCTGTCGTACCATCAACTGGACCCGAAACCGTCCCCGTCCCCTAACCCTAACCCTATCCCGAACCCTATCCATAACCATTCCCCGAAGCCTTCCCCTCACCCGTCCCCTAATCCTAAGCCATACGCTGACACTAACCCACGCGCTCACACGTACGCTCCCCCTCAACCGTTGTCGTACCCCCACCTGGACCCTAAACCGTCTCCGTCCCCTAACCCTAACCCTAGCCCGAACACTAACCCTAACACTTCCCCGAAGCCTTCCCCTCACCCATCCCATAATCCTAACACGTACGCTCACACTAACCCACGCCCTCACACGAACGGTCCCCCTAAACCGTTGTCGTACACTCACCTGGACCCTAAACCGTCCCCGTTCCCTAACCCTAACCCTAGCCCGAACCCTAACCCTAACACTTCCCCGAAGCCTTCCCCTCACCCGTCTTCTAATCCTAACCCATACGCTCACATAACCCACGCCCTCACACGTACGCTCCCCCTAAACCGTTGTCGTACCCTCACCTGGACATTAAACCATCCCCGTCCCCTAACCCTAACCCTAGCCCGAACCCTAACACTAACCCTTCCCCGAAGCCTTCCCCTCACCCATCCCCTAATCCTAACCCGTACGCTCACACTAACCCGCGCCCTCACACGTACGCTCCCCCTAAACCGTTGTCGTACCCTCACCTGGACCCTAAACTGTCCCCGTCCCCTAACCCTAACCCTAGCCCAAACCCTATCCATAACCCTTTTCCGAAGCCTTCCCATCACCCGTCCCCTAATCCTAACCCGTACGCTCACACTAACCCGTGCCCTCACACGTACACTCCCCCTAAACCGCTGTCGTACCCTCAACTGGACCCGAAACCGTCCCCGTCCCCTAACCCTAACCCTAGCCCAAACCCTATCCATAACCCTTTTCCGAAGCGTTCCCCTCACCCGTCCCCTAATCCTAACACGTATGCTCACACTAACACGCGCCCTCACACGTACGCTCCCCCTAAAGCGTTGTCGTACCCTCACCTGGACCCTAAAACGTCCCCGTCCCCTAACCCTAACCCTAGCCCGAACCCTAACCCTAACCCTTCCCCGAAGCCTTCCCCTCAACCGTTCCTAATCCTAACCCGTACGCTCACACTATCCAGCCCGCTCACACGTACGCTCCCCCTGAACCGTTGTCGTACCCTCACCTGGACCCTAAACCGTCCCCGTCCCCTAACCCTAACCCTAGCCAGAACCCTAACACTAACCCTTCCCCGAAGCCTTCCCATCACCCGTCCCCTAATCCTATCCCGTACGCTCACACTAACACGCGCCCTCACACATACGCTCCCCCTAAAGTGTTGTCTTACCCTCACCTGGACCTTAAACCGTCCCCGTCCCCTAAACCTAACCCTTCCCCGAAGCCTTCTCCTCACCCGTCGCCTAATCCTAACCCGTACGCTCACACTAACCCGCGCCCTCACACGTACGCTCCCCCTAAACCGTTGTCGTACCCTCACCTGGACCCTAAAACGTCCCCGTCCCCTAAACCTATCCCTAGCCCGAACCCTAACCCTAACCCTTCCCCAAAGCCTTCCCCTCACCCGTCCCCTAATCCTAACCCGTATGCTCACACTAACCCGCGCCCTCACACGTACGCTCCCCCTAAATCGTTGTCGTACCCTCACCTGGACCCTAAAACGTCCCCGTCCCCTAAACCTAACCCTAGCCCGAACCCTAACCCTAACCCTTCCCCGAAGCCTTCCCCTCACCCGTCCCCTAATCCTAACCCGTACGCTCACACTATCCAGCCCCCTCAGTCGTACGCTGCCCCTAAACCGTTGTCGTACCCTCACCTGGACCCTAAACCGTCCCCGTTCCCTAACCCTAACCCTAGCCCGAACCCTAACCCTAACCCTTCCCCGAAGCCTTCCCCTCACCCGTCTCCTAATCCTAACCCGTACGCTCACATAACCCACGCCCTCACACGTACGCTCCCCCTAAACCGTTGTCGTACCTTCACCTGGACCCTAAACCGTCCCCGTCCCCTAACACTAACCCTAGCCCGAACCCTAACACTAACCCTTCCCCGAAGCCTTCCCCTCACCCGTCCCCTAATACTAACCCGTACGCTCACACTAACCCGCGCCCTCACACGTACGCTCCCCCTAAACCGTTGTCGTACCCTCACCTGGACCCTAAACCGTCCCCGTCCCCTAACCATAACCCTAGCCCAAACCCTATCCATAACCCTTTTCCGAAGCCTTCCCCTCACCCGTCCCCTAATCCTAACCCGTACGCTCACACTAACCCGTGCCCTCACACGTACACTCCCCCTAAACCGCTGTCGTACCCTCAACTGGACCCGAAACCGTCCCCGTCCCCTAACCCTAACCCTAGCCCGAACCCTAACCCTAACCCTTCCCCGAAGCCTTCCCCTCACCCGTCCCCTAATCCTAACCCGTACGCTCACACTAATCCACGCCCTCACACGTACGCTCCCCCTAAACCGTTGTCGTACCCTCACCTGGACCCTAAACCGTCCCCGTCCCCTAACCCTAGCCCGAACCCTAACCCTAACCCTTCCCCGAAGCCTTCCCCTCACCCGTCCCCTAATCCTAACACGTATGCTCACACTAACCCGCGCCCTCACACGTACGCTCCACCTAAAGCGTTGTCGTACCCTCACCTGGACCCTAAAACGCCCCCGTCCCCTAACCCTAACCCTAGCCCGAACCCTAACCCTAACCCTTCCCCGAAGCCTTCCCCTCACCCGTCAGTAATCCTAACCCGTACGCTCACACTATCCAGCCCGCTCACACGTACGCTCCCCCTAAACCGTTGTCGTACCCTCACCTGGACCCTAAACCGTCCCCGTCCCCTAACCCTAACCCTAGCCAGAACCCTAACACTAACCCTTCCCCGAAGCCTTCCCATCACCCGTCCCCTAATCCTAAACCGTACGCTCACACTAACACGCGCCCTCACACATACGCTCCCCCTAAAGTGTTGTCGTACACTCACCTGGACCCTAAACCGTCCCCGTCCCCTAACCCTAACCCTAGCCCGAACCCTAACCCTAACCCTTCTCCGAAGCCTTCCCCTCACCCGTCCCCTAATCCTAACCAGTATGCTCACACTAACCCACGCCCTCACACGTACGCTCTCCCTAAACCGTCGTCGTACTTTCACATGGACCCTAAACTGTCCCCGTCCGCTAACCCTAACCCTAGCCCGAACCCTAACCCTAAACCTTCCCCGAAGCCTTCCCCTCACCCGTCCCCTAATCCTAACCTGTACGCTCACACTAACCCGTGCCCTCACACGTACGCTCCCCCTAAACCGTTGGCATACCCTCACCTGGACCTTAAACCATCCCCGTCCCCTAACACTAACCCTAGCCCGAACCCTTACCCTAACCCTTCCCTGAAGCCTTCGCCTCACCCGTCCCCTAAACCTAACCCGTACGCTCACACTAACCAGCCCGCTCACACTTACGCTGACCCTAAACCGTTGTCGTACCCTCACCTGGACCCTAAACCGTCCCCATCCCCTAACCCTAACCCTACCCAAACCCTAACCCTAACCCTAACCCTAACCCTAACCCTAACCCTAACCCTAAACCTAACCCTAACCCTAACCCATCCCCTAATCCTAACACATATGCTCACACTAACCCGCGCCCTCACACGTACGCTCCCCCTAAACCGTGGTCGTACCCTCACCTGGACCCTAAACCGTCCCCGTCCCCTAACCCTAACCCTAGCCCTAACCCTAACGCTAAACCTTCCCCAAAGCCTTCCCATAACCCGTCCCCTAATCCTAACCCGTACGCTCACACTAACCCGTGCCCGCAAAAGTACGCTCCCCCTAAAGCGTTGTCATACCCTCACCTGGACCCTAAACCGTTCCCATCCCCTAACCCTAAACCTAGCCCGAATCCTAACCCTAACACTTCCCAGAAGCCTTCCCCTCACCCGTCCCCTAATCCTAACCCGTACTCTCACACTAACTCACGCCCTCACACGTACGCTACCCCTAAAACGTTGTCGTACCCTCACCTGGACACTAAACCGTCTCCGTCCCCTAACCCTAACCCTAGCCCGAACCCTAACCCTAACCCTTCCCCGAAGCCTTCTCCTCACCCGTCCCCTAATCCTAACCCATACGCTCACACTAACCCGCGCCCTCACACATACGCTCCCCCTAAAGCGTTGTCCTACCCTCACCTTGACCCTAAACCGCCTCCGTCCCCTAACCCTAATCCTAGCCCGAACCCTAACCCTAACCGTTCCCCGAAGCCTTCCCCTCACCCGTCCCCTAATCCTAACCCGTACGCTCACACTAACCCGCGCCCTCACACGTACGCTCCCCCTAAACGGTTGTCGTACCCTCACCTGAACCCTAAACCGTCCCCGTCCCCTAACCCTAACCCTAGCCCGAACCCTAACCCTAACACTTCCCCGAAGCCTTGCCCTCACCCGTCCCCTAACCCTAACCCGTACGCTCACACTAACCCGCGCCCTCACACGTATTCTCCAGCTAAACCGTTGTCGTACCCTCACCTGGACCCTAAACCGTCCCCTTCCCCTAACCCTAACCCTAGCCCGAACCCTAACCCTAACCCTTCCCCGAAGCCTTCCCCTCACCCGTCCCCTAATACTAACCTGTACGCTAACACTAACCCGCGCCCTCACACGTACGCTCCCCCTAAAGCTTTGTCGTACCCTCACCTGGACCCTAAACCGTCCCTGTCCCCTAACACTAAACCTAGCCCGAACCCTAACCCTAACACTTCCCCGAAGCCTTCCCCTCACCCGTCCCCTAATCCTAACCCGTACGCTCACACTAACCCGCGCCCTCACACGTACGCTCCCCCTAAACCGTTGTCGTACCCTCACCTGGACCCTAAACCATCCCTGTCCCTTAACCCTAACCCTAGCCTGAACCCTAACCCTAACCCATCCCCGAAGCCTTCCCCTCACCCGTCCCGTAATCCTAACCCGTACGCTCACACTAACACGCGCCCTCACACGTACGCTCCCCCTAAACTGTTGTCGTACCCTCACCTGGACCCTAAACAGTCCCCATCCCCTAACTCTAACCCTAGCCCGAACCCTAACCCTAACCCTTCCCCGAAGCCTTCCCCTCACCCGTCCCCTAATCCTAACCCATACGCTCACACTAACCCGCGCCCTCACACGTACGCTCCCTGTAAACCATTGTCGTACCCTCACCTGGACCCTAAACCGTCCACGTCCCCTAACCCTAACCCTAGCCCGAACCCTAACCCTAACCCTTACCCAAAGCCTTCCCCTAACCCGTCCCCTAATCCTAACCCGTACGATCACACTAACCTGCGCCCTCACACGTACGCTCCCCCTAAACCGTTGTCGTACGCTCACCTGGACCCTAAACCGTCCCCGTCCCCTAACACTAACACTAGCCCGAACACTATCCCTAACCCATCCCCGAAGCCTTCTCCTCACCGTCCCCTAATCCTAAACCATACGCTCACACTAACCCGCGCCCTCACACGGACCCTCCCCCTAAACCGCTGTCCTAGCCTCAACTGGACCCTAAACCGTCCCCCTACCCTAACCCTAACCCTAGCCCGAACCCTAACCCTAACCCTTCCCCGAAGCCTTCCCCTCACACGTCCCCTAATCCTATCCCGTACGCTCACACTAACTCACGCCCTCACACGTACGCTCCCCCTAAAGCTTTGTCGTACCCTCACATGGACCCTAAACTGTCCCCGTCCCCTAACCATAACCCTAGCCTGAACCCTAACCCTAACCCTTCCCCGAAGGCTTCCCCTCACCCGTCCCCTAATCCTAAACCGTACGCTCACACTAACACGCGCCCTCACACGTTCGCTCCCCCTAAACCTCTGACGTACCCTCACCTGGACCCTAAACCGTCCCCGTCCCCTAACCCTAACCCTAGCCCGAACCCTAACCCTAACACTTCCCCGAAGCCTTCCCCTCACCCGTCCCCTAATCCTAACCAATACGCTCACACTAACCCGCGCCCTCACACGTACGCTCCCCCTAAACCATTGTCGTACCCTCTCCTGGACCCTAAACCGTCCACGTCCCCTAACCCTAACCCTAGCCCGAACCCTAACCCTAACCCTTCCCCAAAGTCTTCCCCTAACCCGTCCCCTAATCCTAACCCGTACGCTCACACTAACCCGCGCCCTAAAAAGTACTCTCCCCCTAAAGCGTTGTCGTACCCTCACCTGGAACCTAAACCGTTCCCGTACCCTAACCCTAAACCTAGCCCAAATCCTAACCCTAACACTTCCCCAAAGCCTTCCTCTCATCCGTCCCCTAATCCTAACCCGTACGTTCACACTAACCCAGGACCTCACATGTACGCTCCCCCTAAAGCGTTGTCGTACCCTCACCTGGACCCTAAACCGTCCCCGTCCCCTAACCCTAACCCTAGCCCGAACCCTAACCCTAACCCTTCCCCGAAGCCTTCCCCTCACCCGTCCCCTAATCCTAACCCGTACGCTCACACTAACCCGCGCCCTCACACGTACGCTCCCCCTTAACCGTTGTCGTACCCTCACCTGGACCCTAAACCATCCCCGTCCCATAACCCTAACCCTAGCCCGAACACTAACCCTAACCCTTCCCTGAAACCTACCCCTCAACCGTCCCCTAATCCTAACCCGTACGCTCACACTAACTCACGCCCTCACACGTACGCTCCCCCTAAACCGTTGTCGTACCCTCACCTGGACCGTAAATCGTCCCCGTCCCCTAACCCTAACCCTAGCCCGAACCGTAACCCTAAGCTTTCCACGAAGCCTTCCCCTCACCTGTCCCCTAATCCTAACCCGTACGCTCATACTAACCCGCACCCTCACACCTTTGCTCCCCCTAAAGCGTTGTCGTACCCTCACCTGGACCCTAAACCATCCCCGTCCCCTAACCCTAACCCTAGCCCGAACCCTAACCCTAACCCTTCCCCGAAGCCTTCCCCTCACCCGTACCCTAATCCTAACCCGTACGCTCACACTAACCCGCGCCCTCACATGTACGCTCCCCATAAAGCGTTGTCGTACCCTCACCTGGACCCTAAACCGTCCCCGTCCCCTAACCCTAACCCTAGCCGGAACCCTAACCCTAACCCTTCACCGAAGCCTTCCCCTCTCCCGTCCCCTACTCCTAACCCATACGCTCACACTAACCCGCGCCCTCACATGTACACTCCCCCTAAAGCGTTGTCGTACCCTCACCTGGACCCTAAACGGTCCCCGTCCCTAACCCTAACCCTAGCCCGAACCCTAACCCTAACCCTTCCCCGAAGCCTTCCCCTTACCCGTCCCATTAATTCTAACCCGTAAGTTCACACTAACCCACGCCCTCACACGTACGCTCCCCCTAAACCGCTGTCGTACCCTCACCTGGACCCTAAACCTTCCCCGTACCCTAACCCTAACCCTAGCACGAACCCTAACCCTAACCCTTCCCCGAAGCCTTCCCCTCACCCGTCCCCTAATCCTAACCAGTACGCTCACACTAAACCGTGCCCTCACACGTACGCTCCCCCTAAACCATGGTCGTACCCTCACCTGGACCCTAAACCTTCCCCGTCCGATAACACTAACCCTAGGCCGAACCCTAACCCTAACCCTTCCCTGAAGCCTTCCCCTCACCCGTCCCCTAATCCTAACCCGTACGTTCACACTAACCCGCGCCCTCACACGTACGCTCCCCCTAAACCGTTGTCGTTTCCTCATCTGGATCCTAAACCGTCCCCGTCCCATTACCCTAACCCTAGCCCGAAAGATAACACTAACGCTTCTCTGAAGCCTTCCCATCACCCGTCCACTAATCCTAACCCGTACGCTCAAACTAACCCACGCCCTCACACGTACGCTCCCCCTAAACCGTTGTCGTACCCTCACCTGGACCCTAAACCGTCCCCGTCCTCTAACCCTAACCCTAGCCCGAACCCTAACCCTAACCCTTCCCCGAAATCTTCTCCTCACCCGTCCCCAAATCCTAACCCGTACGATAACACTAACCCGTGACCTCACACGTACGCTCACCCTAAAGCATTGTCGTACCCTCACCTGGACTCTAAACCCTCCCCTTCACCTAACACTAACCCTAGGGCGAATCCTAACCCTAACCCTTCCCGTCACCCGTCCCCTAATCCTAAACCATACGCTCACACTGACCCGCGCCCTCACACGTACGCTCCACCTAAACCGCTGTAATACCCTCACCTGGACCCTAAACCATCCCCGTCCCCTAATCCTAACCCTAGCCCGAACCCTATCCCTACCCATTCCCCGTAGCCTTCCCCTCACCCGTCCCCTAATCCTAACCCGTACGCTCACACTAACACGCGCCCTCACACGTACGCTCCCCCTAAACCGTTGTCGTACCCTCACCTGGACCCTAAACCGTCCCCGTCCCCTAACCCAAACCCTAGCCCGAACTCTAACCCTAACCTTTCCCCAAAGCCTTCCCCTAACCCGTACCCTAATCCTAACCCGTACGCTCACACTAACCCGTGCCCTCACATGTACGCTCCCCCTAAACCGTTGTCGTACCCTCACCTGGACCCTAAACCGTCCCCGTCCCCTAACCCTAACCCTAACCAGAACCCTATCCCTAACCCTTCCCCGAAGCCTTCCCCTCACCCGTCCCCTAATCCTAACCCGTTCGCTCACACTAACACGCGCCCTCACATGTACGCTCCCCCTAAACCATTGTCGTACCCTCACCTGGACCCTAAACCATCCCCGTCCCCTAACCCTAACCCTAGCCCGAACCCTATCCCTAACCATGCCCCGAAGCCTTCCCCTCACCCGTCCCCTAATCCTAATCCGTTCGCTCACACTAACACGCGCCCTCACACGTATGCTCCCCCTAAACCGTTGTCGTACCCTCACCTGGACCCTAAACCATCCCCGTCCCCTAACCCTAACCCTAGCCCGAACCGTATCCCTAACCATTCCCGGAAACCATCCCCTCACCCGTCCCCTAATCCTAACCTGTACTTTCACACTAACCCGCGCCCTCACACGTACGCTCCCCCTAAACCGTTGTCGTACCCTCACCTGGACGCTATACATCCCCGTCCCCTAACCCTAACCCTAGCCCGAACCCTAACCCTAACCCTTCCCCGAAGCCTTCCCCTCATCCGTCCCCTAATCCTTACTCGTAGGCTCACACTAACCCGCGACCTCACACGTACGCTCACCCTAAAGCATTGTCGTACCGTCACCTTGACCCTAAACCCTCCCCGTCACCTAACACTAACCCTAGTGCGAACCCTAACCCTAAACCTTCCCGTCACCCGTCCACTAATCCTAAACCATACGCTCACACTGACCCGCGCCCTCACACGTACGCTCCCCCTAAACCGCTGTAATACCCTCACCTGGACCCTAAACCATCCCCGTCCCCTAATCCTAACCCTAGCCCGAACCCTATCCCTAACCATTCCCCGAAGCCTTCCCCTCACCCGTCCCCTAATGCTAACCCGTACGCTCACACTAACACGCGCCCTCACAAGTACGCTCCCCCTAAACCATTGTCGTACCCTCACCTCGACCCGAAACCGTCCCCGTCCCCTAACCCTAACCCTAGCCCTAACCCTAACCCTAACACTTCCCCGAAGCCTTCCCCTCACCCGTCCCCTAATCCTAACCCGTACGCTCACACAAACCCGCGCCCTCACACGTACGCTCCACCTAAACCGCTTTCGTACCCTCAACTGGACCCGAAACCGTCTCCGTCCCCTAACCCTAACCCTAGCCCGAACCCTAACCCTAACCCTTCCCCGAAGCCTTCCCCTCACCCGTCCCCTAATCCTAACCCGTACGCTCACACTAACCCGCGCCCTCACACGTACGCTCCCCCTAAACCTTTGTCGTACCCTCACCTGGACCCTAAACCGCCCCCGTCCCCTAACCCTAACCCTAGCCCGAACCCTAACCCTAACAGTTCCCCGAAGCCTTCCCTTGACCTGTCCCCTAATCCTAACCCGTACGCTCACACTAACCCATGCCCTCACACGTACGCTCCCCCTAAACCATTGTCGTACCCTCACTGGGACCCTAAACCGTTCCTGTCCCCTAACCATAACCCTAGCAAGAACCCTAACCCTAACCCTTCCCCGAAGCCTTCCCCTCACCCGTCCCCAAATGCTAAGCCGTACGCTCACACTAACCCACGCCCTCACACGTACGCTGCCCCTAAACCGTTGTCATACCCTCACATGGACCCTAAACAGTCCCCAACCCCTAACCCTAACCCTAGCCCGAACCCTAACCCTAACACTTCACCGAAGCCTTCCCCTCACCCGTCCCCTAATCCTAACCCGTACGCTCACACTAACCCGCGCCCTCACACGTACGCTCCCCCTAAACCGTTGTCGTTCCCTCATCTGGATCCTAAACCTTCCCCGTCCCATAACCCTAACCGTAGCCCGAAACATAACACTAACACTTCTCTGAAGCCTTCCCGTCACCCGTCCCCTAATCCTAACCCGTACGCTCACACTAACCCGTGCCCTCACACGTACGCTCCCCCTAAACCGTTGTCGTACCCTCACCTGGACCCTAAACCGTCCCCGTGCCCTAACCCTAACCCTAGCCCGAACCCTAACCCTAACCCTTCCCCTCACCCTTCCCCTAATCCTAACCCGTACGCTCACACTAACCCGCGCCTCACACGTACGCTCCCCCTAAACCGTTGTCGTACCCTCACCTGGAACCTATACATCCCCGTCCCCTAACCCTAACCCTAGCCTGAACCCTAACCCTAACCCTTCCCCGAAGCCTTCCTCTCACCAGTCCCCTAATCCTAACCCGTAGGCTCACACTAACCCACGCCCTCACACGTACGCTCCCCCTAAACCGTTGTCATACCCTCAATTGGACCCTAAACCGTCCCCGTCCCCTAACCCTAACCCTAGCCCGAACCCTATCACTAATCCTTCCCCGAAGCCTTCCCTTCACCCGTCCCCTAATCCTAAAACATACGCTCACACTGACCCGCGCCCTCACACGTACGCTCCCCCTAAACCGCTGTAATACCCTCACCTGGACCCTAAACCATCCCCGTCCCCTAATCCTAACCCTAGCCCGAACCTTATCCCTAACCATTCCCCGAAGCCTTCCCCTCACCCGTCCCCTAATCCTAACCCGTACGCTCACACTAACACGCGCCCTCACACGTACGCTCCCCCTAAACCATTGTCGTACCCTCACCTGGACCCTAAACCGTCCCCGTCCCCTACCCCTAACCCTAGCCAAAACGCTAACACTGACTCTTCCCCGAAACCTTCCCTTCAACCGTCCCCTAATCCTAACCCGTACGCTCACACTAACCCGCGCCCTCACACGTACGCTCCCCCTAAACCGTTGTCGTACCCTCACCTGGACCCTAAACCGTCCCCGTCCTCCAACCCTAACCCTAGCCCGAACCCTAACGCTAACCCTTCCCCGAAATCTTCTCCTCACCCGTCCCCTAATCCTAACCCGTACGCTCACAGTAAACCACGCCCTCACACGTACTCTCACCCTAAAGCGTTGTCGTACCCTCACCTGGACCCTAAACCGTCCCCATCCCCTAACCCTAACCCTAACCAGAACCCTATCCCTAACCCTTCCCCGAAGCCTTCCCCTCACCCGTCCCCTAATCCTAACCCGTTCGCTCACACTAACACGCGCCCTCACACTTACGCTCCCCCTAAACCTTTGTCGTACCCTCACCTGGAACCTAAACCATCCCCGTCCCCTAACCCTAACCCTAGCCCGAACCGTATCCCTAACCATTCCCCGAAACCATCCCCTCACCCGTCTCCTAATCCTAACCTGTACTTTCACATTAACCCGCGCCCTCACACGTACGCTCCCCCTAAAGCGTTGTCGTACCCTCACCTGGACCCTAAACCGTCCCCGTCCCATAACCCTAACCCTAGCCCGAACCCTATCCCTAACCATTCCCCTAAGCCTTCCCCTCTCCCGTCCCCTAATCCTAACCCTTTCGCTCACACTAACACGCGCCCTCACACGTACGCTCCCCCTAAGCCGTTGTCGTACCCTCACCTGGACCCTAAACCATCCCCGTCCCCTAACCCTAACCCTAGCCCGAACCGTATCCCTAACCATACCCCGAAACCATCCCCTCACCCGTCTCCTAATCCTAACCTGTACTTTCACACTAACCCGCGCCCTCACACGTACGCTCCCCCTAAAGCGTTGTCGTACCTTCACCTGGACCCTAAACCGTCCCCGTCCCATAACCCCAACCCTAGCCCGAACCCTAACCCTAACCCTTCCCCAAAGGCTTCCCCTTACCCGTCCCCTAATCCTAACCCGTATGCTCACACTAACCCGTGCCCTCACACGTACTCTCCCCCGAAAGCGTTGTCGTACCCTCACCTGGACCCTAAAACGTCCCCGTCCCCTAACCCTAACACTAACCCGAACCCTAACCCTAACCCTTCCCCTAAGCCTTCCCCTCACCCGTCCCTAATCCTAACCCGTACGCTCACACTATCCAGCCCGCTCACACGTATGCTGCCCCTAAACCGTTGTCGTACCCTCACTTGGACCCTAAACCGTCCCCATCCCTTAACCCTAACCCTACCCAAACCCTAACCCTAACCCGTCCCCGAAGCCTTCCCCTCACCCATCCCCTGATCCTAACCCGTACGCTCACACTAACCCGCGCCCTCACACGAACGGTCCCCCTAAACCGTTGTCGTACCCTTACCTGGACCCTAAACCGTCCCCGTCCCCTAACCCTAACCCTACCCCGAACCCTAACCCTAACACTTCCCGAAACCTTCCCCTCACCCGTCCTCTAATCCTAAACCGTACGCTCACACAAAGCCGCGCCCTCACACGTACGCTCCCCCTAAACTGTTGTCGTACCCTTACCTGGACCCTAAACCGTCCCCGTCCCCTAATCCTAACCCTAGCCCGAACCCTATCCCTAAACCTTCCCCGAAACCTTCCCCTCACCCGTCCCCTAATCTTAACCCGTACGCTCAAACTAACCCGCGCCCTTACACGTACGCTCCCCCTAAACCGCTGTAGTACCCTCACCTGGACCCTAAACCGTCCCCATCCCCTAACCCTAACCGTAGCCTGAACCCTAACCCTAAACCTTCCCCGAAGCCTTCCCCTCACCCGTCCCCTAATCCTAACGCGTACGCTCACACTAACCTGCACCCTCACATGTACGCTCCCCCTAATCCGTTGTCGTACCCTTACCTGGACCCTACACCGTCCACGTCCCCTAACCCTAACCCTAGCCCGAACCCTAAACCTGACACTTCCCCGAAGGCTTCCCCTCACCCGTCCCCTAATCCTAACCGGTACGCTCACACTAACCCACGCCCTCCCACGTACGCTCCCCCTATAGCATTGTCGTACCCTCACCTGGACCCTAAACCATCCCCATCCCCTAACCCTAACCCTAGCCAGAACCCGAACCCTAACCTTTCCCCGAAGCCTTCCCCTTACACGTCCCCTAATCCTAACCCGTTCGCTCACACTAATCCGCGCCCTCACACGTACGCTCCCCCTAAACCGTTGTCGTACACTCACCTGGACCCTAAACCATCCCCGTCCCCTAACCCTAACCCTAGCCCGAACCCTATCCCTAACCATTCCCCGAAACCTTCCCCTCACCCGTCCCCTAATACTAACCCGTAGGCTCACACTAACTCACGCCCTCACACGTACGCTCCCCCTAAACCGTTGTCGTACCCTCAGCTGGACCCTAAACCGTCCCCGTCCCCTAACCCTAACCCTAGCCTGAACCCTAACCCTCACCCTTCCCCGAAGCCTTCTACTCACCCGTCCCCTAATCCTAACCTGTACTTTCACACTAACCCGCGCCCTCACATGTATGCTCCCCCTAAACCATTGTCGTACCCTCACCTGAACCCTAAACTGTCCCCGTCCCCTAACCCTAACCCTAGCCCGAACCCTAACCCTAACCCTTCCCTGAAGCCTTCCCCTCACCCGTCCCCTAATCCTAACCCGTACGCTCACACTAACCCGCGCCCTCACACGTACGCTACCCCTAAACCGTTGTCGTACCCTCACCTGGACCCTAAACCGTCCCCATCCCCTAACCCTAACCCTAGCCCGAACCCTAACCCTAACCCTTCCCCAAAGACTTCCCCTCACACGTCCCCTAATCCTAACCGGTACGCTCACACTAACCCGTGCCCTCACACGTACGCTCCCCGTATAGCGTTGTCGTACCCTCACCTGGACCCTAAACCGTCCCCATCCCCTAACCCTAACCCTAGCCAGAACCCTAACCCTAACCATTCCCCAAAGCCTTACCCACAGCCGTCCCCTAATCCAAATCCGTACTCTCACACTAACCCGCGCCCTCACACGAACGCTCCCCCTTACCCGTTGTCGTACCGTCACCTGGACCCTAAAGCGTCCCCGTCCCCTAACCCTAACGCTAGCCCAAACCCTATCCATAACCCTTTTCCGAAGCCTTCCACTCACCCGTCCCCTAATCCTAACCCGTACGCTCACACAAACCCGTGCCCTCACACCTACACTCCCCCTAAACCGCTGTCGTACCATCAACTGGACCCGAAACCGTCCCCGTCCCCTAACCCTAACCCTATCCCGAACCCTATCCATAACCATTCCCCGAAGCCTTCCCCTCACCCGTCCCCTAATCCTAAGCCATACGCTGACACTAACCCACGCGCTCACACGTACGCTCCCCCTCAACCGTTGTCGTACCCCCACCTGGACCCTAAACCGTCTCCGTCCCCTAACCCTAACCCTAGCCCGAACACTAACCCTAACACTTCCCCGAAGCCTTCCCCTCACCCATCCCATAATCCTAACGCGTACGCTCACACTAACCCACGCCCTCACACGAACGGTCCCCCTAAACCGTTGTCGTACACTCACCTGGACCCTAAACCGTCCCCGTTCCCTAACCCTAACCCTAGCCCGAACCCTAACCCTAACACTTCCCCGAAGCCTTCCCCTCACCCGTCTCCTAATCCTAACCCATACGCTCACATAACCCACGCCCTCACACGTACGCTCCCCCTAAACCGTTGTCGTACCCTCACCTGGACATTAAACCATCCCCGTCCCCTAACCCTAACCCTAGCCCGAACCCTAACACTAACCCTTCCCCGAAGCCTTCCCCTCACCCATCCCCTAATCCTAACCCGTACGCTCACACTAACCCGCGCCCTCACACGTACGCTCCCCCTAAACCGTTGTCGTACCCTCACCTGGACCCTAAACTGTCCCCGTCCCCTAACCCTAACCCTAGCCCAAACCCTATCCATAACCCTTTTCCGAAGCCTTCCCATCACCCGTCCCCTAATCCTAACCCGTACGCTCACACTAACCCGTGCCCTCACGCGTACACTCCCCCTAAACCGCTGTCGTACCCTCAACTGGACCCGAAACCGTCCCCGTCCCCTAACCCTAACCCTAGCCCAAACCCTATCCATAACCCTTTTCCGAAGCGTTCCCCTCACCCGTCCCCTAATCCTAACACGTATGCTCACACTAACACGCGCCCTCACACGTACGCTCCCCCTAAAGCGTTGTCGTACCCTCACCTGGACCCTAAAACGTCCCCGTCCCCTAACCCTAACCCTAGCCCGAACCCTAACCCTAACCCTTCCCCGAAGCCTTCCCCTCAACCGTCCCTAATCCTAACCCGTACGCTCACACTATCCAGCCCGCTCACACGTACGCTCCCCCTAAACCGTTGTCGTACCCTCACCTGGACCCTAAACCGTCCCCGTCCCCTAACCCTAACCCTAGCCAGAACCCTAACACTAACCCTTCCCCGAAGCCTTCCCATCACCCGTCCTCTAATCCTATCCCGTACGCTCACACTAACACGCGCCCTCACACATACGCTCCCCCTAAAGTGTTGTCTTACCCTCACCTGGACCTTAAACCGTCCCCGTCCCCTAAACCTAACCCTTCCCCGAAGCCTTCTCCTCACCCGTCGCCTAATCCTAACCCGTACGCTCACACTAACCCGCGCCCTCACACGTACGCTCCCCCTAAACCGTTGTCGTACCCTCACCTGGACCCTAAAACGTCCCCGTCCCCTAAACCTATCCCTAGCCCGAACCCTAACCCTAACCCTTCCCCAAAGCCTTCCCCTCACCCGTCCCCTAATCCTAACCCGTATGCTCACACTAACCCGCGCCCTCACACGTACGCTCCCCCTAAATCGTTGTCGTACCCTCACCTGGACCCTAAAACGTCCCCGTCCCCTAAACATAACCCTAGCCCGAACCCTAACCCTAACCCTTCCCCGAAGCCTTCCCCTCACCCGTCCCCTAATCCTAACCCGTACGCTCACACTATCCAGCCCCCTCAGTCGTACGCTGCCCCTAAACCGTTGTCGTACCCTCACCTGGACCCTAAACCGTCCCCGTTCCCTAACCCTAACCCTAGCCCGAACCCTAACCCTAACCCTTCCCCGAAGCCTTCCCCTCACCCGTCTCCTAATCCTAACCCGTACGCTCACATAACCCACGCCCTCACACGTACGCTCCCCCTAAACCGTTGTCGTACCTTCACCTGGACCCTAAACCGTCCCCGTCCCCTAACACTAACCCTAGCCCGAACCCTAACACTAACCCTTCCCCGAAGCCTTCCCCTCACCCGTCCCCTAATACTAACCCGTACGCTCACACTAACCCGCGCCCTCACACGTACGCTCCCCCTAAACCGTTGTCGTACCCTCACCTGGACCCTAAACCGTCCCCGTCCCCTAACCATAACCCTAGCCCAAACCCTATCCATAACCCTTTTCCGAAGCCTTCCCCTCACCCGTCCCCTAATCCTAACCCGTACGCTCACACTAACCCGTGCCCTCACACGTACACTCCCCCTAAACCGCTGTCGTACCCTCAACTGGACCCGAAACCGTCCCCGTCCCCTAACCCTAACCCTAGCCCGAACCCTAACCCTAACCCTTCCCCGAAGCCTTCCCCTCACCCGTCCCCTAATCCTAACCCGTACGCTCACACTAATCCACGCCCTCACACGTACGCTCCCCCTAAACCGTTGTCGTACCCTCACCTGGACCCTAAACCGTCCCCGTCCCCTAACCCTAGCCCGAACCCTAACCCTAACCCTTCCCCGAAGCCTTCCCCTCACCCGTCCCCTAATCCTAACACGTATGCTCACACTAACCCGCGCCCTCACACGTACGCTCCACCTAAAGCGTTGTCGTACCCTCACCTGGACCCTAAAACGCCCCCGTCCCCTAACCCTAACCCTAGCCCGAACCCTAACCCTAACCCTTCCCCGAAGCCTTCCCCTCACCCGTCAGTAATCCTAACCCGTACGCTCACACTATCCAGCCCGCTCACACGTACGCTCCCCCTAAACCGTTGTCGTACCCTCACCTGGACCCTAAACCGTCCCCGTCCCCTAACCCTAACCCTAGCCAGAACCCTAACACTAACCCTTCCCCGAAGCCTTCCCATCACCCGTCCCCTAATCCTAAACCGTACGCTCACACTAACACGCGCCCTCACACATACGCTCCCCCTAAAGTGTTGTCGTACACTCACCTGGACCCTAAACCGTCCCCGTCCCCTAACCCTAACCCTAGCCCGAACCCTAACCCTAACCCTTCTCCGAAGCCTTCCCCTCACCCGTCCCCTAATCCTAACCAGTATGCTCACACTAACCCACGCCCTCACACGTACGCTCTCCCTAAACCGTCGTCGTACTTTCACATGGACCCTAAACTGTCCCCGTCCGCTAACCCTAACCCTAGCCCGAACCCTAACCCTAAACCTTCCCCGAAGCCTTCCCCTCACCCGTCCCCTAATCCTAACCTGTACGCTCACACTAACCCGTGCCCTCACACGTACGCTCCCCCTAAACCGTTGGCATACCCTCACCTGGACCTTAAACCATCCCCGTCCCCTAACACTAACCCTAGCCCGAACCCTTACCCTAACCCTTCCCTGAAGCCTTCCCCTCACCCGTCCCCTAAACCTAACCCGTACGCTCACACTAACCAGCCCGCTCACACTTACGCTGACCCTAAACCGTTGTCGTACCCTCACCTGGACCCTAAACCGTCCCCATCCCCTAACCCTAACCCTACCCAAACCCTAACCCTAACCCTAACCCTAACCCTAACCCTAACCCTAACCCTAAACCTAACCCTAACCCTAACCCATCCCCTAATCCTAACACATATGCTCACACTAACCCGCGCCCTCACACGTACGCTCCCCCTAAACCGTGGTCGTAGCCTCACCTGGACCCTAAACCGTCCCCGTCCCCTAACCCTAACCCTAACCCTAACCCTAACCCTAGCCGCACACTAACCCTAACCCTTCCCCGAATCCTTCCCCTCACCCGTCCCTAATCCTAACCCATACGCTCACACTATCCAGCCCGCTCACACGTACGATCCCCCTAAACCGTTGTCGTACACTCACCTGGGCCCTGAACCGTCCCCGTCCCCTAACCCTAACCCTAGCCAGAACCCTAACACTAACCCTTCCCCGAAGCCTTCCCATCACCCGTCCCCTAATCCTAACCCGTACGCTCACACTAACATGCGCCCTCACACATACGTTCCCCCTAAAGTGTTGTCTTACCCTCACCTGGACCTTAAACCGTGCCCGTCCACTAACCCTAACCCTAGGCCGAACCCTAAACCTAACCCTTCCCCGAAGCCTTCTCCTCACCCGTCGCCTATTCCTAACCCGTACGCTCACACTAACCCGCGCCCTCACACGTACGCTCCCCCAAAACCGTTGTCGTACCCTCACCTGGACCCTAAACCGTCCCCGTCCCCTAACCCTATCCCTAGCCCGAACCCTAACCCTAACCCTTCCCCGAAGCCTTCCCCTCACCCGTCCCCTAATCCTAACCCGTACGCTCACACTATCCAGCCCGCTCTCTCGTACGCTGCCCATAAACCGTTGTCGTACCCTCACCTGGACCCTAAACCGTCCCCGTCCCCTAACCCTAACCCTAGCCCGAACCCTAACCCTAACCCTTCCCCGAAGCCTTCCCCTCACCCGTCCCCTAATCCTAACATGTATGCTCACACTAACCCGCGCCCTCACACGTACGCTCCCCCTAAAGCGTTGTCGTACCCTCACCTGGACCCTAAAACGCCCCCGTCCCCTTACCCTAACCCTAGCCCGAACCATAACCCTAACCCTTCCCCGAAGCCTTCCACTCACCCGTCCCTAATCCTAACCCGTACGCTCACACTATCCAGCCCGCTCACACGTACGCTCCCCCTAAATCGTTGTCGTACCCTCACCTGGACCCTAAACCGTCCCCGTCCCCTAACCCTAACCCTAGCCAGAACCCTAACACTAACCCTTCCCCGAAGCCTTCCCATCACCCGTCCCCTAATCCTAACCCGTACGCTCACACTAACACGCGCCCTCACACATACGCTCCCCCTAAAGTGTTGTCTTACCCTCACCTGGACCTTAAACCGTCCCCGTCCCCTAACCCTAACCCTAGGCCGAACCCTAAACCTAACTCTTCACCGAAGCCTTCTCCTCACCCGTCGCCTAATCCTAACCCGTACGCTCACACTAACCCGCGCCCTCACACGTACGCTCCCCCTAAACCGTTGTCGTACACTCACCTGGACCCTAAACCGTCCCCGTCCCCTAACCCTATCCCTAGCCCGAACCCTAACCCTAACCCTTCCCCAAAGCCTTCCCCTCACCCGTCCCCTAATCCTAACCCGTATGCTCACACTAACCCGCGCCCTCACACGTACACTCCCCCTAAATCGTTTTCGTACCCTCACCTGGACCCTAAAACGTCCCCGTCCCCTAAACCTAACCCTAGCCCGAACCCTAACCCTAAACCTACCCCGAAGCCTTCCCCTCACCCGTCCCCTAATCCTAACCCGTACGCTCACACTAACCTGCGCCCTCACACGTACGCTCCCCCTAAACCATTGTCATACCCTCACCTGAACCCTAAATGTTCCCCGACCCCTAACCCAAACCCTAGCCGGATCCCTAACCCTAACACTTCCCCGAAGCCTTCCCCTCACCCGTCCCCTAATCGTAACCCGTACGCTCACACTATCCAGCCCGCTCACTCGTACGCTGCCCCTAAACCATTGTCGTACCCTCACCTGGATCCTAAACCGTCCCTATCCACTAACCCTAACCCTAGCCCGAACCCTAACCCTAACCCTTCCCCGAAGCCTTCCCCTCACCCGTCCCCTAATCCTAACCCCTACGCTCACACTAACCCACGCCCTCACACGTACGCTCTCCCTAAACCGTCGTCGTACTCTCACATGGACCCTAAACTGTCCCCGTCCCCTAACCCTAACCCTAGCCCGAACCCTAACCCTAAACCTTCCCCGAAGCCTTCCCCTCACCCGTCCCCTAATCCTAACCTGTACGCTCACACTAACCCGTGCCCTCACACGTACGCTCCCCCTAAACCGTTGGCATACCCTCACCTGGACCTTAAACCATCCCCGTCCCCTAACACTAACCCTAGCCCGAACCCTTACCCTAACCCTTCCCTGAAGCCTTCCCCTCACCCGTCCCCTAAACCTAACCCGTACGCTCAAACTAACCAGCCCGCTCACACTTACGCTGCCCCTAAACCGTTGTCGTACCCTCACCTGGACCCTAAACCGTCCCCATACCCTAACCCTAACCCTACCCAAACCCTAACCCTAACCCTAACCCTAACCCTAACCCTAACCCTAACCCTAACCCTAACCCTAACCCATCCCCTAATCCTAACACATATGCTCACACTAACCCGCGCCCTCACACGTACGCTCCCCCTAAACCGTGGTCGTACCCTCACCTGGACCCTAAACCGTCCCCGTACCTTAACCCTAACACTAGCCCGAACCCTAACCCTAACCTTTCCCCGAAGCATTCCCCTCAACCTCCCCTAATCCTAACCCATACGCTGACACTAACCCACGCGCTCACACGTACGCTCCCCCTCAACCGTTGTCGTACCCTCACCTGGACCCTAAACCGTCTCCGTCCCCTAACCCTAACCCTAGCCCGAACCCTAACCCTAAACCTTCCCCGAAGCCTTCCCCTCACCCGTCCCCTAATCCTAAACCGTACGCTCACACTAACACGCGCCCTCACACGTACGCTCCCCCTAATGTGTTGTCTTACACTCACCTGGACCTTAAACCGTCCCCGTCCCCTAACCCTAACCCTAGGCAGAATCCTAAACCTAACCCTTCCCCAAAGCCTTCCCCTAACTCGTCACCTAATCCTAACCCGTACGCTCACACTAACCCGCGCCCTCACACGTACGCTCCCCCTAAACCGTTGTCTTACCCTCACCTGGACCCTAAACCGTCCCCGTCCCCTAACCCTAACCGTAGCCCGAACCCTAACCCTAACGCTTCCCCAAAGCCTTCCCCTCAACCGTCCCCTAATCCTAACCCGTACGCTCACACTAACCCACGCTCTCACACGTACGCTCCCCCTAAACCGTTGTCATACCCTCACCTGGACCCTATACCGTCCCCGTCCCCTAACCCTAACCCTAGCCCTAACCCTAACCCTAACCCTTCCCCGAAGCCTTCACGTCACCCGTCACCTAATCCTAACCCGTACCATCACACTACCCATGCCCTCACACATTCGCTCCACCTAAACCATTGTCGTACCCTCACCTGGACCCTAAACCGTCCCCGTCCCCTAACCCTAACCGTAGCCCGAACCCTAACCCTAAACCTTCCCCGAAGCCTTCCCCTCACCCGTCCCCTAATCCTAACCCGTACGCTCACACTAACCCGTGCCCTCACACGTACACTCCCCCTAAACCGCTGTCGTACCCTCAACTGGACCCGAAACCGTCCCCGTCCCCTAACCCTAACCCTAGCCCGAACCCTAACCCTAACCCTTCCCCGAAGCCTTCCCCTCACCCGTCCCCTAATCCTAACCCGTACGCTCACACTAATCCACGCCCTCACACGTACGCTCCCCCTAAACCGTTGTCGTACCCTCACCTGGACCCTAAACCGTCCCCGTCCCCTAACCCTAGCCCGAACCCTAACCCTAACCCTTCCCCGAAGCCTTCCCCTCACCCGTCCCCTAATCCTAACACGTATGCTCACACTAACCCGCGCCCTCACACGTACGCTCCACCTAAAGCGTTGTCGTACCCTCACCTGGACCCTAAAACGCCCCCGTCCCCTAACCCTAACCCTAGCCCGAACCCTAACCCTAACCCTTCCCCGAAGCCTTCCCCTCACCCGTCAGTAATCCTAACCCGTACGCTCACACTATCCAGCCCGCTCACACGTACGCTCCCCCTAAACCGTTGTCGTACCCTCACCTGGACCCTAAACCGTCCCCGTCCCCTAACCCTAACCCTAGCCAGAACCCTAACACTAACCCTTCCCCGAAGCCTTCCCATCACCCGTCCCCTAATCCTAAACCGTACGCTCACACTAACACGCGCCCTCACACATACGCTCCCCCTAAAGTGTTGTCGTACACTCACCTGGACCCTAAACCGTCCCCGTCCCCTAACCCTAACCCTAGCCCGAACCCTAACCCTAACCCTTCTCCGAAGCCTTCCCCTCACCCGTCCCCTAATCCTAACCAGTATGCTCACACTAACCCACGCCCTCACACGTACGCTCTCCCTAAACCGTCGTCGTACTTTCACATGGACCCTAAACTGTCCCCGTCCGCTAACCCTAACCCTAGCCCGAACCCTAACCCTAAACCTTCCCCGAAGCCTTCCCCTCACCCGTCCCCTAATCCTAACCTGTACGCTCACACTAACCCGTGCCCTCACACGTACGCTCCCCCTAAACCGTTGGCATACCCTCACCTGGACCTTAAACCATCCCCGTCCCCTAACACTAACCCTAGCCCGAACCCTTACCCTAACCCTTCCCTGAAGCCTTCCCCTCACCCGTCCCCTAAACCTAACCCGTACGCTCACACTAACCAGCCCGCTCACACTTACGCTGACCCTAAACCGTTGTCGTACCCTCACCTGGACCCTAAACCGTCCCCATCCCCTAACCCTAACCCTACCCAAACCCTAACCCTAACCCTAACCCTAACCCTAACCCTAACCCTAACCCTAAACCTAACCCTAACCCTAACCCATCCCCTAATCCTAACACATATGCTCACACTAACCCGCGCCCTCACACGTACGCTCCCCCTAAACCGTGGTCGTAGCCTCACCTGGACCCTAAACCGTCCCCGTCCCCTAACCCTAACCCTAACCCTAACCCTAACCCTAGCCGCACACTAACCCTAACCCTTCCCCGAATCCTTCCCCTCACCCGTCCCTAATCCTAACCCATACGCTCACACTATCCAGCCCGCTCACACGTACGATCCCCCTAAACCGTTGTCGTACACTCACCTGGGCCCTGAACCGTCCCCGTCCCCTAACCCTAACCCTAGCCAGAACCCTAACACTAACCCTTCCCCGAAGCCTTCCCATCACCCGTCCCCTAATCCTAACCCGTACGCTCACACTAACATGCGCCCTCACACATACGTTCCCCCTAAAGTGTTGTCTTACCCTCACCTGGACCTTAAACCGTGCCCGTCCACTAACCCTAACCCTAGGCCGAACCCTAAACCTAACCCTTCCCCGAAGCCTTCTCCTCACCCGTCGCCTATTCCTAACCCGTACGCTCACACTAACCCGCGCCCTCACACGTACGCTCCCCCAAAACCGTTGTCGTACCCTCACCTGGACCCTAAACCGTCCCCGTCCCCTAACCCTATCCCTAGCCCGAACCCTAACCCTAACCCTTCCCCGAAGCCTTCCCCTCACCCGTCCCCTAATCCTAACCCGTACGCTCACACTATCCAGCCCGCTCTCTCGTACGCTGCCCATAAACCGTTGTCGTACCCTCACCTGGACCCTAAACCGTCCCCGTCCCCTAACCCTAACCCTAGCCCGAACCCTAACCCTAACCCTTCCCCGAAGCCTTCCCCTCACCCGTCCCCTAATCCTAACATGTATGCTCACACTAACCCGCGCCCTCACACGTACGCTCCCCCTAAAGCGTTGTCGTACCCTCACCTGGACCCTAAAACGCCCCCGTCCCCTTACCCTAACCCTAGCCCGAACCATAACCCTAACCCTTCCCCGAAGCCTTCCACTCACCCGTCCCTAATCCTAACCCGTACGCTCACACTATCCAGCCCGCTCACACGTACGCTCCCCCTAAATCGTTGTCGTACCCTCACCTGGACCCTAAACCGTCCCCGTCCCCTAACCCTAACCCTAGCCAGAACCCTAACACTAACCCTTCCCCGAAGCCTTCCCATCACCCGTCCCCTAATCCTAACCCGTACGCTCACACTAACACGCGCCCTCACACATACGCTCCCCCTAAAGTGTTGTCTTACCCTCACCTGGACCTTAAACCGTCCCCGTCCCCTAACCCTAACCCTAGGCCGAACCCTAAACCTAACTCTTCACCGAAGCCTTCTCCTCACCCGTCGCCTAATCCTAACCCGTACGCTCACACTAACCCGCGCCCTCACACGTACGCTCCCCCTAAACCGTTGTCGTACACTCACCTGGACCCTAAACCGTCCCCGTCCCCTAACCCTATCCCTAGCCCGAACCCTAACCCTAACCCTTCCCCAAAGCCTTCCCCTCACCCGTCCCCTAATCCTAACCCGTATGCTCACACTAACCCGCGCCCTCACACGTACACTCCCCCTAAATCGTTTTCGTACCCTCACCTGGACCCTAAAACGTCCCCGTCCCCTAAACCTAACCCTAGCCCGAACCCTAACCCTAAACCTACCCCGAAGCCTTCCCCTCACCCGTCCCCTAATCCTAACCCGTACGCTCACACTAACCTGCGCCCTCACACGTACGCTCCCCCTAAACCATTGTCATACCCTCACCTGAACCCTAAATGTTCCCCGACCCCTAACCCAAACCCTAGCCGGATCCCTAACCCTAACACTTCCCCGAAGCCTTCCCCTCACCCGTCCCCTAATCGTAACCCGTACGCTCACACTATCCAGCCCGCTCACTCGTACGCTGCCCCTAAACCATTGTCGTACCCTCACCTGGATCCTAAACCGTCCCTATCCACTAACCCTAACCCTAGCCCGAACCCTAACCCTAACCCTTCCCCGAAGCCTTCCCCTCACCCGTCCCCTAATCCTAACCCCTACGCTCACACTAACCCACGCCCTCACACGTACGCTCTCCCTAAACCGTCGTCGTACTCTCACATGGACCCTAAACTGTCCCCGTCCCCTAACCCTAACCCTAGCCCGAACCCTAACCCTAAACCTTCCCCGAAGCCTTCCCCTCACCCGTCCCCTAATCCTAACCTGTACGCTCACACTAACCCGTGCCCTCACACGTACGCTCCCCCTAAACCGTTGGCATACCCTCACCTGGACCTTAAACCATCCCCGTCCCCTAACACTAACCCTAGCCCGAACCCTTACCCTAACCCTTCCCTGAAGCCTTCCCCTCACCCGTCCCCTAAACCTAACCCGTACGCTCAAACTAACCAGCCCGCTCACACTTACGCTGCCCCTAAACCGTTGTCGTACCCTCACCTGGACCCTAAACCGTCCCCATACCCTAACCCTAACCCTACCCAAACCCTAACCCTAACCCTAACCCTAACCCTAACCCTAACCCTAACCCTAACCCTAACCCTAACCCATCCCCTAATCCTAACACATATGCTCACACTAACCCGCGCCCTCACACGTACGCTCCCCCTAAACCGTGGTCGTACCCTCACCTGGACCCTAAACCGTCCCCGTACCTTAACCCTAACACTAGCCCGAACCCTAACCCTAACCTTTCCCCGAAGCATTCCCCTCAACCTCCCCTAATCCTAACCCATACGCTGACACTAACCCACGCGCTCACACGTACGCTCCCCCTCAACCGTTGTCGTACCCTCACCTGGACCCTAAACCGTCTCCGTCCCCTAACCCTAACCCTAGCCCGAACCCTAACCCTAAACCTTCCCCGAAGCCTTCCCCTCACCCGTCCCCTAATCCTAAACCGTACGCTCACACTAACACGCGCCCTCACACGTACGCTCCCCCTAATGTGTTGTCTTACACTCACCTGGACCTTAAACCGTCCCCGTCCCCTAACCCTAACCCTAGGCAGAATCCTAAACCTAACCCTTCCCCAAAGCCTTCCCCTAACTCGTCACCTAATCCTAACCCGTACGCTCACACTAACCCGCGCCCTCACACGTACGCTCCCCCTAAACCGTTGTCTTACCCTCACCTGGACCCTAAACCGTCCCCGTCCCCTAACCCTAACCGTAGCCCGAACCCTAACCCTAACGCTTCCCCAAAGCCTTCCCCTCAACCGTCCCCTAATCCTAACCCGTACGCTCACACTAACCCACGCTCTCACACGTACGCTCCCCCTAAACCGTTGTCATACCCTCACCTGGACCCTATACCGTCCCCGTCCCCTAACCCTAACCCTAGCCCTAACCCTAACCCTAACCCTTCCCCGAAGCCTTCACGTCACCCGTCACCTAATCCTAACCCGTACCATCACACTACCCATGCCCTCACACATTCGCTCCACCTAAACCATTGTCGTACCCTCACCTGGACCCTAAACCGTCCCCGTCCCCTAACCCTAACCGTAGCCCGAACCCTAACCCTAAACCTTCCCCGAAGCCTTCCCCTCACCCGTCCCCTAATCCTAACCCGTACGCTCACACTAACCTGCACCCTCACATGTACGCTCCCCCTAATCCGTTGTCGTACCCTTACCTGGACCCTACACTGTCCCCGTCCCCTAACCCTAACCCTAGCCCGAACCCTAACCCTGACATTTCCCCGAAATCTTCCCCTCACCCGTTTCCTAATCATAACACGTACGCTCACACTAACCCGCGCCCTCACACGTACGCTCCCCCTAAACCGCTGTCGTACCCTCAATTGGACCCGAAACCATCCCCGTCCCCTAACCCTAACCCTAGCCCGAACCCTAACCCTAACACTTCCCCGAAGCCTTCCCCTCACCCGTCCCCTAATCCTAACCGGTACGCTCACACTAACCTGTGCCCTCACACGTACGCTCCCACTATAGCGTTGGCGTACCCTCACCTGGACCCTAAATCGTCCCCATCCCCTAACCCTAACCCTAGCCAGAACCCTAACCCTAAACTTTCCCCAAAACCTTCCCCTAACCCGTCCCCTATTCCTAACCCGTACACTCACACTAACCCGCGCCCTCACACGTACGCTCCCCCTAAACCGTTGTCGTACCCTCACCTGGACCCTAAACCCTCCCCGTCCCCTAACCCTAACCCTAGCCCGAACCCTAACCCTAACCCTTCCCCGAAGCCTTCCCCTCACCCGTCCCCTAATCCTAACCCGTATGCTCACACTAACCCGCGCCCTCACACATACGCTCCCCCTAAAGCGTTGTCGTACCCTCACCTGGACCCTAAAACTTCCCCGTCCCCTAACCCTAACCCTAGCCCGAACCCTAACCATAAACCTTCCCCGAAGCCTTCCCCTCACACGTCCCTAATCCTAACCCGTACGCTCACACTAACCGACGCCCTCACACGTACGCTCCCCCTAAACCGCTGTCGTACCCTCAACTGGACACGAAACCGTCCCCGTCCCCTAACCCTAACCCTAGCCCGAACCCTAACCCTAACCCTTCCCCGAAGCCTTCCCCTCACCCGTCCCCTAATCCTAACACGTACGCTCACACTAACCCGCGCCCTCACACGTACGCTCCCCCTAAAGCGTTCTCGTACCCTCACTTGGACCCTAAACCGTCCCCGTCCTCTAACCCTAACCCTAGCCGAACCCTAACCCTAACCCTTCCCGGAAGCCTTCCCCTCACCCGTCCCCTAATCCTAACCCGTAGTCTCACACTAACCCACGCCCTCACACGTACGCTCCCCCTAAACCGTTGTCGTACCCTCACCTGGACACTAAACCGTCTCCGTCCCCTAACCCTAACCCTAGCCTGAACCCTAACCCTAACCCTTCCCCGAAGCCTTCTCCTCACCCGTCCCCTAATCCTAACCCATACGCTCACACTAACCCGCGCCCTCACACATACGCTCCCCCTAAAGCGTTGTTCTACCCTCACCTGGACCCTAAACCGCCTCCGTCCCCTAACCCTAATCCTAACCCGAACCCTAACCCTAACCGTTCCCCGAAGCCTTCCCCTCACCCGTCCCCTAATCGTAACCCGTACGCTCACACTAACCCATGCCCTCACACGTTAGCTCCCCCTAAACCATGGTCGTACCCTCAGCTGGACCCTAAACCGTCCCCGTCCCCTAACCCTAACCCTAGCCCGAACCGTAACCCTAACCCTTCCCCGAAGCCTTCCCCTCACCCGTCCCCTAATCCTAACCCGTACGCTCACACTACCCCGCGCCCTCACACGTACGCTCACCCTAAACTGTTGTCGTACCCTCACCTGGACCCTAAACCGTCCCCGTCCCCTAACCCTAACCCTAGCCCGAACCCTAACCCTAACCCTTCCCCGAAGCCTTCCCCTCACCCGTCCCCTAATCCTAACCCGTACGCTCACACTAACATGCGCCCTCACACGTACGCTCCCCCTAAACGGTTGTCGTACCCTCACCTGGACCCTAAACCGTCCCCGTCCCCTAACCCTAACCCTAGCCCGAACCCTAACCCTAACACTTCCCCGAAACCTTCCCCTCACCCGTCCCCTAACCCTAACCCATACGCTCACACTAACCCGCGCCCTCACACGTATTCTCTCCCTAAACCGTTGTCGTACCCTCACCTGGACCCTAAACCGTCCCCTTCCCCTAACCCTAACCCTAGCCCGAACCCTAACCCTAACCCTTCCCCGAAGCCTTCCCCTCACCCGTCCCCTAATACTAACCTGTACGCTAACACTAACCCGCGCCCTCACACGTACGCTCCCCCTAAAGCTTTGTCGTACCCTCACCTGGACCCTAAACCGTCCCCGTCCCCTAACACTAAACCTAGCCCGAACCCTAACCCTAACACTTCCCCGAAGACTTCCCCTCACCCGTCCCCTAATCCTAACCCGTACGCTCACACTAACCCGCGCCCTCACACGTACGCTCTCCCTAAACCGTTGTCGTACCCTCACCTGGACCCTAAACCATCCCTGTCCCCTAACCCTAACCCTAGCCCGAACCCTAACCCTAACACTTCCCCGAAGCCTTCTCCTCACCCGTCCCCTAATCCTAACCCATACGCTCACAGTAACCCGCGCCCTCACACATACGCTCCCCCTAAAGCGTTGTCCTACCCTCACCTGGACCCTAAACCGCCTCCGTCCCCTAACCCTAATCCTAGGCCGAACCCTAACCCTAACCGTTCCCCGAAGCCTTCCCCTCACCCGTCCCCTAATCGTAACCCGTACGCTCACACTAACCCATGCCCTCACACGTTAGCTCCCCCTAAACCATGGTCGTACCCTCAGCTGGACCCTAAACCGTCCCCGGCCCCTAACCCTAACCCTAGCCCGAACCGTAACCCGAACCCTTCCCCGAAGCCTTCCCCTCACCCGTCCCCTAATCCTAACCCGTACGCTCACACTAACATGCGCCCTCACATGTACGCTCCCCCTAAACGGTTGTCGTACCCTCACCTGGACCCTAAACCGTCCCCGTCCCCTAACCCTAACCCTAGCCTGAACCCTAACCCTAACACTACACCGAAGCCTTCCCCTCACCCGTCCCCTAACCCTAACCCGTACGCTCACACTAACCCGCGCCCTCACACGTATTCTCCCCCTAAACCGTTGTCGTACCCTCACCTGGACCCTAAACCGTCCCCTTCCCCTAACCCTAACCCTAGCCCGAACCCTAACCCTAACCCTTCCCCGAAGCCTTCCCCTCATCCGTCCCCTAATACTAACCTGTACGCTAACACTAACCCGCGCCCTCACACGTACGCTCCCCCTAAAGCTTTGTCGTACCCTCACCTGGACCCTAAACCGTCCCCGTCCCCTAACACTAAACCTAGCCCGAACCCTAACCCTAACACTTCCCCGAAGCCTTCCCCTCACCCGTCCCCTAATCCTAACACGTACGCTCACACTAACCCGCGCCCTCACACGTACGCTCCCCCTAAACCGTTGTCGTACCCTCACCTGGACCCTAAACCATCCCTGTCCCCTAACCCTAACCCTAGCCTGAACCCTAACCCTAACCCTTCCCCGAAGCCTTCCCCTCACCCGTCCCCTAATCCTAACCCGTACGCTCACACTAACACGCGCCCTGACACGTACGCTCCCCCTAAACTGTTGTCGTACCCTCACCTGGACCCTAAACCGTCCCCATCCCCTAACTCTAACCCTAGCCCGAACCCTAACCCTAACCCTTCCCCGAAGCCTTCCCCTCACCCGTCCCCTAATCCTAACCCATACGCTCACACTAACCCGCGCCCTCACACGTACGCTCCCTGTAAACCATTGTCGTACCCTCACCTGGACCCTAAACAGTCCACGTCCCCTAACCCTAACCCTAGCCCGAACCCTAACCCTAACCCTTCCCCAAAGCCTTCCCCTAAACCGTCCCCTAATCCTAACCCGTACGCTCACACTAACCTGCGCCCTCACACGTACGCTCCCCCTAAACCGTTGTCGTACCCTCACCTGGACCCTAAACCGTCCCCGTCCCCTAACCCTAACACTAGCCCGAACACTATCCCTAACCGTTCCCCGAAGCCTTCTCCTCACCGTACCCTAATCCTAAACCATACGCTCACACTAACCCGCGCCCTCACACGTACCCTCCCCCTAAACCGCTGTCGTAGCCTCAACTGGACCCGAAACCGTCCCCGTCCCCTAACCCTAACCCTAGCCCGAACCCTAACCCTAACCCTTCCCCGAAGCCTTCCCCTCACCCGTCCCCTAATCCTAACCCGTACGCTCACACTAACCCTTGCTCTCACACGTCCGCTCCCCCTAAACCGTTGTCGTACCCTCACCTGGACCCTAAACCGTCCCCCTACCCTAACCCTAACCCTAGCCCGAACCCTAACCCTAACCCTTCCCCAAAGCCTTCCCCTCACCCACCCCTAATCCTAACCCGTACGCTCACACTAACTCACGCCCTCACACGTACGCTCCCCCTAAAGTGTTGTCGTACCCTCACATGGACCCTAAACTGTCCCCGTCCCCTAACCCTAAACCTAGCCTGAACCCTAACCCTAGCCCTTCCCCGAAGCCTTCCCCTCACCCGTCCCCTAATCCTAACCCGTACGCTCACACTAACACGCGCCCTCACACGTTCGCTCCCCCTAAACCTCTGACGTACCCTCACCTGGACCCTAAACCGTCCCCGTCCCCTAACCCTAACCCTAGCCTGAACCCTAACCCTAACACTTCCCCGAAGCCTTCCCCTCACCCCTCCCCTAATCCTAACCAGTACGCTCACACTAACCCACGCCCTCACACATACGCTCCCCCTAAACCATTGTCGTACCCTCTCCTGGACCCTAAACCGTCCACGTCCCCTAACCCTAACCCTAGCCCGAACCCTAACCCTAACCCTTCCCCAAAGTCTTCCGCTAACCCGTCCCCTAATCCTAACCTGTACGCTCACACTAACCCGCGCCCTCAAAAGTACGCTCCCCCTAAAGCGTTGTCGTACCCTCACGTGGAACCTAAACCTTTCCCGTACCCTAACCCTAAACCTAGCCCAAATCCTAACCCTAACACTTCCCCGAAGCCTTCCCCTCACCCACCCCTAATCCTAACCCGTACTCTCACACTAACTCACGCCCTCACACGTACGCTCCCCCTAAACCATTGTCGTACCCTCACCTCGACCCTAAACCGTCCCCGTCCCCTACCCCTAACCCTAGCCAAAACGCTAACCCTGACTCTTCCCCGAAGCCTTCTCCTCACCCGTCCCCTAATCCTAACCCGTACGCTCACACTAACCCACGCCCTCACACGTACGCTCCCCCTAAACCGTTGTGGTACCCTCACCTGGACCCTAAACCGTCCCCTTCCCCTAACCCTAACCCTAGCCCGAACCCTAACCCTAACCCTTCCCCGAAGCCTTCCCCTCACCCGTCCCCTAATACTAACCTGTACGCTAACACTAACCCGCGCCCTCACACGTACGCTCCCCCTAAAGCTTTGTCGTACCCTCACCTGGACCCTAAACCGTCCCCGTCCCCTAAAACTAAACCTAGCCCGAACCCTAACCCTAACACTTCCCCGAAGCCTTCCCCTCACCCGTCCCCTAATCCTAACCCGTACGCTCACACTAACACGCGCCCTCACACGTACGCTCTCCCTAAACCGTTGTCGTACCCTCACCTGGACCCTAAACCATCCCTGTCCCCTAACCCTAACCCTAGCCCGAACCCTAACCCTAACCCTTCCCCGAAGCCTTCTCCTCACCCGTCCCCTAATCCTAACCCATACGCTCACACTAACCCGCGCCCTCACACATACGCTTCCCCTAAAGCGTTGTCCTACCCTCACCTGGACCCTAAACCGCCTCCGTCCCCTAACCCTAATCCTAGGCCGAACCCTAACCCTAACCGTTCCCCGAAGCCTTCCCCTCACCCGTCCCCTAATCGTAACCCGTACGCTCACACTAACCCATGCCCTCACACGTTAGCTCCCCCTAAACCATCGTCGTACCCTCAGCTGGACCCTAAACCGTCCCCGGCCCCTAACCCTAACCCTAGCCCGAACCGTAACCCTAACCCTTCCCCGAAGCCTTCCCCTCACCCGTCCCCTAATCCTAACCAGTACGCTCACACTAACCCGCGCCCTCACACATACGCTCCCCCTAAACCATTGTCGTACCCTCTCCTGGACCCTAAACCGTCCACGTCCCCTAACCCTAACCCTAGCCCGAACCCTAACCCTAACCCTTCCCCAAAGTCTTCCCCTAACCCGTCCCCTAATCCTAACCTGTACGCTCACACTAACCCGCGCCCTCAAAAGTACGCTCCCCCTAAAGCGTTGTCGTACCCTCACGTGGAACCTAAAACTTTCCCGTACCCTAACCCTAAACCTAGCCCAAATCCTAACCCTAACACTTCCCCGAAGCCTTCCTCTCACCCGTCCCCTAATCCTAACCCGTACGCTCACACTAACCCAGGACCTCACATGTACGCTGCCCCTAAAGCATTGTCGTACCCTCACCTGGACCCTAAACCGTCCCCGTCCCCTAACCGTAACCCTAGCCCGAACCCTAAAGCTAACCCTTCCCCGAAGCCTTCCCCTCACCCGTCCCCTAATCCTAACCCGTACGCTCACACTAACCCGCGCCCTCACACGTACGCTCCCCCTTAACCGTTGTCGTACCCTCACCTGGACCCTAAACCGTCCCCGTCCCATAACCCTAACCCTAGCCCGAACCCTAACCCTAACCCTTCCCTGAAGCCTTCCCCTCAACCGTCCCCTAATCCTAACCCGTACGCTCACACTAACTCACGCCCTCACACGTACGCTCCCCCTAAACCGTTGTCGTACCCTCACCTGGACAGTAAATCGTCTCCGTCCCCTAACCCTAACCCTAGCCCGAACCCTAACCCTAAACTTTCCACGAAGCCTTCCCCTCACCTGTCCCCTAATCCTAACCCGTACGCTCATACTAACCCGCACCCTCACACATTTGCTCCCCCTAAAGCGTTGTCGTACCCTAACCTGGACCCTAAACCGTCCCCGTCCCCTAACCCTAACCCTAGCCCGAACCCTAACCCTAACCCTTCCCCGAAGCCTTCCCCTCACCCGTCCCCTAATCCTAACGCGTACGTTCACACTAACCCGCGCCCTCACACGTACGCTCCCCCTAAACCATTGTCGTACCCTCACCTGGACCCTAAACCTTCCCCGTCCCTTAACCCTAACCCTAGCCCGAACCCTAAACCTAACCCTTCCCCGAAGCCTTCCCCTCAGCCGTCCCCTAATCCTAACCCGTACGCTCACATTAACCCGCGCCCTCACACGTACGCTCACCCTAAACTGTTGTCATACCCTCACCTGGACCCTAAACCGTCCCCGTCCCCTAACCCTAACCCTAGCCCAAACCCTAACCCTAACCCTTCCCCAAAGCCTTCCCCTAATGCTAACCCGTACGCTCACACTAACCTGCGCCCTCACACGTACGCTCCCCCTAAACCGTTGTCGTACACTCACCTGGACCCTAAACCATCCCCATCCCCTAACCCTAACACTAGCCCGAACCCTAACCCTAACACTTCCCCGAAGCCTTCCCCTCACCCGTCCCCTAACCCTAACCCGTACACTCACACTAACCCGCGCCCTTACACGTATTCCCCCCTAAACCGTTGTCGTACACACACCTGGATCCTAAACCGTCCCCTTCGCCTAACCCTAACCCTAGCCCGAACCCTAACCCTAACCCTTCCCCGAAGCCTTCCCCTAACCCGTCCCCTAATCCTAACCCGTACGCTCACACTAACCCGCGCCCGCAAAAGTACGCTCCCCCTAAAGCGTTGTCATACCCTCACCTGGACCCTAAACCGTTCCCATCCCCTAACCCTAAACCTAGCCCGAATCCTAACCCTAACACTTCCCAGAAGCCTTCCCCTCACCCGTCCCCTAATCCTAACCCGAACGCACCCACTAAACCGCGCCCTCACACGTACGCTCCCCCTAAACCATTGTCGTACCCTCAACTGGACCCTAAACCGTCCCCGTCCCCTAACCCTAACCCTAGCCCTAACCCTAACGCTAAACCTTCCCCAAAGCCTTCCCATAACCCGTCCCCTAATCCTAACCCGTACGCTCACACTAACCCGTGCCCGCAAAAGTACGCTCCCCCTAAAGCGTTGTCATACCCTCACCTGGACCCTAAACCGTTCCCATCCCCTAACCCTAAACCTAGCCCGAATCCTAACCCTAACACTTCCCAGAAGCCTTCCCCTCACCCGTCCCCTAATCCTAACCCGTACTCTCACACTAACTCACGCCCTCACACGTACGCTACCCCTAAACCGTTGTCGTACCCTCACCTGGACACTAAACCGTCTCCGTCCCCTAACCCTAACCCTAGCCCGAACCCTAACCCTAACCCTTCCCCGAAGCCTTCTCCTCACCCGTCCCCTAATCCTAACCCATACGCTCACACTAACCCGCGCCCTCACACATACGCTCCCCCTAAAGCGTTGTCCTACCCTCACCTTGACCCTAAACCGCCTCCGTCCCCTAACCCTAATCCTAGCCCGAACCCTAACCCTAACCGTTCCCCGAAGCCTTCCCCTCACCCGTCCCCTAATCGTAACCCGTAAGCTCACACTAACCCGCGCCCTCACACGTACGCTCCCCCTAAACGGTTGTCGTACCCTCACCTGAACCCTAAACCGTCCCCGTCCCCTAACCCTAACCCTAGCCCGAACCCTAACCCTAACACTTCCCCGAAGCCTTGCCCTCACCCGTCCCCTAACCCTAACCCGTACGCTCACACTAACCCGCGCCCTCACACGTATTCTCCAGCTAAACCGTTGTCGTACCCTCACCTGGACCCTAAACCGTCCCCTTCCCCTAACCCTAACCCTAGCCCGAACCCTAACCCTAACCCTTCCCCGAAGCCTTCCCCTCACCCGTCCCCTAATACTAACCTGTACGCTAACACTAACCCGCGCCCTCACACGTACGCTCCCCCTAAAGCTTTGTCGTACCCTCACCTGGACCCTAAACCGTCCCTGTCCCCTAACACTAAACCTAGCCCGAACCCTAACCCTAACACTTCCCCGAAGCCTTCCCCTCACCCGTCCCCTAATCCTAACCCGTACGCTCACACTAACCCGCGCCCTCACACGTACGCTCCCCCTAAACCGTTGTCGTACCCTCACCTGGACCCTAAACCATCCCTGTCCCTTAACCCTAACCCTAGCCTGAACCCTAACCCTAACCCATCCCCGAAGCCTTCCCCTCACCCGTCCCGTAATCCTAACCCGTACGCTCACACTAACACGCGCCCTCACACGTACGCTCCCCCTAAACTGTTGTCGTACCCTCACCTGGACCCTAAACAGTCCCCATCCCCTAACTCTAACCCTAGCCCGAACCCTAACCCTAACCCTTCCCCGAAGCCTTCCGCTCACCCGTCCCCTAATCCTAACCCATACGCTCACACTAACCCGCGCCCTCACACGTACGCTCCCTGTAAACCATTGTCGTACCCTCACCTGGACCCTAAACCGTCCACGTCCCCTAACCCTAACCCTAGCCCGAACCCTAACCCTAACCCTTACCCAAAGCCTTCCCCTAACCCGTCCCCTAATCCTAACCCGTACGATCACACTAACCTGCGCCCTCACACGTACGCTCCCCCTAAACCGTTGTCGTACGCTCACCTGGACCCTAAACCGTCCCCGTCCCCTAACACTAACACTAGCCCGAACACTATCCCTAACCCATCCCCGAAGCCTTCTCCTCACCGTCCCCTAATCCTAAACCATACGCTCACACTAACCCGCGCCCTCACACGGACCCTCCCCCTAAACCGCTGTCCTAGCCTAAACTGGACCCTAAACCGTCCCCCTACCCTAACCCTAACCCTAGCCCGAACCCTAACCCTAACCCTTCCCCGAAGCCTTCCCCTCACACGTCCCCTAATCCTATCCCGTACGCTCACACTAACTCACGCCCTCACACGTACGCTCCCCCTAAAGCGTTGTCGTACCCTCACATGGACCCTAAACTGTCCCCGTCCCCTAACCCTAACCCTAGCCTGAACCCTAACCCTAACCCTTCCCCGAAGGCTTCCCCTCACCCGTCCCCTAATCCTAAACCGTACGCTCACACTAACACGCGCCCTCACACGTTCGCTCCCCCTAAACCTCTGACGTACCCTCAACTGGACCCTAAACCGTCCCCGTCCCCTAACCCTAACCCTAGCCCGAACCCTAACCCTAACACTTCCCCGAAGCCTTCCCCTCACCCGTCCCCTAATCCTAACCAATACGCTCACACTAACCCGCGCCCTCACACGTACGCTCCCCCTAAACCATTGTCGTACCCTCTCCTGGACCCTAAACCGTCCACGTCCCCTAACCCTAACCCTAGCCCGAACCCTAACCCTAACCCTTCCCCAAAGTCTTCCCCTAACCCGTCCCCTAATCCTAACCCGTACGCTCACACTAACCCGCGCCCTAAAAAGTACTCTCCCCCTAAAGCGTTGTCGTACCCTCACCTGGAACCTAAACCGTTCCCGTACCCTAACCCTAAACCTAGCCCAAATCCTAACCCTAACACTTCCCCAAAGCCTTCCTCTCATCCGTCCCCTAATCCTAACCCGTACGTTCACACTAACCCAGGACCTCACATGTACGCTCCCCCTAAAGCGTTGTCGTACCCTCACCTGGACCCTAAACCGTCCCCGTCCCCTAACCCTAACCCTAGCCCGAACCCTAACCCTAACCCTTCCCCGAAGCCTTCCCCTCACCCGTCCCCTAATCCTAACCCGTACGCTCACACTAACCCGCGCCCTCACACGTACGCTCCCCCTGAACCGTTGTCGTACCCTCACCTGGACCCTAAACCATCCCCGTCCCATAACCCTAACCCTAGCCCGAACACTAACCCTAACCCTTCCCTGAAACCTACCCCTCAACCGTCCCCTAATCCTAACCCGTACGCTCACACTAACTCACGCCCTCACACGTACGCTCCCCCTAAACCGTTGTCGTACCCTCACCTGGACCGTAAATCGTCCCCGTCCCCTAACCCTAACCCTAGCCCGAACCGTAACCCTAAGCTTTCCACGAAGCCTTCCCCTCACCTGTCACCTAATCCTAACCCGTACGCTCATACTAACCCGCACCCTCACACCTTTGCTCCCCCTAAAGCGTTGTCGTACCCTCACCTGGACCCTAAACCATCCCCGTCCCCTAACCCTAACCCTAGCCCGAACCCTAACCCTAACCCTTCCCCGAAGCCTTCCCCTCACCCGTACCCTAATCCTAACCCGTACGCTCACACTAACCCGCGCCCTCACATGTACGCTCCCCATAAAGCGTTGTCGTACCCTCACCTGGACCCTAAACCGTCCCCGTCCCCTAACCCTAACCCTAGCCGGAACCCTAACCCTAACCCTTCACCGAAGCCTTCCCCTCTCCCGTCCCCTACTCCTAACCCATACGCTCACACTAACCCGCGCCCTCACATGTACACTCCCCCTAAAGCGTTGTCGTACCCTCACCTGGACCCTAAACGGTCCCCGTCCCTAACCCTAACCCTAGCCCGAACCCTAACCCTAACCCTTCCCCGAAGCCTTCCCCTTACCCGTCCCATTAATTCTAACCCGTAAGTTCACACTAACCCACGCCCTCACACGTACGCTCCCCCTAAACCGCTGTCGTACCCTCACCTGGACCCTAAACCTTCCCCGTACCCTAACCCTAACCCTAGCACGAACCCTAACCCTAACCCTTCCCCGAAGCCTTCCCCTCACCCGTCCCCTAATCCTAACCAGTACGCTCACACTAAACCGTGCCCTCACACGTACGCTCCCCCTAAACCATGGTCGTACCCTCACCTGGACCCTAAACCTTCCCCGTCCGATAACACTAACCCTAGGCCGAACCCTAACCCTAACCCTTCCCTGAAGCCTTCCCCTCACCCGTCCCCTAATCCTAACCCGTACGTTCACACTAACCCGCGCCCTCACACGTACGCTTCCACTAAACCGTTGTCGTACACTCACCTGGACCCTAAACCATCCCCGTCCCCTAACCCTAACCCTAGCCCGAACCCTAACCCTAACCCTTCCCCAAAGCCTTCCCGTCACCCGTCCCCTAATCCTAACCCGAACGCTCCCACTAACCCGCGCCCTCACACGTACGCTCCCCCTAAACCATTGTCGTACCCTCACCTGGACCCTAAACCGTCCCCGTCCCCTAACCCTAACCCTAGCCCTAACCCTAACGCTAAACCTTCCCCAAAGCCTTCCCATAACCCGTCCCCTAATCCTAACCCTTACGCTCACACTAACCCACGCCTTCACACGTACGCTCCCTCTAAACCGTTGTCGTACCCTCACCTGGACCCTAAACCGTCCCAGTCCCCTAAACCTAACCCTAGCCCGAACCCTATCCATAACCATTCCCCGAAGCCTTCGGTTCACCCATCCCCTAATCCTAACCCGTAAGCTCACACTAACCCGCGCCCTCACACGTACGCTCCCCCTAAACCGTTGTCGTTTCCTCATCTGGATCCTAAACCGTCCCCGTCCCATTACCCTAACCCTAGCCCGAAAGATAACACTAACGCTTCTCTGAAGCCTTCCCATCACCCGTCCACTAATCCTAACCCGTACGCTCAAACTAACCCACGCCCTCACACGTACGCTCCCCCTAAACCGTTGTCGTACCCTCACCTGGTCCCTAAACCGTCCCCGTCCTCTAACCCTAACCCTAGCCCGAACCCTAACCCTAACCCTTCCCCGAAATCTTCTCCTCACCCGTCCCCAAATCCTAACCCGTACGATAACACTAACCCGTGACCTCACACGTACGCTCACCCTAAAGCATTGTCGTACCCTCACCTGGACTCTAAACCCTCCCCGTCACCTAACACTAACCCTAGGGCGAATCCTAACCCTAACCCTTCCCGTCACCCGTCCCCTAATCCTAAACCATACGCTCACACTGACCCGCGCCCTCACACGTACGCTCCCCCTAAACCGCTGTAATACCCTCACCTGGACCCTAAACCATCCCCGTCCCCTAATCCTAACCCTAGCCCGAACCCTAACGCTAACCCTTCCCCGAAATCTTCTCCTCACCCGTCCCCTAATCCTAACCCGTACGCTCACAGTAAACCACGCCCTCACACGTACTCTCACCCTAAAGCGTTGTCGTACCCTCACCTGGACCCTAAACCGTCCCCATCCCCTAACCCTAACCCTAACCAGAACCCTATCCCTAACCCTTCCCCGAAGCCTTCCCCTCACCCGTCCCCTAATCCTAACCCGTTCGCTCACACTAACACGCGCCCTCACACTTACGCTCCCCCTAAACCTTTGTCGTACCCTAACCTGGAACCTAAACCATCCCCGTCCCCTAACCCTAACCCTAGCCCGAACCGTATCCCTAACCATTCCCCGAAACCTTCCCCTCACCCGTCTCCTAATCCTAACCTGTACTTTCACATTAACCCGCGCCCTCACACGTACGCTCCCCCTAAAGCGTTGTCGTACCCTCACCTGGACCCTAAACCGTCCCCGTCCCATAACCCTAACCCTAGCCCGAACCCTATCCCTAACCATTCCCCTAAGCCTTCCCCTCTCCCGTCCCCTAATCCTAACCCTTTCGCTCACACTAACACGCGCCCTCACACGTACGCTCCCCCTAAGCCGTTGTCGTACCCTCACCTGGACCCTAAACCATCCCCGTCCCCTAACCCTAACCCTAGCCCGAACCGTATCCCTAACCATACCCCGAAACCATCCCCTCACCCGTCTCCTAATCCTAACCTGTACTTTCACACTAACCCGCGCCCTCACACGTACGCTCCCCCTAAAGCGTTGTCGTACCTTCACCTGGACCCTAAACCGTCCCCGTCCCATAACCCCAACCCTAGCCCGAACCCTAACCCTAACCCTTCCCCAAAGGCTTCCCCTTACCCGTCCCCTAATCCTAACCCGTATGCTCACACTAACCCGTGCCCTCACACGTACTCTCCCCCGAAAGCGTTGTCGTACCCTCACCTGGACCCTAAAACATCCCCGTCCCCTAACCCTAACACTAACCCGAACCCTAACCCTAACCCTTCCCCTAAGCCTTCCCCTCACCCGTCCCTAATCCTAACCCGTACGCTCACACTATCCAGCCCGCTCACACGTATGCTGCCCCTAAACCGTTGTCGTACCCTCACTTGGACCCTAAACCGTCCCCATCCCTTAACCCTAACCCTACCCAAACCCTAACCCTAACCCGTCCCCGAAGCCTTCCCCTCACCCATCCCCTGATCCTAACCCGTACGCTCACACTAACCCGCGCCCTCACACGAACGGTCCCCCTAAACCGTTGTCGTACCCTTACCTGGACCCTAAACCGTCCCCGTCCCCTAACCCTAACCCTACCCCGAACCCTAACCCTAACACTTCCCGAAACCTTCCCCTCACCCGTCCTCTAATCCTAAACCGTACGCTCACACAAAGCCGCGCCCTCACACGTACGCTCCCCCTAAACTGTTGTCGTACCCTTACCTGGACCCTAAACCGTCCCCGTCCCCTAATCCTAACCCTAGCCCGAACCCTATCCCTAAACCTTCCCCGAAACCTTCCCCTCACCCGTCCCCTAATCTTAACCCGTACGCTCAAACTAACCCGCGCCCTTACACGTACGCTCCCCCTAAACCGCTGTAGTACCCTCACCTGGACCCTAAACCGTCCCCATCCCCTAACCCTAACCGTAGCCTGAACCCTAACCCTAAACCTTCCCCGAAGCCTTCCCCTCACCCGTCCCCTAATCCTAACGCGTACGCTCACACTAACCTGCACCCTCACATGTACGCTCCCCCTAATCCGTTGTCGTACCCTTACCTGGACCCTACACCGTCCACGTCCCCTAACCCTAACCCTAGCCCGAACCCTAAACCTGACACTTCCCCGAAATCTTCCCCTCACCCGTCCCCTAATCCTAACCCGTACGCTCACACTAACCCGCGCCCTCACACGTACGCTCCCCCTAAACCGCTGTTGTACCCTCAATTGGACCCGAAACCATCCCCGTCCCCAAACCCTAACCCTAGCCCGAACCCTAACCCTAACACTTCCCCGAAGGCTTCCCCTCACCCGTCCCCTAATCCTAACCGGTACGCTCACACTAACCCACGCCCTCCCACGTACGCTCCCCCTATAGCGTTGTCGTACCCTCACCTGGACCCTAAACCATCCCCATCCCCTAACCCTAACCCTAGCCAGAACCCGAACCCTAACCTTTCCCCGAAGCCTTCCCCTTACACGTCCCCTAATCCTAACCCGTTCGCTCACACTAATCCGCGCCCTCACACGTACGCTCCCCCTAAACCGTTGTCGTACACTCACCTAGACCCTAAACCATCCCCGTCCCCTAACCCTAACCCTAGCCCGAACCCTATCCCTAACCATTCCCCGAAACCTTCCCCTCACCCGTCCCCTAATCCTAACCCGTAGGCTCACACTAACTCACGCCCTCACACGTACGCTCCCCCTAAACCGTTGTCGTACCCTCAGCTGGACCCTAAACCGTCCCCGTCCCCTAACCCTAACCCTAGCCTGAACCCTAACCCTCACCCTTCCCCGAAGCCTTCTACTCACCCGTCCCCTAATCCTAACCTGTACTTTCACACTAACCCGCGCCCTCACATGTATGCTCCCCCTAAACCATTGTCGTACCCTCACCTGAACCCTAAACTGTCCCCGTCCCCTAACCCTAACCCTAGCCCGAACCCTAACCCTAACCCTTCCCTGAAGCCTTCCCCTCACCCGTCCCCTAATCCTAACCCGTACGCTCACACTAACCCGCGCCCTCACACGTACGCTACCCCTAAACCGTTGTCGTACCCTCACCTGGACCCTAAACCGTCCCCATCCCCTAACCCTAACCCTAGCCCGAACCCTAACCCTAACCCTTCCCCAAAGACTTCCCCTCACACGTCCCCTAATCCTAACCGGTACGCTCACACTAACCCGTGCCCTCACACGTACGCTCCCCGTATAGCGTTGTCGTACCCTCACCTGGACCCTAAACCGTCCCCATCCCCTAACCCTAACCCTAGCCAGAACCCTAACCCTAACCATTCCCCAAAGCCTTACCCACAGCCGTCCCCTAATCCAAATCCGTACTCTCACACTAACCCGCGCCCTCACACGAACGCTCCCCCTTACCCGTTGTCGTACCGTCACCTGGACCCTAAAGCGTCCCCGTCCCCTAACCCTAACGCTAGCCCAAACCCTATCCATAACCCTTTTCCGAAGCCTTCCACTCACCCGTCCCCTAATCCTAACCCGTACGCTCACACAAACCCGTGCCCTCACACCTACACTCCCCCTAAACCGCTGTCGTACCATCAACTGGACCCGAAACCGTCCCCGTCCCCTAACCCTAACCCTATCCCGAACCCTATCCATAACCATTCCCCGAAGCCTTCCCCTCACCCGTCCCCTAATCCTAAGCCATACGCTGACACTAACCCACGCGCTCACACGTACGCTCCCCCTCAACCGTTGTCGTACCCCCACCTGGACCCTAAACCGTCTCCGTCCCCTAACCCTAACCCTAGCCCGAACACTAACCCTAACACTTCCCCGAAGCCTTCCCCTCACCCATCCCATAATCCTAACGCGTACGCTCACACTAACCCACGCCCTCACACGAACGGTCCCCCTAAACCGTTGTCGTACACTCACCTGGACCCTAAACCGTCCCCGTTCCCTAACCCTAACCCTAGCCCGAACCCTAACCCTAACACTTCCCCGAAGCCTTCCCCTCACCCGTCTCCTAATCCTAACCCATACGCTCACATAACCCACGCCCTCACACGTACGCTCCCCCTAAACCGTTGTCGTACCCTCACCTGGACATTAAACCATCCCCGTCCCCTAACCCTAACCCTAGCCCGAACCCTAACACTAACCCTTCCCCGAAGCCTTCCCCTCACCCATCCCCTAATCCTAACCCGTACGCTCACACTAACCCGCGCCCTCACACGTACGCTCCCCCTAAACCGTTGTCGTACCCTCACCTGGACCCTAAACTGTCCCTGTCCCCTAACCCTAACCCTAGCCCAAACCCTATCCATAACCCTTTTCCGAAGCCTTCCCATCACCCGTCCCCTAATCCTAACCCGTACGCTCACACTAACCCGTGCCCTCACACGTACACTCCCCCTAAACCGCTGTCGTACCCTCAACTGGACCCGAAACCGTCCCCGTCCCCTAACCCTAACCCTAGCCCAAACCCTATCCATAACCCTTTTCCGAAGCGTTCCCCTCACCCGTCCCCTAATCCTAACACGTATGCTCACACTAACACGCGCCCTCACACGTACGCTCCCCCTAAAGCGTTGTCGTACCCTCACCTGGACCCTAAAACGTCCCCGTCCCCTAACCCTAACCCTAGCCCGAACCCTAACCCTAACCCTTCCCCGAAGCCTTCCCCTCAACCGTCCCTAATCCTAACCCGTACGCTCACACTATCCAGCCCGCTCACACGTACGCTCCCCCTAAACCGTTGTCGTACCCTCACCTGGACCCTAAACCGTCCCCGTCCCCTAACCCTAACCCTAGCCAGAACCCTAACACTAACCCTTCCCCGAAACCTTCCCATCACCCGTCCCCTAATCCTATCCCGTACGCTCACACTAACACGCGCCCTCACACATACGCTCCCCCTAAAGTGTTGTCTTACCCTCACCTGGACCTTAAACCGTCCCCGTCCCCTAAACCTAACCCTTCCCCGAAGCCTTCTCCTCACCCGTCGCCTAATCCTAACCCGTACGCTCACACTAACCCGCGCCCTCACACGTACGCTCCCCCTAAACCGTTGTCGTACCCTCACCTGGACCCTAAAACGTCCCCGTCCCCTAAACCTATCCCTAGCCCGAACCCTAACCCTAACCCTTCCCCAAAGCCTTCCCCTCACCCGTCCCCTAATCCTAACCCGTATGCTCACACTAACCCGCGCCCTCACACGTACGCTCCCCCTAAATCGTTGTCGTACCCTCACCTGGACCCTAAAACGTCCCCGTCCCCTAAACCTAACCCTAGCCCGAACCCTAACCCTAACCCTTCCCCGAAGCCTTCCCCTCACCCGTCCCCTAATCCTAACCCGTACGCTCACACTATCCAGCCCCCTCAGTCGTACGCTGCCCCTAAACCGTTGTCGTACCCTCACCTGGACCCTAAACCGTCCCCGTTCCCTAACCCTAACCCTAGCCCGAACCCTAACCCTAACCCTTCCCCGAAGCCTTCCCCTCACCCGTCTCCTAATCCTAACCCGTACGCTCACATAACCCACGCCCTCACACGTACGCTCCCCCTAAACCGTTGTCGTACCTTCACCTGGACCCTAAACCGTCCCCGTCCCCTAACACTAACCCTAGCCCGAACCCTAACACTAACCCTTCCCCGAAGCCTTCCCCTCACCCGTCCCCTAATACTAACCCGTACGCTCACACTAACCCGCGCCCTCACACGTACGCTCCCCCTAAACCGTTGTCGTACCCTCACCTGGACCCTAAACCGTCCCCGTCCCCTAACCATAACCCTAGCCCAAACCCTATCCATAACCCTTTTCCGAAGCCTTCCCCTCACCCGTCCCCTAATCCTAACCCGTACGCTCACACTAACCCGTGCCCTCACACGTACACTCCCCCTAAACCGCTGTCGTACCCTCAACTGGACCCGAAACCGTCCCCGTCCCCTAACCCTAACCCTAGCCCGAACCCTAACCCTAACCCTTCCCCGAAGCCTTCCCCTCACCCGTCCCCTAATCCTAACCCGTACGCTCACACTAATCCACGCCCTCACACGTACGCTCCCCCTAAACCGTTGTCGTACCCTCACCTGGACCCTAAACCGTCCCCGTCCCCTAACCCTAGCCCGAACCCTAACCCTAACCCTTCCCCGAAGCCTTCCCCTCACCCGTCCCCTAATCCTAACACGTATGCTCACACTAACCCGCGCCCTCACACGTACGCTCCACCTAAAGCGTTGTCGTACCCTCACCTGGACCCTAAAACGCCCCCGTCCCCTAACCCTAACCCTAGCCCGAACCCTAACCCTAACCCTTCCCCGAAGCCTTCCCCTCACCCGTCAGTAATCCTAACCCGTACGCTCACACTATCCAGCCCGCTCACACGTACGCTCCCCCTAAACCGTTGTCGTACCCTCACCTGGACCCTAAACCGTCCCCGTCCCCTAACCCTAACCCTAGCCAGAACCCTAACACTAACCCTTCCCCGAAGCCTTCCCATCACCCGTCCCCTAATCCTAAACCGTACGCTCACACTAACACGCGCCCTCACACATACGCTCCCCCTAAAGTGTTGTCGTACACTCACCTGGACCCTAAACCGTCCCCGTCCCCTAACCCTAACCCTAGCCCGAACCCTAACCCTAACACTTCCCCGAAGCCTTGCCCTCACCCGTCCCCTAACCCTAACCCGTACGCTCACACTAACCCGCGCCCTCACACGTATTCTCCAGCTAAACCGTTGTCGTACCCTCACCTGGACCCTAAACCGTCCCCTTCCCCTAACCCTAACCCTAGCCCGAACCCTAACCCTAACCCTTCCCCGAAGCCTTCCCCTCACCCGTCCCCTAATACTAACCTGTACGCTAACACTAACCCGCGCCCTCACACGTACGCTCCCCCTAAAGCTTTGTCGTACCCTCACCTGGACCCTAAACCGTCCCTGTCCCCTAACACTAAACCTAGCCCGAACCCTAACCCTAACACTTCCCCGAAGCATTCCCCTCACCCGTCCCCTAATCCTAACCCGTACGCTCACACTAACCCGCGCCCTCACACGTACGCTCCCCCTAAACCGTTGTCGTACCCTCACCTGGACCCTAAACCATCCCTGTCCCTTAACCCTAACCCTAGCCTGAACCCTAACCCTAACCCATCCCCGAAGCCTTCCCCTCACCCGTCCCGTAATCCTAACCCGTACGCTCACACTAACACGCGCCCTCACACGTACGCTCCCCCTAAACTGTTGTCGTACCCTCACCTGGACCCTAAACAGTCCCCATCCCCTAACTCTAACCCTAGCCCGAACCCTAACCCTAACCCTTCCCCGAAGCCTTCCCCTCACCCGTCCCCTAATCCTAACCCATACGCTCACACTAACCCGCGCCCTCACACGTACGCTCCCTGTAAACCATTGTCGTACCCTCACCTGGACCCTAAACCGTCCACGTCCCCTAACCCTAACCCTAGCCCGAACCCTAACCCTAACCCTTACCCAAAGCCTTCCCCTAACCCGTCCCCTAATCCTAACCCGTACGATCACACTAACCTGCGCCCTCACACGTACGCTCCCCCTAAACCGTTGTCGTACGCTCACCTGGACCCTAAACCGTCCCCGTCCCCTAACACTAACACTAGCCCGAACACTATCCCTAACCCATCCCCGAAGCCTTCTCCTCACCGTCCCCTAATCCTAAACCATACGCTCACACTAACCCGCGCCCTCACACGGACCCTCCCCCTAAACCGCTGTCCTAGCCTCAACTGGACCCTAAACCGTCCCCCTACCCTAACCCTAACCCTAGCCCGAACCCTAACCCTAACCCTTCCCCGAAGCCTTCCCCTCACACGTCCCCTAATCCTATCCCGTACGCTCACACTAACTCACGCCCTCACACGTACGCTCCCCCTAAAGCTTTGTCGTACCCTCACATGGACCCTAAACTGTCCCCGTCCCCTAACCCTAACCCTAGCCTGAACCCTAACCCTAACCCTTCCCCGAAGCCTTCCCCTCACCCGTCCCCTAATCCTAACCCGTACGCTCACACTAATCCACGCCCTCACACGTACGCTCCCCCTAAACCGTTGTCGTACCCTCACCTGGACCCTAAACCGTCCCCGTCCCCTAACCCTAGCCCGAACCCTAACCCTAACCCTTCCCCGAAGCCTTCCCCTCACCCGTCCCCTAATCCTAACACGTATGCTCACACTAACCCGCGCCCTCACACGTACGCTCCACCTAAAGCGTTGTCGTACCCTCACCTGGACCCTAAAACGCCCCCGTCCCCTAACCCTAACCCTAGCCCGAACCCTAACCCTAACCCTTCCCCGAAGCCTTCCCCTCACCCGTCAGTAATCCTAACCCGTACGCTCACACTATCCAGCCCGCTCACACGTACGCTCCCCCTAAACCGTTGTCGTACCCTCACCTGGACCCTAAACCGTCCCCGTCCCCTAACCCTAACCCTAGCCAGAACCCTAACACTAACCCTTCCCCGAAGCCTTCCCATCACCCGTCCCCTAATCCTAAACCGTACGCTCACACTAACACGCGCCCTCACACATACGCTCCCCCTAAAGTGTTGTCGTACACTCACCTGGACCCTAAACCGTCCCCGTCCCCTAACCCTAACCCTAGCCCGAACCCTAACCCTAACCCTTCTCCGAAGCCTTCCCCTCACCCGTCCCCTAATCCTAACCAGTATGCTCACACTAACCCACGCCCTCACACGTACGCTCTCCCTAAACCGTCGTCGTACTTTCACATGGACCCTAAACTGTCCCCGTCCGCTAACCCTAACCCTAGCCCGAACCCTAACCCTAAACCTTCCCCGAAGCCTTCCCCTCACCCGTCCCCTAATCCTAACCTGTACGCTCACACTAACCCGTGCCCTCACACGTACGCTCCCCCTAAACCGTTGGCATACCCTCACCTGGACCTTAAACCATCCCCGTCCCCTAACACTAACCCTAGCCCGAACCCTTACCCTAACCCTTCCCTGAAGCCTTCCCCTCACCCGTCCCCTAAACCTAACCCGTACGCTCACACTAACCAGCCCGCTCACACTTACGCTGACCCTAAACCGTTGTCGTACCCTCACCTGGACCCTAAACCGTCCCCATCCCCTAACCCTAACCCTACCCAAACCCTAACCCTAACCCTAACCCTAACCCTAACCCTAACCCTAACCCTAAACCTAACCCTAACCCTAACCCATCCCCTAATCCTAACACATATGCTCACACTAACCCGCGCCCTCACACGTACGCTCCCCCTAAACCGTGGTCGTAGCCTCACCTGGACCCTAAACCGTCCCCGTCCCCTAACCCTAACCCTAACCCTAACCCTAACCCTAGCCGCACACTAACCCTAACCCTTCCCCGAATCCTTCCCCTCACCCGTCCCTAATCCTAACCCATACGCTCACACTATCCAGCCCGCTCACACGTACGATCCCCCTAAACCGTTGTCGTACACTCACCTGGGCCCTGAACCGTCCCCGTCCCCTAACCCTAACCCTAGCCAGAACCCTAACACTAACCCTTCCCCGAAGCCTTCCCATCACCCGTCCCCTAATCCTAACCCGTACGCTCACACTAACATGCGCCCTCACACATACGTTCCCCCTAAAGTGTTGTCTTACCCTCACCTGGACCTTAAACCGTGCCCGTCCACTAACCCTAACCCTAGGCCGAACCCTAAACCTAACCCTTCCCCGAAGCCTTCTCCTCACCCGTCGCCTATTCCTAACCCGTACGCTCACACTAACCCGCGCCCTCACACGTACGCTCCCCCAAAACCGTTGTCGTACCCTCACCTGGACCCTAAACCGTCCCCGTCCCCTAACCCTATCCCTAGCCCGAACCCTAACCCTAACCCTTCCCCGAAGCCTTCCCCTCACCCGTCCCCTAATCCTAACCCGTACGCTCACACTATCCAGCCCGCTCTCTCGTACGCTGCCCATAAACCGTTGTCGTACCCTCACCTGGACCCTAAACCGTCCCCGTCCCCTAACCCTAACCCTAGCCCGAACCCTAACCCTAACCCTTCCCCGAAGCCTTCCCCTCACCCGTCCCCTAATCCTAACATGTATGCTCACACTAACCCGCGCCCTCACACGTACGCTCCCCCTAAAGCGTTGTCGTACCCTCACCTGGACCCTAAAACGCCCCCGTCCCCTTACCCTAACCCTAGCCCGAACCATAACCCTAACCCTTCCCCGAAGCCTTCCACTCACCCGTCCCTAATCCTAACCCGTACGCTCACACTATCCAGCCCGCTCACACGTACGCTCCCCCTAAATCGTTGTCGTACCCTCACCTGGACCCTAAACCGTCCCCGTCCCCTAACCCTAACCCTAGCCAGAACCCTAACACTAACCCTTCCCCGAAGCCTTCCCATCACCCGTCCCCTAATCCTAACCCGTACGCTCACACTAACACGCGCCCTCACACATACGCTCCCCCTAAAGTGTTGTCTTACCCTCACCTGGACCTTAAACCGTCCCCGTCCCCTAACCCTAACCCTAGGCCGAACCCTAAACCTAACTCTTCACCGAAGCCTTCTCCTCACCCGTCGCCTAATCCTAACCCGTACGCTCACACTAACCCGCGCCCTCACACGTACGCTCCCCCTAAACCGTTGTCGTACACTCACCTGGACCCTAAACCGTCCCCGTCCCCTAACCCTATCCCTAGCCCGAACCCTAACCCTAACCCTTCCCCAAAGCCTTCCCCTCACCCGTCCCCTAATCCTAACCCGTATGCTCACACTAACCCGCGCCCTCACACGTACACTCCCCCTAAATCGTTTTCGTACCCTCACCTGGACCCTAAAACGTCCCCGTCCCCTAAACCTAACCCTAGCCCGAACCCTAACCCTAAACCTACCCCGAAGCCTTCCCCTCACCCGTCCCCTAATCCTAACCCGTACGCTCACACTAACCTGCGCCCTCACACGTACGCTCCCCCTAAACCATTGTCATACCCTCACCTGAACCCTAAATGTTCCCCGACCCCTAACCCAAACCCTAGCCGGATCCCTAACCCTAACACTTCCCCGAAGCCTTCCCCTCACCCGTCCCCTAATCGTAACCCGTACGCTCACACTATCCAGCCCGCTCACTCGTACGCTGCCCCTAAACCATTGTCGTACCCTCACCTGGATCCTAAACCGTCCCTATCCACTAACCCTAACCCTAGCCCGAACCCTAACCCTAACCCTTCCCCGAAGCCTTCCCCTCACCCGTCCCCTAATCCTAACCCCTACGCTCACACTAACCCACGCCCTCACACGTACGCTCTCCCTAAACCGTCGTCGTACTCTCACATGGACCCTAAACTGTCCCCGTCCCCTAACCCTAACCCTAGCCCGAACCCTAACCCTAAACCTTCCCCGAAGCCTTCCCCTCACCCGTCCCCTAATCCTAACCTGTACGCTCACACTAACCCGTGCCCTCACACGTACGCTCCCCCTAAACCGTTGGCATACCCTCACCTGGACCTTAAACCATCCCCGTCCCCTAACACTAACCCTAGCCCGAACCCTTACCCTAACCCTTCCCTGAAGCCTTCCCCTCACCCGTCCCCTAAACCTAACCCGTACGCTCAAACTAACCAGCCCGCTCACACTTACGCTGCCCCTAAACCGTTGTCGTACCCTCACCTGGACCCTAAACCGTCCCCATACCCTAACCCTAACCCTACCCAAACCCTAACCCTAACCCTAACCCTAACCCTAACCCTAACCCTAACCCTAACCCTAACCCTAACCCATCCCCTAATCCTAACACATATGCTCACACTAACCCGCGCCCTCACACGTACGCTCCCCCTAAACCGTGGTCGTACCCTCACCTGGACCCTAAACCGTCCCCGTACCTTAACCCTAACACTAGCCCGAACCCTAACCCTAACCTTTCCCCGAAGCATTCCCCTCAACCTCCCCTAATCCTAACCCATACGCTGACACTAACCCACGCGCTCACACGTACGCTCCCCCTCAACCGTTGTCGTACCCTCACCTGGACCCTAAACCGTCTCCGTCCCCTAACCCTAACCCTAGCCCGAACCCTAACCCTAAACCTTCCCCGAAGCCTTCCCCTCACCCGTCCCCTAATCCTAAACCGTACGCTCACACTAACACGCGCCCTCACACGTACGCTCCCCCTAATGTGTTGTCTTACACTCACCTGGACCTTAAACCGTCCCCGTCCCCTAACCCTAACCCTAGGCAGAATCCTAAACCTAACCCTTCCCCAAAGCCTTCCCCTAACTCGTCACCTAATCCTAACCCGTACGCTCACACTAACCCGCGCCCTCACACGTACGCTCCCCCTAAACCGTTGTCTTACCCTCACCTGGACCCTAAACCGTCCCCGTCCCCTAACCCTAACCGTAGCCCGAACCCTAACCCTAACGCTTCCCCAAAGCCTTCCCCTCAACCGTCCCCTAATCCTAACCCGTACGCTCACACTAACCCACGCTCTCACACGTACGCTCCCCCTAAACCGTTGTCATACCCTCACCTGGACCCTATACCGTCCCCGTCCCCTAACCCTAACCCTAGCCCTAACCCTAACCCTAACCCTTCCCCGAAGCCTTCACGTCACCCGTCACCTAATCCTAACCCGTACCATCACACTACCCATGCCCTCACACATTCGCTCCACCTAAACCATTGTCGTACCCTCACCTGGACCCTAAACCGTCCCCGTCCCCTAACCCTAACCGTAGCCCGAACCCTAACCCTAAACCTTCCCCGAAGCCTTCCCCTCACCCGTCCCCTAATCCTAACCCGTACGCTCACACTAACCTGCACCCTCACATGTACGCTCCCCCTAATCCGTTGTCGTACCCTTACCTGGACCCTACACTGTCCCCGTCCCCTAACCCTAACCCTAGCCCGAACCCTAACCCTGACATTTCCCCGAAATCTTCCCCTCACCCGTTTCCTAATCATAACACGTACGCTCACACTAACCCGCGCCCTCACACGTACGCTCCCCCTAAACCGCTGTCGTACCCTCAATTGGACCCGAAACCATCCCCGTCCCCTAACCCTAACCCTAGCCCGAACCCTAACCCTAACACTTCCCCGAAGCCTTCCCCTCACCCGTCCCCTAATCCTAACCGGTACGCTCACACTAACCTGTGCCCTCACACGTACGCTCCCACTATAGCGTTGGCGTACCCTCACCTGGACCCTAAATCGTCCCCATCCCCTAACCCTAACCCTAGCCAGAACCCTAACCCTAAACTTTCCCCAAAACCTTCCCCTAACCCGTCCCCTATTCCTAACCCGTACACTCACACTAACCCGCGCCCTCACACGTACGCTCCCCCTAAACCGTTGTCGTACCCTCACCTGGACCCTAAACCCTCCCCGTCCCCTAACCCTAACCCTAGCCCGAACCCTAACCCTAACCCTTCCCCGAAGCCTTCCCCTCACCCGTCCCCTAATCCTAACCCGTATGCTCACACTAACCCGCGCCCTCACACATACGCTCCCCCTAAAGCGTTGTCGTACCCTCACCTGGACCCTAAAACTTCCCCGTCCCCTAACCCTAACCCTAGCCCGAACCCTAACCATAAACCTTCCCCGAAGCCTTCCCCTCACACGTCCCTAATCCTAACCCGTACGCTCACACTAACCGACGCCCTCACACGTACGCTCCCCCTAAACCGCTGTCGTACCCTCAACTGGACACGAAACCGTCCCCGTCCCCTAACCCTAACCCTAGCCCGAACCCTAACCCTAACCCTTCCCCGAAGCCTTCCCCTCACCCGTCCCCTAATCCTAACACGTACGCTCACACTAACCCGCGCCCTCACACGTACGCTCCCCCTAAACCGTTGTCGTACCCTCACCTGGACACTAAACCGTCTCCGTCCCCTAACCCTAACCCTAGCCTGAACCCTAACCCTAACCCTTCCCCGAAGCCTTCTCCTCACCCGTCCCCTAATCCTAACCCATACGCTCACACTAACCCGCGCCCTCACACATACGCTCCCCCTAAAGCGTTGTTCTACCCTCACCTGGACCCTAAACCGCCTCCGTCCCCTAACCCTAATCCTAACCCGAACCCTAACCCTAACCGTTCCCCGAAGCCTTCCCCTCACCCGTCCCCTAATCGTAACCCGTACGCTCACACTAACCCATGCCCTCACACGTTAGCTCCCCCTAAACCATGGTCGTACCCTCAGCTGGACCCTAAACCGTCCCCGTCCCCTAACCCTAACCCTAGCCCGAACCGTAACCCTAACCCTTCCCCGAAGCCTTCCCCTCACCCGTCCCCTAATCCTAACCCGTACGCTCACACTACCCCGCGCCCTCACACGTACGCTCACCCTAAACTGTTGTCGTACCCTCACCTGGACCCTAAACCGTCCCCGTCCCCTAACCCTAACCCTAGCCCGAACCCTAACCCTAACCCTTCCCCGAAGCCTTCCCCTCACCCGTCCCCTAATCCTAACCCGTACGCTCACACTAACATGCGCCCTCACACGTACGCTCCCCCTAAACGGTTGTCGTACCCTCACCTGGACCCTAAACCGTCCCCGTCCCCTAACCCTAACCCTAGCCCGAACCCTAACCCTAACACTTCCCCGAAACCTTCCCCTCACCCGTCCCCTAACCCTAACCCATACGCTCACACTAACCCGCGCCCTCACACGTATTCTCTCCCTAAACCGTTGTCGTACCCTCACCTGGACCCTAAACCGTCCCCTTCCCCTAACCCTAACCCTAGCCCGAACCCTAACCCTAACCCTTCCCCGAAGCCTTCCCCTCACCCGTCCCCTAATACTAACCTGTACGCTAACACTAACCCGCGCCCTCACACGTACGCTCCCCCTAAAGCTTTGTCGTACCCTCACCTGGACCCTAAACCGTCCCCGTCCCCTAACACTAAACCTAGCCCGAACCCTAACCCTAACACTTCCCCGAAGACTTCCCCTCACCCGTCCCCTAATCCTAACCCGTACGCTCACACTAACCCGCGCCCTCACACGTACGCTCTCCCTAAACCGTTGTCGTACCCTCACCTGGACCCTAAACCATCCCTGTCCCCTAACCCTAACCCTAGCCCGAACCCTAACCCTAACACTTCCCCGAAGCCTTCTCCTCACCCGTCCCCTAATCCTAACCCATACGCTCACAGTAACCCGCGCCCTCACACATACGCTCCCCCTAAAGCGTTGTCCTACCCTCACCTGGACCCTAAACCGCCTCCGTCCCCTAACCCTAATCCTAGGCCGAACCCTAACCCTAACCGTTCCCCGAAGCCTTCCCCTCACCCGTCCCCTAATCGTAACCCGTACGCTCACACTAACCCATGCCCTCACACGTTAGCTCCCCCTAAACCATGGTCGTACCCTCAGCTGGACCCTAAACCGTCCCCGGCCCCTAACCCTAACCCTAGCCCGAACCGTAACCCGAACCCTTCCCCGAAGCCTTCCCCTCACCCGTCCCCTAATCCTAACCCGTACGCTCACACTAACATGCGCCCTCACATGTACGCTCCCCCTAAACGGTTGTCGTACCCTCACCTGGACCCTAAACCGTCCCCGTCCCCTAACCCTAACCCTAGCCTGAACCCTAACCCTAACACTACACCGAAGCCTTCCCCTCACCCGTCCCCTAACCCTAACCCGTACGCTCACACTAACCCGCGCCCTCACACGTATTCTCCCCCTAAACCGTTGTCGTACCCTCACCTGGACCCTAAACCGTCCCCTTCCCCTAACCCTAACCCTAGCCCGAACCCTAACCCTAACCCTTCCCCGAAGCCTTCCCCTCATCCGTCCCCTAATACTAACCTGTACGCTAACACTAACCCGCGCCCTCACACGTACGCTCCCCCTAAAGCTTTGTCGTACCCTCACCTGGACCCTAAACCGTCCCCGTCCCCTAACACTAAACCTAGCCCGAACCCTAACCCTAACACTTCCCCGAAGCCTTCCCCTCACCCGTCCCCTAATCCTAACACGTACGCTCACACTAACCCGCGCCCTCACACGTACGCTCCCCCTAAACCGTTGTCGTACCCTCACCTGGACCCTAAACCATCCCTGTCCCCTAACCCTAACCCTAGCCTGAACCCTAACCCTAACCCTTCCCCGAAGCCTTCCCCTCACCCGTCCCCTAATCCTAACCCGTACGCTCACACTAACACGCGCCCTGACACGTACGCTCCCCCTAAACTGTTGTCGTACCCTCACCTGGACCCTAAACCGTCCCCATCCCCTAACTCTAACCCTAGCCCGAACCCTAACCCTAACCCTTCCCCGAAGCCTTCCCCTCACCCGTCCCCTAATCCTAACCCATACGCTCACACTAACCCGCGCCCTCACACGTACGCTCCCTGTAAACCATTGTCGTACCCTCACCTGGACCCTAAACAGTCCACGTCCCCTAACCCTAACCCTAGCCCGAACCCTAACCCTAACCCTTCCCCAAAGCCTTCCCCTAAACCGTCCCCTAATCCTAACCCGTACGCTCACACTAACCTGCGCCCTCACACGTACGCTCCCCCTAAACCGTTGTCGTACCCTCACCTGGACCCTAAACCGTCCCCGTCCCCTAACCCTAACACTAGCCCGAACACTATCCCTAACCGTTCCCCGAAGCCTTCTCCTCACCGTACCCTAATCCTAAACCATACGCTCACACTAACCCGCGCCCTCACACGTACCCTCCCCCTAAACCGCTGTCGTAGCCTCAACTGGACCCGAAACCGTCCCCGTCCCCTAACCCTAACCCTAGCCCGAACCCTAACCCTAACCCTTCCCCGAAGCCTTCCCCTCACCCGTCCCCTAATCCTAACCCGTACGCTCACACTAACCCTTGCTCTCACACGTCCGCTCCCCCTAAACCGTTGTCGTACCCTCACCTGGACCCTAAACCGTCCCCCTACCCTAACCCTAACCCTAGCCCGAACCCTAACCCTAACCCTTCCCCAAAGCCTTCCCCTCACCCACCCCTAATCCTAACCCGTACGCTCACACTAACTCACGCCCTCACACGTACGCTCCCCCTAAAGTGTTGTCGTACCCTCACATGGACCCTAAACTGTCCCCGTCCCCTAACCCTAAACCTAGCCTGAACCCTAACCCTAGCCCTTCCCCGAAGCCTTCCCCTCACCCGTCCCCTAATCCTAACCCGTACGCTCACACTAACACGCGCCCTCACACGTTCGCTCCCCCTAAACCTCTGACGTACCCTCACCTGGACCCTAAACCGTCCCCGTCCCCTAACCCTAACCCTAGCCTGAACCCTAACCCTAACACTTCCCCGAAGCCTTCCCCTCACCCCTCCCCTAATCCTAACCAGTACGCTCACACTAACCCACGCCCTCACACATACGCTCCCCCTAAACCATTGTCGTACCCTCTCCTGGACCCTAAACCGTCCACGTCCCCTAACCCTAACCCTAGCCCGAACCCTAACCCTAACCCTTCCCCAAAGTCTTCCGCTAACCCGTCCCCTAATCCTAACCTGTACGCTCACACTAACCCGCGCCCTCAAAAGTACGCTCCCCCTAAAGCGTTGTCGTACCCTCACGTGGAACCTAAACCTTTCCCGTACCCTAACCCTAAACCTAGCCCAAATCCTAACCCTAACACTTCCCCGAAGCCTTCCCCTCACCCACCCCTAATCCTAACCCGTACTCTCACACTAACTCACGCCCTCACACGTACGCTCCCCCTAAACCATTGTCGTACCCTCACCTCGACCCTAAACCGTCCCCGTCCCCTACCCCTAACCCTAGCCAAAACGCTAACCCTGACTCTTCCCCGAAGCCTTCTCCTCACCCGTCCCCTAATCCTAACCCGTACGCTCACACTAACCCACGCCCTCACACGTACGCTCCCCCTAAACCGTTGTGGTACCCTCACCTGGACCCTAAACCGTCCCCTTCCCCTAACCCTAACCCTAGCCCGAACCCTAACCCTAACCCTTCCCCGAAGCCTTCCCCTCACCCGTCCCCTAAAACTAACCTGTACGCTAACACTAACCCGCGCCCTCACACGTACGCTCCCCCTAAAGCTTTGTCGTACCCTCACCTGGACCCTAAACCGTCCCCGTCCCCTAACACTAAACCTAGCCCGAACCCTAACCCTAACACTTCCCCGAAGCCTTCCCCTCACCCGTCCCCTAATCCTAACCCGTACGCTCACACTAACACGCGCCCTCACACGTACGCTCTCCCTAAACCGTTGTCGTACCCTCACCTGGACCCTAAACCATCCCTGTCCCCTAACCCTAACCCTAGCCCGAACCCTAACCCTAACCCTTCCCCGAAGCCTTCTCCTCACCCGTCCCCTAATCCTAACCCATACGCTCACACTAACCCGCGCCCTCACACATACGCTCCCCCTAAAGCGTTGTCCTACCCTCACCTGGACCCTAAACCGCCTCCGTCCCCTAACCCTAATCCTAGGCCGAACCCTAACCCTAACCGTTCCCCGAAGCCTTCCCCTCACCCGTCCCCTAATCGTAACCCGTACGCTCACACTAACCCATGCCCTCACACGTTAGCTCCCCCTAAACCATCGTCGTACCCTCAGCTGGACCCTAAACCGTCCCCGGCCCCTAACCCTAACCCTAGCCCGAACCGTAACCCTAACCCTTCCCCGAAGCCTTCCCCTCACCCGTCCCCTAATCCTAACCAGTACGCTCACACTAACCCGCGCCCTCACACATACGCTCCCCCTAAACCATTGTCGTACCCTCTCCTGGACCCTAAACCGTCCACGTCCCCTAACCCTAACCCTAGCCCGAACCCTAACCCTAACCCTTCCCCAAAGTCTTCCCCTAACCCGTCCCCTAATCCTAACCTGTACGCTCACACTAACCCGCGCCCTCAAAAGTACGCTCCCCCTAAAGCGTTGTCGTACCCTCACGTGGAACCTAAAACTTTCCCGTACCCTAACCCTAAACCTAGCCCAAATCCTAACCCTAACACTTCCCCGAAGCCTTCCTCTCACCCGTCCCCTAATCCTAACCCGTACGCTCACACTAACCCAGGACCTCACATGTACGCTGCCCCTAAAGCATTGTCGTACCCTCACCTGGACCCTAAACCGTCCCCGTCCCCTAACCGTAACCCTAGCCCGAACCCTAAAGCTAACCCTTCCCCGAAGCCTTCCCCTCACCCGTCCCCTAATCCTAACCCGTACGCTCACACTAACCCGCGCCCTCACACGTACGCTCCCCCTTAACCGTTGTCGTACCCTCACCTGGACCCTAAACCGTCCCCGTCCCATAACCCTAACCCTAGCCCGAACCCTAACCCTAACCCTTCCCTGAAGCCTTCCCCTCAACCGTCCCCTAATCCTAACCCGTACGCTCACACTAACTCACGCCCTCACACGTACGCTCCCCCTAAACCGTTGTCGTACCCTCACCTGGACAGTAAATCGTCTCCGTCCCCTAACCCTAACCCTAGCCCGAACCCTAACCCTAAACTTTCCACGAAGCCTTCCCCTCACCTGTCCCCTAATCCTAACCCGTACGCTCATACTAACCCGCACCCTCACACATTTGCTCCCCCTAAAGCGTTGTCGTACCCTAACCTGGACCCTAAACCGTCCCCGTCCCCTAACCCTAACCCTAGCCCGAACCCTAACCCTAACCCTTCCCCGAAGCCTTCCCCTCACCCGTCCCCTAATCCTAACGCGTACGTTCACACTAACCCGCGCCCTCACACGTACGCTCCCCCTAAACCATTGTCGTACCCTCACCTGGACCCTAAACCTTCCCCGTCCCTTAACCCTAACCCTAGCCCGAACCCTAAACCTAACCCTTCCCCGAAGCCTTCCCCTCAGCCGTCCCCTAATCCTAACCCGTACGCTCACATTAACCCGCGCCCTCACACGTACGCTCACCCTAAACTGTTGTCATACCCTCACCTGGACCCTAAACCGTCCCCGTCCCCTAACCCTAACCCTAGCCCAAACCCTAACCCTAACCCTTCCCCAAAGCCTTCCCCTAATGCTAACCCGTACGCTCACACTAACCTGCGCCCTCACACGTACGCTCCCCCTAAACCGTTGTCGTACACTCACCTGGACCCTAAACCATCCCCATCCCCTAACCCTAACACTAGCCCGAACCCTAACCCTAACACTTCCCCGAAGCCTTCCCCTCACCCGTCCCCTAACCCTAACCCGTACACTCACACTAACCCGCGCCCTTACACGTATTCCCCCCTAAACCGTTGTCGTACACACACCTGGATCCTAAACCGTCCCCTTCGCCTAACCCTAACCCTAGCCCGAACCCTAACCCTAACCCTTCCCCGAAGCCTTCCCCTAACCCGTCCCCTAATCCTAACCCGTACGCTCACACTAACCCGCGCCCGCAAAAGTACGCTCCCCCTAAAGCGTTGTCATACCCTCACCTGGACCCTAAACCGTTCCCATCCCCTAACCCTAAACCTAGCCCGAATCCTAACCCTAACACTTCCCAGAAGCCTTCCCCTCACCCGTCCCCTAATCCTAACCCGAACGCACCCACTAAACCGCGCCCTCACACGTACGCTCCCCCTAAACCATTGTCGTACCCTCAACTGGACCCTAAACCGTCCCCGTCCCCTAACCCTAACCCTAGCCCTAACCCTAACGCTAAACCTTCCCCAAAGCCTTCCCATAACCCGTCCCCTAATCCTAACCCGTACGCTCACACTAACCCGTGCCCGCAAAAGTACGCTCCCCCTAAAGCGTTGTCATACCCTCACCTGGACCCTAAACCGTTCCCATCCCCTAACCCTAAACCTAGCCCGAATCCTAACCCTAACACTTCCCAGAAGCCTTCCCCTCACCCGTCCCCTAATCCTAACCCGTACTCTCACACTAACTCACGCCCTCACACGTACGCTACCCCTAAACCGTTGTCGTACCCTCACCTGGACACTAAACCGTCTCCGTCCCCTAACCCTAACCCTAGCCCGAACCCTAACCCTAACCCTTCCCCGAAGCCTTCTCCTCACCCGTCCCCTAATCCTAACCCATACGCTCACACTAACCCGCGCCCTCACACATACGCTCCCCCTAAAGCGTTGTCCTACCCTCACCTTGACCCTAAACCGCCTCCGTCCCCTAACCCTAATCCTAGCCCGAACCCTAACCCTAACCGTTCCCCGAAGCCTTCCCCTCACCCGTCCCCTAATCGTAACCCGTAAGCTCACACTAACCCGCGCCCTCACACGTACGCTCCCCCTAAACGGTTGTCGTACCCTCACCTGAACCCTAAACCGTCCCCGTCCCCTAACCCTAACCCTAGCCCGAACCCTAACCCTAACACTTCCCCGAAGCCTTGCCCTCACCCGTCCCCTAACCCTAACCCGTACGCTCACACTAACCCGCGCCCTCACACGTATTCTCCAGCTAAACCGTTGTCGTACCCTCACCTGGACCCTAAACCGTCCCCTTCCCCTAACCCTAACCCTAGCCCGAACCCTAACCCTAACCCTTCCCCGAAGCCTTCCCCTCACCCGTCCCCTAATACTAACCTGTACGCTAACACTAACCCGCGCCCTCACACGTACGCTCCCCCTAAAGCTTTGTCGTACCCTCACCTGGACCCTAAACCGTCCCTGTCCCCTAACACTAAACCTAGCCCGAACCCTAACCCTAACACTTCCCCGAAGCCTTCCCCTCACCCGTCCCCTAATCCTAACCCGTACGCTCACACTAACCCGCGCCCTCACACGTACGCTCCCCCTAAACCGTTGTCGTACCCTCACCTGGACCCTAAACCATCCCTGTCCCTTAACCCTAACCCTAGCCTGAACCCTAACCCTAACCCATCCCCGAAGCCTTCCCCTCACCCGTCCCGTAATCCTAACCCGTACGCTCACACTAACACGCGCCCTCACACGTACGCTCCCCCTAAACTGTTGTCGTACCCTCACCTGGACCCTAAACAGTCCCCATCCCCTAACTCTAACCCTAGCCCGAACCCTAACCCTAACCCTTCCCCGAAGCCTTCCGCTCACCCGTCCCCTAATCCTAACCCATACGCTCACACTAACCCGCGCCCTCACACGTACGCTCCCTGTAAACCATTGTCGTACCCTCACCTGGACCCTAAACCGTCCACGTCCCCTAACCCTAACCCTAGCCCGAACCCTAACCCTAACCCTTACCCAAAGCCTTCCCCTAACCCGTCCCCTAATCCTAACCCGTACGATCACACTAACCTGCGCCCTCACACGTACGCTCCCCCTAAACCGTTGTCGTACGCTCACCTGGACCCTAAACCGTCCCCGTCCCCTAACACTAACACTAGCCCGAACACTATCCCTAACCCATCCCCGAAGCCTTCTCCTCACCGTCCCCTAATCCTAAACCATACGCTCACACTAACCCGCGCCCTCACACGGACCCTCCCCCTAAACCGCTGTCCTAGCCTAAACTGGACCCTAAACCGTCCCCCTACCCTAACCCTAACCCTAGCCCGAACCCTAACCCTAACCCTTCCCCGAAGCCTTCCCCTCACACGTCCCCTAATCCTATCCCGTACGCTCACACTAACTCACGCCCTCACACGTACGCTCCCCCTAAAGCGTTGTCGTACCCTCACATGGACCCTAAACTGTCCCCGTCCCCTAACCCTAACCCTAGCCTGAACCCTAACCCTAACCCTTCCCCGAAGGCTTCCCCTCACCCGTCCCCTAATCCTAAACCGTACGCTCACACTAACACGCGCCCTCACACGTTCGCTCCCCCTAAACCTCTGACGTACCCTCAACTGGACCCTAAACCGTCCCCGTCCCCTAACCCTAACCCTAGCCCGAACCCTAACCCTAACACTTCCCCGAAGCCTTCCCCTCACCCGTCCCCTAATCCTAACCAATACGCTCACACTAACCCGCGCCCTCACACGTACGCTCCCCCTAAACCATTGTCGTACCCTCTCCTGGACCCTAAACCGTCCACGTCCCCTAACCCTAACCCTAGCCCGAACCCTAACCCTAACCCTTCCCCAAAGTCTTCCCCTAACCCGTCCCCTAATCCTAACCCGTACGCTCACACTAACCCGCGCCCTAAAAAGTACTCTCCCCCTAAAGCGTTGTCGTACCCTCACCTGGAACCTAAACCGTTCCCGTACCCTAACCCTAAACCTAGCCCAAATCCTAACCCTAACACTTCCCCAAAGCCTTCCTCTCATCCGTCCCCTAATCCTAACCCGTACGTTCACACTAACCCAGGACCTCACATGTACGCTCCCCCTAAAGCGTTGTCGTACCCTCACCTGGACCCTAAACCGTCCCCGTCCCCTAACCCTAACCCTAGCCCGAACCCTAAACCTAACCCTTCCCCGAAGCCTTCCCCTCACCCGTCCCCTAATCCTAACCCGTACGCTCACACTAACCCGCGCCCTCACACGTACGCTCCCCCTGAACCGTTGTCGTACCCTCACCTGGACCCTAAACCATCCCCGTCCCATAACCCTAACCCTAGCCCGAACACTAACCCTAACCCTTCCCTGAAACCTACCCCTCAACCGTCCCCTAATCCTAACCCGTACGCTCACACTAACTCACGCCCTCACACGTACGCTCCCCCTAAACCGTTGTCGTACCCTCACCTGGACCGTAAATCGTCCCCGTCCCCTAACCCTAACCCTAGCCCGAACCGTAACCCTAAGCTTTCCACGAAGCCTTCCCCTCACCTGTCACCTAATCCTAACCCGTACGCTCATACTAACCCGCACCCTCACACCTTTGCTCCCCCTAAAGCGTTGTCGTACCCTCACCTGGACCCTAAACCATCCCCGTCCCCTAACCCTAACCCTAGCCCGAACCCTAACCCTAACCCTTCCCCGAAGCCTTCCCCTCACCCGTACCCTAATCCTAACCCGTACGCTCACACTAACCCGCGCCCTCACATGTACGCTCCCCATAAAGCGTTGTCGTACCCTCACCTGGACCCTAAACCGTCCCCGTCCCCTAACCCTAACCCTAGCCGGAACCCTAACCCTAACCCTTCACCGAAGCCTTCCCCTCTCCCGTCCCCTACTCCTAACCCATACGCTCACACTAACCCGCGCCCTCACATGTACACTCCCCCTAAAGCGTTGTCGTACCCTCACCTGGACCCTAAACGGTCCCCGTCCCTAACCCTAACCCTAGCCCGAACCCTAACCCTAACCCTTCCCCGAAGCCTTCCCCTTACCCGTCCCATTAATTCTAACCCGTAAGTTCACACTAACCCACGCCCTCACACGTACGCTCCCCCTAAACCGCTGTCGTACCCTCACCTGGACCCTAAACCTTCCCCGTACCCTAACCCTAACCCTAGCACGAACCCTAACCCTAACCCTTCCCCGAAGCCTTCCCCTCACCCGTCCCCTAATCCTAACCAGTACGCTCACACTAAACCGTGCCCTCACACGTACGCTCCCCCTAAACCATGGTCGTACCCTCACCTGGACCCTAAACCTTCCCCGTCCGATAACACTAACCCTAGGCCGAACCCTAACCCTAACCCTTCCCTGAAGCCTTCCCCTCACCCGTCCCCTAATCCTAACCCGTACGTTCACACTAACCCGCGCCCTCACACGTACGCTTCCACTAAACCGTTGTCGTACACTCACCTGGACCCTAAACCATCCCCGTCCCCTAACCCTAACCCTAGCCCGAACCCTAACCCTAACCCTTCCCCAAAGCCTTCCCGTCACCCGTCCCCTAATCCTAACCCGAACGCTCCCACTAACCCGCGCCCTCACACGTACGCTCCCCCTAAACCATTGTCGTACCCTCACCTGGACCCTAAACCGTCCCCGTCCCCTAACCCTAACCCTAGCCCTAACCCTAACGCTAAACCTTCCCCAAAGCCTTCCCATAACCCGTCCCCTAATCCTAACCCTTACGCTCACACTAACCCACGCCTTCACACGTACGCTCCCTCTAAACCGTTGTCGTACCCTCACCTGGACCCTAAACCGTCCCAGTCCCCTAAACCTAACCCTAGCCCGAACCCTATCCATAACCATTCCCCGAAGCCTTCGGTTCACCCATCCCCTAATCCTAACCCGTAAGCTCACACTAAACCGCGCCCTCACACGTACGCTCCCCCTAAACCGTTGTCGTTTCCTCATCTGGATCCTAAACCGTCCCCGTCCCATTACCCTAACCCTAGCCCGAAAGATAACACTAACGCTTCTCTGAAGCCTTCCCATCACCCGTCCACTAATCCTAACCCGTACGCTCAAACTAACCCACGCCCTCACACGTACGCTCCCCCTAAACCGTTGTCGTACCCTCACCTGGTCCCTAAACCGTCCCCGTCCTCTAACCCTAACCCTAGCCCGAACCCTAACCCTAACCCTTCCCCGAAATCTTCTCCTCACCCGTCCCCAAATCCTAACCCGTACGATAACACTAACCCGTGACCTCACACGTACGCTCACCCTAAAGCATTGTCGTACCCTCACCTGGACTCTAAACCCTCCCCGTCACCTAACACTAACCCTAGGGCGAATCCTAACCCTAACCCTTCCCGTCACCCGTCCCCTAATCCTAAACCATACGCTCACACTGACCCGCGCCCTCACACGTACGCTCCCCCTAAACCGCTGTAATACCCTCACCTGGACCCTAAACCATCCCCGTCCCCTAATCCTAACCCTAGCCCGAACCCTAACGCTAACCCTTCCCCGAAATCTTCTCCTCACCCGTCCCCTAATCCTAACCCGTACGCTCACAGTAAACCACGCCCTCACACGTACTCTCACCCTAAAGCGTTGTCGTACCCTCACCTGGACCCTAAACCGTCCCCATCCCCTAACCCTAACCCTAACCAGAACCCTATCCCTAACCCTTCCCCGAAGCCTTCCCCTCACCCGTCCCCTAATCCTAACCCGTTCGCTCACACTAACACGCGCCCTCACACTTACGCTCCCCCTAAACCTTTGTCGTACCCTAACCTGGAACCTAAACCATCCCCGTCCCCTAACCCTAACCCTAGCCCGAACCGTATCCCTAACCATTCCCCGAAACCTTCCCCTCACCCGTCTCCTAATCCTAACCTGTACTTTCACATTAACCCGCGCCCTCACACGTACGCTCCCCCTAAAGCGTTGTCGTACCCTCACCTGGACCCTAAACCGTCCCCGTCCCATAACCCTAACCCTAGCCCGAACCCTATCCCTAACCATTCCCCTAAGCCTTCCCCTCTCCCGTCCCCTAATCCTAACCCTTTCGCTCACACTAACACGCGCCCTCACACGTACGCTCCCCCTAAGCCGTTGTCGTACCCTCACCTGGACCCTAAACCATCCCCGTCCCCTAACCCTAACCCTAGCCCGAACCGTATCCCTAACCATACCCCGAAACCATCCCCTCACCCGTCTCCTAATCCTAACCTGTACTTTCACACTAACCCGCGCCCTCACACGTACGCTCCCCCTAAAGCGTTGTCGTACCTTCACCTGGACCCTAAACCGTCCCCGTCCCATAACCCCAACCCTAGCCCGAACCCTAACCCTAACCCTTCCCCAAAGGCTTCCCCTTACCCGTCCCCTAATCCTAACCCGTATGCTCACACTAACCCGTGCCCTCACACGTACTCTCCCCCGAAAGCGTTGTCGTACCCTCACCTGGACCCTAAAACATCCCCGTCCCCTAACCCTAACACTAACCCGAACCCTAACCCTAACCCTTCCCCTAAGCCTTCCCCTCACCCGTCCCTAATCCTAACCCGTACGCTCACACTATCCATCCCGCTCACACGTATGCTGCCCCTAAACCGTTGTCGTACCCTCACTTGGACCCTAAACCGTCCCCATCCCTTAACCCTAACCCTACCCAAACCCTAACCCTAACCCGTCCCCGAAGCCTTCCCCTCACCCATCCCCTGATCCTAACCCGTACGCTCACACTAACCCGCGCCCTCACACGAACGGTCCCCCTAAACCGTTGTCGTACCCTTACCTGGACCCTAAACCGTCCCCGTCCCCTAACCCTAACCCTACCCCGAACCCTAACCCTAACACTTCCCGAAACCTTCCCCTCACCCGTCCTCTAATCCTAAACCGTACGCTCACACAAAGCCGCGCCCTCACACGTACGCTCCCCCTAAACTGTTGTCGTACCCTTACCTGGACCCTAAACCGTCCCCGTCCCCTAATCCTAACCCTAGCCCAAACCCTATCCCTAAACCTTCCCCGAAACCTTCCCCTCACCCGTCCCCTAATCTTAACCCGTACGCTCAAACTAACCCGCGCCCTTACACGTACGCTCCCCCTAAACCGCTGTAGTACCCTCACCTGGACCCTAAACCGTCCCCATCCCCTAACCCTAACCGTAGCCTGAACCCTAACCCTAAACCTTCCCCGAAGCCTTCCCCTCACCCGTCCCCTAATCCTAACGCGTACGCTCACACTAACCTGCACCCTCACATGTACGCTCCCCCTAATCCGTTGTCGTACCCTTACCTGGACCCTACACCGTCCACGTCCCCTAACCCTAACCCTAGCCCGAACCCTAAACCTGACACTTCCCCGAAATCTTCCCCTCACCCGTCCCCTAATCCTAACCCGTACGCTCACACTAACCCGCGCCCTCACACGTACGCTCCCCCTAAACCGCTGTTGTACCCTCAATTGGACCCGAAACCATCCCCGTCCCCAAACCCTAACCCTAGCCCGAACCCTAACCCTAACACTTCCCCGAAGGCTTCCCCTCACCCGTCCCCTAATCCTAACCGGTACGCTCACACTAACCCACGCCCTCCCACGTACGCTCCCCCTATAGCGTTGTCGTACCCTCACCTGGACCCTAAACCATCCCCATCCCCTAACCCTAACCCTAGCCAGAACCCGAACCCTAACCTTTCCCCGAAGCCTTCCCCTTACACGTCCCCTAATCCTAACCCGTTCGCTCACACTAATCCGCGCCCTCACACGTACGCTCCCCCTAAACCGTTGTCGTACACTCACCTAGACCCTAAACCATCCCCGTCCCCTAACCCTAACCCTAGCCCGAACCCTATCCCTAACCATTCCCCGAAACCTTCCCCTCACCCGTCCCCTAATCCTAACCCGTAGGCTCACACTAACTCACGCCCTCACACGTACGCTCCCCCTAAACCGTTGTCGTACCCTCAGCTGGACCCTAAACCGTCCCCGTCCCCTAACCCTAACCCTAGCCTGAACCCTAACCCTCACCCTTCCCCGAAGCCTTCTACTCACCCGTCCCCTAATCCTAACCTGTACTTTCACACTAACCCGCGCCCTCACATGTATGCTCCCCCTAAACCATTGTCGTACCCTCACCTGAACCCTAAACTGTCCCCGTCCCCTAACCCTAACCCTAGCCCGAACCCTAACCCTAACCCTTCCCTGAAGCCTTCCCCTCACCCGTCCCCTAATCCTAACCCGTACGCTCACACTAACCCGCGCCCTCACACGTACGCTACCCCTAAACCGTTGTCGTACCCTCACCTGGACCCTAAACCGTCCCCATCCCCTAACCCTAACCCTAGCCCGAACCCTAACCCTAACCCTTCCCCAAAGACTTCCCCTCACACGTCCCCTAATCCTAACCGGTACGCTCACACTAACCCGTGCCCTCACACGTACGCTCCCCGTATAGCGTTGTCGTACCCTCACCTGGACCCTAAACCGTCCCCATCCCCTAACCCTAACCCTAGCCAGAACCCTAACCCTAACCATTCCCCAAAGCCTTACCCACAGCCGTCCCCTAATCCAAATCCGTACTCTCACACTAACCCGCGCCCTCACACGAACGCTCCCCCTTACCCGTTGTCGTACCGTCACCTGGACCCTAAAGCGTCCCCGTCCCCTAACCCTAACGCTAGCCCAAACCCTATCCATAACCCTTTTCCGAAGCCTTCCACTCACCCGTCCCCTAATCCTAACCCGTACGCTCACACAAACCCGTGCCCTCACACCTACACTCCCCCTAAACCGCTGTCGTACCATCAACTGGACCCGAAACCGTCCCCGTCCCCTAACCCTAACCCTATCCCGAACCCTATCCATAACCATTCCCCGAAGCCTTCCCCTCACCCGTCCCCTAATCCTAAGCCATACGCTGACACTAACCCACGCGCTCACACGTACGCTCCCCCTCAACCGTTGTCGTACCCCCACCTGGACCCTAAACCGTCTCCGTCCCCTAACCCTAACCCTAGCCCGAACACTAACCCTAACACTTCCCCGAAGCCTTCCCCTCACCCATCCCATAATCCTAACGCGTACGCTCACACTAACCCACGCCCTCACACGAACGGTCCCCCTAAACCGTTGTCGTACACTCACCTGGACCCTAAACCGTCCCCGTTCCCTAACCCTAACCCTAGCCCGAACCCTAACCCTAACACTTCCCCGAAGCCTTCCCCTCACCCGTCTCCTAATCCTAACCCATACGCTCACATAACCCACGCCCTCACACGTACGCTCCCCCTAAACCGTTGTCGTACCCTCACCTGGACATTAAACCATCCCCGTCCCCTAACCCTAACCCTATCCCGAACCCTAACACTAACCCTTCCCCGAAGCCTTCCCCTCACCCATCCCCTAATCCTAACCCGTACGCTCACACTAACCCGCGCCCTCACACGTACGCTCCCCCTAAACCGTTGTCGTACCCTCACCTGGACCCTAAACTGTCCCCGTCCCCTAACCCTAACCCTAGCCCAAACCCTATCCATAACCCTTTTCCGAAGCCTTCCCATCACCCGTCCCCTAATCCTAACCCGTACGCTCACACTAACCCGTGCCCTCACACGTACACTCCCCCTAAACCGCTGTCGTACCCTCAACTGGACCCGAAACCGTCCCCGTCCCCTAACCCTAACCCTAGCCCAAACCCTATCCATAACCCTTTTCCGAAGCGTTCCCCTCACCCGTCCCCTAATCCTAACACGTATGCTCACACTAACACGCGCCCTCACACGTACGCTCCCCCTAAAGCGTTGTCGTACCCTCACCTGGACCCTAAAACGTCCCCGTCCCCTAACCCTAACCCTAGCCCGAACCCTAACCCTAACCCTTCCCCGAAGCCTTCCCCTCAACCGTCCCTAATCCTAACCCGTACGCTCACACTATCCAGCCCGCTCACACGTACGCTCCCCCTAAACCGTTGTCGTACCCTCACCTGGACCCTAAACCGTCCCCGTCCCCTAACCCTAACCCTAGCCAGAACCCTAACACTAACCCTTCCCCGAAGCCTTCCCATCACCCGTCCCCTAATCCTATCCCGTACGCTCACACTAACACGCGCCCTCACACATACGCTCCCCCTAAAGTGTTGTCTTACCCTCACCTGGACCTTAAACCGTCCCCGTCCCCTAAACCTAACCCTTCCCCGAAGCCTTCTCCTCACCCGTCGCCTAATCCTAACCCGTACGCTCACACTAACCCGCGCCCTCACACGTACGCTCCCCCTAAACCGTTGTCGTACCCTCACCTGGACCCTAAAACGTCCCCGTCCCCTAAACCTATCCCTAGCCCGAACCCTAACCCTAACCCTTCCCCAAAGCCTTCCCCTCACCCGTCCCCTAATCCTAACCCGTATGCTCACACTAACCCGCGCCCTCACACGTACGCTCCCCCTAAATCGTTGTCGTACCCTCACCTGGACCCTAAAACGTCCCCGTCCCCTAAACCTAACCCTAGCCCGAACCCTAACCCTAACCCTTCCCCGAAGCCTTCCCCTCACCCGTCCCCTAATCCTAACCCGTACGCTCACACTATCCAGCCCCCTCAGTCGTACGCTGCCCCTAAACCGTTGTCGTACCCTCACCTGGACCCTAAACCGTCCCCGTTCCCTAACCCTAACCCTAGCCCGAACCCTAACCCTAACCCTTCCCCGAAGCCTTCCCCTCACCCGTCTCCTAATCCTAACCCGTACGCTCACATAACCCACGCCCTCACACGTACGCTCCCCCTAAACCGTTGTCGTACCTTCACCTGGACCCTAAACCGTCCCCGTCCCCTAACACTAACCCTAGCCCGAACCCTAACACTAACCCTTCCCCGAAGCCTTCCCCTCACCCGTCCCCTAATACTAACCCGTACGCTCACACTAACCCGCGCCCTCACACGTACGCTCCCCCTAAACCGTTGTCGTACCCTCACCTGGACCCTAAACCGTCCCCGTCCCCTAACCATAACCCTAGCCCAAACCCTATCCATAACCCTTTTCCGAAGCCTTCCCCTCACCCGTCCCCTAATCCTAACCCGTACGCTCACACTAACCCGTGCCCTCACACGTACACTCCCCCTAAACCGCTGTCGTACCCTCAACTGGACCCGAAACCTTCCCCGTCCCCTAACCCTAACCCTAGCCCGAACCCTAACCCTAACCCTTCCCCGAAGCCTTCCCCTCACCCGTCCCCTAATCCTAACCCGTACGCTCACACTAATCCACGCCCTCACACGTACGCTCCCCCTAAACCGTTGTCGTACCCTCACCTGGACCCTAAACCGTCCCCGTCCCCTAACCCTAGCCCGAACCCTAACCCTAACCCTTCCCCGAAGCCTTCCCCTCACCCGTCCCCTAATCCTAACACGTATGCTCACACTAACCCGCGCCCTCACACGTACGCTCCACCTAAAGCGTTGTCGTACCCTCACCTGGACCCTAAAACGCCCCCGTCCCCTAACCCTAACCCTAGCCCGAACCCTAACCCTAACCCTTCCCCGAAGCCTTCCCCTCACCCGTCAGTAATCCTAACCCGTACGCTCACACTATCCAGCCCGCTCACACGTACGCTCCCCCTAAACCGTTGTCGTACCCTCACCTGGACCCTAAACCGTCCCCGTCCCCTAACCCTAACCCTAGCCAGAACCCTAACACTAACCCTTCCCCGAAGCCTTCCCATCACCCGTCCCCTAATCCTAAACCGTACGCTCACACTAACACGCGCCCTCACACATACGCTCCCCCTAAAGTGTTGTCGTACACTCACCTGGACCCTAAACCGTCCCCGTCCCCTAACCCTAACCCTAGCCCGAACCCTAACCCTAACCCTTCTCCGAAGCCTTCCCCTCACCCGTCCCCTAATCCTAACCAGTATGCTCACACTAACCCACGCCCTCACACGTACGCTCTCCCTAAACCGTCGTCGTACTTTCACATGGACCCTAAACTGTCCCCGTCCGCTAACCCTAACCCTAGCCCGAACCCTAACCCTAAACCTTCCCCGAAGCCTTCCCCTCACCCGTCCCCTAATCCTAACCTGTACGCTCACACTAACCCGTGCCCTCACACGTACGCTCCCCCTAAACCGTTGGCATACCCTCACCTGGACCTTAAACCATCCCCGTCCCCTAACACTAACCCTAGCCCGAACCCTTACCCTAACCCTTCCCTGAAGCCTTCGCCTCACCCGTCCCCTAAACCTAACCCGTACGCTCACACTAACCAGCCCGCTCACACTTACGCTGACCCTAAACCGTTGTCGTACCCTCACCTGGACCCTAAACCGTCCCCATCCCCTAACCCTAACCCTACCCAAACCCTAACCCTAACCCTAACCCTAACCCTAACCCTAACCCTAACCCTAAACCTAACCCTAACCCTAACCCATCCCCTAATCCTAACACATATGCTCACACTAACCCGCGCCCTCACACGTACGCTCCCCCTAAACCGTGGTCGTACCCTCACCTGGACCCTAAACCGTCCCCGTCCCCTAACCCTAACCCTAGCCCTAACCCTAACGCTAAACCTTCCCCAAAGCCTTCCCATAACCCGTCCCCTAATCCTAACCCGTACGCTCACACTAACCCGTGCCCGCAAAAGTACGCTCCCCCTAAAGCGTTGTCATACCCTCACCTGGACCCTAAACCGTTCCCATCCCCTAACCCTAAACCTAGCCCGAATCCTAACCCTAACACTTCCCAGAAGCCTTCCCCTCACCCGTCCCCTAATCCTAACCCGTACTCTCACACTAACTCACGCCCTCACACGTACGCTACCCCTAAACCGTTGTCGTACCCTCACCTGGACACTAAACCGTCTCCGTCCCCTAACCCTAACCCTAGCCCGAACCCTAACCCTAACCCTTCCCCGAAGCCTTCTCCTCACCCGTCCCCTAATCCTAACCCATACGCTCACACTAACCCGCGCCCTCACACATACGCTCCCCCTAAAGCGTTGTCCTACCCTCACCTTGACCCTAAACCGCCTCCGTCCCCTAACCCTAATCCTAGCCCGAACCCTAACCCTAACCGTTCCCCGAAGCCTTCCCCTCACCCGTCCCCTAATCGTAACCCGTACGCTCACACTAACCCGCGCCCTCACACGTACGCTCCCCCTAAACGGTTGTCGTACCCTCACCTGAACCCTAAACCGTCCCCGTCCCCTAACCCTAACCCTAGCCCGAACCCTAACCCTAACACTTCCCCGAAGCCTTGCCCTCACCCGTCCCCTAACCCTAACCCGTACGCTCACACTAACCCGCGCCCTCACACGTATTCTCCAGCTAAACCGTTGTCGTACCCTCACCTGGACCCTAAACCGTCCCCTTCCCCTAACCCTAACCCTAGCCCGAACCCTAACCCTAACCCTTCCCCGAAGCCTTCCCCTCACCCGTCCCCTAATACTAACCTGTACGCTAACACTAACCCGCGCCCTCACACGTACGCTCCCCCTAAAGCTTTGTCGTACCCTCACCTGGACCCTAAACCGTCCCTGTCCCCTAACACTAAACCTAGCCCGAACCCTAACCCTAACACTTCCCCGAAGCATTCCCCTCACCCGTCCCCTAATCCTAACCCGTACGCTCACACTAACCCGCGCCCTCACACGTACGCTCCCCCTAAACCGTTGTCGTACCCTCACCTGGACCCTAAACCATCCCTGTCCCTTAACCCTAACCCTAGCCTGAACCCTAACCCTAACCCATCCCCGAAGCCTTCCCCTCACCCGTCCCGTAATCCTAACCCGTACGCTCACACTAACACGCGCCCTCACACGTACGCTCCCCCTAAACTGTTGTCGTACCCTCACCTGGACCCTAAACAGTCCCCATCCCCTAACTCTAACCCTAGCCCGAACCCTAACCCTAACCCTTCCCCGAAGCCTTCCCCTCACCCGTCCCCTAATCCTAACCCATACGCTCACACTAACCCGCGCCCTCACACGTACGCTCCCTGTAAACCATTGTCGTACCCTCACCTGGACCCTAAACCGTCCACGTCCCCTAACCCTAACCCTAGCCCGAACCCTAACCCTAACCCTTACCCAAAGCCTTCCCCTAACCCGTCCCCTAATCCTAACCCGTACGATCACACTAACCTGCGCCCTCACACGTACGCTCCCCCTAAACCGTTGTCGTACGCTCACCTGGACCCTAAACCGTCCCCGTCCCCTAACACTAACACTAGCCCGAACACTATCCCTAACCCATCCCCGAAGCCTTCTCCTCACCGTCCCCTAATCCTAAACCATACGCTCACACTAACCCGCGCCCTCACACGGACCCTCCCCCTAAACCGCTGTCCTAGCCTCAACTGGACCCTAAACCGTCCCCCTACCCTAACCCTAACCCTAGCCCGAACCCTAACCCTAACCCTTCCCCGAAGCCTTCCCCTCACACGTCCCCTAATCCTATCCCGTACGCTCACACTAACTCACGCCCTCACACGTACGCTCCCCCTAAAGCTTTGTCGTACCCTCACATGGACCCTAAACTGTCCCCGTCCCCTAACCCTAACCCTAGCCTGAACCCTAACCCTAACCCTTCCCCGAAGGCTTCCCCTCACCCGTCCCCTAATCCTAAACCGTACGCTCACACTAACACGCGCCCTCACACGTTCGCTCCCCCTAAACCTCTGACGTACCCTCACCTGGACCCTAAACCGTCCCCGTCCCCTAACCCTAACCCTAGCCCGAACCCTAACCCTAACACTTCCCCGAAGCCTTCCCCTCACCCGTCCCCTAATCCTAACCAATACGCTCACACTAACCCGCGCCCTCACACGTACGCTCCCCCTAAACCATTGTCGTACCCTCTCCTGGACCCTAAACCGTCCACGTCCCCTAACCCTAACCCTAGCCCGAACCCTAACCCTAACCCTTCCCCAAAGTCTTCCCCTAACCCGTCCCCTAATCCTAACCCGTACGCTCACACTAACCCGCGCCCTAAAAAGTACTCTCCCCCTAAAGCGTTGTCGTACCCTCACCTGGAACCTAAACCGTTCCCGTACCCTAACCCTAAACCTAGCCCAAATCCTAACCCTAACACTTCCCCAAAGCCTTCCTCTCATCCGTCCCCTAATCCTAACCCGTACGTTCACACTAACCCAGGACCTCACATGTACGCTCCCCCTAAAGCGTTGTCGTACCCTCACCTGGACCCTAAACCGTCCCCGTCCCCTAACCCTAACCCTAGCCCGAACCCTAACCCTAACCCTTCCCCGAAGCCTTCCCCTCACCCGTCCCCTAATCCTAACCCGTACGCTCACACTAACCCGCGCCCTCACACGTACGCTCCCCCTTAACCGTTGTCGTACCCTCACCTGGACCCTAAACCATCCCCGTCCCATAACCCTAACCCTAGCCCGAACACTAACCCTAACCCTTCCCTGAAACCTACCCCTCAACCGTCCCCTAATCCTAACCCGTACGCTCACACTAACTCACGCCCTCACACGTACGCTCCCCCTAAACCGTTGTCGTACCCTCACCTGGACCGTAAATCGTCCCCGTCCCCTAACCCTAACCCTAGCCCGAACCGTAACCCTAAGCTTTCCACGAAGCCTTCCCCTCACCTGTCCCCTAATCCTAACCCGTACGCTCATACTAACCCGCACCCTCACACCTTTGCTCCCCCTAAAGCGTTGTCGTACCCTCACCTGGACCCTAAACCATCCCCGTCCCCTAACCCTAACCCTAGCCCGAACCCTAACCCTAACCCTTCCCCGAAGCCTTCCCCTCACCCGTACCCTAATCCTAACCCGTACGCTCACACTAACCCGCGCCCTCACATGTACGCTCCCCATAAAGCGTTGTCGTACCCTCACCTGGACCCTAAACCGTCCCCGTCCCCTAACCCTAACCCTAGCCGGAACCCTAACCCTAACCCTTCACCGAAGCCTTCCCCTCTCCCGTCCCCTACTCCTAACCCATACGCTCACACTAACCCGCGCCCTCACATGTACACTCCCCCTAAAGCGTTGTCGTACCCTCACCTGGACCCTAAACGGTCCCCGTCCCTAACCCTAACCCTAGCCCGAACCCTAACCCTAACCCTTCCCCGAAGCCTTCCCCTTACCCGTCCCATTAATTCTAACCCGTAAGTTCACACTAACCCACGCCCTCACACGTACGCTCCCCCTAAACCGCTGTCGTACCCTCACCTGGACCCTAAACCTTCCCCGTACCCTAACCCTAACCCTAGCACGAACCCTAACCCTAACCCTTCCCCGAAGCCTTCCCCTCACCCGTCCCCTAATCCTAACCAGTACGCTCACACTAAACCGTGCCCTCACACGTACGCTCCCCCTAAACCATGGTCGTACCCTCACCTGGACCCTAAACCTTCCCCGTCCGATAACACTAACCCTAGGCCGAACCCTAACCCTAACCCTTCCCTGAAGCCTTCCCCTCACCCGTCCCCTAATCCTAACCCGTACGTTCACACTAACCCGCGCCCTCACACGTACGCTTCCACTAAACCGTTGTCGTACACTCACCTGGACCCTAAACCATCCCCGTCCCCTAACCCTAACCCTAGCCCGAACCCTAACCCTAACCCTTCCCCAAAGCCTTCCCGTCACCCGTCCCCTAATCCTAACCCGAACGCTCCCACTAACCCGCGCCCTCACACGTACGCTCCCCCTAAACCATTGTCGTACCCTCACCTGGACCCTAAACCGTCCCCGTCCCCTAACCCTAACCCTAGCCCTAACCCTAACGCTAAACCTTCCCCAAAGCCTTCCCATAACCCGTCCCCTAATCCTAACCCTTACGCTCACACTAACCCACGCCTTCACACGTACGCTCCCTCTAAACCGTTGTCGTACCCTCACCTGGACCCTAAACCGTCCCAGTCCCCTAAACCTAACCCTAGCCCGAACCCTATCCATAACCATTCCCCGAAGCCTTCGGTTCACCCATCCCCTAATCCTAACCCGTAAGCTCACACTAACCCGCGCCCTCACACGTACGCTCCCCCTAAACCGTTGTCGTTTCCTCATCTGGATCCTAAACTGTCCCCGTCCCATTACCCTAACCCTAGCCCGAAAGATAACACTAACGCTTCTCTGAAGCCTTCCCATCACCCGTCCACTAATCCTAACCCGTACGCTCAAACTAACCCACGCCCTCACACGTACGCTCCCCCTAAACCGTTGTCGTACCCTCACCTGGACCCTAAACCGTCCCCGTCCTCTAACCCTAACCCTAGCCCGAACCCTAACCCTAACCCTTCCCCGAAATCTTCTCCTCACCCGTCCCCAAATCCTAACCCGTACGATAACACTAACCCGTGACCTCACACGTACGCTCACCCTAAAGCATTGTCGTACCCTCACCTGGACTCTAAACCCTCCCCTTCACCTAACACTAACCCTAGGGCGAATCCTAACCCTAACCCTTCCCGTCACCCGTCCCCTAATCCTAAACCATACGCTCACACTGACCCGCGCCCTCACACGTACGCTCCCCCTAAACCGCTGTAATACCCTCACCTGGACCCTAAACCATCCCCGTCCCCTAATCCTAACCCTAGCCCGAACCCTATCCCTACCCATTCCCCGTAGCCTTCCCCTCACCCGTCCCCTAATCCTAACCCGTACGCTCACACTAACACGCGCCCTCACACGTACGCTCCCCCTAAACCGTTGTCGTACCCTCACCTGGACCCTAAACCGTCCCCGTCCCCTAACCCAAACCCTAGCCCGAACTCTAACCCTAACCTTTCCCCAAAGCCTTCCCCTAACCCGTACCCTAATCCTAACCCGTACGCTCACACTAACCCGTGCCCTCACATGTACGCTCCCCCTAAACCGTTGTCGTACCCTCACCTGGACCCTAAACCGTCCCCGTCCCCTAACCCTAACCCTAACCAGAACCCTATCCCTAACCCTTCCCCGAAGCCTTCCCCTCACCCGTCCCCTAATCCTAACCCGTTCGCTCACACTAACACGCGCCCTCACATGTACGCTCCCCCTAAACCATTGTCGTACCCTCACCTGGACCCTAAACCATCCCCGTCCCCTAACCCTAACCCTAGCCCGAACCCTATCCCTAACCATGCCCCGAAGCCTTCCCCTCACCCGTCCCCTAATCCTAATCCGTTCGCTCACACTAACACGCGCCCTCACACGTATGCTCCCCCTAAACCGTTGTCGTACCCTCACCTGGACCCTAAACCATCCCCGTCCCCTAACCCTAACCCTAGCCCGAACCGTATCCCTAACCATTCCCGGAAACCATCCCCTCACCCGTCCCCTAATCCTAACCTGTACTTTCACACTAACCCGCGCCCTCACACGTACGCTCCCCCTAAACCGTTGTCGTACCCTCACCTGGACGCTATACATCCCCGTCCCCTAACCCTAACCCTAGCCCGAACCCTAACCCTAACCCTTCCCCGAAGCCTTCCCCTCATCCGTCCCCTAATCCTTACTCGTAGGCTCACACTAACCCGCGACCTCACACGTACGCTCACCCTAAAGCATTGTCGTACCGTCACCTTGACCCTAAACCCTCCCCGTCACCTAACACTAACCCTAGTGCGAACCCTAACCCTAAACCTTCCCGTCACCCGTCCACTAATCCTAAACCATACGCTCACACTGACCCGCGCCCTCACACGTACGCTCCCCCTAAACCGCTGTAATACCCTCACCTGGACCCTAAACCATCCCCGTCCCCTAATCCTAACCCTAGCCCGAACCCTATCCCTAACCATTCCCCGAAGCCTTCCCCTCACCCGTCCCCTAATGCTAACCCGTACGCTCACACTAACACGCGCCCTCACAAGTACGCTCCCCCTAAACCATTGTCGTACCCTCACCTCGACCCGAAACCGTCCCCGTCCCCTAACCCTAACCCTAGCCCTAACCCTAACCCTAACACTTCCCCGAAGCCTTCCCCTCACCCGTCCCCTAATCCTAACCCGTACGCTCACACAAACCCGCGCCCTCACACGTACGCTCCACCTAAACCGCTTTCGTACCCTCAACTGGACCCGAAACCGTCTCCGTCCCCTAACCCTAACCCTAGCCCGAACCCTAACCCTAACCCTTCCCCGAAGCCTTCCCCTCACCCGTCCCCTAATCCTAACCCGTACGCTCACACTAACCCGCGCCCTCACACGTACGCTCCCCCTAAACCTTTGTCGTACCCTCACCTGGACCCTAAACCGCCCCCGTCCCCTAACCCTAACCCTAGCCCGAACCCTAACCCTAACAGTTCCCCGAAGCCTTCCCTTGACCTGTCCCCTAATCCTAACCCGTACGCTCACACTAACCCATGCCCTCACACGTACGCTCCCCCTAAACCATTGTCGTACCCTCACTGGGACCCTAAACCGTTCCTGTCCCCTAACCATAACCCTAGCAAGAACCCTAACCCTAACCCTTCCCCGAAGCCTTCCCCTCACCCGTCCCCTAATGCTAAGCCGTACGCTCACACTAACCCACGCCCTCACACGTACGCTGCCCCTAAACCGTTGTCATACCCTCACATGGACCCTAAACAGTCCCCAACCCCTAACCCTAACCCTAGCCCGAACCCTAACCCTAACACTTCACCGAAGCCTTCCCCTCACCCGTCCCCTAATCCTAACCCGTACGCTCACACTAACCCGCGCCCTCACACGTACGCTCCCCCTAAACCGTTGTCGTTCCCTCATCTGGATCCTAAACCTTCCCCGTCCCATAACCCTAACCGTAGCCCGAAACATAACACTAACACTTCTCTGAAGCCTTCCCGTCACCCGTCCCCTAATCCTAACCCGTTCGCTCACACTAACCCGTGCCCTCACACGTACGCTCCCCCTAAACCGTTGTCGTACCCTCACCTGGACCCTAAACCGTCCCCATGCCCTAACCCTAACCCTAGCCCGAACCCTAACCCTAACCCTTCCCCTCACCCTTCCCCTAATCCTAACCCGTACGCTCACACTAACCCGCGCCTCACACGTACGCTCCCCCTAAACCGTTGTCGTACCCTCACCTGGAACCTATACATCCCCGTCCCCTAACCCTAACCCTAGCCTGAACCCTAACCCTAACCCTTCCCCGAAGCCTTCCTCTCACCAGTCCCCTAATCCTAACCCGTAGGCTCACACTAACCCACGCCCTCACACGTACGCTCCCCCTAAACCGTTGTCATACCCTCAATTGGACCCTAAACCGTCCCCGTCCCCTAACCCTAACCCTAGCCCGAACCCTATCACTAATCCTTCCCCGAAGCCTTCCCTTCACCCGTCCCCTAATCCTAAAACATACGCTCACACTGACCCGCGCCCTCACACGTACGCTCCCCCTAAACCATTGTCGTACCCTCACCTGGACCCTAAACCGTCCCCGTCCCCTACCCCTAACCCTAGCCAAAACGCTAACACTGACTCTTCCCCGAAACCTTCCCTTCAACCGTCCCCTAATCCTAACCCGTACGCTCACACTAACCCGCGCCCTCACACGTACGCTCCCCCTAAACCGTTGTCGTACCCTCACCTGGACCCTAAACCGTCCCCGTCCTCCAACCCTAACCCTAGCCCGAACCCTAACGCTAACCCTTCCCCGAAATCTTCTCCTCACCCGTCCCCTAATCCTAACCCGTACGCTCACAGTAAACCACGCCCTCACACGTACTCTCACCCTAAAGCGTTGTCGTACCCTCACCTGGACCCTAAACCGTCCCCATCCCCTAACCCTAACCCTAACCAGAACCCTATCCCTAACCCTTCCCCGAAGCCTTCCCCTCACCCGTCCCCTAATCCTAACCCGTTCGCTCACACTAACACGCGCCCTCACACTTACGCTCCCCCTAAACCTTTGTCGTACCCTCACCTGGAACCTAAACCATCCCCGTCCCCTAACCCTAACCCTAGCCCGAACCGTATCCCTAACCATTCCCCGAAACCATCCCCTCACCCGTCTCCTAATCCTAACCTGTACTTTCACATTAACCCGCGCCCTCACACGTACGCTCCCCCTAAAGCGTTGTCGTACCCTCACCTGGACCCTAAACCGTCCCCGTCCCATAACCCTAACCCTAGCCCGAACCCTATCCCTAACCATTCCCCTAAGCCTTCCCCTCTCCCGTCCCCTAATCCTAACCCTTTCGCTCACACTAACACGCGCCCTCACACGTACGCTCCCCCTAAGCCGTTGTCGTACCCTCACCTGGACCCTAAACCATCCCCGTCCCCTAACCCTAACCCTAGCCCGAACCCTAACCCTAACCCTTCCCCAAAGACTTCCCCTCACACGTCCCCTAATCCTAACCGGTACGCTCACACTAACCCGTGCCCTCACACGTACGCTCCCCGTATAGCGTTGTCGTACCCTCACCTGGACCCTAAACCGTCCCCATCCCCTAACCCTAACCCTAGCCAGAACCCTAACCCTAACCATTCCCCAAAGCCTTACCCACAGCCGTCCCCTAATCCAAATCCGTACTCTCACACTAACCCGCGCCCTCACACGAACGCTCCCCCTTACCCGTTGTCGTACCGTCACCTGGACCCTAAAGCGTCCCCGTCCCCTAACCCTAACGCTAGCCCAAACCCTATCCATAACCCTTTTCCGAAGCCTTCCACTCACCCGTCCCCTAATCCTAACCCGTACGCTCACACAAACCCGTGCCCTCACACCTACACTCCCCCTAAACCGCTGTCGTACCATCACCTGGACCCGAAACCGTCCCCGTCCCCTAACCCTAACCCTATCCCGAACCCTATCCATAACCATTCCCCGAAGCCTTCCCCTCACCCGTCCCCTAATCCTAAGCCATACGCTGACACTAACCCACGCGCTCACACGTACGCTCCCCCTCAACCGTTGTCGTACCCCCACCTGGACCCTAAACCGTCTCCGTCCCCTAACCCTAACCCTAGCCCGAACACTAACCCTAACACTTCCCCGAAGCCTTCCCCTCACCCATCCCATAATCCTAACGCGTACGCTCACACTAACCCACGCCCTCACACGAACGGTCCCCCTAAACCGTTGTCGTACACTCACCTGGACCCTAAACCGTCCCCGTTCCCTAACCCTAACCCTAGCCCGAACCCTAACCCTAACACTTCCCCGAAGCCTTCCCCTCACCCGTCTCCTAATCCTAACCCATACGCTCACATAACCCACGCCCTCACACGTACGCTCCCCCTAAACCGTTGTCGTACCCTCACCTGGACATTAAACCATCCCCGTCCCCTAACCCTAACCCTAGCCCGAACCCTAACACTAACCCTTCCCCGAAGCCTTCCCCTCACCCATCCCCTAATCCTAACCCGTACGCTCACACTAACCCGCGCCCTCACACGTACGCTCCCCCTAAACCGTTGTCGTACCCTCACCTGGACCCTAAACTGTCCCCGTCCCCTAACCCTAACCCTAGCCCAAACCCTATCCATAACCCTTTTCCGAAGCCTTCCCATCACCCGTCCCCTAATCCTAACCCGTACGCTCACACTAACCCGTGCCCTCACGAGTACACTCCCCCTAAACCGCTGTCGTACCCTCAACTGGACCCGAAACCGTCCCCGTCCCCTAACCCTAACCCTAGCCCAAACCCTATCCATAACCCTTTTCCGAAGCGTTCCCCTCACCCGTCCCCTAATCCTAACACGTATGCTCACACTAACACGCGCCCTCACACGTACGCTCCCCCTAAAGCGTTGTCGTACCCTCACCTGGACCCTAAAACGTCCCCGTCCCCTAACCCTAACCCTAGCCCGAACCCTAACCCTAACCCTTCCCCGAAGCCTTCCCCTCAACCGTCCCTAATCCTAACCCGTACGCTCACACTATCCAGCCCGCTCACACGTACGCTCCCCCTAAACCGTTGTCGTACCCTCACCTGGACCCTAAACCGTCCCCGTCCCCTAACCCTAACCCTAGCCAGAACCCTAACACTAACCCTTCCCCGAAGCCTTCCCATCACCCGTCCTCTAATCCTATCCCGTACGCTCACACTAACACGCGCCCTCACACATACGCTCCCCCTAAAGTGTTGTCTTACCCTCACCTGGACGTTAAACCGTCCCCGTCCCCTAAACCTAACCCTTCCCCGAAGCCTTCTCCTCACCCGTCGCCTAATCCTAACCCGTACGCTCACACTAACCCGCGCCCTCACACGTACGCTCCCCCTAAACCGTTGTCGTACCCTCACCTGGACCCTAAAACGTCCCCGTCCCCTAAACCTATCCCTAGCCCGAACCCTAACCCTAACCCTTCTCCGAAGCCTTCCCCTCACCCGTCCCCTAATCCTAACCAGTATGCTCACACTAACCCACGCCCTCACACGTACGCTCTCCCTAAACCGTCGTCGTACTTTCACATGGACCCTAAACTGTCCCCGTCCGCTAACCCTAACCCTAGCCCGAACCCTAACCCTAAACCTTCCCCGAAGCCTTCCCCTCACCCGTCCCCTAATCCTAACCTGTACGCTCACACTAACCCGTGCCCTCACACGTACGCTCCCCCTAAACCGTTGGCATACCCTCACCTGGACCTTAAACCATCCCCGTCCCCTAACACTAACCCTAGCCCGAACCCTTACCCTAACCCTTCCCTGAAGCCTTCCCCTCACCCGTCCCCTAAACCTAACCCGTACGCTCACACTAACCAGCCCGCTCACACTTACGCTGACCCTAAACCGTTGTCGTACCCTCACCTGGACCCTAAACCGTCCCCATCCCCTAACCCTAACCCTACCCAAACCCTAACCCTAACCCTAACCCTAACCCTAACCCTAACCCTAACCCTAAACCTAACCCTAACCCTAACCCATCCCCTAATCCTAACACATATGCTCACACTAACCCGCGCCCTCACACGTACGCTCCCCCTAAACCGTGGTCGTAGCCTCACCTGGACCCTAAACCGTCCCCGTCCCCTAACCCTAACCCTAACCCTAACCCTAACCCTAGCCGCACACTAACCCTAACCCTTCCCCGAATCCTTCCCCTCACCCGTCCCTAATCCTAACCCATACGCTCACACTATCCAGCCCGCTCACACGTACGATCCCCCTAAACCGTTGTCGTACCCTCACCTGGGCCCTGAACCGTCCCCGTCCCCTAACCCTAACCCTAGCCAGAACCCTAACACTAACCCTTCCCCGAAGCCTTCCCATCACCCGTCCCCTAATCCTAACCCGTACGCTCACACTAACATGCGCCCTCACACATACGTTCCCCCTAAAGTGTTGTCTTACCCTCACCTGGACCTTAAACCGTGCCCGTCCACTAACCCTAACCCTAGGCCGAACCCTAAACCTAACCCTTCCCCGAAGCCTTCTCCTCACCCGTCGCCTATTCCTAACCCGTACGCTCACACTAACCCGCGCCCTCACACGTACGCTCCCCCAAAACCGTTGTCGTACCCTCACCTGGACCCTAAACCGTCCCCGTCCCCTAACCCTATCCCTAGCCCGAACCCTAACCCTAACCCTTCCCCGAAGCCTTCCCCTCACCCGTCCCCTAATCCTAACCCGTACGCTCACACTATCCAGCCCGCTCTCTCGTACGCTGCCCATAAACCGTTGTCGTACCCTCACCTGGACCCTAAACCGTCCCCGTCCCCTAACCCTAACCCTAGCCCGAACCCTAACCCTAACCCTTCCCCGAAGCCTTCCCCTCACCCGTCCCCTAATCCTAACATGTATGCTCACACTAACCCGCGCCCTCACACGTACGCTCCCCCTAAAGCGTTGTCGTACCCTCACCTGGACCCTAAAACGCCCCCGTCCCCTTACCCTAACCCTAGCCCGAACCATAACCCTAACCCTTCCCCGAAGCCTTCCACTCACCCGTCCCTAATCCTAACCCGTACGCTCACACTATCCAGCCCGCTCACACGTACGCTCCCCCTAAATCGTTGTCGTACCCTCACCTGGACCCTAAACCGTCCCCGTCCCCTAACCCTAACCCTAGCCAGAACCCTAACACTAACCCTTCCCCGAAGCCTTCCCATCACCCGTCCCCTAATCCTAACCCGTACGCTCACACTAACACGCGCCCTCACACATACGCTCCCCCTAAAGTGTTGTCTTACCCTCACCTGGACCTTAAACCGTCCCCGTCCCCTAACCCTAACCCTAGGCCGAACCCTAAACCTAACTCTTCACCGAAGCCTTCTCCTCACCCGTCGCCTAATCCTAACCCGTACGCTCACACTAACCCGCGCCCTCACACGTACGCTCCCCCTAAACCGTTGTCGTACACTCACCTGGACCCTAAACCGTCCCCGTCCCCTAACCCTATCCCTAGCCCGAACCCTAACCCTAACCCTTCCCCAAAGCCTTCCCCTCACCCGTCCCCTAATCCTAACCCGTATGCTCACACTAACCCGCGCCCTCACACGTACACTCCCCCTAAATCGTTTTCGTACCCTCACCTGGACCCTAAAACGTCCCCGTCCCCTAAACCTAACCCTAGCCCGAACCCTAACCCTAAACCTACCCCGAAGCCTTCCCCTCACCCGTCCCCTAATCCTAACCCGTACGCTCACACTAACCTGCGCCCTCACACGTACGCTCCCCCTAAACCATTGTCATACCCTCACCTGGACCCTAAATGTTCCCCGACCCCTAACCCAAACCCTAGCCGGATCCCTAACCCTAACACTTCCCCGAAGCCTTCCCCTCACCCGTCCCCTAATCGTAACCCGTACGCTCACACTATCCAGCCCGCTCACTCGTACGCTGCCCCTAAACCATTGTCGTACCCTCACCTGGATCCTAAACCGTCCCTATCCACTAACCCTAACCCTAGCCCGAACCCTAACCCTAACCCTTCCCCGAAGCCTTCCCCTCACCCGTCCCCTAATCCTAACCCCTACGCTCACACTAACCCACGCCCTCACACGTACGCTCTCCCTAAACCGTCGTCGTACTCTCACATGGACCCTAAACTGTCCCCGTCCCCTAACCCTAACCCTAGCCCGAACCCTAACCCTAAACCTTCCCCGAAGCCTTCCCCTCACCCGTCCCCTAATCCTAACCTGTACGCTCACACTAACCCGTGCCCTCACACGTACGCTCCCCCTAAACCGTTGGCATACCCTCACCTGGACCTTAAACCATCCCCGTCCCCTAACACTAACCCTAGCCCGAACCCTTACCCTAACCCTTCCCTGAAGCCTTCCCCTCACCCGTCCCCTAAACCTAACCCGTACGCTCAAACTAACCAGCCCGCTCACACTTACGCTGCCCCTAAACCGTTGTCGTACCCTCACCTGGACCCTAAACCGTCCCCATACCCTAACCCTAACCCTACCCAAACCCTAACCCTAACCCTAACCCTAACCCTAACCCTAACCCTAACCCTAACCCTAACCCTAACCCATCCCCTAATCCTAACACATATGCTCACACTAACCCGCGCCCTCACACGTACGCTCCCCCTAAACCGTGGTCGTACCCTCACCTGGACCCTAAACCGTCCCCGTACCTTAACCCTAACACTAGCCCGAACCCTAACCCTAACCTTTCCCCGAAGCATTCCCCTCAACCTCCCCTAATCCTAACCCATACGCTGACACTAACCCACGCGCTCACACGTACGCTCCCCCTCAACCGTTGTCGTACCCTCACCTGGACCCTAAACCGTCTCCGTCCCCTAACCCTAACCCTAGCCCGAACCCTAACCCTAAACCTTCCCCGAAGCCTTCCCCTCACCCGTCCCCTAATCCTAAACCGTACGCTCACACTAACACGCGCCCTCACACGTACGCTCCCCCTAATGTGTTGTCTTACACTCACCTGGACCTTAAACCGTCCCCGTCCCCTAACCCTAACCCTAGGCAGAATCCTAAACCTAACCCTTCCCCAAAGCCTTCCCCTAACTCGTCACCTAATCCTAACCCGTACGCTCACACTAACCCGCGCCCTCACACGTACGCTCCCCCTAAACCGTTGTCTTACCCTCACCTGGACCCTAAACCGTCCCCGTCCCCTAACCCTAACCGTAGCCCGAACCCTAACCCTAACGCTTCCCCAAAGCCTTCCCCTCAACCGTCCCCTAATCCTAACCCGTACGCTCACACTAACCCACGCTCTCACACGTACGCTCCCCCTAAACCGTTGTCATACCCTCACCTGGACCCTATACCGTCCCCGTCCCCTAACCCTAACCCTAGCCCTAACCCTAACCCTAACCCTTCCCCGAAGCCTTCACGTCACCCGTCACCTAATCCTAACCCGTACCATCACACTACCCATGCCCTCACACATTCGCTCCACCTAAACCATTGTCGTACCCTCACCTGGACCCTAAACCGTCCCCGTCCCCTAACCCTAACCGTAGCCCGAACCCTAACCCTAAACCTTCCCCGAAGCCTTCCCCTCACCCGTCCCCTAATCCTAACCCGTACGCTCACACTAACCTGCACCCTCACATGTACGCTCCCCCTAATCCGTTGTCGTACCCTTACCTGGACCCTACACTGTCCCCGTCCCCTAACCCTAACCCTAGCCCGAACCCTAACCCTGACATTTCCCCGAAATCTTCCCCTCACCCGTTTCCTAATCATAACACGTACGCTCACACTAACCCGCGCCCTCACACGTACGCTCCCCCTAAACCGCTGTCGTACCCTCAATTGGACCCGAAACCATCCCCGTCCCCTAACCCTAACCCTAGCCCGAACCCTAACCCTAACACTTCCCCGAAGCCTTCCCCTCACCCGTCCCCTAATCCTAACCGGTACGCTCACACTAACCTGTGCCCTCACACGTACGCTCCCACTATAGCGTTGGCGTACCCTCACCTGGACCCTAAATCGTCCCCATCCCCTAACCCTAACCCTAGCCAGAACCCTAACCCTAAACTTTCCCCAAAACCTTCCCCTAACCCGTCCCCTATTCCTAACCCGTACACTCACACTAACCCGCGCCCTCACACGTACGCTCCCCCTAAACCGTTGTCGTACCCTCACCTGGACCCTAAACCCTCCCCGTCCCCTAACCCTAACCCTAGCCCGAACCCTAACCCTAACCCTTCCCCGAAGCCTTCCCCTCACCCGTCCCCTAATCCTAACCCGTATGCTCACACTAACCCGCGCCCTCACACATACGCTCCCCCTAAAGCGTTGTCGTACCCTCACCTGGACCCTAAAACTTCCCCGTCCCCTAACCCTAACCCTAGCCCGAACCCTAACCATAAACCTTCCCCGAAGCCTTCCCCTCACACGTCCCTAATCCTAACCCGTACGCTCACACTAACCGACGCCCTCACACGTACGCTCCCCCTAAACCGCTGTCGTACCCTCAACTGGACACGAAACCGTCCCCGTCCCCTAACCCTAACCCTAGCCCGAACCCTAACCCTAACCCTTCCCCGAAGCCTTCCCCTCACCCGTCCCCTAATCCTAACACGTACGCTCACACTAACCCGCGCCCTCACACGTACGCTCCCCCTAAAGCGTTCTCGTACCCTCACCTGGACCCTAAACCGTCCCCGTCCTCTAACCCTAACCCTAGCCGAACCCTAACCCTAACCCTTCCCGGAAGCCTTCCCCTCACCCGTCCCCTAATCCTAACCCGTAGTCTCACACTAACCCACGCCCTCACACGTACGCTCCCCCTAAACCGTTGTCGTACCCTCACCTGGACACTAAACCGTCTCCGTCCCCTAACCCTAACCCTAGCCTGAACCCTAACCCTAACCCTTCCCCGAAGCCTTCTCCTCACCCGTCCCCTAATCCTAACCCATACGCTCACACTAACCCGCGCCCTCACACATACGCTCCCCCTAAAGCGTTGTTCTACCCTCACCTGGACCCTAAACCGCCTCCGTCCCCTAACCCTAATCCTAACCCGAACCCTAACCCTAACCGTTCCCCGAAGCCTTCCCCTCACCCGTCCCCTAATCGTAACCCGTACGCTCACACTAACCCATGCCCTCACACGTTAGCTCCCCCTAAACCATGGTCGTACCCTCAGCTGGACCCTAAACCGTCCCCGTCCCCTAACCCTAACCCTAGCCCGAACCGTAACCCTAACCCTTCCCCGAAGCCTTCCCCTCACCCGTCCCCTAATCCTAACCCGTACGCTCACACTACCCCGCGCCCTCACACGTACGCTCACCCTAAACTGTTGTCGTACCCTCACCTGGACCCTAAACCGTCCCCGTCCCCTAACCCTAACCCTAGCCCGAACCCTAACCCTAACCCTTCCCCGAAGCCTTCCCCTCACCCGTCCCCTAATCCTAACCCGTACGCTCACACTAACATGCGCCCTCACACGTACGCTCCCCCTAAACGGTTGTCGTACCCTCACCTGGACCCTAAACCGTCCCCGTCCCCTAACCCTAACCCTAGCCCGAACCCTAACCCTAACACTTCCCCGAAACCTTCCCCTCACCCGTCCCCTAACCCTAACCCATACGCTCACACTAACCCGCGCCCTCACACGTATTCTCTCCCTAAACCGTTGTCGTACCCTCACCTGGACCCTAAACCGTCCCCTTCCCCTAACCCTAACCCTAGCCCGAACCCTAACCCTAACCCTTCCCCGAAGCCTTCCCCTCACCCGTCCCCTAATACTAACCTGTACGCTAACACTAACCCGCGCCCTCACACGTACGCTCCCCCTAAAGCTTTGTCGTACCCTCACCTGGACCCTAAACCGTCCCCGTCCCCTAACACTAAACCTAGCCCGAACCCTAACCCTAACACTTCCCCGAAGCCTTCCCCTCACCCGTCCCCTAATCCTAACCCGTACGCTCACACTAACCCGCGCCCTCACACGTACGCTCTCCCTAAACCGTTGTCGTACCCTCACCTGGACCCTAAACCATCCCTGTCCCCTAACCCTAACCCTAGCCCGAACCCTAACCCTAACACTTCCCCGAAGCCTTCTCCTCACCCGTCCCCTAATCCTAACCCATACGCTCACAGTAACCCGCGCCCTCACACATACGCTCCCCCTAAAGCGTTGTCCTACCCTCACCTGGACCCTAAACCGCCTCCGTCCCCTAACCCTAATCCTAGGCCGAACCCTAACCCTAACCGTTCCCCGAAGCCTTCCCCTCACCCGTCCCCTAATCGTAACCCGTACGCTCACACTAACCCATGCCCTCACACGTTAGCTCCCCCTAAACCATGGTCGTACCCTCAGCTGGACCCTAAACCGTCCCCGGCCCCTAACCCTAACCCTAGCCCGAACCGTAACCCGAACCCTTCCCCGAAGCCTTCCCCTCACCCGTCCCCTAATCCTAACCCGTACGTTCACACTAACATGCGCCCTCACATGTACGCTCCCCCTAAACGGTTGTCGTACCCTCACCTGGACCCTAAACCGTCCCCGTCCCCTAACCCTAACCCTAGCCTGAACCCTAACCCTAACACTACACCGAAGCCTTCCCCTCACCCGTCCCCTAACCCTAACCCGTACGCTCACACTAACCCGCGCCCTCACACGTATTCTCCCCCTAAACCGTTGTCGTACCCTCACCTGGACCCTAAACCGTCCCCTTCCCCTAACCCTAACCCTAGCCCGAACCCTAACCCTAACCCTTCCCCGAAGCCTTCCCCTCATCCGTCCCCTAATACTAACCTGTACGCTAACACTAACCCGCGCCCTCACACGTACGCTCCCCCTAAAGCTTTGTCGTACCCTCACCTGGACCCTAAACCGTCCCCGTCCCCTAACACTAAACCTAGCCCGAACCCTAACCCTAACACTTCCCCGAAGCCTTCCCCTCACCCGTCCCCTAATCCTAACACGTACGCTCACACTAACCCGCGCCCTCACACGTACGCTCCCCCTAAACCGTTGTCGTACCCTCACCTGGACCCTAAACCATCCCTGTCCCCTAACCCTAACCCTAGCCTGAACCCTAACCCTAACCCTTCCCCGAAGCCTTCCCCTCACCCGTCCCCTAATCCTAACCCGTACGCTCACACTAACACGCGCCCTGACACGTACGCTCCCCCTAAACTGTTGTCGTACCCTCACCTGGACCCTAAACCGTCCCCATCCCCTAACTCTAACCCTAGCCCGAACCCTAACCCTAACCCTTCCCCGAAGCCTTCCCCTCACCCGTCCCCTAATCCTAACCCATACGCTCACACTAACCCGCGCCCTCACACGTACGCTCCCTGTAAACCATTGTCGTACCCTCACCTGGACCCTAAACAGTCCACGTCCCCTAACCCTAACCCTAGCCCGAACCCTAACCCTAACACTTCCCCAAAGCCTTCCCCTAAACCGTCCCCTAATCCTAACCCGTACGCTCACACTAACCTGCGCCCTCACACGTACGCTCCCCCTAAACCGTTGTCGTACCCTCACCTGGACCCTAAACCGTCCCCGTCCCCTAACCCTAACACTAGCCCGAACACTATCCCTAACCGTTCCCCGAAGCCTTCTCCTCACCGTACCCTAATCCTAAACCATACGCTCACACTAACCCGCGCCCTCACACATACGCTCCCCCTAAACCATTGTCGTACCCTCTCCTGGACCCTAAACCGTCCACGTCCCCTAACCCTAACCCTAGCCCGAACCCTAACCCTAACCCTTCCCCAAAGTCTTCCCCTAACCCGTCCCCTAATCCTAACCTGTACGCTCACACTAACCCGCGCCCTCAAAAGTACGCTCCCCCTAAAGCGTTGTCGTACCCTCACGTGGAACCTAAAACTTTCCCGTACCCTAACCCTAAACCTAGCCCAAATCCTAACCCTAACACTTCCCCGAAGCCTTCCTCTCACCCGTCCCCTAATCCTAACCCGTACGCTCACACTAACCCAGGACCTCACATGTACGCTGCCCCTAAAGCGTTGTCGTACCCTCACCTGGACCCTAAACCGTCCCCGTCCCCTAACCGTAACCCTAGCCCGAACCCTAAAGCTAACCCTTCCCCGAAGCCTTCCCCTCACCCGTCCCCTAATCCTAACCCGTACGCTCACACTAACCCGCGCCCTCACACGTACGCTCCCCCTTAACCGTTGTCGTACCCTCACCTGGACCCTAAACCGTCCCCGTCCCATAACCCTAACCCTAGCCCGAACCCTAACCCTAACCCTTCCCTGAAGCCTTCCCCTCAACCGTCCCCTAATCCTAACCCGTACGCTCACACTAACTCACGCCCTCACACGTACGCTCCCCCTAAACCGTTGTCGTACCCTCACCTGGACAGTAAATCGTCTCCGTCCCCTAACCCTAACCCTAGCCCGAACCCTAACCCTAAACTTTCCACGAAGCCTTCCCCTCACCTGTCCCCTAATCCTAACCCGTACGCTCATACTAACCCGCACCCTCACACATTTGCTCCCCCTAAAGCGTTGTCGTACCCTAACCTGGACCCTAAACCGTCCCCGTCCCCTAACCCTAACCCTAGCCCGAACCCTAACCCTAACCCTTCCCCGAAGCCTTCCCCTCACCCGTCCCCTAATCCTAACGCGTACGTTCACACTAACCCGCGCCCTCACACGTACGCTCCCCCTAAACCATTGTCGTACCCTCACCTGGACCCATAAACCTTCCCCGTCCCTTAACCCTAACCCTAGCCCGAACCCTAAACCTAACCCTTCCCCGAAGCCTTCCCCTCAGCCGTCCCCTAATCCTAACCCGTACGCTCACATTAACCCGCGCCCTCACACGTACGCTCACCCTAAACTGTTGTCATACCCTCACCTGGACCCTAAACCGTCCCCGTCCCCTAACCCTAACCCTAGCCCAAACCCTAACCCTAACCCTTCCCCGAAGCCTTCCCCTCACCCTTCCCCTAATGCTAACCCGTACGCTCACACTAACCTGCGCCCTCACACGTACGCTCCCCCTAAACCGTTGTCGTACACTCACCTGGACCCTAAACCATCCCCATCCCCTAACCCTAACACTAGCCCGAACCCTAACCCTAACACTTCCCCGAAGCCTTCCCCTCACCCGTCCCCTAACCCTAACCCGTACACTCACACTAACCCGCGCCCTTACACGTATTCCCCCCTAAACCGTTGTCGTACACACACCTGGATCCTAAACCGTCCCCTTCGCCTAACCCTAACCCTAGCCCGAACCCTAACCCTAACCCTTCCCCGAAGCCTTCCCCTAACCCGTCCCCTAATCCTAACCCGTACGCTCACACTAACCCGCGCCCGCAAAAGTACGCTCCCCCTAAAGCGTTGTCATACCCTCACCTGGACCCTAAACTGTTCCCATCCCCTAACCCTAAACCTAGCCCGAATCCTAACCCTAACCCTTCCCCGAAGCCTTCCCCTCACCCGTCCCCTAATCCTAACCCGTACGCTCACCCTAACCCGCGTCCTCACATGTACGCTCCCCCTAAAGCGTTGTCGTACCCTCACCTGGACCCTAAACCGTCCCCGTCCCCTAACCCTAACCCTAGCCGGAACCCTAACCCTAACCCTTCACCGAAGCCTTCCCCTCTCCGGTCCCCTACTCCTAACCCGTACGCTCACACTAACCCGCGCCCTCACATGTACACTCCCCCTAAAGCGTTGTCATACACTCACCTGGACCCTAAACCGTCCCCGACCCTAACCTTAACCCTAGCCCTAAGCCTAACGCTAAACCTTCCCCAAAGCCTTCCCATAACCCGTCCCCTAATCCTAACCCGTACGCTCACACTAACCCACGCTCTCACACGTACGCTCCCCGTAAACCGTTGTCGTACCCTCACCTGGACCCTAAACCGTCCCCGTCCCCTAAACCTAAACCTAGCCCGAACCCTATCCATAACCATTCCCCGAAGCCTTCGGTTCACCCATCCCCTAATCCTAACCCGTAAGCTCACACTAACCCGTGTCCTCACACGTACGCTCCCCCTAAACCGCTGTCGTACCCACAACTGGACACGAAACCGTCCCCGTCCCCTAACCCTAACCCTAGTAAGAACCGTAACCCTAAGCCTTCCCCGAAGCCTTCCCCTCACCCATCCCCTAATCCTAACCCGTACGCTCACACTAACCCGCGCCCTCACACGTACGCTTCCCCTAAAGCGTTCTAGTACCCTCACCTGGACCCTAAACCGTCCCCGTCCTCTAAACCTAACCCTAGCCGAACCCTAACCCTAACCCTTCCCGGAAGCCTTCCCCTCACCCGTCCCCTAATCCTAACCCGTACTCTCACACTAACCCACGCCCTCACACTTACGCTCCCCCTAAACTGTTGTCGTACCCTCACCTGGACACTAAACCGTCTCCGTCCCCTAACCCTAACCCTAGCCCGAACCCTAACCCTAACACTTCCCCGAAGCCTTCTCCTCACCCGTCCCCTAATCCTAACCCATACGCTCACACTAACCTGCGCCCTCACACATACGCTCCCCCTAAAGCGTTGTCCTACCCTCACCTGGACCCTAAACCGCCTCCGTCCCCTAACCCTAATCCTAGCCCGAACCCTAACCCTAATCGTTCCCCGAAGCCTTCCCCTCACCCGTCCCCTAATCGTAACCCGTACGCTCACACTAACCCGTGCCCTCACACGTACGCTACCCCTAAACCGTTGTCTTACCCTCACCTTGACCCTAAACCGTCCCGGTCCCCTAACCCTAACCCTAGCCCGAACCCTATCCCTAACACATCCCTGAAGCCTTCCCCTCACCCGTCCCCTAATCCTAACCCGTACGCTCACACTAACACGCGCCCTCACACGTACACTGCCCCTAAACCGTTGTCGTACCCTCACATGGACCCTAAACCGTCCCCAACCCCTAAACCTAACCCTAGCCCGAACCCTAACCCTAAACCTTCCCCGAAGCCTTCCCCTCACCCGTCCCCTAATCCTAACCCGTACGCTCACACTAACCCGCGTCCTCACACGTACGCTCCCCCTAAACCGTTGTCGTTCCCTCATGTGGATCCTAAACAGTCCCCGTCCCATAACCCTAACCCTAGCCCGAAAGATAACACTAACCCTTCTCTGAAGCCTTCCCGTCACCCGTCCACTAATCCTAACCCGTACGCTGACACTAACCCACGCCCTCACACGTACGCTCCCCCTAAACCGTTGTCATACCCTCACCTGGACCCTAAACCGTCCCCGTGCCCTAACCCTATCCCTAGCCCGAACCCTAACCCTAACCCTTCCCCGAAGCCTTCCCCTCACCCGTCCCCTAATCCTAACACGTATGCTCACACTAACCCGCGCCCTCACACGTACGCTCCACCTAAAGCGTTGTCGTACCCTCACCTGGACCCTAAAACGCCCCCGTCCCCTAACCCTAACCCTAGCCCGAACCCTAACCCTAACCCTTCCCCGAAGCCTTCCCCTCACCCGTCAGTAATCCTAACCCGTACGCTCACACTATCCAGCCCGCTCACACGTACGCTCCCCCTAAACCGTTGTCGTACCCTCACCTGGACCCTAAACCGTCCCCGTCCCCTAACCCTAACCCTAGCCAGAACCCTAACACTAACCCTTCCCCGAAGCCTTCCCATCACCCGTCCCCTAATCCTAAACCGTACGCTCACACTAACACGCGCCCTCACACATACGCTCCCCCTAAAGTGTTGTCGTACACTCACCTGGACCCTAAACCGTCCCCGTCCCCTAACCCTAACCCTAGCCCGAACCCTAACCCTAACCCTTCTCCGAAGCCTTCCCCTCACCCGTCCCCTAATCCTAACCAGTATGCTCACACTAACCCACGCCCTCACACGTACGCTCTCCCTAAACCGTCGTCGTACTTTCACATGGACCCTAAACTGTCCCCGTCCGCTAACCCTAACCCTAGCCCGAACCCTAACCCTAAACCTTCCCCGAAGCCTTCCCCTCACCCGTCCCCTAATCCTAACCTGTACGCTCACACTAACCCGTGCCCTCACACGTACGCTCCCCCTAAACCGTTGGCATACCCTCACCTGGACCTTAAACCATCCCCGTCCCCTAACACTAACCCTAGCCCGAACCCTTACCCTAACCCTTCCCTGAAGCCTTCCCCTCACCCGTCCCCTAAACCTAACCCGTACGCTCACACTAACCAGCCCGCTCACACTTACGCTGACCCTAAACCGTTGTCGTACCCTCACCTGGACCCTAAACCGTCCCCATCCCCTAACCCTAACCCTACCCAAACCCTAACCCTAACCCTAACCCTAACCCTAACCCTAACCCTAACCCTAAACCTAACCCTAACCCTAACCCATCCCCTAATCCTAACACATATGCTCACACTAACCCGCGCCCTCACACGTACGCTCCCCCTAAACCGTGGTCGTAGCCTCACCTGGACCCTAAACCTTCCCCGTCCCCTAACCCTAACCCTAACCCTAACCCTAACCCTAGCCGCACACTAACCCTAACCCTTCCCCGAATCCTTCCCCTCACCCGTCCCTAATCCTAACCCATACGCTCACACTATCCAGCCCGCTCACACGTACGATCCCCCTAAACCGTTGTCGTACCCTCACCTGGGCCCTGAACCGTCCCCGTCCCCTAACCCTAACCCTAGCCAGAACCCTAACACTAACCCTTCCCCGAAGCCTTCCCATCACCCGTCCCCTAATCCTAACCCGTACGCTCACACTAACATGCGCCCTCACACATACGTTCCCCCTAAAGTGTTGTCTTACCCTCACCTGGACCTTAAACCGTGCCCGTCCACTAACCCTAACCCTAGGCCGAACCCTAAACCTAACCCTTCCCCGAAGCCTTCTCCTCACCCGTCGCCTATTCCTAACCCGTACGCTCACACTAACCCGCGCCCTCACACGTACGCTCCCCCAAAACCGTTGTCGTACCCTCACCTGGACCCTAAACCGTCCCCGTCCCCTAACCCTATCCCTAGCCCGAACCCTAACCCTAACCCTTCCCCGAAGCCTTCCCCTCACCCGTCCCCTAATCCTAACCCGTACGCTCACACTATCCAGCCCGCTCTCTCGTACGCTGCCCATAAACCGTTGTCGTACCCTCACCTGGACCCTAAACCGTCCCCGTCCCCTAACCCTAACCCTAGCCCGAACCCTAACCCTAACCCTTCCCCGAAGCCTTCCCCTCACCCGTCCCCTAATCCTAACATGTATGCTCACACTAACCCGCGCCCTCACACGTACGCTCCCCCTAAAGCGTTGTCGTACCCTCACCTGGACCCTAAAACGCCCCCGTCCCCTTACCCTAACCCTAGCCCGAACCATAACCCTAACCCTTCCCCGAAGCCTTCCACTCACCCGTCCCTAATCCTAACCCGTACGCTCACACTATCCAGCCCGCTCACACGTACGCTCCCCCTAAATCGTTGTCGTACCCTCACCTGGACCCTAAACCGTCCCCGTCCCCTAACCCTAACCCTAGCCAGAACCCTAACACTAACCCTTCCCCGAAGCCTTCCCATCACCCGTCCCCTAATCCTAACCCGTACGCTCACACTAACACGCGCCCTCACACATACGCTCCCCCTAAAGTGTTGTCTTACCCTCACCTGGACCTTAAACCGTCCCCGTCCCCTAACCCTAACCCTAGGCCGAACCCTAAACCTAACTCTTCACCGAAGCCTTCTCCTCACCCGTCGCCTAATCCTAACCCGTACGCTCACACTAACCCGCGCCCTCACACGTACGCTCCCCCTAAACCGTTGTCGTACACTCACCTGGACCCTAAACCGTCCCCGTCCCCTAACCCTATCCCTAGCCCGAACCCTAACCCTAACCCTTCCCCAAAGCCTTCCCCTCACCCGTCCCCTAATCCTAACCCGTATGCTCACACTAACCCGCGCCCTCACACGTACACTCCCCCTAAATCGTTTTCGTACCCTCACCTGGACCCTAAAACGTCCCCGTCCCCTAAACCTAACCCTAGCCCGAACCCTAACCCTAAACCTACCCCGAAGCCTTCCCCTCACCCGTCCCCTAATCCTAACCCGTACGCTCACACTAACCTGCGCCCTCACACGTACGCTCCCCCTAAACCATTGTCATACCCTCACCTGGACCCTAAATGTTCCCCGACCCCTAACCCAAACCCTAGCCGGATCCCTAACCCTAACACTTCCCCGAAGCCTTCCCCTCACCCGTCCCCTAATCGTAACCCGTACGCTCACACTATCCAGCCCGCTCACTCGTACGCTGCCCCTAAACCATTGTCGTACCCTCACCTGGATCCTAAACCGTCCCTATCCACTAACCCTAACCCTAGCCCGAACCCTAACCCTAACCCTTCCCCGAAGCCTTCCCCTCACCCGTCCCCTAATCCTAACCCCTACGCTCACACTAACCCACGCCCTCACACGTACGCTCTCCCTAAACCGTCGTCGTACTCTCACATGGACCCTAAACTGTCCCCGTCCCCTAACCCTAACCCTAGCCCGAACCCTAACCCTAAACCTTCCCCGAAGCCTTCCCCTCACCCGTCCCCTAATCCTAACCTGTACGCTCACACTAACCCGTGCCCTCACACGTACGCTCCCCCTAAACCGTTGGCATACCCTCACCTGGACCTTAAACCATCCCCGTCCCCTAACACTAACCCTAGCCCGAACCCTTACCCTAACCCTTCCCTGAAGCCTTCCCCTCACCCGTCCCCTAAACCTAACCCGTACGCTCAAACTAACCAGCCCGCTCACACTTACGCTGCCCCTAAACCGTTGTCGTACCCTCACCTGGACCCTAAACCGTCCCCATACCCTAACCCTAACCCTACCCAAACCCTAACCCTAACCCTAACCCTAACCCTAACCCTAACCCTAACCCTAACCCTAACCCTAACCCATCCCCTAATCCTAACACATATGCTCACACTAACCCGCGCCCTCACACGTACGCTCCCCCTAAACCGTGGTCGTACCCTCACCTGGACCCTAAACCGTCCCCGTACCTTAACCCTAACACTAGCCCGAACCCTAACCCTAACCTTTCCCCGAAGCATTCCCCTCAACCTCCCCTAATCCTAACCCATACGCTGACACTAACCCACGCGCTCACACGTACGCTCCCCCTCAACCGTTGTCGTACCCTCACCTGGACCCTAAACCGTCTCCGTCCCCTAACCCTAACCCTAGCCCGAACCCTAACCCTAAACCTTCCCCGAAGCCTTCCCCTCACCCGTCCCCTAATCCTAAACCGTACGCTCACACTAACACGCGCCCTCACACGTACGCTCCCCCTAATGTGTTGTCTTACACTCACCTGGACCTTAAACCGTCCCCGTCCCCTAACCCTAACCCTAGGCAGAATCCTAAACCTAACCCTTCCCCAAAGCCTTCCCCTAACTCGTCACCTAATCCTAACCCGTACGCTCACACTAACCCGCGCCCTCACACGTACGCTCCCCCTAAACCGTTGTCTTACCCTCACCTGGACCCTAAACCGTCCCCGTCCCCTAACCCTAACCGTAGCCCGAACCCTAACCCTAACGCTTCCCCAAAGCCTTCCCCTCAACCGTCCCCTAATCCTAACCCGTACGCTCACACTAACCCACGCTCTCACACGTACGCTCCCCCTAAACCGTTGTCATACCCTCACCTGGACCCTATACCGTCCCCGTCCCCTAACCCTAACCCTAGCCCTAACCCTAACCCTAACCCTTCCCCGAAGCCTTCACGTCACCCGTCACCTAATCCTAACCCGTACCATCACACTACCCATGCCCTCACACATTCGCTCCACCTAAACCATTGTCGTACCCTCACCTGGACCCTAAACCGTCCCCGTCCCCTAACCCTAACCGTAGCCCGAACCCTAACCCTAAACCTTCCCCGAAGCCTTCCCCTCACCCGTCCCCTAATCCTAACCCGTACGCTCACACTAACCTGCACCCTCACATGTACGCTCCCCCTAATCCGTTGTCGTACCCTTACCTGGACCCTTCACTGTCCCCGTCCCCTAACCCTAACCCTAGCCCGAACCCTAACCCTGACATTTCCCCGAAATCTTCCCCTCACCCGTTTCCTAATCATAACACGTACGCTCACACTAACCCGCGCCCTCACACGTACGCTCCCCCTAAACCGCTGTCGTACCCTCAATTGGACCCGAAACCATCCCCGTCCCCTAACCCTAACCCTAGCCCGAACCCTAACCCTAACACTTCCCCGAAGCCTTCCCCTCACCCGTCCCCTAATCCTAACCGGTACGCTCACACTAACCTGTGCCCTCACACGTACGCTCCCACTATAGCGTTGGCGTACCCTCACCTGGACCCTAAATCGTCCCCATCCCCTAACCCTAACCCTAGCCAGAACCCTAACCCTAAACTTTCCCCAAAACCTTCCCCTAACCCGTCCCCTATTCCTAACCCGTACACTCACACTAACCCGCGCCCTCACACGTACGCTCCCCCTAAACCGTTGCCGTACCCTCACCTGGACCCTAAACCCTCCCCGTCCCCTAACCCTAACCCTAGCCCGAACCCTAACCCTAACCCTTCCCCGAAGCCTTTCCCTCACCCGTCCCCTAATCCTAACCCGTATGCTCACACTAACCCGCGCCCTCACACATACGCTCCCCCTAAAGCGTTGTCGTACCCTCACCTGGACCCTAAAACTTCCCCGTCCCCTAACCCTAACCCTAGCCCGAACCCTAACCATAAACCTTCCCCGAAGCCTTCCCCTCACACGTCCCTAATCCTAACCCGTACGCTCACACTAACCGACGCCCTCACACGTACGCTCCCCCTAAACCGCTGTCGTACCCTCAACTGGACACGAAACCGTCCCCGTCCCCTAACCCTAACCCTAGCCCGAACCCTAACCCTAACCCTTCCCCGAAGCCTTCCCCTCACCCGTCCCCTAATCCTAACACGTACGCTCACACTAACCCGCGCCCTCACACGTACGCTCCCCCTAAAGCGTTCTCGTACCCTCACCTGGACCCTAAACCGTCCCCGTCCTCTAACCCTAACCCTAGCCGAACCCTAACCCTAACACTTCCCGGAAGCCTTCCCCTCACCCGTCCCCTAATCCTAACCCGTAGTCTCACACTAACCCACGCCCTCACACGTACGCTCCCCCTAAACCGTTGTCGTACCCTCACCTGGACACTAAACCGTCTCCGTCCCCTAACCCTAACCCTAGCCTGAACCCTAACCCTAACCCTTCCCCGAAGCCTTCTCCTCACCCGTCCCCTAATCCTAACCCATACGCTCACACTAACCCGCGCCCTCACACATACGCTCCCCCTAAAGCGTTGTTCTACCCTCACCTGGACCCTAAACCGCCTCCGTCCCCTAACCCTAATCCTAACCCGAACCCTAACCCTAACCGTTCCCCGAAGCCTTCCCCTCACCCGTCCCCTAATCGTAACCCGTACGCTCACACTAACCCATGCCCTCACACGTTAGCTCCCCCTAAACCATGGTCGTACCCTCAGCTGGACCCTAAACCGTCCCCGTCCCCTAACCCTAACCCTAGCCCGAACCGTAACCCTAACCCTTCCCCGAAGCCTTCCCCTCACCCGTCCCCTAATCCTAACCCGTACGCTCACACTAACATGCGCCCTCACACGTACGCTCCCCCTAAACGGTTGTCGTACCCTCACCTGGACCCTAAACCGTCCCCGTCCCCTAACCCTAACCCTAGCCCGAACCCTAACCCTAACACTTCCCCGAAACCTTCCCCTCACCCGTCCCCTAACCCTAACCCATACGCTCACACTAACCCGCGCCCTCACACGTATTCTCTCCCTAAACCGTTGTCGTACCCTCACCTGGACCCTAAACCGTCCCCTTCCCCTAACCCTAACCCTAGCCCGAACCCTAACCCTAACCCTTCCCCGAAGCCTTCCCCTCACCCGTCCCCTAATACTAACCTGTACGCTAACACTAACCCGCGCCCTCACACGTACGCTCCCCCTAAAGCTTTGTCGTACCCTCACCTGGACCCTAAACCGTCCCCGTCCCCTAACACTAAACCTAGCCCGAACCCTAACCCTAACACTTCCCCGAAGCCTTCCCCTCACCCGTCCCCTAATCCTAACCCGTACGCTCACACTAACACGCGCCCTCACACGTACGCTCTCCCTAAACCGTTGTCGTACCCTCACCTGGACCCTAAACCATCCCTGTCCCCTAACCCTAACCCTAGCCCGAACCCTAACCCTAACACTTCCCCGAAGCCTTCTCCTCACCCGTCCCCTAATCCTAACCCATACGCTCACAGTAACCCGCGCCCTCACACATACGCTCCCCCTAAAGCGTTGTCCTACCCTCACCTGGACCCTAAACCGCCTCCGTCCCCTAACCCTAATCCTAGGCCGAACCCTAACCCTAACCGTTCCCCGAAGCCTTCCCCTCACCCGTCCCCTAATCGTAACCCGTACGCTCACACTAACCCATGCCCTCACACGTTAGCTCCCCCTAAACCATGGTCGTACCCTCAGCTGGACCCTAAACCGTCCCCGGCCCCTAACCCTAACCCTAGCCCGAACCGTAACCCGAACCCTTCCCCGAAGCCTTCCCCTCACCCGTCCCCTAATCCTAACCCGTACGCTCACACTAACATGCGCCCTCACATGTACGCTCCCCCTAAACGGTTGTCGTACCCTCACCTGGACCCTAAACCGTCCCCGTCCCCTAACCCTAACCCTAGCCTGAACCCTAACCCTAACACTACACCGAAGCCTTCCCCTCACCCGTCCCCTAACCCTAACCCGTACGCTCACACTAACCCGCGCCCTCACACGTATTCTCCCCCTAAACCGTTGTCGTACCCTCACCTGGACCCTAAACCGTCCCCTTCCCCTAACCCTAACCCTAGCCCGAACCCTAACCCTAACCCTTCCCCGAAGCCTTCCCCTCATCCGTCCCCTAATACTAACCTGTACGCTAACACTAACCCGCGCCCTCACACGTACGCTCCCCCTAAAGCTTTGTCGTACCCTCACCTGGACCCTAAACCGTCCCCGTCCCCTAACACTAAACCTAGCCCGAACCCTAACCCTAACACTTCCCCGAAGCCTTCCCCTCACCCGTCCCCTAATCCTAACACGTACGCTCACACTAACCCGCGCCCTCACACGTACGCTCCCCCTAAACCGTTGTCGTACCCTCACCTGGACCCTAAACCATCCCTGTCCCCTAACCCTAACCCTAGCCTGAACCCTAACCCTAACCCTTCCCCGAAGCCTTCCCCTCACCCGTCCCCTAATCCTAACCCGTACGCTCACACTAACACGCGCCCTGACACGTACGCTCCCCCTAAACTGTTGTCGTACCCTCACCTGGACCCTAAACCGTCCCCATCCCCTAACTCTAACCCTAGCCCGAACCCTAACCCTAACCCTTCCCCGAAGCCTTCCCCTCACCCGTCCCCTAATCCTAACCCATACGCTCACACTAACCCGCGCCCTCACACGTACGCTCCCTGTAAACCATTGTCGTACCCTCACCTGAACCCTAAACAGTCCACGTCCCCTAACCCTAACCCTAGCCCGAACCCTAACCCTAACCCTTCCCCAAAGCCTTCCCCTAAACCGTCCCCTAATCCTAACCCGTACGCTCACACTAACCTGCGCCCTCACACGTACGCTCCCCCTAAACCGTTGTCGTACCCTCACCTGGACCCTAAACCGTCCCCGTCCCCTAACCCTAACACTAGCCCGAACACTATCCCTAACCGTTCCCCGAAGCCTTCTCCTCACCGTACCCTAATCCTAAACCATACGCTCACACTAACCCGCGCCCTCACACGTACCCTCCCCCTAAACCGCTGTCGTAGCCTCAACTGGACCCGAAACCGTCCCCGTCCCCTAACCCTAACCCTAGCCCGAACCCTAACCCTAACCCTTCCCCGAAGCCTTCCCCTCACCCGTCCCCTAATCCTAACCCGTACGCTCACACTAACCCTTGCTCTCACACGTCCGCTCCCCCTAAACCGTTGTCGTACCCTCACCTGGACCCTAAACCGTCCCCCTACCCTAACCCTAACCCTAGCCCGAACCCTAACCCTAACCCTTCCCCAAAGCCTTCCCCTCACCCACCCCTAATCCTAACCCGTACGCTCACACTAACTCACGCCCTCACACGTACGCTCCCCCTAAAGTGTTGTCGTACCCTCACATGGACCCTAAACTGTCCCCGTCCCCTAACCCTAAACCTAGCCTGAACCCTAACCCTAGCCCTTCCCCGAAGCCTTCCCCTCACCCGTCCCCTAATCCTAACCCGTACGCTCACACTAACACGCGCCCTCACACGTTCGCTCCCCCTAAACCTCTGACGTACCCTCACCTGGACCCTAAACCGTCCCCGTCCCCTAACCCTAACCCTAGCCTGAACCCTAACCCTAACACTTCCCCGAAGCCTTCCCCTCACCCCTCCCCTAATCCTAACCAGTACGCTCACACTAACCCACGCCCTCACACATACGCTCCCCCTAAACCATTGTCGTACCCTCTCCTGGACCCTAAACCGTCCACGTCCCCTAACCCTAACCCTAGCCCGAACCCTAACCCTAACCCTTCCCCAAAGTCTTCCGCTAACCCGTCCCCTAATCCTAACCTGTACGCTCACACTAACCCGCGCCCTCAAAAGTACGCTCCCCCTAAAGCGTTGTCGTATCCTCACGTGGAACCTAAACCTTTCCCGTACCCTAACCCTAAACCTAGCCCAAATCCTAACCCTAACACTTCCCCGAAGCCTTCCCCTCACCCACCCCTAATCCTAACCCGTACTCTCACACTAACTCACGCCCTCACACGTACGCTCCCCCTAAACCATTGTCGTACCCTCACCTCGACCCTAAACCGTCCCCGTCCCCTACCCCTAACCCTAGCCAAAACGCTAACCCTGACTCTTCCCCGAAGCCTTCTCCTCACCCGTCCCCTAATCCTAACCCGTACGCTCACACTAACCCACGCCCTCACACGTACGCTCCCCCTAAACCGTTGTGGTACCCTCACCAGGACCCTAAACCGTCCCCTTCCCCTAACCCTAACCCTAGCCCGAACCCTAACCCTAACCCTTCCCCGAAGCCTTCCCCTCACCCGTCCCCTAATACTAACCTGTACGCTAACACTAACCCGCGCCCTCACACGTACGCTCCCCCTAAAGCTTTGTCGTACCCTCACCTGGACCCTAAACCGTCCCCGTCCCCTAACACTAAACCTAGCCCGAACCCTAACCCTAACACTTCCCCGAAGCCTTCCCCTCACCCGTCCCCTAATCCTAACCCGTACGCTCACACTAACACGCGCCCTCACACGTACGCTCTCCCTAAACCGTTGTCGTACCCTCACCTGGACCCTAAACCATCCCTGTCCCCTAACCCTAACCCTAGCCCGAACCCTAACCCTAACCCTTCCCCGAAGCCTTCTCCTCACCCGTCCCCTAATCCTAACCCATACGCTCACACTAACCCGCGCCCTCACACATATGCTCCCCCTAAAGCGTTGTCCTACCCTCACCTGGACCCTAAACCGCCTCCGTCCCCTAACCCTAATCCTAGGCCGAACCCTAACCCTAACCGTTCCCCGAAGCCTTCCCCTCACCCGTCCCCTAATCGTAACCCGTACGCTCACACTAACCCATGCCCTCACACGTTAGCTCCCCCTAAACCATCGTCGTACCCTCAGCTGGACCCTAAACCGTCCCCGGCCCCTAACCCTAACCCTAGCCCGAACCGTAACCCTAACCCTTCCCCGAAGCCTTCCCCTCACCCGTCCCCTAATCCTAACCCGTACGCTCACACTAACCCGCGCCCTCACACGTACGCTCACCCTAAACTGTTGTCGTACCCTCACCTGGACCCTAAACCGTCCCCGTCCCCTAACCCTAACCCTAGCCCGAACCCTAACCCTAACCCTTCCCCGAAGCCTTCCCCTCACCCGTCCCCTAATCCTAACCCGTACGCTCACACTAACATGCGCCCTCACACGTACGCTCCCCCTAAACGGTTGTCGTACCCTCACCTGGACCCTAAACCGTCCCCGTCCCCTAACCCTAACCCTAGCCTGAACCCTAACCCTAACACTACACCGCAGCCTTCCCCTCACCCGTCCCCTAACCCTAACCCGTACGCTCACACTAACCAGCGCCCTCACACGTATTCTCCCCCTAAACCGTTGTCGTACCCTCACCTGGACCCTAAACCGTCCCCTTCCCCTAACCCTAACCCTAGCCCGAACCCTAACCCTAACCCTTCCCCGAAGCCTTCCCCTCATCCGTCCCCTAATACTAACCTGTACGCTAACAGTAACCCGCGCCCTCACACGTACGCTCCCCCTAAAGCTTTGTCGTACCCTCACCTGGACCCTAAACCGTCCCCGTCCCCTACCACTAAACCTAGCCCGAACCCTAACCCTAACACTTCCCCGAAGCCTTCCCCTCACCCGTCCCCTAATCCTAACCCGTACGCTCACACTAACCCGCGCCCTCACACGTACGCTCCCCCTAAACCGTTGTCGTACCCTCACCTGGACCCTAAACCATCCCTGTCCCCTAACCCTAACCCTAGCCTGAACCCTAACCCTAACCCTTCCCCGAAGCCTTCCCCTCACCCGTCCCCTAATCCTAACCCGTACGCTCACACTAACACGCGCCCTCACACGTACGCTCCCCCTAAACTGTTGTCGTACCCTCACCTGGACCCTAAACCGTCCCCATCCCCTAACTCTAACCCTAGCCGAACCCTAACCCTAACCCTTCCCCGAAGCCTTCCCCTCACCCGTCCCCTAATCCTAACCCGTACGTTCACACTAACCCATGCTCTCACACGTACGCTCCCCCTAAACCGTTGTCGTACCCTCACCTGGACCCTAAACCGTCCCCCTACCCTAACCCTAACCCTAGCCCGAACCCTAACCCTAACCCTTCCCCGAAGCCTTCCCCTCACCCACCCGTAATCCTAACCCGTACGCTCACACTAACTCACGCCCTCACACGTACGCTCCCCCTAAAGCGTTGTCGTACCCACACATGAACCCTAAACTGTCCCCGTCCCCTAACCCTAAACCTAGCCTGAACCCTAACCCTAACCCTTCCCCGAAGCCTTCCCCTCACCCGTCCCCTAATCCTAACCCGTACGCTCACACTAACACGCGCCCTCACACGTTCGCTCCCCCTAAACCTCTCACGTACCCTCACCTGGACCCTAAACCGTCCCCGTCCCCTAACCCTAACCCTAGCCTGAACCCTAACCCTAACACTTCCCCGAAGCCTTCCCCTCACCCCTCACCTAATCCTAACCAGTACGCTCACACTAACCCGCGCCCTCACACATACGCTCCCCCTAAACCATTGTCGTACCCTCTCCTGGACCCTAAACCGTCCACGTCCCCTAACCCTAACCCTAGCCCGAACCCTAACCCTAACCCTTCCCCAAAGTCTTCCCCTAACCCGTCCCCTAATCCTAACCTGTACGCTCACACTAACCCGCGCCCTCAAAAGTACGCTCCCCCTAAAGCGTTGTCGTACCCTCACGTGGAACCTAAAACTTTCCCGTACCCTAACCCTAAACCTAGCCCAAATCCTAACCCTAACACTTCCCCGAAGCCTTCCTCTCACCCGTCCCCTAATCCTAACCCGTACGCTCACACTAACCCAGGACCTCACATGTACGCTGCCCCTAAAGCGTTGTCGTACCCTCACCTGGACCCTAAACCGTCCCCGTCCCCTAACCGTAACCCTAGCCCGAACCCTAAAGCTAACCCTTCCCCGAAGCCTTCCCCTCACCCGTCCCCTAATCCTAACCCGTACGCTCACACTAACCCGCGCCCTCACACGTACGCTCCCCCTTAACCGTTGTCGTACCCTCACCTGGACCCTAAACCGTCCCCGTCCCATAACCCTAACCCTAGCCCGAACCCTAACCCTAACCCTTCCCTGAAGCCTTCCCCTCAACCGTCCCCTAATCCTAACCCGTACGCTCACACTAACTCACGCCCTCACACGTACGCTCCCCCTAAACCGTTGTCGTACCCTCACCTGGACAGTAAATCGTCTCCGTCCCCTAACCCTAACCCTAGCCCGAACCCTAACCCTAAACTTTCCACGAAGCCTTCCCCTCACCTGTCCCCTAATCCTAACCCGTACGCTCATACTAACCCGCACCCTCACACATTTGCTCCCCCTAAAGCGTTGTCGTACCCTAACCTGGACCCTAAACCGTCCCCGTCCCCTAACCCTAACCCTAGCCCGAACCCTAACCCTAACCCTTCCCCGAAGCCTTCCCCTCACCCGTCCCCTAATCCTAACGCGTACGTTCACACTAACCCGCGCCCTCACACGTACGCTCCCCCTAAACCATTGTCGTACCCTCACCTGGACCCTAAACCTTCCCCGTCCCTTAACCCTAACCCTAGCCCGAACCCTAAACCTAACCCTTCCCCGAAGCCTTCCCCTCAGCCGTCCCCTAATCCTAACCCGTACGCTCACATTAACCCGCGCCCTCACACGTACGCTCACCCTAAACTGTTGTCATACCCTCACCTGGACCCTAAACCGTCCCCGTCCCCTAACCCTAACCCTAGCCCAAACCCTAACCCTAACCCTTCCCCGAAGCCTTCCCCTCACCCTTCCCCTAATGCTAACCCGTACGCTCACACTAACCTGCGCCCTCACACGTACGCTCCCCCTAAACCGTTGTCGTACACTCACCTGGACCCTAAACCATCCCCATCCCCTAACCCTAACACTAGCCCGAACCCTAACCCTAACACTTCCCCGAAGCCTTCCCCTCACCCGTCCCCTAACCCTAACCCGTACACTCACACTAACCCGCGCCCTTACACGTATTCCCCCCTAAACCGTTGTCGTACACACACCTGGATCCTAAACCGTCCCCTTCGCCTAACCCTAACCCTAGCCCGAACCCTAACCCTAACCCTTCCCCGAAGCCTTCCCCTAACCCGTCCCCTAATCCTAACCCGTACGCTCACACTAACCCGCGCCCGCAAAAGTACGCTCCCCCTAAAGCGTTGTCATACCCTCACCTGGACCCTAAACTGTTCCCATCCCCTAACCCTAAACCTAGCCCGAATCCTAACCCTAACCCTTCCCCGAAGCCTTCCCCTCACCCGTCCCCTAATCCTAACCCGTACGCTCACCCTAACCCGCGCCCTCACATGTACGCTCCCCCTAAAGCGTTGTCGTACCCTCACCTGGACCCTAAACCGTCCCCGTCCCCTAACCCTAACCCTAGCCGGAACCCTAACCCTAACCCTTCACCGAAGCCTTCCCCTCTCCGGTCCCCTACTCCTAACCCGTACGCTCACACTAACCCGCGCCCTCACATGTACACTCCCCCTAAAGCGTTGTCATACACTCACCTGGACCCTAAACCGTCCCCGACCCTAACCTTAACCCTAGCCCTAAGCCTAACGCTAAACCTTCCCCAAAGCCTTCCCATAACCCGTCCCCTAATCCTAACCCGTACGCTCACACTAACCCACGCTCTCACACGTACGCTCCCCGTAAACCGTTGTCGTACCCTCACCTGGACCCTAAACCGTCCCCGTCCCCTAAACCTAAACCTAGCCCGAACCCTATCCATAACCATTCCCCGAAGCCTTCGGTTCACCCATCCCCTAATCCTAACCCGTAAGCTCACACTAACCCGTGTCCTCACACGTACGCTCCCCCTAAACCGCTGTCGTACCCACAACTGGACACGAAACCGTCCCCGTCCCCTAACCCTAACCCTAGTAAGAACCGTAACCCTAAGCCTTCCCCGAAGCCTTCCCCTCACCCATCCCCTAATCCTAACCCGTACGCTCACACTAACCCGCGCCCTCACACGTACGCTTCCCCTAAAGCGTTCTAGTACCCTCACCTGGACCCTAAACCGTCCCCGTCCTCTAAACCTAACCCTAGCCGAACCCTAACCCTAACCCTTCCCGGAAGCCTTCCCCTCACCCGTCCCCTAATCCTAACCCGTACTCTCACACTAACCCACGCCCTCACACTTACGCTCCCCCTAAACTGTTGTCGTACCCTCACCTGGACACTAAACCGTCTCCGTCCCCTAACCCTAACCCTAGCCCGAACCCTAACCCTAACACTTCCCCGAAGCCTTCTCCTCACCCGTCCCCTAATCCTAACCCATACGCTCACACTAACCTGCGCCCTCACACATACGCTCCCCCTAAAGCGTTGTCCTACCCTCACCTGGACCCTAAACCGCCTCCGTCCCCTAACCCTAATCCTAGCCCGAACCCTAACCCTAATCGTTCCCCGAAGCCTTCCCCTCACCCGTCCCCTAATCGTAACCCGTACGCTCACACTAACCCGTGCCCTCACACGTACGCTACCCCTAAACCGTTGTCTTACCCTCACCTTGACCCTAAACCGTCCCGGTCCCCTAACCCTAACCCTAGCCCGAACCCTATCCCTAACACATCCCTGAAGCCTTCCCCTCACCCGTCCCCTAATCCTAACCCGTACGCTCACACTAACACGCGCCCTCACACGTACACTGCCCCTAAACCGTTGTCGTACCCTCACATGGACCCTAAACCGTCCCCAACCCCTAAACCTAACCCTAGCCCGAACCCTAACCCTAAACCTTCCCCGAAGCCTTCCCCTCACCCGTCCCCTAATCCTAACCCGTACGCTCACACTAACCCGCGTCCTCACACGTACGCTCCCCCTAAACCGTTGTCGTTCCCTCATGTGGATCCTAAACAGTCCCCGTCCCATAACCCTAACCCTAGCCCGAAAGATAACACTAACCCTTCTCTGAAGCCTTCCCGTCACCCGTCCACTAATCCTAACCCGTACGCTGACACTAACCCACGCCCTCACACGTACGCTCCCCCTAAACCGTTGTCATACCCTCACCTGGACCCTAAACCGTCCCCGTGCCCTAACCCTATCCCTAGCCCGAACCCTAACCCTAAACCTTCCCCTCACCCGTCCCCTAATCCTAACCCGTACGCTCACACTAACCCGCGCCTCACACGTACGCTCCCCCTAAACCATTGTCGTACCCTCACCTGGACCCTATACATCCCCGTCCCCTAACCCTAACCCTAGCCCGAACCCTAACCCTAACCCTTCCCCGAAGCCTTCCCCTCACCCGTCCCCTAATCCTTACTCGTAGGCTCACACTAACCCACGCCCTCACACGTACGCTCACCCTAAAGCATTGTCGTACCCTCACCTGGACCCTAAACCCTCCCCGACACCTAACAGTAACCCTAGTGCGAACCCTAACCCTAACCCTTCCCGTCACCCGTCCCCTAATCCTAAACCATACGCTCACACTGACCCGCGCCCTCACACGTACGCTCCCCCTAAACCGCTGTAATACCCTCACCTGGACCCTAAACCATCCCCGTCCCCTAATCCTAACCCTAGCCCGAACCCTATCCCTAACCATTCCCCGAAGCCTTCCCCTCACCCGTCCCCTAATCCTAACCCGTACGCTCACACTAACACGCACCCTCACACGTACGCTCCCCCTAAACCATTGTCGTACCCTCACCTCGACCCTAAACCTTCCCCGTCCCCTACCCCTAACCCTAGCCAAAACGCTAACCCTGACTCTTCCCCGAAACCTTCCCCTCAACCGTCCCCTAATCCTAACCCGTACGCTCACACTAACCCGCGCCCTCACACGTACGCTCCCCCTAAACCGTTGTCGTACCCTCACCTGGACCCTAAACCGTCCCCGTCCTCTAATCCTAACCCTAGCCCGAACCCTAACACTAACCCTTCCCCGAAATCTTCTCCTCACCCGTCCCCAAATCCTAACCCGTACGCTGAAACTAAACCACGCCCTCACACGTACTCTCCCCTTAAAGCGTTGTCGTACCCTCACCTGGACCCTAAACCGTCCCCGTCCCCTAACCCTAACCCTAGCCCGAACTCTAACCCTAACCTTTCCCCAAAGCCTTCCCCTAACCCGTCCCCTAATCCTAACCCGTACGCTCACACTAACCCGTGCCCTCGCATGTACGCTCCCCCTAAACCGTTGTCGTACCCTCACCTGGACCCTAAACCGTCCCCGTCCCCTAACCCTAACCCTAACCAGAACCCTATCCCTAACCCTTCCCCGAAGCCTTCCCCTCACCCGTCCCCTAATCCTAACCCGTTCGCTCACACTAACACGCGCCCTCACACGTACGCTCCCCCTAAACCATTGTCGTACCCTCACCTGGACCCTAAACCATCCCCGTCCCCTAACCCTAACCCTAGCCCGAACCCTATCCCTAACCATTCCCCGAAGCCTTCCCCTCACCCGTCCCCTAATCCTAACCCGTTCGCTCACACTAACACGCGCCCTCACACGTATGCTCCCCCTAAACCATTGTCGTACCCTCACCTGGACCCTAAACCATCCCCGTCCCCTAACCCTAACCCTAGCCCGAACCGTATCCCTAACCATTCCCCGAAACCATCCCCTCACCCATCCTCTAATCCTAACCTGTACTTTCACACTAACCCGCGCCCTTACACGTACGCTCCCCCTAAACCGTTTTCGTACCCTCACCTGGACCCTATACATCCCCGTCCCCTAACCCTAACCCTAGCCCGAACCCTCACCCTAACCCTTCCCCGAAGCCTTCCCCTCACCCGTCCCCTATTCCTAACCCGTAGGCTCACACTAACCCGCGCCCTCACACGTACGCTCACCCTAAAGCATTCTCGTACCCTCACCTGGACCCTAAACGCTCCCCGTCACCTAACCCTAACCCTAGTCCGAACCCTAACCCTAACCCTTCCCCGAAGCCTTCCCCTCACCCGTCCCCTAATCCTAACCCATATGCTCACACTGACCCGCGCCCTCACACGTACGCTCCCCCTAAACCGCTGTAATACCCTCACCTGGACCCTAAACCATCCCCGTCCCCTAATCCTAACCCTAGCCCGAACCCTAACCCTAACACTTCCCCAAAGCCTTCCCCTCACCCGTATCCTAATCCTAACCCGTACGCTCACACTAACCCGCACCCTCACACGTACGCTCCCCCTAAAGCGTTGTCGTACCCTCACCTGGACCCTAAACCGTCCCCATCCCGTAACCCTAACCATAGCCCGAACCCTAACCCTAACCCTTCCCCGAAGCCTTCCCCTCACCCGTCCCCTAATCCTAACCCGAACGCTCACACTAACCCACGCCCTCACACGTACGCACCCCCTAAACCGTTGTCGTACCTTCACTTGGACCCTAAACCGTCCCCATCCCTTAACCCTAACACTACCGAAACCCTAACCCTAACCCGTCCCCGAAGCCTTCCCCTCAACCATCCCCTAATCCTAACCCGTACGCTCACACTAACCCACGCCCTCACACGTACACTCCCCCTAAACCGTTGTCGTACCCTCACCTGGACCCTAAACCGACCCCGTCCCCTAACCCTAACCCTAGCCCGAACCCTAACCCTAACACTTTCCCGAAGCCTTCCCCTCACCGGTCCCCTAATCCTAACCCGTACGCTCACTCTAACATGTGCCCTCACACGTACGATCCCCATAAACCGTTGTCGTACCCTCACCTGGACCCTGAACCGTCCCCGTCCGTTAACCCTAACCCTAGCCCGAACCCTAAACCTAACCCTTCCCCGAAGCCTTCCCCTCACCCGTCCCCTAATCTTAACCCGTACGCTCACACTAACACACGCCCTCACACGTACGCTCCCCCTAAACCGCTGTCGTACCCTCATCTGGACCCGAAACCGTCCCCGTCCCCTAACCCTAACCCTAGGCCGAACCCTAACCCTAACCCTTCCCCGAAGCCTTCCCCTCACCCGTCTCCTAATCCTAACCCGAACGCTCACACTAACCCGCGCCCTCACACGTACGCTCCACCTAAACCGCTGTCGTACCCTCAACTGGACCCGAAACCGTCCCCGTACCCTAACCCTAACGCTAGCCCGAACCCTAACCCTAACACTTCCCCAAAGCCTTCCCCTCACCCGTCCCCTAATCCTAACCCGTAAGCTCACACTAACCCGTGCCCTCACACGTACGCTCCCCCTAAACCATTGTCGTACCCTCACCTGGGCCCTAAACTTTCCCCGTCCCCTAACCCTAACCCTAGCCCGAACCCTAACCCTAAAACTTCCCCGAAGCCTTCCCCTCACCCGTCCCCTAATCCTAACCCGTACGCTCACACTAACCCACGCCCTCACACGTACGCTCCCCCTAAACCGTTGTCGTACCCTCACCTGGACCCTAAACCGTCCCCGTCACCTAACCCTAACCCTAGCCCGAACCCTAACCCTAACCCTTCCCGAAGCTTTCCACTCACCCGTCCCTTAATCCTAACCCGTACGCTCACACTTACCCGCGCCTTCACACGTACGCTCCCCCTAAACCGTTGTCGTACCCTCACCTGGACCCTAAACCGTCCCCGTCCCCTAACCCTAACCCTAGCCCGAACCCTAACACTAACCCTTCCCCGAAGCCTTCCCCTCACCCGTCCCCTAATCCTAACCCGTACGCTCACACTAACCCACGCCCTCACACGTACGCTCCCCCTAAACCGTTGTCGTACCCTCACCTGGACCCGAACCCGTCCCCGTCCCCTAACCCTAACCCTAGCCCAAACCCTATCCATAACCCTTTTCCGAAGCCTTCCCCTCACCCCTCCCCTAATCCTAACACGTATGCTCACACTAATCCGCGCCCTCACACGTACGCTCCCCCTAAAGCGTTGTCGTACCCTCACCTGGACCCTAAAACGTCCCCGTCCCCTAACCCTAACCCTAGCACGAACCCTAACCCTAACCCTTCCCCGAAGCCTTCCCCTCAACCGTCCCTAATCCTAACCTGTACGCTCACACTATCCAGCCCGCTCACACGTACGCTCCACCTAAACCGTTGTCGTACCCTCACCTGGACCCTAAACCGTCCCCGTCCCCTAACCCTAACCCTAGCCAGAACCCTAACACTAACCCTTCCCCGAAGCCTTCCCATCACCCGTCCCCTAATCCTATCCCGTACGCTCACACTAACACGCGCCCTCACACATACGCTCCCCCTAAAGTGTTGTCTTACCCTCACCTGGACCTTAAACCGTCCCCGTCCCCTAACCCTAACCGTTCCCCGAAGCCTTCCCCTCACCCGTCCCCTAATCCTAACCCGTACGCTCACACTATCCAGCCCGCTCACTCGTACGCTGCCCCTAAACCGTTGTCGTACCCTCACCTGGACCCTAAACCGTCCCCGTCCCCTAACCCTAACCCTAGCCCGAACCCTAACCCTAACCCTTCCCCGAAGCCTTCCCCTCACCCGTCTCCTAACCCTAACCCGAACGCTCACACTAAACCGCGCCCTCACACGTACGCTCCACCTAAACCGCTGTCGTACCCTCAACTGGACCCGAAACTGTCCCCGTACCCTAACCCTAACCCTAGCCCGAACGCTAACCCTAACACTTCCCCAAAGCCTTCCTCTCACCCGTCCCCTAATCCTAACCAGTAAGCTCACACTAACCCGTGCCCTCACACGTACGCTCCCCCTAAACCATTGTCGTACCCTCACCTGGGCCCTAAACCTTCCCCGTCCCCTAACCCTAACCCTAGCCCGAACCATAACCCTAAAACTTCCCCGAAGCCTTCCCCTCACCCGTCCCCTAATCCTAACCCGTACGCTCACACTAACCCACGCCCTCACACGTACGCTCCCCCTAAACCGTTGTCGTACCCTCACTTGGACCCTAAACCGTCCCCGTCACCTAACCCTAACCCTAGCCCGAACCCTAACCCTAACCCTTCCCCTAAGCTTTCCCCTCATCCGTCCCTTAATCCTAACCCGTACGCTCACACTTACCCGCGCCTTCACACGTACGCTCCCCCTAAACCGTTGTCGTACCCTCACCTGGACCCTAAACCGTCCCGGTCCCCTAACCCTAACCCTAGCCCGAACCCTAACACTAACCCTTCCCCGAAGCCTTCCCCTCACCCGTCCCCTAATCCTAACCCGTACGCTCACACTAACCCGCGCCCTCACACGTACGCTTCCCCTAAACCGTTGTCGTACCCTCACCTGGACCCGAAACAGTCCCCGTCCCCTAACCCTAACCCTAGTCCAAACCCTATCCATAACCCTTTTCCGAAGCCTTCCCCTCACCTGTCCCCTAATCCTAACACGTATGCTCACACTAACCCGCGCCCTCACACGTACGCTCCCCCTAAACCGTTGTCGTACCCTCACCTGGACCCTAAACCGTCCCCGTCGCCTAACCCTAACCCTAGCCAGAACCCTAACACTAACCCTTCCCCGAAGCCTTCCCATCACCCGTCCCCTAATCCTATCCCGTACGCTCACACTAACACGCGCCCTCACACATACGCTCCCCCTAAAGTGTTGTCTTACCCTCACCTGGACTTTAAACCGTCCCCGTCCCCTAAACCTAACCCTTCCCCGAAGCATTCTCCTCACCCGTCCCCTAATCCTAACCCGTACGCTCACACTATCCAGCCCGCTCACTCGTACGCTGCCCCTAAACCGTTGTCGTACCCTCACCTGGACCCTAAACCGTCCCCGTCCCCTAACCCTAACCCTAGGCCGAACCCTAAACCTAACCCTTCCCCAAAGCCTTCCCCTAACTCGTCCCCTAATCCTAACCCGTACGCTCACACTAACCCGCGCCCTCACACGTACGCTCCCCCTAAACCATTGTCGTACCCTCACCTGGACCCTAAACCGTCCCCGTCCCCTAACCTAACCCTAGCCCGAACCCTAACCCTAACACTTCCCCGAAGCCTTCCCCTCACCCGTCCCCTAATCCTAACCCGTACGCTCACACTAACCCACACTCTCACACGTACGCTCCCCCTAAACCGTTGTCATACCCTCACCTGGACCCTATACCGTCCCCGTCCCCTAACCCTAACCCTAGCCCTAACCCTAACCCTAACCCTTCCCCGAAGCCTTCCCCTCACCCGTCCCCTAATCCTAACCCATACGCTTACACTAACCTGCACCCTCACATGTACGCTCCCCTTAATCCGTTGTCGTACCATTACCTGGACCCTACACTGTCCACGTCCCCTAACCCTAACCCTAGCCCGAACCCTAACCCTGACATTTCCCCGAAATCTTCCCCTCACCCGTTTCCTAATCCTAACCGGTACGCTCACACTAACCCGCGCCCTCACACGTACGCTCCCCCTATAGCGTTGGCGTACCCTCACCTGGACCCTAAACCGTCCCCATCCCCTAACCCTAACCCTAGCCAGAACCCTAAACCTAACCTTTCCCCAAAACCTTCCCCTAACCCGTCCCCTATTCCTAACCCGTACGCTCACACTAACCCGCGCCCTCACACGTACTCTCCCCCTAAACCGTTGTGGTACCCTCACCTGGAACCTAAACCGTCCCCGTCCCCTAACCCTAACCCTAGCGCAAACACTATCCATAACCCTTTTCCGAAGCCTTCCCCTCACCCGTCCCCTAATTCTAACCCGTACGCTCACACTAAACCGTGCCCTCACACGTACGCTCCCACTAAACCGCTGTAGTACCCTCAACTGGACCCGAAAATGTCCCCGTCCCCTAACCCTAACCCTATCCCGAACCCTAACCCTAACCCTTCCCCGAAGCCTTTCCCTCACCCGTCCCCTAATCCTAACCCGTACGCTCACACTAACCCGCGCCCTCACACGTAAGCTCCCCCTAAACCGTTGTCGTACCCTCACCTGGAACCTAAACCCTCCCCGTCCCCTAACCCTAACCCTAGCCCGAACCCTAACCCTAACCCTTCCCCGAAGCCTTCCCCTCACCCGTCCCCTAATCCTAACCCGTATGCTCACACTAACCCGCGCCCTCACACATACGCTCCCCCTAAAGCGTTGTCGTACCCTCACCTGGACCCTAAAACGTCCCCATCCCCTAACCCTAACCCTAGCCCGAACCCTAACCATAAAAATTCCCCGAAGCCTTCCCCTCACCCGTCCCTAATCCTAACCCGTACGCTCACACTAACCCACGCCCTCACACGTACGCTCCCCCTAAACCGCTGTCGTACCCTCAACTGGACACGAAACCGTCCCCGTCCCCTAACCCTAACCCTAGCCCGAAACCTAACCCTAACCCTTCCCCTGACCCGTCCCCTAATCCTAACACGTACGCTCACACTAACCCGCGCCCTCACACGTACGCTCCCCCTAAAGCGTTCTCGTACCCTCACCTGGACCCTAAACCGTCCCCGTCCTCGAACCCTAATCCTAGCCGAACCCTAACCCTAACCCTTCCCGGAAGCCTTCCCCTCACCCGTCCCCTAATCCTAACCCGTACTCTCACACTAACCCACGCCCTCACACGTACGCTCCCCCTAAACCGTTGTCGTACCCTCACCTGGACACTAAACGGTCTCCATCCCCTAACCCTAACCCTAGCCCGAACCCTAACCCTAACCCTTCCCCGAAGCCTTCTCCTCACCCGTCCCCTAATCCTAACCCATACGCTCACACTAACCTGCGCCCTCACACATACGCTCCCCCTAAAGCGTTGTCCTACCCTCACCTGGACCCTAAACCGCCTCCGTCCCCTAACCCTAATCCTAGCCAGAACCCTAACCCTAACCGTTCCCCGAAGCCTTCCCCTCAACCGTCCCCTAATCGTAACCCGTACGCTCACACTAACCCATGCCCTCACACGTTAGCTCCCCCTAAACCATGGTCGTACCCTCAGCTGGACCCTAAACCGTCCTTGTCCCCTAACCCTAACCCTAGCCCGAACCGTAACCCTAACACTTCCCCGAAGCCTTCCCCTCACCCGTCCCCTAATCCTAACCCGTACGCTCACACTAACCCGCGCCCTCACACGTACGCTCCCCCTAAACTGTTGTCGTACCCTCACCTGGACCCTAAACCGTCCCCGTCCCCTAACCCTAACCCTAGCCCGAACCCTATCCCTAAAACATCCCTGAAGCCTTCCCCTCACCCGTCCCCTAACCCTAACCCGTACGCTCACACTAACCCGCGCCCTCACACGTATTCTCCCCCTAAACCGTTGTCGTACCCTCACCTGGACCCTAAACCGTCCCCTTCCCCTAACCCTAACCCTAGCCCGAACCCTAACCCTAACCCTTCCCCGAAGCCTTCCCCTCATCCGTCCCCTAATACTAACCTGTACGCTAACAGTAACCCGCGCCCTCACACGTACGCTCCCCCTAAAGCTTTGTCGTACCCTCACCTGGACCCTAAACCGTCCCCGTCCCCTAACACTAAACCTAGCCCGAACCATAACCCTAACACTTCCCCGAAGCCTTCCCCTCAACCGTCCCCTAATCCTAACCCGTACGCTCACACTAACCCGCGCCCTCACACGTACGCTCCCCCTAAACCGTTGTCGTACCCTCACCTGGACCCTAAACCATCCCTGTCCCCTAACTCTAACCCTAGCCTGAACCCTAACCCTAACCCTTCCCCGAAGCCTTCCCCTCACCCGTCCCCTAATCATAACCCGTACGCTCACACTAACACGCGCCCTCACACGTACGCTCCCCCTAAACTGTTGTCGTACCCTCACCTGGACCCTAAACCGTCCCCATCCCCTAACTCTAACCCTAGCCGAACCCTAACCCTAACCCTTCCCCGAAGCCTTCCCCTCACCCGTCCCCTAATCCTAACCCGTACGCTCACACTAACCCATGCTCTCACACGTACGCTCCCCCTAAACCGTTGTCGTACCCTCACCTGGACCCTAAACCGTCCCCCTACCCTAACCCTAACCCTAGCCCGAACCCTAACCCTAACCCTTCCCCGAAGCCTTCCCCTCACCCACCCCTAATCCTAACCCGTACGCTCACACTAACTCACGCCCTCACACGTACGCTCCCCCTAAAGCGTTGTCGTACCAACACATGAACCCTAAACTGTCCCCGTCCCCTAACCCTAAACCTAGCCTGAACCCTAACCCTAACCCTTCCCCGAAGCCTTCCCCTCACCCGTCCCCTAATCCTAACCCGTACGCTCACACTAACACGCGCCCTCACACGTTCGCTCCCCCTAAACCTCTCACGTACCCTCACCTGGACCCTAAACCGTCCCCGTCCCCTAACCCTAACCCTAGCCTGAACCCTAACCCTAACACTTCCCCGAAGCCTTCCCCTCACCCCTCCCCTAATCCTAACCAGTACGCTCACACTAACCCGCGCCCTCACACATACGCTCCCCCTAAACCATTGTCGTACCCTCTCCTGGACCCTAAACCGTCCACGTCCCCTAACCCTAACCCTAGCCCGAACCCTAACCCTAACCCTTCCCCAAAGTCTTCCCCTAACCCGTCCCCTAATCCTAACCTGTACGCTCACACTAACCCGCGCCCTCAAAAGTACGCTCCCCCTAAAGCGTTGTCGTACCCTCACGTGGAACCTAAACCTTTCCCGTACCCTAACCCTAAACCTAGCCCAAATCCTAACCCTAACACTTCCCCGAAGCCTTCCTCTCACCCGTCCCCTAATCCTAACCCGTACGCTCACACTAACCCAGGACCTCACATGTACGCTGCCCCTAAAGCGTTGTCGTACCCTCACCTGGACCCTAAACCGTCCCCGTCCCCTAACCGTAACCCTAGCCCGAACCCTAAAGCTAACCCTTCCCCGAAGCCTTCCCCTCACCCGTCCCCTAATCCTAACCCGTACGCTCACACTAACCCGCGCCCTCACACGTACGCTCCCCCTTAACCGTTGTCGTACCCTCACCTGGACCCTAAACCGTCCCCGTCCCATAACCCTAACCCTAGCCCGAACCCTAACCCTAACCCTTCCCTGAAGCCTTCCCCTCAACCGTCCCCTAATCCTAACCCGTACGCTCACACTAACTCACGCCCTCACACGTACGCTCCCCCTAAACCGTTGTCGTACCCTCACCTGGACAGTAAATCGTCCCCGTCCCCTAACCCTAACCCTAGCCCGAACCCTAACCCTAAACTTTCCACGAAGCCTTCCCCTCACCTGTCCCCTAATCCTAACCCGTACGCTCATACTAACCCGCACCCTCACACATTTGCTCCCCCTAAAGCGTTGTCGTACCCTAACCTGGACCCTAAACCGTCCCCGTCCCCTAACCCTAACCCTAGCCCGAACCCTAACCCTAACCCTTCCCCGAAGCCTTCCCCTCACCCGTCCCCTAATCCTAACGCGTACGTTCACACTAACCCGCGCCCTCACACGTACGCTCCCCCTAAACCATTGTCGTACCCTCACCTGGACCCTAAACCTTCCCCGTCCCTTAACCCTAACCCTAGCCCGAACCCTAAACCTAACCCTTCCCCGAAGCCTTCCCCTCAGCCGTCCCCTAATCCTAACCCGTACGCTCACATTAACCCGCGCCCTCACACGTACGCTCACCCTAAACTGTTGTCATACCCTCACCTGGACCCTAAACCGTCCCCGTCCCCTAACCCTAACCCTAGCCCAAACCCTAACCCTAACCCTTCCCCGAAGCCTTCCCCTCACCCTTCCCCTAATGCTAACCCGTACGCTCACACTAACCTGCGCCCTCACACGTACGCTCCCCCTAAACCGTTGTCGTACACTCACCTGGACCCTAAACCATCCCCATCCCCTAACCCTAACACTAGCCCGAACCCTAACCCTAACACTTCCCCGAAGCCTTCCCCTCACCCGTCCCCTAACCCTAACCCGTACACTCACACTAACCCGCGCCCTTACACGTATTCCCCCCTAAACCGTTGTCGTACACACACCTGGATCCTAAACCGTCCCCTTCGCCTAACCCTAACCCTAGCCCGAACCCTAACCCTAACCCTTCCCCGAAGCCTTCCCCTAACCCGTCCCCTAATCCTAACCCGTACGCTCACACTAACCCGCGCCCGCAAAAGTACGCTCCCCCTAAAGCGTTGTCATACCCTCACCTGGACCCTAAACTGTTCCCATCCCCTAACCCTAAACCTAGCCCGAATCCTAACCCTAACCCTTCCCCGAAGCCTTCCCCTCACCCGTCCCCTAATCCTAACCCGTACGCTCACCCTAACCCGCGCCCTCACATGTACGCTCCCCCTAAAGCGTTGTCGTACCCTCACCTGGACCCTAAACCGTCCCCGTCCCCTAACCCTAACCCTAGCCGGAACCCTAACCCTAACCCTTCACCGAAGCCTTCCCCTCTCCGGTCCCCTACTCCTAACCCGTACGCTCACACTAACCCGCGCCCTCACATGTACACTCCCCCTAAAGCGTTGTCATACACTCACCTGGACCCTAAACCGTCCCCGACCCTAACCTTAACCCTAGCCCTAAGCCTAACGCTAAACCTTCCCCAAAGCCTTCCCATAACCCGTCCCCTAATCCTAACCCGTACGCTCACACTAACCCACGCTCTCACACGTACGCTCCCCGTAAACCGTTGTCGTACCCTCACCTGGACCCTAAACCGTCCCCGTCCCCTAAACCTAAACCTAGCCCGAACCCTATCCATAACCATTCCCCGAAGCCTTCGGTTCACCCATCCCCTAATCCTAACCCGTAAGCTCACACTAACACGTGTCCTCACACGTACGCTCCCCCTAAACCGCTGTCGTACCCACAACTGGACACGAAACCGTCCCCGTCCCCTAACCCTAACCCTAGTAAGAACCGTAACCCTAAGCCTTCCCCGAAGCCTTCCCCTCACCCATCCCCTAATCCTAACCCGTACGCTCACACTAACCCGCGCCCTCACACGTACGCTTCCCCTAAAGCGTTCTAGTACCCTCACCTGGACCCTAAACCGTCCCCGTCCTCTAAACCTAACCCTAGCCGAACCCTAACCCTAACCCTTCCCGGAAGCCTTCCCCTCACCCGTCGCCTAATCCTAACCCGTACTCTCACACTAACCCACGCCCTCACACTTACGCTCCCCCTAAACTGTTGTCGTACCCTCACCTGGACACTAAACCGTCTCCGTCCCCTAACCCTAACCCTAGCCCGAACCCTAACCCTAACACTTCCCCGAAGCCTTCTCCTCACCCGTCCCCTAATCCTAACCCATACGCTCACACTAACCTGCGCCCTCACACATACGCTCCCCCTAAAGCGTTGTCCTACCCTCACCTGGACCCTAAACCGCCTCCGTCCCCTAACCCTAATCCTAGCCCGAACCCTAACCCTAATCGTTCCCCGAAGCCTTCCCCTCACCCGTCCCCTAATCGTAACCCGTACGCTCACACTAACCCGTGCCCTCACACGTACGCTACCCCTAAACCGTTGTCTTACCCTCACCTTGACCCTAAACCGTCCCGGTCCCCTAACCCTAACCCTAGCCCGAACCCTATCCCTAACACATCCCTGAAGCCTTCCCCTCACCCGTCCCCTAATCCTAACCCGTACGCTCACACTAACACGCGCCCTCACACGTACACTGCCCCTAAAGCGTTGTCGTACCCTCACATGGACCCTAAACCGTCCCCAACCCCTAAACCTAACCCTAGCCCGAACCCTAACCCTAAACCTTCCCCGAAGCCTTCCCCTCACCCGTCCCCTAATCCTAACCCGTACGCTCACACTAACCCGCGTCCTCACACGTACGCTCCCCCTAAACCGTTGTCGTTCCCTCATGTGGATCCTAAACAGTCCCCGTCCCATAACCCTAACCCTAGCCCGAAAGATAACACTAACCCTTCTCTGAAGCCTTCCCGTCACCCGTCCACTAATCCTAACCCGTACGCTGACACTAACCCACGCCCTCACACGTACGCTCCCCCTAAACCGTTGTCATACCCTCACCTGGACCCTAAACCGTCCCCGTGCCCTAACCCTATCCCTAGCCCGAACCCTAACCCTAAACCTTCCCCTCACCCGTCCCCTAATCCTAACCCGTACGCTCACACTAACCCGCGCCTCACACGTACGCTCCCCCTAAACCATTGTCGTACCCTCACCTGGACCCTATACATCCCCGTCCCCTAACCCTAACCCTAGCCCGAACCCTAACCCTAACCCTTCCCCGAAGCCTTCCCCTCACCCGTCCCCTAATCCTTACTCGTAGGCTCACACTAACCCACGCCCTCACACGTACGCTCACCCTAAAGCATTGTCGTACCCTCACCTGGACCCTAAACCCTCCCCGTCACCTAACAGTAACCCTAGCGCGAACCCTAACCCTAACCCTTCCCGTCACCCGTCCCCTAATCCTAAACCATACGCTCACACTGACCCGCACCCTCACACGTACGCTCCCCCTAAACCGCTGTAATACCCTCACCTGGACCCTAAACCATCCCCGTCCCCTAATCCTAACCCTAGCCCGAACCCTATCCCTAACCATTCCCCGAAGCCTTCCCCTCACCCGTCCCCTAATCCTAACCCGTACGCTCACACTAACACGCGCCCTCACACGTACGCTCCCCCTAAACCATTGTCGTACCCTCACCTCGACCCTAAACCTTCCCCGTCCCCTACCCCTAACCCTAGCCAAAACGCTAACCCTGACTCTTCCCCGAAACCTTCCCCTCAACCGTCCCCTAATCCTAACCCGTACGCTCACACTAACCCGCGCCCTCACACGTACGCTCCCCCTAAACCGTTGTCGTACCCTCACCTGGACCCTAAACCGTCCCCGTCCTCTAATCCTAACCCTAGCCCGAACCCTAACACTAACCCTTCCCCGAAATCTTCTCCTCACCCGTCCCCAAATCCTAACCCGTACGCTGAAACTAAACCACGCCCTCACACGTACTCTCCCCTTAAAGCGTTGTCGTACCCTCACCTGGACCCTAAACCGTCCCCGTCCCCTAACCCTAACCCTAGCCCGAACTCTAACCCTAACCTTTCCCCAAAGCCTTCCCCTAACCCGTCCCCTAATCCTAACCCGTACGCTCACACTAACCCGTGCCCTCGCATGTACGCTCCCCCTAAACCGTTGTCGTACCCTCACCTGGACCCTAAACCGTCCCCGTCCCCTAACCCTAACCCTAACCAGAACCCTATCCCTAACCCTTCCCCGAAGCCTTCCCCTCACCCGTCCCCTAATCCTAACCCGTTCGCTCACACTAACACGCGCCCTCACACGTACGCTCCCCCTAAACCATTGTCGTACCCTCACCTGGACCCTAAACCATCCCCGTCCCCTAACCCTAACCCTAGCCCGAACCCTATCCCTAACCATTCCCCGAAGCCTTCCCCTCACCCGTCCCCTAATCCTAACCCGTTCGCTCACACTAACACGCGCCCTCACACGTATGCTCCCCCTAAACCATTGTCGTACCCTCACCTGGACCCTAAACCATCCCCGTCCCCTAACCCTAACCCTAGCCCGAACCGTATCCCTAACCATTCCCCGAAACCATCCCCTCACCCATCCTCTAATCCTAACCTGTACTTTCACACTAACCCGCGCCCTTACACGTACGCTCCCCCTAAACCGTTTTCGTACCCTCACCTGGACCCTATACATCCCCGTCCCCTAACCCTAACCCTAGCCCGAACCCTCACCCTAACCCTTCCCCGAAGCCTTCCCCTCACCCGTCCCCTATTCCTAACCCGTAGGCTCACACTAACCCGCGCCCTCACACGTACGCTCACCCTAAAGCATTCTCGTACCCTCACCTGGACCCTAAACGCTCCCCGTCACCTAACCCTAACCCTAGTCCGAACCCTAACCCTAACCCTTCCCCGAAGCCTTCCCCTCACCCGTCCCCTAATCCTAACCCATATGCTCACACTGACCCGCGCCCTCACACGTACGCTCCCCCTAAACCGCTGTAATACCCTCACCTGGACCCTAAACCATCCCCGTCCCCTAATCCTAACCCTAGCCCGAACCCTAACCCTAACACTTCCCCAAAGCCTTCCCCTCACCCGTATCCTAATCCTAACCCGTACGCTCACACTAACCCGCACCCTCACACGTACGCTCCCCCTAAAGCGTTGTCGTACCCTCACCTGGACCCTAAACCGTCCCCATCCCGTAACCCTAACCATAGCCCGAACCCTAACCCTAACCCTTCCCCGAAGCCTTCCCCTCACCCGTCCCCTAATCCTAACCCGAACGCTCACACTAACCCACGCCCTCACACGTACGCACCCCCTAAACCGTTGTCGTACCTTCACTTGGACCCTAAACCGTCCCCATCCCTTAACCCTAACACTACCGAAACCCTAACCCTAACCCGTCCCCGAAGCCTTCCCCTCAACCATCCCCTAATCCTAACCCGTACGCTCACACTAACCCACGCCCTCACACGTACACTCCCCCTAAACCGTTGTCGTACCCTCACCTGGACCCTAAACCGACCCCGTCCCCTAACCCTAACCCTAGCCCGAACCCTAACCCTAACACTTTCCCGAAGCCTTCCCCTCACCGGTCCCCTAATCCTAACCCGTACGCTCACTCTAACATGTGCCCTCACACGTACGATCCCCATAAACCGTTGTCGTACCCTCACCTGGACCCTGAACCGTCCCCGTCCGTTAACCCTAACCCTAGCCCGAACCCTAAACCTAACCCTTCCCCGAAGCCTTCCCCTCACCCGTCCCCTAATCTTAACCCGTACGCTCACACTAACACACGCCCTCACACGTACGCTCCCCCTAAACCGCTGTCGTACCCTCATCTGGACCCGAAACCGTCCCCGTCCCCTAACCCTAACCCTAGGCCGAACCCTAACCCTAACCCTTCCCCGAAGCCTTCCCCTCACCCGTCTCCTAATCCTAACCCGAACGCTCACACTAACCCGCGCCCTCACACGTACGCTCCACCTAAACCGCTGTCGTACCCTCAACTGGACCCGAAACCGTCCCCGTACCCTAACCCTAACGCTAGCCCGAACCCTAACCCTAACACTTCCCCAAAGCCTTCCCCTCACCCGTCCCCTAATCCTAACCCGTAAGCTCACACTAACCCGTGCCCTCACACGTACGCTCCCCCTAAACCATTGTCGTACCCTCACCTGGGCCCTAAACTTTCCCCGTCCCCTAACCCTAACCCTAGCCCGAACCCTAACCCTAAAACTTCCCCGAAGCCTTCCCCTCACCCGTCCCCTAATCCTAACCCGTACGCTCACACTAACCCACGCCCTCACACGTACGCTCCCCCTAAACCGTTGTCGTACCCTCACCTGGACCCTAAACCGTCCCCGTCACCTAACCCTAACCCTAGCCCGAACCCTAACCCTAACCCTTCCCGAAGCTTTCCACTCACCCGTCCCTTAATCCTAACCCGTACGCTCACACTTACCCGCGCCTTCACACGTACGCTCCCCCTAAACCGTTGTCGTACCCTCACCTGGACCCTAAACCGTCCCCGTCCCCTAACCCTAACCCTAGCCCGAACCCTAACACTAACCCTTCCCCGAAGCCTTCCCCTCACCCGTCCCCTAATCCTAACCCGTACGCTCACACTAACCCACGCCCTCACACGTACGCTCCCCCTAAACCGTTGTCGTACCCTCACCTGGACCCGAACCCGTCCCCGTCCCCTAACCCTAACCCTAGCCCAAACCCTATCCATAACCCTTTTCCGAAGCCTTCCCCTCACCCCTCCCCTAATCCTAACACGTATGCTCACACTAATCCGCGCCCTCACACGTACGCTCCCCCTAAAGCGTTGTCGTACCCTCACCTGGACCCTAAAACGTCCCCGTCCCCTAACCCTAACCCTAGCACGAACCCTAACCCTAACCCTTCCCCGAAGCCTTCCCCTCAACCGTCCCTAATCCTAACCTGTACGCTCACACTATCCAGCCCGCTCACACGTACGCTCCACCTAAACCGTTATCGTACCCTCACCTGGACCCTAAACCGTCCCCGTCCCCTAACCCTAACCCTAGCCAGAACCCTAACACTAACCCTTCCCCGAAGCCTTCCCATCACCCGTCCCCTAATCCTATCCCGTACGCTCACACTAACACGCGCCCTCACACATACGCTCCCCCTAAAGTGTTGTCTTACCCTCACCTGGACCTTAAACCGTCCCCGTCCCCTAACCCTAACCGTTCCCCGAAGCCTTCCCCTCACCCGTCCCCTAATCCTAACCCGTACGCTCACACTATCCAGCCCGCTCACTCGTACGCTGCCCCTAAACCGTTGTCGTACCCTCACCTGGACCCTAAACCGTCCCCGTCCCCTAACCCTAACCCTAGCCCGAACCCTAACCCTAACCCTTCCCCGAAGCCTTCCCCTCACCCGTCTCCTAACCCTAACCCGAACGCTCACACTAAACCGCGCCCTCACACGTACGCTCCACCTAAACCGCTGTCGTACCCTCAACTGGACCCGAAACTGTCCCCGTACCCTAACCCTAACCCTAGCCCGAACGCTAACCCTAACACTTCCCCAAAGCCTTCCTCTCACCCGTCCCCTAATCCTAACCAGTAAGCTCACACTAACCCGTGCCCTCACACGTACGCTCCCCCTAAACCATTGTCGTACCCTCACCTGGGCCCTAAACCTTCCCCGTCCCCTAACCCTAACCCTAGCCCGAACCATAACCCTAAAACTTCCCCGAAGCCTTCCCCTCACCCGTCCCCTAATCCTAACCCGTACGCTCACACTAACCCACGCCCTCACACGTACGCTCCCCCTAAACCGTTGTCGTACCCTCACTTGGACCCTAAACCGTCCCCGTCACCTAACCCTAACCCTAGCCCGAACCCTAACCCTAACCCTTCCCCTAAGCTTTCCCCTCATCCGTCCCTTAATCCTAACCCGTACGCTCACACTTACCCGCGCCTTCACACGTACGCTCCCCCTAAACCGTTGTCGTACCCTCACCTGGACCCTAAACCGTCCCGGTCCCCTAACCCTAACCCTAGCCCGAACCCTAACACTAACCCTTCCCCGAAGCCTTCCCCTCACCCGTCCCCTAATCCTAACCCGTACGCTCACACTAACCCGCGCCCTCACACGTACGCTTCCCCTAAACCGTTGTCGTACCCTCACCTGGACCCGAAACAGTCCCCGTCCCCTAACCCTAACCCTAGTCCAAACCCTATCCATAACCCTTTTCCGAAGCCTTCCCCTCACCTGTCCCCTAATCCTAACACGTATGCTCACACTAACCCGCGCCCTCACACGTACGCTCCCCCTAAACCGTTGTCGTACCCTCACCTGGACCCTAAACCGTCCCCGTCGCCTAACCCTAACCCTAGCCAGAACCCTAACACTAACCCTTCCCCGAAGCCTTCCCATCACCCGTCCCCTAATCCTATCCCGTACGCTCACACTAACACGCGCCCTCACACATACGCTCCCCCTAAAGTGTTGTCTTACCCTCACCTGGACTTTAAACCGTCCCCGTCCCCTAAACCTAACCCTTCCCCGAAGCATTCTCCTCACCCGTCCCCTAATCCTAACCCGTACGCTCACACTATCCAGCCCGCTCACTCGTACGCTGCCCCTAAACCGTTGTCGTACCCTCACCTGGACCCTAAACCGTCCCCGTCCCCTAACCCTAACCCTAGGCCGAACCCTAAACCTAACCCTTCCCCAAAGCCTTCCCCTAACTCGTCCCCTAATCCTAACCCGTACGCTCACACTAACCCGCGCCCTCACACGTACGCTCCCCCTAAACCATTGTCGTACCCTCACCTGGACCCTAAACCGTCCCCGTCCCCTAACCTAACCCTAGCCCGAACCCTAACCCTAACACTTCCCCGAAGCCTTCCCCTCACCCGTCCCCTAATCCTAACCCGTACGCTCACACTAACCCACACTCTCACACGTACGCTCCCCCTAAACCGTTGTCATACCCTCACCTGGACCCTATACCGTCCCCGTCCCCTAACCCTAACCCTAGCCCTAACCCTAACCCTAACCCTTCCCCGAAGCCTTCCCCTCACCCGTCCCCTAATCCTAACCCATACGCTTACACTAACCTGCACCCTCACATGTACGCTCCCCTTAATCCGTTGTCGTACCATTACCTGGACCCTACACTGTCCACGTCCCCTAACCCTAACCCTAGCCCGAACCCTAACCCTGACATTTCCCCGAAATCTTCCCCTCACCCGTTTCCTAATCCTAACCGGTACGCTCACACTAACCCGCGCCCTCACACGTACGCTCCCCCTATAGCGTTGGCGTACCCTCACCTGGACCCTAAACCGTCCCCATCCCCTAACCCTAACCCTAGCCAGAACCCTAAACCTAACCTTTCCCCAAAACCTTCCCCTAACCCGTCCCCTATTCCTAACCCGTACGCTCACACTAACCCGCGCCCTCACACGTACTCTCCCCCTAAACCGTTGTGGTACCCTCACCTGGAACCTAAACCGTCCCCGTCCCCTAACCCTAACCCTAGCGCAAACACTATCCATAACCCTTTTCCGAAGCCTTCCCCTCACCCGTCCCCTAATTCTAACCCGTACGCTCACACTAAACCGTGCCCTCACACGTACGCTCCCACTAAACCGCTGTAGTACCCTCAACTGGACCCGAAAATGTCCCCGTCCCCTAACCCTAACCCTATCCCGAACCCTAACCCTAACCCTTCCCCGAAGCCTTTCCCTCACCCGTCCCCTAATCCTAACCCGTACGCTCACACTAACCCGCGCCCTCACACGTAAGCTCCCCCTAAACCGTTGTCGTACCCTCACCTGGAACCTAAACCCTCCCCGTCCCCTAACCCTAACCCTAGCCCGAACCCTAACCCTAACCCTTCCCCGAAGCCTTCCCCTCACCCGTCCCCTAATCCTAACCCGTATGCTCACACTAACCCGCGCCCTCACACATACGCTCCCCCTAAAGCGTTGTCGTACCCTCACCTGGACCCTAAAACGTCCCCATCCCCTAACCCTAACCCTAGCCCGAACCCTAACCATAAAAATTCCCCGAAGCCTTCCCCTCACCCGTCCCTAATCCTAACCCGTACGCTCACACTAACCCACGCCCTCACACGTACGCTCCCCCTAAACCGCTGTCGTACCCTCAACTGGACACGAAACCGTCCCCGTCCCCTAACCCTAACCCTAGCCCGAAACCTAACCCTAACCCTTCCCCTGACCCGTCCCCTAATCCTAACACGTACGCTCACACTAACCCGCGCCCTCACACGTACGCTCCCCCTAAAGCGTTCTCGTACCCTCACCTGGACCCTAAACCGTCCCCGTCCTCGAACCCTAATCCTAGCCGAACCCTAACCCTAACCCTTCCCGGAAGCCTTCCCCTCACCCGTCCCCTAATCCTAACCCGTACTCTCACACTAACCCACGCCCTCACACGTACGCTCCCCCTAAACCGTTGTCGTACCCTCACCTGGACACTAAACGGTCTCCATCCCCTAACCCTAACCCTAGCCCGAACCCTAACCCTAACCCTTCCCCGAAGCCTTCTCCTCACCCGTCCCCTAATCCTAACCCATACGCTCACACTAACCTGCGCCCTCACACATACGCTCCCCCTAAAGCGTTGTCCTACCCTCACCTGGACCCTAAACCGCCTCCGTCCCCTAACCCTAATCCTAGCCAGAACCCTAACCCTAACCGTTCCCCGAAGCCTTCCCCTCAACCGTCCCCTAATCGTAACCCGTACGCTCACACTAACCCATGCCCTCACACGTTAGCTCCCCCTAAACCATGGTCGTACCCTCAGCTGGACCCTAAACCGTCCTTGTCCCCTAACCCTAACCCTAGCCCGAACCGTAACCCTAACACTTCCCCGAAGCCTTCCCCTCACCCGTCCCCTAATCCTAACCCGTACGCTCACACTAACCCGCGCCCTCACACGTACGCTCCCCCTAAACTGTTGTCGTACCCTCACCTGGACCCTAAACCGTCCCCGTCCCCTAACCCTAACCCTAGCCCGAACCCTATCCCTAAAACATCCCTGAAGCCTTCCCCTCACCCGTCCCCTAACCCTAACCCGTACGCTCACACTAACCCGCGCCCTCACACGTATTCTCCCCCTAAACCGTTGTCGTACCCTCACCTGGACCCTAAACCGTCCCCTTCCCCTAACCCTAACCCTAGCCCGAACCCTAACCCTAACCCTTCCCCGAAGCCTTCCCCTCATCCGTCCCCTAATACTAACCTGTACGCTAACAGTAACCCGCGCCCTCACACGTACGCTCCCCCTAAAGCTTTGTCGTACCCTCACCTGGACCCTAAACCGTCCCCGTCCCCTAACACTAAACCTAGCCCGAACCATAACCCTAACACTTCCCCGAAGCCTTCCCCTCACCCGTCCCCTAATCCTAACCCGTACGCTCACACTAACCCGCGCCCTCACACGTACGCTCCCCCTAAACCGTTGTCGTACCCTCACCTGGACCCTAAACCATCCCTGTCCCCTAACTCTAACCCTAGCCTGAACCCTAACCCTAACCCTTCCCCGAAGCCTTCCCCTCACCCGTCCCCTAATCATAACCCGTACGCTCACACTAACACGCGCCCTCACACGTACGCTCCCCCTAAACTGTTGTCGTACCCTCACCTGGACCCTAAACCGTCCCCATCCCCTAACTCTAACCCTAGCCGAACCCTAACCCTAACCCTTCCCCGAAGCCTTCCCCTCACCCGTCCCCTAATCCTAACCCGTACGCTCACACTAACCCATGCTCTCACACGTACGCTCCCCCTAAACCGTTGTCGTACCCTCACCTGGACCCTAAACCGTCCCCCTACCCTAACCCTAACCCTAGCCCGAACCCTAACCCTAACCCTTCCCCGAAGCCTTCCCCTCACCCACCCCTAATCCTAACCCGTACGCTCACACTAACTCACGCCCTCACACGTACGCTCCCCCTAAAGCGTTGTCGTACCAACACATGAACCCTAAACTGTCCCCGTCCCCTAACCCTAAACCTAGCCTGAACCCTAACCCTAACCCTTCCCCGAAGCCTTCCCCTCACCCGTCCCCTAATCCTAACCCGTACGCTCACACTAACACGCGCCCTCACACGTTCGCTCCCCCTAAACCTCTCACGTACCCTCACCTGGACCCTAAACCGTCCCCGTCCCCTAACCCTAACCCTAGCCTGAACCCTAACCCTAACACTTCCCCGAAGCCTTCCCCTCACCCCTCCCCTAATCCTAACCAGTACGCTCACACTAACCCGCGCCCTCACACATACGCTCCCCCTAAACCATTGTCGTACCCTCTCCTGGACCCTAAACCGTCCACGTCCCCTAACCCTAACCCTAGCCCGAAACCTAACCCTAACCCTTCCCCAAAGTCTTCCCCTAACCCGTCCCCTAATCCTAACCTGTACGCTCACACTAACCCGCGCCCTCAAAAGTACGCTCCCCCTAAAGCGTTGTCGTACCCTCACGTGGAACCTAAACCTTTCCCGTACCCTAACCCTAAACCTAGCCCAAATCCTAACCCTAACACTTCCCCGAAGCCTTCCTCTCACCCGTCCCCTAATCCTAACCCGTACGCTCACACTAACCCAGGACCTCACATGTACGCTGCCCCTAAAGCGTTGTCGTACCCTCACCTGGACCCTAAACCGTCCCCGTCCCCTAACCGTAACCCTAGCCCGAACCCTAAAGCTAACCCTTCCCCGAAGCCTTCCCCTCACCCGTCCCCTAATCCTAACCCGTACGCTCACACTAACCCGCGCCCTCACACGTACGCTCCCCCTTAACCGTTGTCGTACCCTCACCTGGACCCTAAACCGTCCCCGTCCCATAACCCTAACCCTAGCCCGAACCCTAACCCTAACCCTTCCCTGAAGCCTTCCCCTCAACCGTCCCCTAATCCTAACCCGTACGCTCACACTAACTCACGCCCTCACACGTACGCTCCCCCTAAACCGTTGTCGTACCCTCACCTGGACAGTAAATCGTCCCCGTCCCCTAACCCTAACCCTAGCCCGAACCCTAACCCTAAACTTTCCACGAAGCCTTCCCCTCACCTGTCCCCTAATCCTAACCCGTACGCTCATACTAACCCGCACCCTCACACATTTGCTCCCCCTAAAGCGTTGTCGTACCCTAACCTGGACCCTAAACCGTCCCCGTCCCCTAACCCTAACCCTAGCCCGAACCCTAACCCTAACCCTTCCCCGAAGCCTTCCCCTCACCCGTCCCCTAATCCTAACGCGTACGTTCACACTAACCCGCGCCCTCACACGTACGCTCCCCCTAAACCATTGTCGTACCCTCACCTGGACCCTAAACCTTCCCCGTCCCTTAACCCTAACCCTAGCCCGAACCCTAAACCTAACCCTTCCCCGAAGCCTTCCCCTCAGCCGTCCCCTAATCCTAACCCGTACGCTCACATTAACCCGCGCCCTCACACGTACGCTCACCCTAAACTGTTGTCATACCCTCACCTGGACCCTAAACCGTCCCCGTCCCCTAACCCTAACCCTAGCCCAAACCCTAACCCTAACCCTTCCCCGAAGCCTTCCCCTCACCCTTCCCCTAATGCTAACCCGTACGCTCACACTAACCTGCGCCCTCACACGTACGCTCCCCCTAAACCGTTGTCGTACACTCACCTGGACCCTAAACCATCCCCATCCCCTAACCCTAACACTAGCCCGAACCCTAACCCTAACACTTCCCCGAAGCCTTCCCCTCACCCGTCCCCTAACCCTAACCCGTACACTCACACTAACCCGCGCCCTTACACGTATTCCCCCCTAAACCGTTGTCGTACACACACCTGGATCCTAAACCGTCCCCTTCGCCTAACCCTAACCCTAGCCCGAACCCTAACCCTAACCCTTCCCCGAAGCCTTCCCCTAACCCGTCCCCTAATCCTAACCCGTACGCTCACACTAACCCGCGCCCGCAAAAGTACGCTCCCCCTAAAGCGTTGTCATACCCTCACCTGGACCCTAAACTGTTCCCATCCCCTAACCCTAAACCTAGCCCGAATCCTAACCCTAACCCTTCCCCGAAGCCTTCCCCTCACCCGTCCCCTAATCCTAACCCGTACGCTCACCCTAACCCGCGCCCTCACATGTACGCTCCCCCTAAAGCGTTGTCGTACCCTCACCTGGACCCTAAACCGTCCCCGTCCCCTAACCCTAACCCTAGCCGGAACCCTAACCCTAACCCTTCACCGAAGCCTTCCCCTCTCCGGTCCCCTACTCCTAACCCGTACGCTCACACTAACCCGCGCCCTCACATGTACACTCCCCCTAAAGCGTTGTCATACACTCACCTGGACCCTAAACCGTCCCCGACCCTAACCTTAACCCTAGCCCTAAGCCTAACGCTAAACCTTCCCCAAAGCCTTCCCATAACCCGTCCCCTAATCCTAACCCGTACGCTCACACTAACCCACGCTCTCACACGTACGCTCCCCGTAAACCGTTGTCGTACCCTCACCTGGACCCTAAACCGTCCCCGTCCCCTAAACCTAAACCTAGCCCGAACCCTATCCATAACCATTCCCCGAAGCCTTCGGTTCACCCATCCCCTAATCCTAACCCGTAAGCTCACACTAACACGTGTCCTCACACGTACGCTCCCCCTAAACCGCTGTCGTACCCACAACTGGACACGAAACCGTCCCCGTCCCCTAACCCTAACCCTAGTAAGAACCGTAACCCTAAGCCTTCCCCGAAGCCTTCCCCTCACCCATCCCCTAATCCTAACCCGTACGCTCACACTAACCCGCGCCCTCACACGTACGCTTCCCCTAAAGCGTTCTAGTACCCTCACCTGGACCCTAAACCGTCCCCGTCCTCTAAACCTAACCCTAGCCGAACCCTAACCCTAACCCTTCCCGGAAGCCTTCCCCTCACCCGTCGCCTAATCCTAACCCGTACTCTCACACTAACCCACGCCCTCACACTTACGCTCCCCCTAAACTGTTGTCGTACCCTCACCTGGACACTAAACCGTCTCCGTCCCCTAACCCTAACCCTAGCCCGAACCCTAACCCTAACACTTCCCCGAAGCCTTCTCCTCACCCGTCCCCTAATCCTAACCCATACGCTCACACTAACCTGCGCCCTCACACATACGCTCCCCCTAAAGCGTTGTCCTACCCTCACCTGGACCCTAAACCGCCTCCGTCCCCTAACCCTAATCCTAGCCCGAACCCTAACCCTAATCGTTCCCCGAAGCCTTCCCCTCACCCGTCCCCTAATCGTAACCCGTACGCTCACACTAACCCGTGCCCTCACACGTACGCTACCCCTAAACCGTTGTCTTACCCTCACCTTGACCCTAAACCGTCCCGGTCCCCTAACCCTAACCCTAGCCCGAACCCTATCCCTAACACATCCCTGAAGCCTTCCCCTCACCCGTCCCCTAATCCTAACCCGTACGCTCACACTAACACGCGCCCTCACACGTACACTGCCCCTAAAGCGTTGTCGTACCCTCACATGGACCCTAAACCGTCCCCAACCCCTAAACCTAACCCTAGCCCGAACCCTAACCCTAAACCTTCCCCGAAGCCTTCCCCTCACCCGTCCCCTAATCCTAACCCGTACGCTCACACTAACCCGCGTCCTCACACGTACGCTCCCCCTAAACCGTTGTCGTTCCCTCATGTGGATCCTAAACAGTCCCCGTCCCATAACCCTAACCCTAGCCCGAAAGATAACACTAACCCTTCTCTGAAGCCTTCCCGTCACCCGTCCACTAATCCTAACCCGTACGCTGACACTAACCCACGCCCTCACACGTACGCTCCCCCTAAACCGTTGTCATACCCTCACCTGGACCCTAAACCGTCCCCGTGCCCTAACCCTATCCCTAGCCCGAACCCTAACCCTAAACCTTCCCCTCACCCGTCCCCTAATCCTAACCCGTACGCTCACACTAACCCGCGCCTCACACGTACGCTCCCCCTAAACCATTGTCGTACCCTCACCTGGACCCTATACATCCCCGTCCCCTAACCCTAACCCTAGCCCGAACCCTAACCCTAACCCTTCCCCGAAGCCTTCCCCTCACCCGTCCCCTAATCCTTACTTGTAGGCTCACACTAACCCACGCCCTCACACGTACGCTCACCCTAAAGCATTGTCGTACCCTCACCTGGACCCTAAACCCTCCCCGTCACCTAACAGTAACCCTAGCGCGAACCCTAACCCTAACCCTTCCCGTCACCCGTCCCCTAATCCTAAACCATACGCTCACACTGACCCGCACCCTCACACGTACGCTCCCCCTAAACCGCTGTAATACCCTCACCTGGACCCTAAACCATCCCCGTCCCCTAATCCTAACCCTAGCCCGAACCCTATCCCTAACCATTCCCCGAAGCCTTCCCCTCACCCGTCCCCTAATCCTAACCCGTACGCTCACACTAACACGCGCCCTCACACGTACGCTCCCCCTAAACCATTGTCGTACCCTCACCTCGACCCTAAACCTTCCCCGTCCCCTACCCCTAACCCTAGCCAAAACGCTAACCCTGACTCTTCCCCGAAACCTTCCCCTCAACCGTCCCCTAATCCTAACCCGTACGCTCACACTAACCCGCGCCCTCACACGTACGCTCCCCCTAAACCGTTGTCGTACCCTCACCTGGACCCTAAACCGTCCCCGTCCTCTAATCCTAACCCTAGCCCGAACCCTAACACTAACCATTCCCCGAAATCTTCTCCTCACCCGTCCCCAAATCCTAACCCGTACGCTGAAACTAAACCACGCCCTCACACGTACTCTCCCCTTAAAGCGTTGTCGTACCCTCACCTGGACCCTAAACCGTCCCCGTCCCCTAACCCTAACCCTAGCCCGAACTCTAACCCTAACCTTTCCCCAAAGCCTTCCCCTAACCCGTCCCCTAATCCTAACCCGTACGCTCACACTAACCCGTGCCCTCGCATGTACGCTCCCCCTAAACCGTTGTCGTACCCTCACCTGGACCCTAAACCGTCCCCGTCCCCTAACCCTAACCCTAACCAGAACCCTATCCCTAACCCTTCCCCGAAGCCTTCCCCTCACCCGTCCCCTAATCCTAACCCGTTCGCTCACACTAACACGCGCCCTCACACGTACGCTCCCCCTAAACCATTGTCGTACCCTCACCTGGACCCTAAACCATCCCCGTCCCCTAACCCTAACCCTAGCCCGAACCCTATCCCTAACCATTCCCCGAAGCCTTCCCCTCACCCGTCCCCTAATCCTAACCCGTTCGCTCACACTAACACGCGCCCTCACACGTATGCTCCCCCTAAACCATTGTCGTACCCTCACCTGGACCCTAAACCATCCCCGTCCCCTAACCCTAACCCTAGCCCGAACCGTATCCCTAACCATTCCCCGAAACCATCCCCTCACCCATCCTCTAATCCTAACCTGTACTTTCACACTAACCCGCGCCCTTACACGTACGCTCCCCCTAAACCGTTTTCGTACCCTCACCTGGACCCTATACATCCCCGTCCCCTAACCCTAACCCTAGCCCGAACCCTCACCCTAACCCTTCCCCGAAGCCTTCCCCTCACCCGTCCCCTATTCCTAACCCGTAGGCTCACACTAACCCGCGCCCTCACACGTACGCTCACCCTAAAGCATTCTCGTACCCTCACCTGGACCCTAAACGCTCCCCGTCACCTAACCCTAACCCTAGTCCGAACCCTAACCCTAACCCTTCCCCGAAGCCTTCCCCTCACCCGTCCCCTAATCCTAACCCATATGCTCACACTGACCCGCGCCCTCACACGTACGCTCCCCCTAAACCGCTGTAATACCCTCACCTGGACCCTAAACCATCCCCGTCCCCTAATCCTAACCCTAGCCCGAACCCTAACCCTAACACTTCCCCAAAGCCTTCCCCTCACCCGTATCCTAATCCTAACCCGTACGCTCACACTAACCCGCACCCTCACACGTACGCTCCCCCTAAAGCGTTGTCGTACCCTCACCTGGACCCTAAACCGTCCCCATCCCGTAACCCTAACCCTAGCCCGAACCCTAACCCTAACCCTTCCCCGAAGCCTTCCCCTCACCCGTCCCCTAATCCTAACCCGAACGCTCACACTAACCCACGCCCTCACACGTACGCACCCCCTAAACCGTTGTCGTACCTTCACTTGGACCCTAAACCGTCCCCATCCCTTAACCCTAACACTACCGAAACCCTAACCCTAACCCGTCCCCGAAGCCTTCCCCTCAACCATCCCCTAATCCTAACCCGTACGCTCACACTAACCCACGCCCTCACACGTACACTCCCCCTAAACCGTTGTCGTACCCTCACCTGGACCCTAAACCGACCCCGTCCCCTAACCCTAACCCTAGCCCGAACCCTAACCCTAACACTTTCCCGAAGCCTTCCCCTCACCGGTCCCCTAATCCTAACCCGTACGCTCACTCTAACATGTGCCCTCACACGTACGATCCCCATAAACCGTTGTCGTACCCTCACCTGGACCCTGAACCGTCCCCGTCCGTTAACCCTAACCCTAGCCCGAACCCTAAACCTAACCCTTCCCCGAAGCCTTCCCCTCACCCGTCCCCTAATCTTAACCCGTACGCTCACACTAACACACGCCCTCACACGTACGCTCCCCCTAAACCGCTGTCGTACCCTCATCTGGACCCGAAACCGTCCCCGTCCCCTAACCCTAACCCTAGGCCGAACCCTAACCCTAACCCTTCCCCGAAGCCTTCCCCTCACCCGTCTCCTAATCCTAACCCGAACGCTCACACTAACCCGCGCCCTCACACGTACGCTCCACCTAAACCGCTGTCGTACCCTCAACTGGACCCGAAACCGTCCCCGTACCCTAACCCTAACGCTAGCCCGAACCCTAACCCTAACACTTCCCCAAAGCCTTCCCCTCACCCGTCCCCTAATCCTAACCCGTAAGCTCACACTAACCCGTGCCCTCACACGTACGCTCCCCCTAAACCATTGTCGTACCCTCACCTGGGCCCTAAACTTTCCCCGTCCCCTAACCCTAACCCTAGCCCGAACCCTAACCCTAAAACTTCCCCGAAGCCTTCCCCTCACCCGTCCCCTAATCCTAACCCGTACGCTCACACTAACCCACGCCCTCACACGTACGCTCCCCCTAAACCGTTGTCGTACCCTCACCTGGACCCTAAACCGTCCCCGTCACCTAACCCTAACCCTAGCCCGAACCCTAACCCTAACCCTTCCCCGAAGCTTTCCACTCACCCGTCCCTTAATCCTAACCCGTACGCTCACACTTACCCGCGCCTTCACACGTACGCTCCCCCTAAACCGTTGTCGTACCCTCACCTGGACCCTAAACCGTCCCCGTCCCCTAACCCTAACCCTAGCCCGAACCCTAACACTAACCCTTCCCCGAAGCCTTCCCCTCACCCGTCCCCTAATCCTAACCCGTACGCTCACACTAACCCACGCCCTCACACGTACGCTCCCCCTAAACCGTTGTCGTACCCTCACCTGGACCCGAACCCGTCCCCGTCCCCTAACCCTAACCCTAGCCCAAACCCTATCCATAACCCTTTTCCGAAGCCTTCCCCTCACCCCTCCCCTAATCCTAACACGTATGCTCACACTAATCCACGCCCTCACATGTACGCTCCCCCTAAAGTGTTGTCGTACCCTCACCTGGACCCTAAAACGTCCCCGTCCCCTAACCCTAACCCTAGCACGAACCCTAACCCTAACCCTTCCCCGAAGCCTTCCCCTCAACCGTCCCTAATCCTAACCTGTACGCTCACACTATCCAGCCCGCTCACACGTACGCTCCACCTAAACCGTTGTCGTACCCTCACCTGGACCCTAAACCGTCCCCGTCCCCTAACCCTAACCCTAGCCAGAACCCTAACACTAACCCTTCCCCGAAGCCTTCCCATCACCCGTCCCCTAATCCTATCCCGTACGCTCACACTAACACGCGCCCTCACACATACGCTCCCCCTAAAGTGTTGTCTTACCCTCACCTGGACCTTAAACCGTCCCCGTCCCCTAACCCTAACCGTTCCCCGAAGCCTTCCCCTCACCCGTCCCCTAATCCTAACCCGTACGCTCACACTATCCAGCCCGCTCACTCGTACGCTGCCCCTAAACCGTTGTCGTACCCTCACCTGGACCCTAAACCGTCCCCGTTCCCTAACCCTAACCCTAGCCCGAACCCTAACCCTAACCCTTCCCCGAAGCCTTCCCCTCACCCGTCTCCTAATCCTAACCCGTACGCTCACATAACCCACGCCCTCACACGTACGCTCCCCCTAAAACGTTGTCGTACCTTCACCTGGACCCTAAACCGTCCCCGTCCCCTAACCCTAACCCTAGCCCGAACCCTAACCCTAACCCTTCCCCGAAGCCTTCCCCTCACCCGTCTCCTAATCCTAACCCGAACGCTCACACTAAACCGCGCCCTCACACGTACGCTCCACCTAAACCGCTGTCGTACCCTCAACTGGACCCGAAACTGTCCCCGTACCCTAACCCTAACCCTAGCCCGAACGCTAACCCTAACACTTCCCCAAAGCCTTCCTCTCACCCGTCCCCTAATCCTAACCAGTAAGCTCACACTAACCCGTGCCCTCACACGTACGCTCCCCCTAAACCATTGTCGTACCCTCACCTGGGCCCTAAACCTTCCCCGTCCCCTAAGCCTAACCCTAGCCCGAACCATAACCCTAAAACTTCCCCGAAGCCTTCCCCTCACCCGTCCCCTAATCCTAACCCGTACGCTCACACTAACCCACGCCCTCACACGTACGCTCCCCCTAAACCGTTGTCGTACCCTCACTTGGACCCTAAACCGTCCCCGTCACCTAACCCTAACCCTAGCCCGAACCCTAACCCTAACCCTTCCCCTAAGCTTTCCCCTCATCCGTCCCTTAATCCTAACCCGTACGCTCACACTTACCCGCGCCTTCACACGTACGCTCCCCCTAAACCGTTGTCGTACCCTCACCTGGACCCTAAACCGTCCCGGTCCCCTAACCCTAACCCTAGCCCGAACCCTAACACTAACCCTTCCCCGAAGCCTTCCCCTCACCCGTCCCCTAATCCTAACCCGTACGCTCACACTAACCCGCGCCCTCACACGTACGCTCCCCCTAAACCGTTGTCGTACCCTCACCTGGACCCGAAACAGTCCCCGTCCCCTAACCCTAACCCTAGTCCAAACCCTATCCATAACCCTTTTCCGAAGCCTTCCCCTCACCTGTCCCCTAATCCTAACACGTATGCTCACACTAACCCGCGCCCTCACACGTACGCTCCCCCTAAACCGTTGTCGTACCCTCACCTGGACCCTAAACCGTCCCCGTCGCCTAACCCTAACCCTAGCCAGAACCCTAACACTAACCCTTCCCCGAAGCCTTCCCATCACCCGTCCCCTAATCCTATCCCGTACGCTCACACTAACACGCGCCCTCACACATACGCTCCCCCTAAAGTGTTGTCTTACCCTCACCTGGACTTTAAACCGTCCCCGTCCCCTAAACCTAACCCTTCCCCGAAGCATTCTCCTCACCCGTCCCCTAATCCTAACCCGTACGCTCACACTATCCAGCCCGCTCACTCGTACGCTGCCCCTAAACCGTTGTCGTACCCTCACCTGGACCCTAAACCGTCCCCGTCCCCTAACCCTAACCCTAGGCCGAACCCTAAACCTAACCCTTCCCCAAAGCCTTCCCCTAACTCGTCCCCTAATCCTAACCCGTACGCTCACACTAACCCGCGCCCTCACACGTACGCTCCCCCTAAACCATTGTCGTACCCTCACCTGGACCCTAAACCGTCCCCGTCCCCTAACCTAACCCTAGCCCGAACCCTAACCCTAACACTTCCCCGAAGCCTTCCCCTCACCCGTCCCCTAATCCTAACCCGTACGCTCACACTAACCCACACTCTCACACGTACGCTCCCCCTAAACCGTTGTCATACCCTCACCTGGACCCTATACCGTCCCCGTCCCCTAACCCTAACCCTAGCCCTAACCCTAACCCTAACCCTTCCCCGAAGCCTTCCCCTCACCCGTCCCCTAATCCTAACCCGTACGCTTACACTAACCTGCACCCTCACATGTACGCTCCCCTTAATCCGTTGTCGTACCATTACCTGGACCCTACACTGTCCACGTCCCCTAACCCTAACCCTAGCCCGAACCCTAACCCTGACATTTCCCCGAAATCTTCCCCTCACCCGTTTCCTAATCCTAACCGGTACGCTCACACTAACCCGCGCCCTCACACGTACGCTCCCCCTATAGCGTTGGCGTACCCTCACCTGGACCCTAAACCGTCCCCATCCCCTAACCCTAACCCTAGCCAGAACCCTAAACCTAACCTTTCCCCAAAACCTTCCCCTAACCCGTCCCCTATTCCTAACCCGTACGCTCACACTAACCCGCGCCCTCACACGTACTCTCCCCCTAAACCGTTGTGGTACCCTCACCTGGAACCTAAACCGTCCCCGTCCCCTAACCCTAACCCTAGCGCAAACACTATCCATAACCCTTTTCCGAAGCCTTCCCCTCACCCGTCCCCTAATTCTAACCCGTACGCTCACACTAAACCGTGCCCTCACACGTACGCTCCCACTAAACCGCTGTAGTACCCTCAACTGGACCCGAAAATGTCCCCGTCCCCTAACCCTAACCCTATCCCGAACCCTAACCCTAACCCTTCCCCGAAGCCTTTCCCTCACCCGTCCCCTAATCCTAACCCGTACGCTCACACTAACCCGCGCCCTCACACGTAAGCTCCCCCTAAACCGTTGTCGTACCCTCACCTGGAACCTAAACCCTCCCCGTCCCCTAACCCTAACCCTAGCCCGAACCCTAACCCTAACCCTTCCCCGAAGCCTTCCCCTCACCCGTCCCCTAATCCTAACCCGTATGCTCACACTAACCCGCGCCCTCACACATACGCTCCCCCTAAAGCGTTGTCGTACCCTCACCTGGACCCTAAAACGTCCCCATCCCCTAACCCTAACCCTAGCCCGAACCCTAACCATAAAAATTCCCCGAAGCCTTCCCCTCACCCGTCCCTAATCCTAACCCGTACGCTCACACTAACCCACGCCCTCACACGTACGCTCCCCCTAAACCGCTGTCGTACCCTCAACTGGACACGAAACCGTCCCCGTCCCCTAACCCTAACCCTAGCCCGAAACCTAACCCTAACCCTTCCCCTGACCCGTCCCCTAATCCTAACACGTACGCTCACACTAACCCGCGCCCTCACACGTACGCTCCCCCTAAAGCGTTCTCGTACCCTCACGTGGACCCTAAACCGTCCCCGTCCTCGAACCCTAATCCTAGCCGAACCCTAACCCTAACCCTTCCCGGAAGCCTTCCCCTCACCCGTCCCCTAATCCTAACCCGTACTCTCACACTAACCCACGCCCTCACACGTACGCTCCCCCTAAACCGTTGTCGTACCCTCACCTGGACACTAAACGGTCTCCATCCCCTAACCCTAACCCTAGCCCGAACCCTAACCCTAACCCTTCCCCGAAGCCTTCTCCTCACCCGTCCCCTAATCCTAACCCATACGCTCACACTAACCTGCGCCCTCACACATACGCTCCCCCTAAAGCGTTGTCCTACCCTCACCTGGACCCTAAACCGCCTCCGTCCCCTAACCCTAATCCTAGCCAGAACCCTAACCCTTACCGTTCCCCGAAGCCTTCCCCTCAACCGTCCCCTAATCGTAACCCGTACGCTCACACTAACCCATGCCCTCACACGTTAGCTCCCCCTAAACCATGGTCGTACCCTCAGCTGGACCCTAAACCGTCCTTGTCCCCTAACCCTAACCCTAGCCCGAACCGTAACCCTAACACTTCCCCGAAGCCTTCCCCTCACCCGTCCCCTAATCCTAACCCGTACGCTCACACTAACCCGCGCCCTCACACGTACGCTCCCCCTAAACTGTTGTCGTACCCTCACCTGGACCCTAAACCGTCCCCATCCCCTAACCCTAACCCTAGCCCGAACCCTATCCCTAAAACATCCCTGAAGCCTTCCCCTCACCCGTCCCCTAACCCTAACCCGTACGCTCACACTAACCCGCGCCCTCACACGTATTCTCCCCCTAAACCGTTGTCGTACCCTCACCTGGACCCTAAACCGTGCCCTTCCCCTAACCCTAACCCTAGCCCGAACCCTAGCCCTAACCCTTCCCCGAAGCCTTCCCCTCACCCGTCCCCTAATATTAACCTGTACGCTAACACTAACCCGCGCCCTAACACGTACGCTCCCCCTAAACCGTTGTCGTACCCTCACCTGGACCCTAAACCGTCCCCGTCCCCTAACCCTAACACTAGCCCGAACACTATCCCTAACCCTTCCCCGAAGCCTTCTCCTCACCGTCCCCTAATCCTAAACCATACGCTCACACTAACCCGCGCCCTCACACGTACCCTCCCCCTAAACCGCTGTCGTAGCCTCAACTGGACCCAAAACCGTCCCCGTCCCCTAACCCTAACCCTAGCCCGAACCCTAACCCTAAGCCTTGCCCGAAGCCTTCCCCTCACCCGTCCCCTAATCCTAACCCGTACGCTCACACTAACCCGTGCTCTCACACGTACGCTCCCCCTAAACCATTGTCGTACCCTCACCTGGACCCTAAACCGTCCCCCTACCCTAACCCTAACCCTAGCCCGAACCCTAACCCTAACCCTTCCCCGAAGCCTTCCCCTCACCCACCCCTAATCCTAACCCGTACGCTCACACTAACTCACGCCCTCACACGTACGCTCCCCCTAAAGCGTTGTCGTACCCTCACATGGACCCTAAACTGTCCCCGTCCCCTAACCCTAACCCTAGCCTGAATCCTAACCCTAACCCTTCCCCGAAGCCTTCCCGTCACCCGTCACCTAATCCTAACCCGTACGCTCACAATAACACGCGCCCTCACACGTTCGCTCCCCCTAAACCTCTGACGTACCCTCACCTGGACCCTAAACCGTCCCCGTCCCCTAACCCTAACCCTAGCCCGAACCTTAACCCTAACACTTCCCCGAAGCCTTCCCCTCACCCGTCCCCTAATCCTAACCAGTACACTCACACTAACCCGCGCCCTCACACGTACGCTCCCCCTAAACCATTGTCGTACCCTCTCCTGGACCCTAAACCGTCCCCGTCCCCTAAAACTAACCCTAGCCCGAACCCTATCCATAACCATTCCCCAAAGCCTTCGGTTCACCCATCCCCTAATCCTAACCCGTAAGCTCACACTAACCCGCGCCCTCACACGTACGCTCCCCCTAAACCGCTGTCGTACCCACAACTGGACACGAAACCGTCCCCGTCCACTAACCCTAACCCTAGCCTGAACCGTAACCCTAACCCTTCCCCGAAGCCTTCCCCTCACCCGTCCCCTAATCCTAACCCGTACGCTCACACTAACCCGCGCTCTCACACGTACGCTTCCCCTAAAGCGTTCTAGTACCCTCACCTGGACCCTAAACCGTCCCCGTCCTCTAAACCTAACCCTAGCCGAACCCTAACCCTAACACTTCCTGGAAGCCTTCCCCTCACCCGTCCCCTAATCCTAACCCGTACTCTCACACTAACCCACGCCCTCACACGTACGCTCCCCCTAAACTGTTGTCGTACCCTCACCTGGACACTAAACCGTCTCCGTCCCCTAACCCTAACCCTAGCCCGAACCCTAACCCTAACCCTTCCCCGAAGCCTTCTCCTCACCCGTCCCCTAATCCTAACCCATACGCTCACACTAACCCGCGCCCTCACACATACGCTCCCCCTAAAGCCCTGTCCTACCCTCACCTGGACCCTAAACCGCCTCCGTCCCCTAACCCTAATCCTAGCCCGAACCCTAAACCTAATCGTTCCCCGAAGCCTTCCCCTCACCCGTCCCCTAATCGTAACCCGTACGCTCACACTAACCCATGCCCTCACACGTAAGCTCCGCCTAAACTGCTGACGTACCCTCACCTGAATCCTAAACCGTCCCCATCCCCTAACCCTAACCCTAGCCCGAACCCTAACCCTAACCCTTCCCCGAAGCCTTCCCCTCACCCGTCCCCTAATCCTAACAAGTAAGCTCACACTAACCCGCACCCTCACACGTTAGCTCCCCCTAAACCATGGTCGTACCCTCACCTGGACCCTAAACCGTCCCCGTCCCCTAACCCTAACCCTAGCCCGAACCGTAACCCTAACCCTTCCCCGAAGCCTTCCCCTCACCCGTCCCCTAATCCTAACCCGTACGATAACACTAACCCGTGCCCTCACACGTACGCTACCCCTAAACCGTTGTCTTACCCTCACCTGGACCCTAAACCGTCCCCGTCCCCTAACCCTAACCCTAGCCCGAACCCTATCCCTAAAACATCCCTGAAGCCTTCCCCTCACCCGTCCCCTAATCCTAACCCGTACGCTCACACTAACACGCGCCCTCACACGTACGCTGCCCCTAAACAGTTGTCGTACCCTCACATGGACCCTAAACCGTCCCCAACCCCTAACCCTAACCCTAGCCCGAACCCTAACCCTAACCCTTCCCCGAAGCCTTCCCCTCACCCGTCCCCTAATCCTAACCCGTACGTTCACACTAACCCGCGTCCTCACACGTACGCTCCCCCTAAACTGTTGTCGTTCCCTCATCTGGATCCTAAACCGTCCCCGTCCCATAACCCTAACCCTAGCCCGAAAGATAACACTAACCCTTCTCTGAAGCCTTCCCGTCACACGTCCACTAATCCTAACCCGTACGCTCACACTAACCCACGCCCTCACACGTACGCTCCCCATAAACCGTTGTCGTACCCTCACCTGGACCCTAAACCGTCCCCGTGCCCTAACCCTATCCCTAGCCCGAACCCTAACCCTAAACCTTCCCCTCACCCGTCCCCTAATCCTAACCCGTACGCTCACACTAACCCGCGCCTCACACGTACGCTCCCCCTAAACCGTTGTCGTACCCTCACCTGGACCCTATACATCCCCGTCCCCTAACCCTAACCCTACCCCGAACCCTAACCCTAACCCTTCCCCGAAGCCTTCCCCTCACCCGTCCTCTAATCCTTACTCGTAGGCTCACACTAACCCACGCCCTCACACGTACGCTCACCCTAAAGCGTTGTCGTACCCTCACCTGGACCCTAAACCCTCCCCATCACCTAACACTAACCCTAGTGCGAACCCTAACCCTAACCCTTCCCGTCACCCGTCCCCTAATCCTAAACCATACGCACACACTGACCCGCGCCCTCACACGTACGCTCCCCCTAAACCGCTGTAATACCTCACCTGGACCCTAAACCATCCCCGTCCCCTAATCCTAACCCTAGCCCGAACCCAATCCCTAAGCATTCCCCGAAGCCTTCCCCTCACCCGTCCCCTAATCCTAACCCGTACGCTCACACTAACACGCGCCCTCACACGTACGCTCCCCCTAAACCATTGTCTTACCCTCACCTCGACCCTAAACCGTCCCCGTCCCCTACCCCTAACCCTAGCCAAAACGCTAACCCTGACTCTTCCCCGAAACCTTCCCCTCAACCGTCCCCTAATCCTAACCCGTACGCTCACACTAACCCGCGCCCTCACACGTACGCTCCCCCTAAACCGTTGTCGTACCCTCACCTGGACCCTAAACCGTCCCCGTCCCCTAACCCTAACCCTAGCCCGAACCCTAACCCTAACCCTTCCCCGAAATCTTCTCCTCACCCGTCCCCAAATCCTAACCCGTACGCTCACACTAAACCACGCCCTCACACGTACTCTCCCCCTAAAGCGTTGTCGTACCCTCACCTGGACCCTAAACCGTCCCCGTCCCCTAACCCTAACCCTAGCCCGAACTCTAACCCTAACATTTCCCCAAAGCCTTCCCCTAACCCGTCCCCTAATCCTAACCCGTACGCTCACACTAACCCGTGCCCTCACATGTACGCTCCCCCTAAACCGTTGTCGTACCCTCACCTGGACCCTAAACCGTCCCCGTCCCCTAACCCTAACCCTAACCAGAACCCTATCCCTAACCCTTCCCCGAAGCCTTCCCCTCACCCGTCCCCTAATCCTAACCCGTTCGCTCACACTAACATGCGCCCTCACACGTACGCTCCCCCTAAACCACTGTCGTACCCTCCCCTGGACCCTAAACCATCCCCGTCCCCTAACCCTAACCCTAGCCCGAACCCTATCCCTAACCATTCCCCGAAGCCTTCCCCTCACCCGTCCCCTAATCCTAACCCGTACGCTCACACTAACACGCGCCCTCACACGTTCGCTCCCCCTAAACCTCTCACGTACCCTCACCTGGACCCTAAACCGTCCCCGTCCCCTAACCCTAACCCTAGCCTGAACCCTAACCCTAACACTTCCCCGAAGCCTTCCCCTCACCCCTCCCCTAATCCTAACCAGTACGCTCACACTAACCCGCGCCCTCACACATACGCTCCCCCTAAACCATTGTCGTACCCTCTCCTGGACCCTAAACCGTCCACGTCCCCTAACCCTAACCCTAGCCCGAACCCTAACCCTAACCCTTCCCCAAAGTCTTCCCCTAACCCGTCCCCTAATCCTAACCTGTACGCTCACACTAACCCGCGCCCTCAAAAGTACGCTCCCCCTAAAGCGTTGTCGTACCCTCACGTGGAACCTAAAACTTTCCCGTACCCTAACCCTAAACCTAGCCCAAATCCTAACCCTAACACTTCCCCGAAGCCTTCCTCTCACCCGTCCCCTAATCCTAACCCGTACGCTCACACTAACCCAGGACCTCACATGTACGCTGCCCCTAAAGCGTTGTCGTACCCTCACCTGGACCCTAAACCGTCCCCGTCCCCTAACCGTAACCCTAGCCCGAACCCTAAAGCTAACCCTTCCCCGAAGCCTTCCCCTCACCCGTCCCCTAATCCTAACCCGTACGCTCACACTAACCCGCGCCCTCACACGTACGCTCCCCCTTAACCGTTGTCGTACCCTCACCTGGACCCTAAACCGTCCCCGTCCCATAACCCTAACCCTAGCCCGAACCCTAAACCTAACCCTTCCCTGAAGCCTTCCCCTCAACCGTCCCCTAATCCTAACCCGTACGCTCACACTAACTCACGCCCTCACACGTACGCTCCCCCTAAACCGTTGTCGTACCCTCACCTGGACAGTAAATCGTCCCCGTCCCCTAACCCTAACCCTAGCCCGAACCCTAACCCTAAACTTTCCACGAAGCCTTCCCCTCACCTGTCCCCTAATCCTAACCCGTACGCTCATACTAACCCGCACCCTCATACATTTGCTCCCCCTAAAGCGTTGTCGTACCCTAACCTGGACCCTAAACCGTCCCCGTCCCCTAACCCTAACCCTAGCCCGAACCCTAACCCTAACCCTTCCCCGAAGCCTTCCCCTCACCCGTCCCCTAATCCTAACGCGTACGTTCACACTAACCCGCGCCCTCACACGTACGCTCCCCCTAAACCATTGTCGTACCCTCACCTGGACCCTAAACCTTCCCCGTCCCTTAACCCTAACCCTAGCCCGAACCCTAAACCTAACCCTTCCCCGAAGCCTTCCCCTCAGCCGTCCCCTAATCCTAACCCGTACGCTCACATTAACCCGCGCCCTCACACGTACGCTCACCCTAAACTGTTGTCATACCCTCACCTGGACCCTAAACCGTCCCCGTCCCCTAACCCTAACCCTAGCCCAAACCCTAACCCTAACCCTTCCCCGAAGCCTTCCCCTCACCCGTCCCCTAACCCTAACCCGTACACTCACACTAACCCGCGCCCTTACACGTATTCCCCCCTAAACCGTTGTCGTACACACACCTGGATCCTAAACCGTCCCCTTCGCCTAACCCTAACCCTAGCCCGAACCCTAACCCTAACCCTTCCCCGAAGCCTTCCCCTAACCCGTCCCCTAATCCTAACCCGTACGCTCACACTAACCCGCGCCCGCAAAAGTACGCTCCCCCTAAAGCGTTGTCATACCCTCACCTGGACCCTAAACTGTTCCCATCCCCTAACCCTAAACCTAGCCCGAATCCTAACCCTAACCCTTCCCCGAAGCCTTCCCCTCACCCGTCCCCTAATCCTAACCCGTACGCTCACCCTAACACGCGCCCTCACATGTACGCTCCCCCTAAACCGTTGTCGTACCCTCACCTGGACCCTAAACCGTCCCCGTCCCCTAACCCTAACCCTAGCCGGAACCCTAACCCTAACCCTTCACCGAAGCCTTCCCCTCTCCGGTCCCCTACTCCTAACCCGTACGCTCACACTAACCCGCGCCCTCACATGTACACTCCCCCTAAAGCGTTGTCATACACTCACCTGGACCCTAAACCGTCCCCGACCCTAACCTTAACCCTAGCCCTAAGCCTAACGCTAAACCTTCCCCAAAGCCTTCCCATAACCCGTCCCCTAATCCTAACCCGTACGCTCACACTAACCCACGCTCTCACACGTACGCTCCCCGTAAACCGTTGTCGTACCCTCACCTGGACCCTAAACCGTCCCCGTCCCCTAAACCTAAACCTAGCCCGAACCCTATCCATAACCATTCCCCGAAGCCTTCGGTTCACCCATCCCCTAATCCTAACCCGTAAGCTCACACTAACCCGTGTCCTCACACGTACGCTCCCCCTAAACCGCTGTCGTACCCACAACTGGACACGAAACCGTCCCCGTCCCCTAACCCTAACCCTAGTAAGAACCGTAACCCTAAGCCTTCCCCGAAGCCTTCCCCTCACCCATCCCCTAATCCTAACCCGTACGCTCACACTAACCCGCGCCCTCACACGTACACTTCCCCTAAAGCGTTCTAGTACCCTCACCTGGACCCTAAACCGTCCCCGTCCTCTAAACCTAACCCTAGCCGAACCCTAACCCTAACCCTTCCCGGAAGCCTTCCCCTCACCCGTCCCCTAATCCTAACCCGTACTCTCACACTAACCCACGCCCTCACACTTACGCTCCCCCTAAACTGTTGTCGTACCCTCACCTGGACACTAAACCGTCTCCGTCCCCTAACCCTAACCCTAGCCCGAACCCTAACCCTAACACTTCCCCGAAGCCTTCTCCTCACCCGTCCCCTAATCCTAACCCATACGCTCACACTAACCTGCGCCCTCACACATACGCTCCCCCTAAAGCGTTGTCCTACCCTCACCTGGACCCTAAACCGCCTCCGTCCCCTAACCCTAATCCTAGCCCGAACCCTAACCCTAATCGTTCCCCGAAGCCTTCCCCTCACCCGTCCCCTAATCGTAACCCGTACGCTCACACTAACCCGTGCCCTCACACGTACGCTACCCCTAAACCGTTGTCTTACCCTCACCTTGACCCTAAACCGTCCCGGTCCCCTAACCCTAACCCTAGCCCGAACCCTATCCCTAACACATCCCTGAAGCCTTCCCCTCACCCGTCCCCTAATCCTAACCCGTACGCTCACACTAACACGCGCCCTCACACGTACGCTGCCCCTAAACCGTTGTCGTACCCTCACATGGACCCTAAACCGTCCCCAACCCCTAAACCTAACCCTAGCCCGAACCCTAACCCTAAACCTTCCCCGAAGCCTTCCCCTCACCCGTCCCCTAATCCTAACCCGTACGCTCACACTAACCCGCGTCCTCACACGTACGCTCCCCCTAAACCGTTGTCGTTCCCTCATGTGGATCCTAAACAGTCCCCGTCCCATAACCCTAACCCTAGCCCGAAAGATAACACTAACCCTTCTCTGAAGCCTTCCCGTCACCCGTCCACTAATCCTAACCCGTACGCTGACACTAACCCACGCCCTCACATGTACGCTCCCCCTAAACCGTTGTCATACCCTCACCTGGACCCTAAACCGTCCCCGTGCCCTAACCCTATCCCTAGCCCGAACCCTAACCCTAAACCTTCCCCTCACCCGTCCCCTAATCCTAACCCGTACGCTCACACTAACCCGCGCCTCACACGTACGCTCCCCCTAAACCATTGTCGTACCCTCACCTGGACCCTATACATCCCCGTCCCCTAACCCTAACCCTAGCCCGAACCCTAACCCTAACCCTTCCCCGAAGCCTTCCCCTCACCCGTCCCCTAATCCTTACTCGTAGGCTCACACTAACCCACGCCCTCACACGTACGCTCACCCTAAAGCATTGTCGTACCCTCACCTGGACCCTAAACCCTCCCCGTCACCTAACAGTAACCCTAGTGCGAACCCTAACCCTAACCCTTCCCGTCACCCGTCCCCTAATCCTAAACCATACGCTCACACTGACCCGCGCCCTCACACGTACGCTCCCCCTAAACCGCTGTAATACCCTCACCTGGACCCTAAACCATCCCCGTCCCCTAATCCTAACCCTAGCCCGAACCCTATCCCTAACCATTCCCCGAAGCCTTCCACTCACCCGTCCCCTAATCCTAACCCGTACGCTCACACTAACACGCGCCCTCACACGTACGCTCCCCCTAAACCATTGTCGTACCCTCACCTCGACCCTAAACCTTCCCCGTCCCCTACCCCTAACCCTAGCCAAAACGCTAACCCTGACTCTTCCCCGAAACCTTCCCCTCAACCGTCCCCTAATCCTAACCCGTACGCTCACACTAACCCGCGCCCTCACACGTACGCTCCCCCTAAACCGTTGTCGTACCCTCACCTGGACCCTAAACCGTCCCCGTCCTCTAATCCTAACCCTAGCCCGAACCCTAACACTAACCCTTCCCCGAAATCTTCTCCTCACCCGTCCCCAAATCCTAACCCGTACGCTGAAACTAAACCACGCCCTCACACGTACTCTCCCCTTAAAGCGTTGTCGTACCCTCACCTGGACCCTAAACCGTCCCCGTCCCCTAACCCTAACCCTAGCCCGAACTCTAACCCTAACCTTTCCCCAAAGCCTTCCCCTAACCCGTCCCCTAATCCTAACCCGTACGCTCACACTAACCCGTGCCCTCGCATGTACGCTCCCCCTAAACCGTTGTCGTACCCTCACCTGGACCCTAAACCGTCCCCGTCCCCTAACCCTAACCCTAACCAGAACCCTATCCCTAACCCTTCCCCGAAGCCTTCCCCTCACCCGTCCCCTAATCCTAACCCGTTCGCTCACACTAACACGCGCCCTCACACGTACGCTCCCCCTAAACCATTGTCGTACCCTCACCTGGACCCTAAACCATCCCCGTCCCCTAACCCTAACCCTAGCCCGAACCCTATCCCTAACCATTCCCCGAAGCCTTCCCCTCACCCGTCCCCTAATCCTAACCCGTTCGCTCACACTAACACGCGCCCTCACACGTTTGCTCCCCCTAAACCATTGTCGTACCCTCACCTGGACCCTAAACCATCCCCGTCCCCTAACCCTAACCCTAGCCCGAACCGTATCCCTAACCATTCCCCGAAACCATCCCCTCACCCATCCTCTAATCCTAACCTGTACTTTCACACTAACCCGCGCCCTTACACGTACGCTCCCCCTAAACCGTTTTCGTACCCTCACCTGGACCCTATACATCCCCGTCCCCTAACCCTAACCCTAGCCCGAACCCTCACCCTAACCCTTCCCCGAAGCCTTCCCCTCACCCGTCCCCTATTCCTAACCCGTAGGCTCACACTAACCCGCGCCCTCACACGTACGCTCACCCTAAAGCATTCTCGTACCCTCACCTGGACCCTAAACGCTCCCCGTCACCTAACCCTAACCCTAGTCCGAACCCTAACCCTAACCCTTCCCCGAAGCCTTCCCCTCACCCGTCCCCTAATCCTAACCCATATGCTCACACTGACCCGCGCCCTCACACGTACGCTCCCCCTAAACCGCTGTAATACCCTCACCTGGACCCTAAACCATCCCCGTCCCCTAATCCTAACCCTAGCCCGAACCCTAACCCTAACACTTCCCCAAAGCCTTCCCCTCACCCGTATCCTAATCCTAACCCGTACGCTCACACTAACCCGCACCCTCACACGTACGCTCCCCCTAAAGCGTTGTCGTACCCTCACCTGGACCCTAAACCGTCCCCATCCCGTAACCCTAACCCTAGCCCGAACCCTAACCCTAACCCTTCCCCGAAGCCTTCCCCTCACCCGTCCCCTAATCCTAACCCGAATGCTCACACTAACCCACGCCCTCACACGTACGCACCCCCTAAACCGTTGTCGTACCTTCACTTGGACCCTAAACCGTCCCCATCCCTTAACCCTAACACTACCGAAACCCTAACCCTAACCCGTCCCCGAAGCCTTCCCCTCAACCATCCCCTAATCCTAACCCGTACGCTCACACTAACCCACGCCCTCACACGTACACTCCCCCTAAACCGTTGTCGTACCCTCACCTGGACCCTAAACCGTCCCCGTCCCCTAACCCTAACCCTAGCCCGAACCCTAACACTAACCCTTCCCCGAAGCCTTCCCCTCACCCGTCCCCTAATCCTAACCCGTACGCTCACACTAACCCACGCCCTCACACGTACGCTCCCCCTAAACCGTTGTCGTACCCTCACCTGGACCCGAACCCGTCCCCGTCCCCTAACCCTAACCCTAGCCCAAACCCTATCCATAACCCTTTTCCGAAGCCTTCCCCTCACCCCTCCCCTAATCCTAACACGTATGCTCACACTAATCCGCGCCCTCACACGTACGCTCCCCCTAAAGCGTTGTCGTACCCTCACCTGGACCCTAAAACGTCCCCGTCCCCTAACCCTAACCCTAGCACGAACCCTAACCCTAACCCTTCCCCGAAGCCTTCCCCTCAACCGTCCCTAATCCTAACCTGTACGCTCACACTATCCAGCCCGCTCACACGTACGCTCCACCTAAACCGTTGTCGTACCCTCACCTGGACCCTAAACCGTCCCCGTCCCCTAACCCTAACCCTAGCCAGAACCCTAACACTAACCCTTCCCCGAAGCCTTCCCATCACCCGTCCCCTAATCCTATCCCGTACGCTCACACTAACACGCGCCCTCACACATACGCTCCCCCTAAAGTGTTGTCTTACCCTCACCTGGACCTTAAACCGTCCCCGTCCCCTAACCCTAACCGTTCCCCGAAGCCTTCCCCTCACCCGTCCCCTAATCCTAACCCGTACGCTCACACTATCCAGCCCGCTCACTCGTACGCTGCCCCTAAACCGTTGTCGTACCCTCACCTGGACCCTAAAACGTCCCCGTTCCCTAACCCTAACCCTAGCCCGAACCCTAACCCTAACCCTTCCCCGAAGCCTTCCCCTCACCCGTCTCCTAATCCTAACCCGTACGCTCACATAACCCACGCCCTCACACGTACGCTCCCCCTAAAACGTTGTCGTACCTTCACCTGGACCCTAAACCGTCCCCGTCCCCTAACCCTAACCCTAGCCCGAACCCTAACCCTAACCCTTCCCCGAAGCCTTCCCCTCACCCGTCTCCTAATCCTAACCCGAACGCTCACACTAAACCGCGCCCTCACACGTACGCTCCACCTAAACCGCTGTCGTACCCTCAACTGGACCCGAAACTGTCCCCGTACCCTAACCCTAACCCTAGCCCGAACGCTAACCCTAACACTTCCCCAAAGCCTTCCTCTCACCCGTCCCCTAATCCTAACCCGTAAGCTCACACTAACCCGTGCCCTCACACGTACGCTCCCCCTAAACCATTGTCGTACCCTCACCTGGGCCCTAAACCTTCCCCGTCCCCTAACCCTAACCCTAGCCCGAACCATAACCCTAAAACTTCCCCGAAGCCTTCCCCTCACCCGTCCCCTAATCCTAACCCGTACGCTCACACTAACCCACGCCCTCACACGTACGCTCCCCCTAAACCGTTGTCGTACCCTCACTTGGACCCTAAACCGTCCCCGTCACCTAACCCTAACCCTAGCCCGAACCCTAACCCTAACCCTTCCCCTAAGCTTTCCCCTCATCCGTCCCTTAATCCTAACCCGTACGCTCACACTTACCCGCGCCTTCACACGTACGCTCCCCCTAAACCGTTGTCGTACCCTCACCTGGACCCTAAACCGTCCCGGTCCCCTAACCCTAACCCTAGCCCGAACCCTAACACTAACCCTTCCCCGAAGCCTTCCCCTCACCCGTCCCCTAATCCTAACCCGTACGCTCACACTAACCCGCGCCCTCACACGTACGCTCCCCCTAAACCGTTGTCGTACCCTCACCTGGACCCGAAACAGTCCCCGTCCCCTAACCCTAACCCTAGTCCAAACCCTATCCATAACCCTTTTCCGAAGCCTTCCCCTCACCTGTCCCCTAATCCTAACACGTATGCTCACACTAACCCGCGCCCTCACACGTACGCTCCCCCTAAACCGTTGTCGTACCCTCACCTGGACCCTAAACCGTCCCCGTCCCCTAACCCTAACCCTAGCCAGAACCCTAACACTAACCCTTCCCCGAAGCCTTCCCATCACCCGTCCCCTAATCCTATCCCGTACGCTCACACTAACACGCGCCCTCACACATACGCTCCCCCTAAAGTGTTGTCTTACCCTCACCTGGACTTTAAACCGTCCCCGTCCCCTAAACCTAACCCTTCCCCGAAGCATTCTCCTCACCCGTCCCCTAATCCTAACCCGTACGCTCACACTATCCAGCCCGCTCACTCGTACGCTGCCCCTAAACCGTTGTCGTACCCTCACCTGGACCCTAAACCGTCCCCGTCCCCTAACCCTAACCCTAGGCCGAACCCTAAACCTAACCCTTCCCCAAAGCCTTCCCCTAACTCGTCCCCTAATCCTAACCCGTACGCTCACACTAACCCGCGCCCTCACACGTACGCTCCCCCTAAACCATTGTCGTACCCTCACCTGGACCCTAAACCGTCCCCGTCCCCTAACCTAACCCTAGCCCGAACCCTAACCCTAACACTTCCCCGAAGCCTTCCCCTCACCCGTCCCCTAATCCTAACCCGTACGCTCACACTAACCCACACTCTCACACGTACGCTCCCCCTAAACCGTTGTCATACCCTCACCTGGACCCTATACCGTCCCCGTCCCCTAACCCTAACCCTAGCCCTAACCCTAACCCTAACCCTTCCCCGAAGCCTTCCCCTCACCCGTCCCCTAATCCTAACCCGTACGCTTACACTAACCTGCACCCTCACATGTACGCTCCCCCTAATCCGTTGTCGTACCATTACCTGGACCGTACACTGTCCACGTCCCCTAACCCTAACCCTAGCCCGAACCCTAACCCTGACATTTCCCCGAAATCTTCCCCTCACCCGTTTCCTAATCCTAACCGGTACGCTCACACTAACCCGCGCCCTCACACGTACGCTCCCCCTATAGCGTTGGCGTACCCTCACCTGGACCCTAAACCGTCCCCATCCCCTAACCCTAACCCTAGCCAGAACCCTAAACCTAACCTTTCCCCAAAACCTTCCCCTAACCCGTCCCCTATTCCTAACCCGTACGCTCACACTAACCCGCGCCCTCACACGTACTCTCCCCCTAAACCGTTGTGGTACCCTCACCTGGAACCTAAACCGTCCCCGTCCCCTAACCCTAACCCTAGCGCAAACACTATCCATAACCCTTTTCCGAAGCCTTCCCCTCACCCGTCCCCTAATTCTAACCCGTACGCTCACACTAAACCGTGCCCTCACACGTACGCTCCCACTAAACCGCTGTAGTACCCTCAACTGGACCCGAAAATGTCCCCGTCCCCTAACCCTAACCCTATCCCGAACCCTAACCCTAACCCTTCCCCGAAGCCTTTCCCTCACCCGTCCCCTAATCCTAACCCGTACGCTCACACTAACCCGCGCCCTCACACGTAAGCTCCCCCTAAACCGTTGTCGTACCCTCACCTTGACCCTAAACCCTCCCCGTCCCCTAACCCTAACCCTAGCCCGAACCCTAACCCTAACCCTTCCCCGAAGCCTTCCCCTCACCCGTCCCTAATCCTAACCCGTACGTTCACACTAACCCACGCCCTCACACGTACGCTCCCCCTAAACCGCTGTCGTACCCTCAACTGGACACGAAACCGTCCCCGTCCCCTAACCCTAACCCTAGCCCGAAACCTAACCCTAACCCTTCCCCTGACCCGTCCCCTAATCCTAACACGTACGCTCACACTAACCCGCGCCCTCACACGTACGCTCCCCCTAAAGCGTTCTCGTACCCTCACCTGGACCCTAAACCGTCCCCGTCCTCGAACCCTAATCCTAGCCGAACCCTAACCCTAACCCTTCCCGGAAGCCTTCCCCTCACCCGTCCCCTAATCCTAACACGTACGCTCACACTAACCCGCGCCCTCACACGTACGCTCCCCCTAAAGCGTTCTCGTACCCTCACCTGGACCCTAAACCGTCCCCGTCCCCTAACCCTAACCCTAGCCCGAACCCTAACCCTAACCCTTCCCCGAAGCCTTCTCCTCACCCGTCCCCTAATCCTAACCCATACGCTCACACTAACCTGCGCCCTCACACATACGCTCCCCCTAAAGCGTTGTCCTACCCTCACCTGGACCCTAAACCGCCTCCGTCCCCTAACCCTAATCCTAGCCCGAACCCTAACCCTAACCGTTCCCCGAAGCCTTCCCCTCAACCGTCCCCTAATCGTAACCCGTACGCTCACACTAACCCATGCCCTCACACGTTAGCTCCCCCTAAACCATGGTCGTACCCTCAGCTGGACCCTAAACCGTCCTTGTCCCCTAACCCTAACCCTAGCCCGAACCGTAACCCTAACACTTCCCCGAAGCCTTCCCCTCACCCGTCCCCTAATCCTAACCCGTACGCTCACACTAACCCGCGCCCTCACACGTACGCTCCCCCTAAACTGTTGTCGTACCCTCACCTGGACCCTAAACCGTCCCCGTCCCCTAACCCTAACCCTAGCCCGAACCCTATCCCTAAAACATCCCTGAAGCCTTCCCCTCACCCGTCCCCTAACCCTAACCCGTACGCTCACACTAACCCGCGCCCTCACACGTATTCTCCCCCTAAACCGTTGTCGTACCCTCACCTGGACCCTAAACCGTGCCCTTCCCCTAACCCTAACCCTAGCCCGAACCCTAGCCCTAACCCTTCCCCGAAGCCTTCCCCTCACCCGTCCCCTAATATTAACCTGTACGCTAACACTAACCCGCGCCCTAACACGTACGCTCCCCCTAAACCGTTGTCGTACCCTCACCTGGACCCTAAACCGTCCCCGTCCCCTAACCCTAACACTAGCCCGAACACTATCCCTAACCCTTCCCCGAAGCCTTCTCCTCACCGTCCCCTAATCCTAAACCATACGCTCACACTAACCCGCGCCCTCACACGTACCCTCCCCCTAAACCGCTGTCGTAGCCTCAACTGGACCCAAAACCGTCCCCGTCCCCTAACCCTAACCCTAGCCCGAACCCTAACCCTAAGCCTTGCCCGAAGCCTTCCCCTCACCCGTCCCCTAATCCTAACCCGTACGCTCACACTAACCCGTGCTCTCACACGTACGCTCCCCCTAAACCATTGTCGTACCCTCACCTGGACCCTAAACCGTCCCCCTACCCTAACCCTAACCCTAGCCCGAACCCTAACCCTAACCCTTCCCCGAAGCCTTCCCCTCACCCACCCCTAATCCTAACCCGTACGCTCACACTAACTCACGCCCTCACACGTACGCTCCCCCTAAAGCGTTGTCGTACCCTCACATGGACCCTAAACTGTCCCCGTCCCCTAACCCTAACCCTAGCCTGAATCCTAACCCTAACCCTTCCCCGAAGCCTTCCCGTCACCCGTCACCTAATCCTAACCCGTACGCTCACAATAACACGCGCCCTCACACGTTCGCTCCCCCTAAACCTCTGACGTACCCTCACCTGGAACCTAAACCGTCCCCGTCCCCTAACCCTAACCCTAGCCCGAACCTTAACCCTAACACTTCCCCGAAGCCTTCCCCTCACCCGTCCCCTAATCCTAACCAGTACACTCACACTAACCCGCGCCCTCACACGTACGCTCCCCCTAAACCATTGTCGTACCCTCTCCTGGACCCTAAACCGTCCCCGTCCCCTAAAACTAACCCTAGCCCGAACCCTATCCATAACCATTCCCCAAAGCCTTCGGTTCACCCATCCCCTAATCCTAACCCGTAAGCTCACACTAACCCGCGCCCTCACACGTACGCTCCCCCTAAACCGCTGTCGTACCCACAACTGGACACGAAACCGTCCCCGTCCACTAACCCTAACCCTAGCCTGAACCGTAACCCTAACCCTTCCCCGAAGCCTTCCCCTCACCCGTCCCCTAATCCTAACCCGTACGCTCACACTAACCCGCGCTCTCACACGTACGCTTCCCCTAAAGCGTTCTAGTACCCTCACCTGGACCCTAAACCGTCCCCGTCCTCTAAACCTAACCCTAGCCGAACCCTAACCCTAACACTTCCTGGAAGCCTTCCCCTCACCCGTCCCCTAATCCTAACCCGTACTCTCACACTAACCCACGCCCTCACACGTACGCTCCCCCTAAACTGTTGTCGTACCCTCACCTGGACACTAAACCGTCTCCGTCCCCTAACCCTAACCCTAGCCCGAACCCTAACCCTAACCCTTCCCCGAAGCCTTCTCCTCACCCGTCCCCTAATCCTAACCCATACGCTCACACTAACCCGCGCCCTCACACATACGCTCCCCCTAAAGCCCTGTCCTACCCTCACCTGGACCCTAAACCGCCTCCGTCCCCTAACCCTAATCCTAGCCCGAACCCTAAACCTAATCGTTCCCCGAAGCCTTCCCCTCACCCGTCCCCTAATCGTAACCCGTACGCTCACACTAACCCATGCCCTCACACGTAAGCTCCGCCTAAACTGCTGACGTACCCTCACCTGAATCCTAAACCGTCCCCATCCCCTAACCCTAACCCTAGCCCGAACCCTAACCCTAACCCTTCCCCGAAGCCTTCCCCTCACCCGTCCCCTAATCCTAACAAGTAAGCTCACACTAACCCGCACCCTCACACGTTAGCTCCCCCTAACCCATGGTCGTACCCTCACCTGGACCCTAAACCGTCCCCGTCCCCTAACCCTAACCCTAGCCCGAACCGTAACCCTAACCCTTCCCCGAAGCCTTCCCCTCACCCGTCCCCTAATCCTAACCCGTACGATAACACTAACCCGTGCCCTCACACGTACGCTACCCCTAAACCGTTGTCTTACCCTCACCTGGACCCTAAACCGTCCCCGTCCCCTAACCCTAACCCTAGCCCGAACCCTATCCCTAAAACATCCCTGAAGCCTTCCCCTCACCCGTCCCCTAATCCTAACCCGTACGCTCACACTAACACGCGCCCTCACACGTACGCTGCCCCTAAACCGTTGTCGTACCCTCACATGGACCCTAAACCTTCCCCAACCCCTAACCCTAACCCTAGCCCGAATCCTAACCCTAACCCTTCCCCGAAGCCTTCCCCTCACCCGTCCCCTAATCCTAACCCGTACGTTCACACTAACCCGCGTCCTCACACGTACGCTCCCCCTAAACTGTTGTCGTTCCCTCATCTGGATCCTAAACCGTCCCCGTCCCATAACCCTAACCCTAGCCCGAAAGATAACACTAACCCTTCTCTGAAGCCTTCCCGTCACACGTCCACTAATCCTAACCCGTACGCTCACACTAACCCACGCCCTCACACGTACGCTCCCCATAAACCGTTGTCGTACCCTCACCTGGACCCTAAACCGTCCCCGTGCCCTAACCCTATCCCTAGCCCGAACCCTAACCCTAAACCTTCCCCTCACCCGTCCCCTAATCCTAACCCGTACGCTCACACTAACCCGCGCCTCACACGTACGCTCCCCCTAAACCGTTGTCGTACCCTCACCTGGACCCTATACATCCCCGTCCCCTAACCCTAACCCTACCCCGAACCCTAACCCTAACCCTTCCCCGAAGCCTTCCCCTCACCCGTCCTCTAATCCTTACTCGTAGGCTCACACTAACCCACGCCCTCACACGTACGCTTACCCTAAAGCGTTGTCGTACCCTCACCTGGACCCTAAACCCTCCCCATCACCTAACACTAACCCTAGTGCGAACCCTAACCCTAACCCTTCCCGTCACCCGTCCCCTAATCCTAAACCATACGCACACACTGACCCGCGCCCTCACACGTACGCTCCCCCTAAACCGCTGTAATACCTCACCTGGACCCTAAACCATCCCCGTCCCCTAATCCTAACCCTAGTCCGAACCCTATCCCTAAGCATTCCCCGAAGCCTTCCCCTCACCCGTCCCCTAATCCTAACCCGTACGCTCACACTAACACGCGCCCTCACACGTACGCTCCCCCTAAACCATTGTCTTACCCTCACCTCGACCCTAAACCGTCCCCGTCCCCTACCCCTAACCCTAGCCAAAACGCTAACCCTGACTCTTCCCCGAAACCTTCCCCTCAACCGTCCCCTAATCCTAACCCGTACGCTCACACTCACCCGCGCCCTCACACGTACGCTCCCCCTAAACCGTTGTCGTACCCTCACCTGGACCCTAAACCGTCCCCGTCCCCTAACCCTAACCCTAGCCCGAACCCTAACCCTAACCCTTCCCCGAAATCTTCTCCTCACCCGTCCCCAAATCCTAACCCGTACGCTCACACTAAACCACGCCCTCACACGTACTCTCCCCCTAAAGCGTTGTCGTACCCTCACCTGGACCCTAAACCGTCCCCGTCCCCTAACCCTAACCCTAGCCCGAACTCTAACCCTAACATTTCCCCAAAGCCTTCCCCTAACCCGTCCCCTAATCCTAACCCGTACGCTCACACTAACCCGTGCCCTCACATGTACGCTCCCCCTAAACCGTTGTCGTACCCTCACCTGGACCCTAAACCGTCCCCGTCCCCTATCCCTAACCCTAACCAGAACCCTATCCCTAACCCTTCCCCGAAGCCTTCCCCTCACCCGTCCCCTAATCCTAACCCGTTCGCTCACACTAACATGCGCCCTCACACGTACGCTCCCCCTAAACCATTGTCGTACCCTCACCTGGACCCTAAACCATCCCCGTCCCCTAACCCTAACCCTAGCCCGAACCCTATCCCTAACCATTCCCCGAAGCCTTCCCCTCACCCGTCCCCTAATCCTAACCGGTTCGCTCACACTAACACGCGCCCTCACACGTATGCTCCCCCTAAACCGTTGTCGTACCCTCACCTGGACCCTAAACCATCCCCGTCCCCTAACCCTAACCCTAGCCCGAACCGTATCCCTAACCATTCCCCGAAACCATCCCCTCACCCGTCCCCTAATCCTAACCTGTACTTTCAGACTAACCCGCGCCCTCACACGTACGCTCCCCCTAAACCGTTGTCGTACCCTCACCTGGACCCTATACATCCCCGTCCCCTAACCCTAACCCTAGCCTGAACCCTCACCCTAACCCTTCCCCGAAGCCTTCCCCTCACCCGTCCCCTATTCCTAACCCGAAGGCTCACACTAACCCGCGCCCTCACACGTATGCACCCCCTAAACCGTTGTCGTACCTTCACTTGGACCCTAAACCGTCCCCATCCCTTAACCCTAACACTACCGAAACCCTAAACCTAACCCGTCCCCGAAACCTTCCCCTCAACCATCCCCTAATCCTAACCCGTACGCTCACACTAACCCGCGCCCTCACACGTACACTCCCCCTAAACCGTTGTCGTACCCTCACCTGGACCCTAAACCGACCGCGTCCCCTAACCCTAACCCTAGCCCGAACCCTAACCCTAACACTTTCCCGAAGCCTTCCCCTCAGCGGTCCCCTAATCCTAACCCGTACGCTCACACTAACATGTGCCCTCACACGTACGATCCCCATAAACCGTTGTCGTACCCTCACCTGGATCCTAAACCGTCCCCGTCCGTTAACCCTAACCCTAGCCCGAACCCTAAACCTAACCCTTCCCCGAAGCCTTCCCATCACCCGTCCCCTAATCTTAACCCGTACGCTCACACTAATCCACGCCCTCACACGTACGCTCCCCCTAAACCGCTGTCGTACCCTCATCTGGACCCGAAACCGTCCCCGTCCCCTAAACCTAACCCTAGGCCGAACACTAACCCTAAACCTTCCCCGAAGCCTTCCCCTCACCCGTCTCCTAATCCTAAACCGAACGCTCACACTAACCCGCGCCCTCACACGTACGCTCCCCCTAAACCGTTGTCGTACACTCACCTGGACCCTAAACCGTCCCCGTCACCTAACCCTAACCCTAGCCCGAACCCTAACCCTAACACTTCCCTGAAGCTTTCCTCTCACCCGTCCCTTAATCCTAACCCGTACGCTCACACTTACCCGCGCCTTCACACGTACGCTCCCCCTAAACCGTTGTCGTACCCTCACCTGGACCCTAAACCGTCCCCGTACCCTAACCCTAACCCTAGCCCGAAACCTAACCCTAACCCTTCCCCTCACCCGTACCGTAATCCTAACCCGTACGCTCACACTAACCCACGACTCACACGTACGCTCCCCCTAAACCGTTGTTGTGCCCTCACCTGGACCCTATACATCCCCGTCCCCTAACCCTAACCCTAGCCCGAACACTCACCCTAACACTTCCCCGAAGCATTCCCCTCACCTGTCCCCTAATCCTAACCCGAAGGCTCACACTAAACCGCGCCCTCACACGTACGCTCACCCTAAAACATTGTCGTACCCTCACCTGGACCCTAAACCCTCCCCGTCACCTAACCCTAACCCTAGTCCGAACCCTAACCCTAACCCTTCCCCGAAGCCTTCCCCTCACCCGTCCCCTAATCCTATCCCGTACGCTGACACTAACCAGCGCCCTCACACGTACGCTCCCCCTACACCGTTTTTGTACCCTCACCTGGACCCTAAACCGTCCCCGTCCCCTAACCCTAACCCTAACCCTAGCCCGAACCCTAACCCTAACCCTTGCCCGAAGCCTTCCCCTCACCCGTCCCCTAATCCTAACCCGTACGCTCACACTATCCATTCCGCTCACACGTACGCTGCCCCTAAACCGTTGTCGTACCCACACCTGGACCCTAAACGGTCCCCATCCCCTAACCTTAACCCTAGCCCAGACCCTAACCCTAAACCTTCCCCGAAGCATTCCCCTCACCCGTCCCCTAATCCTAACCCGTACGCTCACACTTACCCGCGCCCTCACACGTACGCTCCCCCTAAACCGTTTTCATACCCTCACCTGGACCCTAAACCGTCCCCGTCCCCTAACCCTAACCCTAGCCCGAACCCTAACCCTAACCGTTGCCCGAAGCCTTCCCCTCACCTGTCCCCTAATCCTAACCCGTACGCTCACACTAAACAGCCCGCTCACACGTACGCTGCCCCTAAACCGTTGTGGTACCATCACCTGGACCCTAAACCGTCCCCATCCCCTAACACTAACCCTACCCAAACCCTAACCCTAACCCGTCCCCGAAGCCTTCCCCTCACCCGTCCCCTAATCCTAACCCGTATGCTCAAACTAACCCGCGCCGTCACACGTACGCTACCCCTAAACCGTTGTCTTACCCTCACCTGGACCCTAAACCGTCCCCGTCCCCTAACCCTAACCCTAGCCCGAACCCTATCCCTAACACTTCCCTGAAGCCTTCCCCTCACCCGTCCCCTAATCCTAACCCGTACGTTCACACTAACCCGCGCGCTCACACGTATGCTCCCCCTAAACCGCTGTCATACCCTCATCTGGACTCGAAAACGTCCCCGTCCCTTAACCCTAACTCTAGCCCGAACCCTAACCCTAACCCTTCCCCGAAGCCTTCCCCTCACCCGTCTCCTAATCCTAACCCGAACGCTCACACTAACCCGCGCCCTCACACGTACGCTCCACCTAAACCGCTGTCGTACCCTCAACTGTACCAGAAACCGTCCCCGTCCCCTAACACTAACCCTAGCCCGAAACCTAACCCTAACACTTCCCCGAAGCCTTCCCCTCACCCTTCCCCTAATCCTAACCCGTACGCTCACACTAACCCACGCGCTCACACGAACGCTACCCCTAAACCGTTGTCGTACCCTCACCTGGACCCTAAACCGTCCCCGTCCCCTAACCCTAACCCTAGCCCCAACCCTATCCCTAACCTTTCCCGGAAGCCTTCGCCTCACCCGTACCCTAATCCTTACCCGTACGTTCACACTAACCCGCGCCCTCACACGTACGCTCCCCCAAACCGCTGTCGTACCCTCAACTGGACCCGAAACCGTCCCCGTCCCGTAACCCTAACCCTAGCCCGAACCCTAAACCTAACACTTCCCCGAAGCCTTCCCCTCACCCGTCCCCTAATCCTAAGCCGTACGCTCACACTAACCCACGCCCTCACACGTACGCTGCCCCTAAACCGTTGTCGTACCCTCACATGGACCCTAAACCGTCCCCATCCCCTAACCCTAACCCTAGCCCGAACCCTAACCCTAACCCTTCCCCGAAGCCTTCCCCTCACCCTTCCCCTAATCCTAACCCGTACGCTCACACTAACCCGCACCCTCAAACGTATGCTCCCCCTAAACCATTGTCGTTCCCTCATCTGGATCCTAAACCATCACCGTCCCCTAACCCTAACCCTAGCCCGAACCCTAACCCTAACCCTTCCCCAAAGGGTTCCCCTAACCCGTCCCCTAATCCTAACCCGTACGCACACACTAACCCACGCCCTCACACGTACGGTCCCCCTAAACCGTTGTTGTACACTCACGTGGACCCTAAACCGTCCCCGTCCCGTAACCCTAACCCTAGCCCGAACCCTAACCGTAACCCTTCCCCGAAGCCATCCCCTCACTCGTCCCCTAATCCTAAGCCGTACGCTCACACTAACCCACGCCTTCACACGTACGCTGCCCCTAAACCGTTGTCGTACCCTCACATGGACCCTAAACCGTCCCCATCCCCTAACCCTAACCCTAGCCCGAACCCTAACCCTAATCCTTCCCCGAAGCCTTCACCCACCCGTCCCCTAATCCTAACCCGTACGCTCACACTAACCCACGCCCTCACACGTACACTACCCCTAAACCGTTGTCGTTCCCTCATCTGGATCCTAAACCGTCCCCGTCCCCTAACCCTAAACCTAACCAGAACCCTATCCCTAAACCTTCCCCGAAGCCTTCCCTTCACCCGTCCCCTAATCCTAACCCGTTCGCTCACACTAACATGCGCCCTCACACGTATGCTCCCGCTAAACCGTTGTCGTACCCTCACCTGGACCCTAAACCATCCCCGTCCCCTAACCCTAACCCTAGCCCGAACCCTATCCCTAACCATTCCCCGAAGCCTTCCCCTCACCCGTCCCCTAATCCTAACCCGTACACTCACACTAACCAGCGCCCTCACACATACGCTACCCCTTAACCGCTGGCGTACCCTCACCTAGACCCTAAACCGTCCCCGTCCCCTACCCCTAACCCTAGCCCAAACGGTAACCCTAACTCTTCCCCGAAACCTTCCCCTCAACCGTCCCCTAATCCTAACCCGTACGCTCACACTAACCCGCGCCCTCACACGTACGCGCCCCCTAAACCGTTGTCGTACCCTCACCTGGACCCTAAACCGTCCTCGTCCCCTAACCCTAACCCTAGCCTGAACCCTAACCCTCACCCTTCCCCGAAGCCTTCTCCTCACCCGTCCCCTAATCCTAACCTGTACTTTCACACTAACCCGCCCCTCGCACGTACGCTCCCCCTAAACCATTGTCGTACCCTCACCTGTACCCTAAACTGTCCCCATCCCCTAACCCTAACCCTAGCCCGAACCCTAACCCTAACCCTTCCCCGAAGCTTTCCCCTCACCCGTCCCCTAATCCTAACCCGTACGCTCACACTAACCTGCGCCCTCACACGAACGGTACCCCTAAACCGTTGTCGTACCCTCACCTGGACCCTAAACCGTCCCCGTCCCCTAACCCTAACCCTAGCCCGAACCCTAACCCTAAACCTTCCCCGAAGCCTTCCCCTCACCCGTCCCCTAATCCTAACCCGTACACTCACACTAACACGCGTCCTCACACGTACGCTCCCCCTAATGTGTTGTCTTACACTCACCTGGACCTTAAACCGTCCCCGTCCCCTAACCCTAACCCTAGGCCGAACCCTAAACCTAACCCTTCCCCAAAGCCTTCCCCTAACTCGTACCCTAATCCTAACCCGTACGCTCACACTAACCCGCGCCCTCACACGTACGCTCCCCCTAAACCGTTGTCGTACCCTTACCTGGACCCTACACCGTCCACGTCCCCTAACCCTAACCCTAGCCCGAACCCTAAACCTGACACTTCCCCGAAATCTTCCCCTCACCCGTCCCCTAATCCTAACCCGTACGCTCACACTAACCCGCGCCCTCACACATACGCTCCCCCTAAACCGCTGTCGTACCCTCAATTGGACCCGAAACCATCCCCGTCCCCTAACACTAACCCTAGCCCGAACCCTATCCCTAACCATTCCCCGAAGCCTTCCCCTCACCCGTCCCCTAATCCTAACCCGTACGCTCACACTAACCCGCGCCCTCACACGTACGCTCCCCCAAAACCGCTGACGTACCCTCACCTGGACCCAAAACCGTCCCCGTCCCCTACCCCTAACCCTAGCCCAAACGTTAACACTGACTCTTCCCCGAAACCTTCCCCTCAACCGTGCCCTAATCCTAACCCGTATACTCACACTAACCCACGCCCTCACACGTACGCTCCCCCTAAATCGTTGTCGTACCCTCAGCTGGACCCTAAACCGTCCCCGTCCCCTAACCCTAACCCTAGCCTGAACCCTAACCCTCACCCTTCCCCGAAGCCTTCCCCTCACCTGTCCCCTAATCCTAACCCGTACGCTCACACTAACCCGCGCACTCACACGTACGCTCCACCTAAACCGTTGGCATACCCTCACCTGCACCTTAAACCATCCCCGTCCCCTAACCCTAACCCTAGCCCGAACCCTTACCCTAACACTTCCCCGAAGCCTTCCCCTCACCCGTCCCCTAATCCTAACCCGTACGCTCACATTAACCAGCCCGCTCCACGTACGCTGCCCCTAAAGCATTGTCGTACCCTCACCTGTACCCTAAACCGTCCCCATCCCCTAACCCTAACCCTACCCAAACCCTAAACCTAACCCGTCCCTGAAGCCTTCCCCTCACCCATCCCCTAATCCTAACCCGTACGCTGACACTAACCCTCGCCCTCACACGAACGTTCCCCCTAAACCGTTGTCGTACCCTCACCTGGACCCAAAACCTTCCCCATCCCGTAACCCTAACCCTAGGCCGAACCCTAAACCTAACCCTTCCGAAAAGCCTTGCCCTAACTCGTCCCATAATCCTAACCCGTACGCTCACACTAACCCGCGCGCTCACACGTACGCTCCCCCTAAAGCGTTCTCGTACCCTCACCTGGACCCTAAACCGTCCCCGTCCCCTAACCCTTACCCTAGCCCGAACCCTAACCCTAACCCTTCCCCGAAGCCTTCCCCTCACCCGTCCCCTAATCGTAACCTGTTCGCTCACACTAACCCGCGCCCTCACACGTACGCTCCCCCTAAACCGTTGTCGTACCCTCACCTGGACCCTAAACCGTCGCCGTCCCCTAACCCTAACCCTAGCCCTAACCCTAACCCTAACCCTTCCCCGAAGCCTTCCCCTCACCCGTCCCCTAATCGTAACCTGTTCGCTCACACTAACCCGCGCCCTCACACGTACGCTCCCCCTAAACCGTTGTCGTACCCTCACCTGGACCCTAAACCGTCCCTGTCCCCTAACCCTAACCCTAACCAGAACCCTATCCCTAACCCTTCCCTGAAGCCTTCCCCTCACCCGTCCCCTAATCCTAACCCGTTCGCTCACACTAACACGCGCCCGCACACGTATGTTCCCCCTAAACCGTTGTCGTACCCTCACCTGGACCCTAAACCATCCCCGTCCCCTAACCCTAACCCTAGCCCGAACTCTATCCCTAACCATTCCCCAAAGCCTTACCCTCAGCCGTCCCCTAATCCTAACCCGTACGCTCACACTAACCCGTGCCCTCACACGTACACTCCCCCTAAACCGCTGTCGTACCCTCAACTGGACCCGAAACCGTCCCCGTCCCCTAACCCTAACCCTAGCCCAAACCCTATCCATAACCCTTTTCCGAAGCCTTCCCCTCACCCGTCCCCTAATCCTAACACGTATTCTCACACTAACCCGCGCCCTCACACGTACGCTCCCCCTAAAGCGTTGTCGTACCCTCACCTGGACACTAAACCGTCCCCGTCCCCTAACCCTAACCCTAGCCGAAACCCTATCCATAACCCTTTTCCGAAGCCTTCCCCTCACCCGTCCCCTAATCCTAACCCGTACGCTCACACAAACCCGTGCCCTCACACCTACTCTCCCCCTAAACGGCTGTCGTACCATCAACTGGACCCGAAACCGTCCCCGTCCCCTAACCCTAACCCTATCCCGAACCCTAACCCTAACCATTCCCCGAAGCCTTCCCCTCACCCGTCCCCTAATCCTAACCCGTACGCTCACAGTAACCCGCGCCCTCACACGTACGCTCCCCCTAAACCGTTGTCGTACCCTCACCTGGACCCGAAACCATCCCTGTCCCCTAACCCTAACCCTATCCCGAACCCTAACCCTAAAACTTCCCCGAAGCCTTCCCCTCACCCGTCCCCTAATCCTAACCCGTACACTCACACTAACCTGCTCCCTCACACGTACGCTCCCCCTAAACCGTTGTCGTACCCTCACCTGGACCCTAAATGGTCCCCGACCCCTAACCCAATCCCTAGCCCGAACCCTAACATTAACCCTTCCCCGAAGCCTTCCCCTCACCCGTCCCCTAATCCTAACCCGTACGCTCACACTAACCTGCGCCCTCACACGTACGCTCCCCCAAAACAGTTGTTGTACCCTCACCTGGATCCTAAACCGTCCCTGTCCCCTAACGCTAACCCTAGCCCGAACCCTAACACTAGCACTTCTCCGAAACCTTCCCCTCACCCGTCCCCTAATCCTAACCCGTATGCTCACACTAACCCACGCCCTCACACGTACGATCCCCCTAAACCGTGGTCGTACCCTCACCTGGACCCTAAACCGTCCCCGTACCCTAACCCTAACACTAGCCCGAACCCTAACCCTTACCTTTCCCCGAAGCATTCCCCTCAACCGTCCCCTAATCCTAAGCCATACGCTGACACTAACCCACGTGCTCACACGTACGCTCCCCCTCAACCGTTGTCGTACCCCCACCTGGACCCTAAACCGTCTCCGTCCCCTAAACCTAACCCTAGCCCGAACACTAACCCTAACACTTCCCCGAAGCCTTCCCCTCACCCATCCCCTAATCCTAACGCGTACGCTCACACTAACCCGCGCCCTCACACGAACGGTCCCCCTAAACCGTTGTCGTACCCTCACCTGGACCCTAATCCGTCCCCGTTCCCTAACCCTAACCCTAGCCCGAACCCTAACCCTAACCCTTCCCCGAAGCCCTCCCCTCACCCGTCTCCTAATCCTAACCCATACGCTCACATAACCCACGCCCTCACACGAACGCTCCCCCTAAACCGTTGTCGTACCTTCACCTGGACATTAAACCGTCCCCGTCCCCTAACCCTAACCCTAGCCCAAACCCTAACACTAACCCTTCCCCGAAGCCTTCCCCTCACCCGTCCCCTAATCCTAACCCGTACGCTCACACTAACCCGTGCCCTCACACGTACGCTCCCCCTAAACCGTTGTCGTACCCTCACCTGGACCCTAAACCGTCCCCGTCCTCTAACCCTATCCTTAGCCCGAACCCTAACCCTAACCCTTCCTCAAAGCCTTCCCCTCACCCGTCCCCTAATCCTAACCCGTATGCTCACACTAACCCGCGCCCTCACACGTACGCTCCCCCTAAATCGTTGTCGTACACTCACCTGGACCCTAAACCGTCCCCGTCCCCTAACCCTAACCCTAGCCCAAACCCTATCCATAACACTTTTCCGAAGCCTTCCCCTCACCCGTCCCCTAATCCTAACCCGTACGCTCACACTAACCCGTGCCCTCACACGTACACTCCCCCTAAACCGCTGTCGTACCCTCAACTGGACCCGAAACCCTCCCCGTCCCCTAACTCTAACCCTAGCTCGAACCCTAACCCTAACCCTTCCCCGAAGCCTTCCCCTCACCCGTCCCCTAATCCTAACCCGTACGCTCACACTAACCCACGCTCCCACACGTACGCTCCACCTAAACCGTTGTCGTACCCTCACCTGGACCCTAAACCGTCCCCGTCCCCTAACCCTATCCTTAGCCCGAACCCTAACCCTAACCCTTCCTCAAAGCCTTCCCCTCACCCGTCCCCTAATCCTAACCCGTATGCTCACACTAACCCGCGCCCTCACACGTACGCTCCCCCTAAATCGTTGTCGTACCCTCACCTGGACCCTAAAACGCCCTCGTCCCCTAAACCTAACACTAGCCCAAACCATATCTATACCCCATTTCCGAAGCCTTCCCATCATCCGTCCCCTAATCCTAACCCGTACGCTCACACTAACCCATGCCCTCACACGTACGCTCCCCCTAAACCGCTGTCGTACCCTCAACTGGACCCGAAACCGTCCCCGTCCCCTAACCCTAACCCTAGTCTGAACCCTAACCCTAACCCTTCCCCGAAGCCTTCCCCTCAACCGTCCCCTAATCCTAACCCGTACGCTCACACTAACCCGCGCCCTCACACGTACACTCCCCCTAAACCGTTGTCGTACCCTCACCTGGACCCTAAACCGTCCCCGTCCCCTAACCCTAACCCTAGCCCGAACCCTAACCCTAACCCTTCCCCGAAGCCTTCCCCTCACCTGTCCCCTAATCCTAACCCGTACGCTCACACTAACCTGTGCCCTCACACGTACACTCCCCCTAACCCGTTGTCGTACCCTCACCTGGAACCTAAATGTTCCCCGACCCCTAACCCAAACCCTAGCCCGAACCCTAACCCTAACCCTTCCCCGAAGCCTTCCCCTCACCCGTCCCCTAATCCTAACCCGTACGCTCACACTAACCTGCACCCTCACACGTACGCACCCCCAAAACAGTTGTCGTACCCTAACCTGGACCCTAAACCGTCCCCGTACCCTAACCCTAGCCGGAACCGTAACCCTTACCCTTCTCCGAAGCCTTCCCCTCACCCGTCCCCTAATCCTAACCCGTATGCTCACACTAACCAACGCCCTCACACGTACGCTCTCCCTAAACCGTCGTCGTACTCTCACATGGACCCTAAACCGTCCCCGTCCCCTAACCCTAACCCTAGCCCGAACCCCAACCCTAACCCTTCCCCGAAGCCTTCCCCTCACCCGTCCCCTAATCCTAACCTGTACGCTCACACTATCCCGCGCCCTCACACATACGCTCCCCCTAAACCGTTGGCATACCCTCACCTGGACCTTAAACCAACCCCGTCCCCTAACCCTAACCCTAGCCCAAACCCTTACCCTAACCCTTCCCTGAAGCCTTCCCCTCACCCGTCCCCTAATCCTAACCCGTACGCTCACACTAACCAGCCCGGTCACACGTACGCTGCCCCTAAACGGTTGTCGTACCATCACCTAGACCCTAAACCGTCCCCATCCCCTAACCCTAACCCTACCCAAACCCTAACCCTAACCCGTCCCCGAAGCCTTCCCCCCACCCATCCCCTAATCCTAACACGTACGCTCACACTAACCCGCGCCCTCACACGTACGCTCCCCCTAAACCGTGGTCGTACCCTCACCTGGACCCTAAACCGTCCCCGTACGCTAACCCTAACCCTAGCCCGAACCCTAACCCTAACCTTTCCCCGAAGCATTCCCCTCAACCGTCCCCTAATCCTAACCCGTACGCTAACACTAACCCACGCGCTCACACGTACGCTCCCCCTCAACCGTTGTCGTACCCTCACCTGGACCCTAAACCGTCCCCGTCCCCTAAACCTAACCCTAGCCGAACCCTAACCCTAACCCTTCCCCGAAGCCTTCCCCTCACCCGTCCCTAATCCTAACCCGTACGCTCACACTAACACGCGCCCTCACACGTACGCTCCCCCTAAACCGTTGTCGTACTCTCACCTGGACCCTAAACCGTCCCTGCCCCCTAACACTAACTCCAGCCCGAACCCTAACCATAAACCTTCCCCGAAGCCTTCCCCTCACTCGTCCCCTAATCCTAACCCGTACGCTCACACTAACACGCACCCTCACACGTACGCTCCCCCTAAAGCCTTGTCTTACCCTTACCTGGACCCTAAACCGTCCCCGTCACCTAACCCTAACCCTAGCCCGAACCCTAAACCTAACCCTTCCCCAAAGCCTTCCCCTAACTCGTCCCCTAATCCTAACCCATACGCTCACACTAACCCGCACCCTCACACGTATGGTCCCCCTAAACCGTTGTCGTACACTCACCTGGACCCTAAACCGTCCCCGTCCCCTAACCCTAACCCTAGACCGAAACCTAACCCTAACACTTCCCCGAAGACTTCCCCTCACCCGTCCACTAATCCTAACCCGAACGCTCACACTAACCCACGCCCTCACACGTACACTCCCCCTAAACCATTGTCGTACCCTCACCTGGATCCTAAACCGTCCCCGTCCCCTAACCCTAACCCTAACCCGAACACTAACCCTAACCCTTCCCCGAAGCATTCACGTCACCCGTCCCCTAATCCTAACCCGTATGCTCACACTAACCCACGCCCTCACACGTACGCTCCCCCTAAACCGTGTTCGTACCCTCACCTGGACCCTAAACCGTCCCCGTACCCTAACCCTAACACTAGCCCGAACCCTAACCCTAACCTTTCCCCGAAGCATTCCCCTCAACCGTCCCCTAATCCTAACCCGTACGCTGACACTAACCCACGCGCTCACACGTACGCTCCCCCTCCACCGTTGTCGTACCCTCAGCTGGACCCTAAACCATCTCCGTCCCCTAACCCTAACCCTAGCCCTAACCCTAACCCTAACCCTTCCCCGAAGCCTTCCCCTCACCCGTCCCCTAATCCTAACCCGTACGCTCACACTAACCCGCGCCCTCACAGGTACGCTCCCCCTAAACCGCTGTCATACCCTCAATTGGACCCGAAACCATCCCCGTCCCCTAACCCTAACCCTAGCCCGAACCCTAACCCTAACACTTCCCTGAAGCCTTCCCCTCACCCGTCCCCTAATCCTAACCCGTATGGTCACACTAACCTGCGCCCTCACACGTACGCTCCCCCTAAACCGTTGTCGTACCCTCACCTTTACCCTAAACCGTCCCCGACCCCTAACCCAAACCCTAGCCCGAACCTTAACATTAACCCTTCCCCGAAGCCTTCCCCTCACCCGTCCCCTAATCCTAACCCGTATGCTCACACTAACCCACGCCCTCACACGTACGCTCCCCCTAAACCGTGGTCGTACCCTCACCTGGACCCTAAACCGTCCCCGTACCCTAACCCTAACACTAGCCGGAACCCTAACCCTAACCTTTCCCCGAAGCATTCCCCTCACCCGTCCCCTAATCCTAACCCGTACGCTCACACTAACCCGCGCCCTCTCACGAACGGTCCCCCTAAACCGTTGTCGTACCCTCACCTGGACCCTAAACCGTCCCCGTCCCCATCCCTAACCCTAGCCCGTACCCTAACCTTAACCCTTCCCGGAAGCCTTCCCCTCACCCGTCCCCTAATCCTAAGCCGTACGCTCACAGTAACCCGCACACTCACATGTACACTCCCCCTAAACCGCTGTCGTACTCTCACCTGGACCCGAAACCGTCCCCGTCCGCTAACCCTAACACTAGCCCAAACCCTATTTATAACCCTTTTCCGAAGCCTTCCCCTCACCCGTCCCCTAATCCTAACCCGTACGCTCACACTAACCCGTGCCCTCACATGTACGCTCCCCCTAAACCGCTGTCGTACCCTCAACTGGACCCGAAACCGTCCCCGTCCCCTAACCCTAACCCTAGCCCGAACCCTAACCCTAACCCTTCCCCGAAGCCTTCCCCTCACCCGTCCCCTAATCCTAACCCGTACGCTCACACTATCCAGCCCGCTCACACGTACGCTGCCCCTAAACCGTTGTCCTACCCTCCCCTGGACCCTAAAACGTCCCCGTCCCCTACCCCTAACCCTAGCCCGAACCCTAACCCTAACCCTTCCCCGAAGCCTTCCCCTCACCCGTCCCCTAAAACTAACCCGTAAGCTCACACTATCCAGCCCGCTCACACGTACGCTGCCCTTAAACTGTTGTCGTACCCTCACCTGTACCCTAAACCATCCCCATCACCTAACCCTAACCCTAGCCCGAACCCTAACCCTAACCCTTCCCCGAAGCCTTCCCCTCACCCGTCCCCTAATCCTAAGCTGTACGCTCACACTAACCTGCGCCCTCACACGTACGCAACCCCTAAACCGTTGTCGTACCCTCACCTGGACCCTAAATGGTCCCCGACCCCTAACCCAAACCCTAGCCCGAACCCTAACCCTAACACTTCCCCGAAGCCTTCCCCTCACCCGTCCCCTAATCCTAACCCGTATGCTCACACTAACCCACGCCCTCACTCGTACGCTCTCCCTAAACCATCGTCGTACCCTCACATGGACCCTAAACCGTCCCCGTCCCCTATCCCTAACCATAGCCCGAACCGTAACTCTAACCCTTCCCCGAAGCCTTCCCCTCACCCGTCCCCTAATCCTAACCCGTACGCTCACACTAACATGCGCCCTCACACGTACGCTCCCCCTAAACCGTTGGCATACACTCACCTGGACCTTAAACCATCCCCGTCCCCTAACCCTAACCCTAGCCCGAACCCTTACCCTAACCCTTCCCCGAAGCCATCCCCTCACCCGTCACCTAATCCTAAACCTTACGCTGACACTAACCAGCCCGCTCACACGTACGCTACCCCTAAACCGTTGTCGTACCCTCACCTGAACCCTAAACCGTCCCCGTACCCTAACACTAACCTTGGCCCGAAACCTAACCCTAACCTTTCCCAGAAGCATTCCCCTCAACCGTCCACTAATCCTAACGCGTACGCTGACACTAACCCACGCGCTCACACGTACGCTCCCCCTCAACCGTTGTCGTACCCTCACCTGGACCCTAAACCGTCTCCGTCCCCTAACCCTAACCCTAGCCCGAACACTAACTCTAACCCTTCCCCGAAGCCTTCCCCTAAACCGTCCCCTAATCCTAACCCGTACGCTCACACTAACCTGCGCCCTCACACGTAAGCTCCCCCTAAACCGTTGTCGTACCCTCACCTGGACCCTAAACCGTCCCCGTCCCCTAACCCTAACACTAGCCCGAACACTATCCCTAACCGTTCCCCGAAGCCTTCTCCTCACCGTACCCTAATCCTAAACCATACGCTCACACTAACCCGCGCCCTCACACGTACCCTCCCCCTAAACCGCTGTCGTAGCCTCAACTGGACCCGAAACCGTCCCTGTCCCCTAACCCTAACCCTAGCCCGAACCCTAACCCTAACCCTTCCCCGAAGCCTTCCCCTCACCCGTCCCCTAATCCTAACCCGTACGCTCACACTAACCCTTGCTCTCACACGTACGCTCCCCCTAAACCGTTGTCGTACCCTCACCTGGACCCTAAACCGTCCCCCTACCCTAACCCTAACCCTAGCCCGAACCCTAACCCTATCCCTTCCCCAAAGCCTTCCCCTCACCCACCCCTAATCCTAACCCGTACGCTCACACTAACTCACGCCCTCACACGTACGCTCCCCCTAAAGTGTTGTCGTACCCTCACATGGACCCTAAACTGTCCCCGTCCCCTAACCCTAAACCTAGCCTGAACCCTAACCCTAGCCCTTCCCCGAAGCCTTCCCCTCACCCGTCCCCTAATCCTAACCCGTACGCTCACACTAACACGCGCCCTCACACGTTCGCTCCCCCTAAACCTCTGACGTACCCTCACCTGGACCCTAAACCGTCCCCGTCCCCTAACCCTAACCCTAGCCTGAACCCTAACCCTAACACTTCCCCGAAGCCTTCCCCTCACCCCTCCCCTAATCCTAACCAGTACGCTCACACTAACCCACGCCCTCACACATACGCTCCCCCTAAACCATTGTCGTACCCTCTCCTGGACCCTAAACCGTCCACGTCCCCTAACCCTAACCCTAGCCCGAACCCTAACCCTAACCCTTCCCCAAAGTCTTCCGCTAACCCGTCCCCTAATCCTAACCTGTACGCTCACACTAACCCGCGCCCTCAAAAGTACGCTCCCCCTAAAGCGTTGTCGTACCCTCACGTGGAACCTAAACCTTTCCCGTACCCTAACCCTAAACCTAGCCCAAATCCTAACCCTAACACTTCCCCGAAGCCTTCCCCTCACCCACCCCTAATCCTAACCCGTACGCTCACACTAACTCACGCCCTCACACGTACGCTCCCCCTAAACCATTGTCGTACCCTCACCTCGACCCTAAACCGTCCCCGTCCCCTACCCCTAACCCTAGCCAAAACGCTAACCCTGACTCTTCCCCGAAGCCTTCTCCTCACCCGTCCCCTAATCCTAACCCGTACGCTCACACTAACCCACGCCCTCACACGTACGCTCCCCCTAAACCGTTGTGGTACCCTCACCTGGACCCTAAACCGTCCCCTTCCCCTAACCCTAACCCTAGCCCGAACCCTAACCCTAACCCTTCCCCGAAGCCTTCCCCTCACCCGTCCCCTAATACTAACCTGTACGCTAACACTAACCCGCGCCCTCACACGTACGCTCCCCCTAAAGCTTTGTCGTACCCTCACCTGGACCCTAAACCGTCCCCGTCCCCTAACACTAAACCTAGCCCGAACCCTAACCCTAACACTTCCCCGAAGCCTTCCCCTCACCCGTCCCCTAATCCTAACCCGTACGCTCACACTAACACGCGCCCTCACACGTACGCTCTCCCTAAACCGTTGTCGTACCCTCACGTGGACCCTAAACCATCCCTGTCCCCTAACCCTAACCCTAGCCCGAACCCTAACCCTAACCCTTCCCCGAAGCCTTCTCCTCACCCGTCCCCTAATCCTAACCCATACGCTCACACTAACCCGCGCCCTCACACATACGCTCCCCCTAAAGCGTTGTCCTACCCTCACCTGGACCCTAAAGCGCCTCCGTCCCCTAACCCTAATCCTAGGCCGAACCCTAACCCTAACCGTTCCCCGAAGCCTTCCCCTCACCCGTCCCCTAATCGTAACCCGTACGCTCACACTAACCCATGCCCTCACACGTTAGCTCCCCCTAAACCATCGTCGTACCCTCAGCTGGACCCTAAACCGTCCCTGGCTCCTAACCCTAACCCTAGCCCGAACCGTAACCCTAACCCTTCCCCGAAGCCTTCCCCTCACCCGTCCCCTAATCCTAACCCGTACGCTCACACTAACCCGCGCCCTCACACGTACGCTCACCCTAAACTGTTGTCGTACCCTCACCTGGACCCTAAACCGTCCCCGTCCCCTAACCCTAACCCTAGCCCGAACCCTAACCCTAACCCTTCCCCGAAGCCTTCCCCTCACCCGTCCCCTAATCCTAACCCGTACGCTCACACTAACATGCGCCCTCACACGTACGCTCCCCCTAAACGGTTGTCGTACCCTCACCTGGACCCTAAACCGTCCCCGTCCCCTAACCCTAACCCTAGCCTGAACCCTAACCCTAACACTACACCGAAGCCTTCCCCTCACCCGTCCCCTAACCCTAACCCGTACGCTCACACTAACCCGCGCCCTCACACGTATTCTCCCCCTAAACCGTTGTCGTACCCTCACCTGGACCCTAAACCGTCCCCTTCCCCTAACCCTAACCCTAGCCCGAACCCTAACCCTAACCCTTCCCCGAAGCCTTCCCCTCATCCGTCCCCTAATACTAACCTGTACGCTAACAGTAACCCGCGCCCTCACACGTACGCTCCCCCTAAAGCTTTGTCGTACCCTCACCTGGACCCTAAACCGTCCCCGTCCCCTAACACTAAACCTAGCCCGAACCCTAACCCTCACACTTCCCCGAAGCCTTCCCCTCACCCGTCCCCTAATCCTAACCCGTACGCTCACACTAACCCGCGCCCTCACACGTACGCTCCCCCTAAACCGTTGTCGTACCCTCACCTGGACCCTAAACCATCCCTGTCCCCTAACCCTAACCCTAGCCTGAACCCTAACCCTAACCCTTCCCCGAAGCCTTCCCCTCACCCGTCCCCTAATCCTAACCCGTACGCTCACACTAACACGCGCCCTCACACGTACGCTCCCCCTAAACTGTTGTCGTACCCTCACCTGGACCCTAAACCGTCCCCATCCCCTAACTCTAACCCTAGCCGAACCCTAACCCTAACCCTTCCCCGAAGCCTTCCCCTCACCCGTCCCCTAATCCTAACCCGTACGCTCACACTAACCCATGCTCTCACACGTACGCTCCCCCTAAACCGTTGTCGTACCCTCACCTGGACCCTAAACCGTCCCCCTACCCTAACCCTAACCCTAGCCCGAACCCTAACCCTAAACCTTCCCCGAAGCCTTCCCCTCACCCACCCCTAATCCTAACCCGTACGCTCACACTAACTCACGCCCTCACACGTACGCTCCCCCTAAAGCGTTGTCGTACCAACACATGAACCCTAAACTGTCCCCGTCCCCTAACCCTAAACCTAGCCTGAACCCTAACCCTAACCCTTCCCCGAAGCCTTCCCCTCACCCGTCCCCTAATCCTAACCCGTACGCTCACACTAACACGCGCCCTCACACGTTCGCTCCCCCTAAACCTCTCACGTACCCTCACCTGGACCCTAAACCGTCCCCGTCCCCTAACCCTAACCCTAGCCTGAACCCTAACCCTAACACTTCCCCGAAGCCTTCCCCTCACCCCTCCCCTAATCCTAACCAGTACGCTCACACTAACCCGCGCCCTCACACATACGCTCCCCCTAAACCATTGTCGTACCCTCTCCTGGACCCTAAACCGTCCACGTCCCCTAACCCTAACCCTAGCCCGAACCCTAACCCTAACCCTTCCCCAAAGTCTTCCCCTAACCCGTCCCCTAATCCTAACCTGTACGCTCACACTAACCCGCGCCCTCAAAAGTACGCTCCCCCTAAAGCGTTGTCGTACCCTCACGTGGAACCTAAACCTTTCCCGTACCCTAACCCTAAACCTAGCCCAAATCCTAACCCTAACACTTCCCCGAAGCCTTCCTCTCACCCGTCCCCTAATCCTAACCCGTACGCTCACACTAACCCAGGACCTCACATGTACGCTGCCCCTAAAGCGTTGTCGTACCCTCACCTGGACCCTAAACCGTCCCCGTCCCCTAACCGTAACCCTAGCCCGAACCCTAAAGCTAACCCTTCCCCGAAGCCTTCCCCTCACCCGTCCCCTAATCCTAACCCGTACGCTCACACTAACCCGCGCCCTCACACGTACGCTCCCCCTTAACCGTTGTCGTACCCTCACCTGGACCCTAAACCGTCCCCGTCCCATAACCCTAACCCTAGCCCGAACCCTAACCCTAACCCTTCCCTGAAGCCTTCCCCTCAACCGTCCCCTAATCCTAACCCGTACGCTCACACTAACTCACGCCCTCACACGTACGCTCCCCCTAAACCGTTGTCGTACCCTCACCTGGACAGTAAATCGTCCCCGTCCCCTAACCCTAACCCTAGCCCGAACCCTAACCCTAAACTTTCCACGAAGCCTTCCCCTCACCTGTCCCCTAATCCTAACCCGTACGCTCATACTAACCCGCACCCTCACACATTTGCTCCCCCTAAAGCGTTGTCGTACCCTAACCTGGACCCTAAACCGTCCCCGTCCCCTAACCCTAACCCTAGCCCGAACCCTAACCCTAACCCTTCCCCGAAGCCTTCCCCTCACCCGTCCCCTAATCCTAACGCGTACGTTCACACTAACCCGCGCCCTCACACGTACGCTCCCCCTAAACCATTGTCGTACCCTCACCTGGACCCTAAACCTTCCCCGTCCCTTAACCCTAACCCTAGCCCGAACCCTAAACCTAACCCTTCCCCGAAGCCTTCCCCTCAGCCGTCCCCTAATCCTAACCCGTACGCTCACATTAACCCGCGCCCTCACACGTACGCTCACCCTAAACTGTTGTCATACCCTCACCTGGACCCTAAACCGTCCCCGTCCCCTAACCCTAACCCTAGCCCAAACCCTAACCCTAACCCTTCCCCGAAGCCTTCCCCTCACCCTTCCCCTAATGCTAACCCGTACGCTCACACTAACCTGCGCCCTCACACGTACGCTCCCCCTAAACCGTTGTCGTACACTCACCTGGACCCTAAACCATCCCCATCCCCTAACCCTAACACTAGCCCGAACCCTAACCCTAACACTTCCCCGAAGCCTTCCCCTCACCCGTCCCCTAACCCTAACCCGTACACTCACACTAACCCGCGCCCTTACACGTATTCCCCCCTAAACCGTTGTCGTACACACACCTGGATCCTAAACCGTCCCCTTCGCCTAACCCTAACCCTAGCCCGAACCCTAACCCTAACCCTTCCCCGAAGCCTTCCCCTAACCCGTCCCCTAATCCTAACCCGTACGCTCACACTAACCCGCGCCCGCAAAAGTACGCTCCCCCTAAAGCGTTGTCATACCCTCACCTGGACCCTAAACTGTTCCCATCCCCTAACCCTAAACCTAGCCCGAATCCTAACCCTAACCCTTCCCCGAAGCCTTCCCCTCACCCGTCCCCTAATCCTAACCCGTACGCTCACCCTAACCTGCGCCCTCACATGTACGCTCCCCCTAAAGCGTTGTCGTACCCTCACCTGGACCCTAAACCGTCCCCGTCCCCTAACCCTAACCCTAGCCAGAACCCTAACCCTAACCCTTCACCGAAGCCTTCCCCTCTCCGGTCCCCTACTCCTAACCCGTAAGCTCACACTAACCCGCGCCCTCACATGTACACTCCCCCTAAAGCGTTGTCATACACTCACCTGGACCCTAAACCGTCCCCGACCCTAACCTTAACCCTAGCCCTAAGCCTAACGCTAAACCTTCCCCAAAGCCTTCCCATAACCCGTCCCCTAATCCTAACCCGTACGCTCACACTAACCCACGCTCTCACACGTACGCTCCCCGTAAACCGTTGTCGTACCCTCACCTGGACCCTAAACCGTCCCCGTCCCCTAAACCTAAACCTAGCCCGAACCCTATCCATAACCATTCCCCGAAGCCTTCGGTTCACCCATCCCCTAATCCTAACCCGTAAGCTCACACTAACCCGTGTCCTCACACGTACGCTCCCCCTAAACCGCTGTCGTACCCACAACTGGACACGAAACCGTCCCCGTCCCCTAACCCTAACCCTAGTAAGAACCGTAACCCTAAGCCTTCCCCGAAGCCTTCCCCTCACCCATCCCCTAATCCTAACCCGTACGCTCACACTAACCCGCGCCCTCACACGTACGCTTCCCCTAAAGCGTTCTAGTACCCTCACCTGGACCCTAAACCGTCCCCGTCCTCTAAACCTAACCCTAGCCGAACCCTAACCCTAACCCTTCCCGGAAGCCTTCCCCTCACCCGTCCCCTAATCCTAACCCGTACTCTCACACTAACCCACGCCCTCACACTTACGCTCCCCCTAAACTGTTGTCGTACCCTCACCTGGACACTAAACCGTCTCCGTCCCCTAACCCTAACCCTAGCCCGAACCCTAACCCTAACCCTTCCCCGAAGCCTTCTCCTCACCCGTCCCCTAATCCTAACCCATACGCTCACACTAACCTGCGCCCTCACACATACGCTCCCCCTAAAGCGTTGTCCTACCCTCACCTGGACCCTAAACCGCCTCCGTCCCCTAACCCTAATCCTAGCCCGAACCCTAACCCTAATCGTTCCCCGAAGCCTTCCCCTCACCCGTCCCCTAATCGTAACCCGTACGCTCACACTAACCCATGCCCTCACACGTACGCTACCCCTAAACCGTTGTCTTACCCTCACCTTGACCCTAAACCGTCCCGGTCCCCTAACCCTAACCCTAGCCCGAACCCTATCCCTAACACATCCCTGAAGCCTTCCCCTCACCCGTCCCCTAATCCTAACCCGTACGCTCACACTAACACGTGCCCTCACACGTACGCTGCCCCTAAACCGTTGTCGTACCCTCACATGGACCCTAAACCGTCCCCAACCCCTAAACCTAACCCTAGCCCGAACCCTAACCCTAAACCTTCCCCGAAGCCTTCCCCTCACCCGTCCCCTAATCCTAACCCGTACTCTCACACTAACCCGCGTCCTCACACGTACGCTCCCCCTAAACCGTTGTCGTTCCCTCATGTGGATCCTAAACAGTCCCCGTCCCATAACCCTAACCCCAGCCCGAAAGATAACACTAACCCTTCTCTGAATCCTTCCCGTCACCCGTCCACTAATCCTAACCCGTACGCTGACACTAACCCACGCCCTCACACGTACGCTCCCCCTAAACCGTTGTCATACCCTCACCTGGACCCTAAACCGTCCCCGTGCCCTAACCCTATCCCTAGCCCGAACCCTAACCCTAAACCTTCCCCTCACCCGTCCCCTAATCCTAACCCGTACGCTCACACTAACCCGCGCCTCACACGTACGCTCCCCCTAAACCATTGTCGTACCCTCACCTGGACCCTATACATCCCCGTCCCCTAACCCTAACCCTAGCCCGAACCCTAACCCTAACCCTTCCCCGAAGCCTTCCCCTCACCCGTCCCCTAATCCTTACTCGTAGGCTCACACTAACCCACGCCCTCACACGTACGCTCACCCTAAAGCATTGTCGTAACCTCACCTGGACCCTAAACCCTCCCCGTCACCTAACAGTAACCCTAGTGCGAACCCTAACCCTAACCCTTCCCGTCACCCGTCCCCTAATCCTAAAACATACGCTCACACTGACCCGCGCCCTCACACGTACGCTCCCCCTAAACCGCTGTAATACCCTCACCTGGACCCTAAACCATCCCCGTCCCCTAATCCTAACCCTAGCCCGAACCCTATCCCTAACCATTCCCCGAAGCCTTCCCCTCACCCGTCCCCTAATCCTAACCCGTACGCTCACACTAACACGCGCCCTCACACGTACGCTCCCCCTAAACCATTGTCGTACCCTCACCTCGACCCTAAACCTTCCCCGTCCCCTACCCCTAACCCTAGCCAAAACGCTAACCCTGACTCTTCCCCGAAACCTTCCCCTCAACCGTCCCCTAATCCTAACCCGTACGCTCACACTAACCCGCGCCCTCACACGTACGCTCCCCCTAAACCGTTGTCGTACCCTCACCTGGACCCTAAACCGTCCCCGTCCTCTAATCCTAACCCTAGCCCGAACCCTAACACTAACCCTTCCCCGAAATCTTCTCCTCACCCGTCCCCAAATCCTAACCCGTACGCTGAAACTAAACCACGCCCTCACACGTACTCTCCCCTTAAAGCGTTGTCGTACCCTCACCTGGACCCTAAACCGTCCCCGTCCCCTAACCCTAACCCTAGCCCGAACTCTAACCCTAACCTTTCCCCAAAGCCTTCCCCTAACCCGTCCCCTAATCCTAACCCGTACGCTCACACTAACCCGTGCCCTCGCATGTACGCTCCCCCTAAACCGTTGTCGTACCCTCACCTGGACCCTAAACCGTCCCCGTCCCCTAACCCTAACCCTAACCAGAACCCTATCCCTAACCCTTCCCCGAAGCCTTCCCCTCACCCGTCCCCTAATCCTAACCCGTTCGCTCACACTAAAACGCGCCCTCACACGTACGCTCCCCCTAAACCATTGTCGTACCCTCACCTGGACCCTAAACCATCCCCGTCCCCTAACCCTAACCCTAGCCCGAACCCTATCCCTAACCATTCCCCGAAGCCTTCCCCTCACCCGTCCCCTAATCCTAACCCGTTCGCTCACACTAACACGCGCCCTCACACGTATGCTCCCCCTAAACCATTGTCGTACCCTCACCTGGACCCTAAACCATCCCCGTCCCCTAACCCTAACCCTAGCCCGAACCGTATCCCTAACCATTCCCCGAAACCATCCCCTCACCCATCCTCTAATCCTAACCTGTACTTTCACACTAACCCGCGCCCTTACACGTACGCTCCCCCTAAACCGTTGTCGTACCCTCACCTGGACCCTATACATCCCCGTCCCCTAACCCTAACCCTAGCCCGAACCCTCACCCTAACCCTTCCCCGAAGCCTTCCCCTCACCCGTCCCCTATTCCTAACCCGTAGGCTCACACTAACCCGCGCCCTCACACGTACGCTCACCCTAAAGCATTCTCGTACCCTCACCTGGACCCTAAACGCTCCCCGTCACCTAACCCTAACCCTAGTCCGAACCCTAACCCTAACCCTTCCCCGAAGCCTTCCCCTCACCCGTCCCCTAATCCTAACACATATGCTCACACTGACCCGCGCCCTCACACGTACGCTCCCCCTAAACCGCTGTAATACCCTCACCTGGACCCTAAACCATCCCCGTCCCCTAATCCTAACCCTAGCCCGAACCCTAACCCTAACACTTCCCCAAAGCCTTCCCCTCACCCGTATCCTAATCCTAACCCGTACGCTCACACTAACCCGCACCCTCACACGTACGCTCCCCCTAAAGCGTTGTCGTACCCTCACCTGGACCCTCAACCGTCCCCATCCCGTAACCCTAACCCTAGCCCGAACCCTAACCCTAACCCTTCCCCGAAGCCTTCCCCTCACCCGTCCCCTAATCCTAACCCGAACGCTCACACTAACCCACGCCCTCACACGTACGCACCCCCTAAACCGTTGTCGTACCTTCACTTGGACCCTAAACCGTCCCCATCCCTTAACCCTAACACTACCGAAACCCTAACCCTAACCCGTCCCCGAAGCCTTCCCCTCAACCATCCACTAATCCTAACCCGTACGCTCACACTAACCCACGCCCTCACACGTACACTCCCCCTAAACCGTTGTCGTACCCTCACCTGGACCCTAAACCGACCCCGTCCCCTAACCCTAACCCTAGCCCGAACCCTAACCCTAACACTTTCCCGAAGCCTTCCCCTCACCGGTCCCCTAATCCTAACCCGTACGCTCACTCTAACATGTGCCCTCACACGTACGATCCCCATAAACCGTTGTCGTACCCTCACCTGGACCCTGAACCGTCCCCGTCCGTTAACCCTAACCCTAGCCCGAACCCTAAACCTAACCCTTCCCCGAAGCCTTCCCCTCACCCGTCCCCTAATCTTAACCCGTACGCTCACACTAACACACGCCCTCACACGTACGCTCCCCCTAAACCGCTGTCGTACCCTCATCTGGACCCGAAACCGTCCCCGTCCCCTAACCCTAACCCTAGGCCGAACCCTAACCCTAACCCTTCCCCGAAGCCTTCCCCTCACCCGTCTCCTAATCCTAACCCGAACGCTCACACTAACCCGCGCCCTCACACGTACGCTCCACCTAAACCGCTGTCGTACCCTCAACTGGACCCGAAACCGTCCCCGTACCCTAACCCTAACGCTAGCCCGAACCCTAACCCTAACACTTCCCCAAAGCCTTCCCCTCACCCGTCCCCTAATCCTAACCCGTAAGCTCACACTAACCCGTGCCCTCACACGTACGCTCCCCCTAAACCATTGTCGTACCCTCACCTGGGCCCTAAACTTTCCCCGTCCCCTAACCCTAACCCTAGCCCGAACCCTAACCCTAAAACTTCCCCGAAGCCTTCCCCTCACCCGTCCCCTAATCCTAACCCGTACGCTCACACTAACCCACGCCCTCACACGTACGCTCCCCCTAAACCGTTGTCGTACCCTCACCTGGACCCTAAACCGTCCCCGTCACCTAACCCTAACCCTAGCCCGAACCCTAACCCTAACCCTTCCCCGAAGCTTTCCCCTCACCCGTCCCTTAATCCTAACCCGTACGCTCACACTTACCCGCGCCTTCACACGTACGCTCCCCCTAAACCGTTGTCGTACCCTCACCTGGACCCTAAACCGTCCCCGTCCCCTAACCCTAACCCTAGCCCGAACCCTAACACTAACCCTTCCCCGAAGCCTTCCCCTCACCCGTCCCCTAATCCTAACCCGTACGCTCACACTAACCCACGCCCTCACACGTACGCTCCCCCTAAACCGTTGTCGTACCCTCACCTGGACCCGAAACCGTCCCCGTTCCCTAACCCTAACCCTAGCCCAAACCCTATCCATAACCCTTTTCCGAAGCCTTCCCCTCACCCCTCCCCTAATCCTAACACGTATGCTCACACTAATCCGCGCCCTCACACGTACGCTCCCCCTAAAGCGTTGTCGTACCCTCACCTGGACCCTAAAACGTCCCCGTCCCCTAACCCTAACCCTAGCACGAACCCTAACCCTAACCCTTCCCCGAAGCCTTCCCCTCAACCGTCCCTAATCCTAACCTGTACGCTCACACTATCCAGCCCGCTCACACGTACGCTCCACCTAAACCGTTGTCATACCCTCACCTGGACCCTAAACCGTCCTCGTCCCCTAACCCTAACCCTAGCCAGAACCCTAACACTAACCCTTCCCCGAAGCCTTCCCATCACCCGTCCCCTAATCCTATCCCGTACGCTCACACTAACACGCGCCCTCACACATACGCTCCCCCTAAAGTGTTGTCTTACCCTCACCTGGACCTTAAACCGTCCCCGTCCCCTAACCCTAACCGTTCCCCGAAGCCTTCCCCTCACCCGTCCCCTAATCCTAACCCGTACGCTCACACTATCCAGCCCGCTCACTCGTACGCTGCCCCTAAACCGTTGTCGTACCCTCACCTGGACCCTAAACCGTCCCCGTTCCCTAACCCTAACCCTAGCCCGAACCCTAACCCTAACCCTTCCCCGAAGCCTTCCCCTCACCCGTCTCCTAATCCTAACCCGTACGCTCACATAACCCACGCCCTCACACGTACGCTCCCCCTAAAACGTTGTCGTACCTTCACCTGGACCCTAAACCGTCCCCGTCCCCTAACCCTAACCCTAGCCCGAACCCTAACCCTAACCCTTCCCCGAAGCCTTCCCCTCACCCGTCTCCTAATCCTAACCCGAACGCTCACACTAAACCGCGCCCTCACACGTACGCTCCACCTAAACCGCTGTCGTACCCTCAACTGGACCCGAAACTGTCCCCGTACCCTAACCCTAACCCTAGCCCGAACGCTAACCCTAACACTTCCCCAAAGCCTTCCTCTCACCCGTCCCCTAATCCTAACCCGTAAGCTCACACTAACCCGTGCCCTCACACGTACGCTCCCCCTAAACCATTGTCGTACCCTCACCTGGGCCCTAAACCTTCCCCGTCCCCTAACCCTAACCCTAGCCCGAACCATAACCCTAAAACTTCCCCGAAGCCTTCCCCTCACCCGTCCCCTAATCCTAACCCGTACGCTCACACTAACCCACGCCCTCACACGTACGCTCCCCCTAAACCGTTGTCGTACCCTCACTTGGACCCTAAACCGTCCCCGTCACCTAACCCTAACCCTAGCCCGAACCCTAACCCTAACCCTTCCCCTAAGCTTTCCCCTCATCCGTCCCTTAATCCTAACCCGTACGCTCACACTTACCCGCGCCTTCACACGTACGCTCCCCCTAAACCGTTGTCGTACCCTCACCTGGACCCTAAACCGTCCCGGTCCCCTAACCCTAACCCTAGCCCGAACCCTAACACTAACCCTTCCCCGAAGCCTTCCCCTCACCCGTCCCCTAATCCTAACCCGTACGCTCACACTAACCCGCGCCCTCACACGTACGCTCCCCCTAAACCGTTGTCGTACCCTCACCTGGACCCGAAACAGTCCCCGTCCCCTAACCCTAACCCTAGTCCAAACCCTATCCATAACCCTTTTCCGAAGCCTTCCCCTCACCTGTCCCCTAATCCTAACACGTATGCTCACACTAACCCGCGCCCTCACACGTACGCTCCCCCTAAACCGTTGTCGTACCCTCACCTGGACCCTAAACCGTCCCCGTCCCCTAACCCTAACCCTAGCCAGAACCCTAACACTAACCCTTCCCCGAAGCCTTCCCATCACCCGTCCCCTAATCCTATCCCGTACGCTCACACTAACCCGCGCCCTCACACATACGCTCCCCCTAAAGTGTTGTCTTACCCTCACCTGGACTTTAAACCGTCCCCGTCCCCTAAACCTAACCCTTCCCCGAAGCATTCTCCTCACCCGTCCCTTAATCCTAACCCGTACGCTCACACTATCCAGCCCGCTCACTCGTACGCTGCCCCTAAACCGTTGTCGTACCCTCACCTGGACCCTAAACCGTCCCCGTCCCCTAACCCTAACCCTAGGCCGAACCCTAAACCTAACCCTTCCCCAAAGCCTTCCCCTAACTCGTCCCCTAATCCTAACCCGTACGCTCACACTAACCCGCGCCCTCACACGTACGCTCCCCCTAAACCATTGTCGTACCCTCACCTGGACCCTAAACCGTCCCCGTCCCCTAACCTAACCCTAGCCCGAACCCTAACCCTAACCCTTCCCCGAAGCCTTCCCCTCACCCGTCCCCTAATCCTAACCCGTACGCTCACACTAACCCACACTCTCACACGTACGCTCCCCCTAAACCGTTGTCATACCCTCACCTGGACCCTATACCGTCCCCGTCCCCTAACCCTAACCCTAGCCCTAACCCTAACCCTAACCCTTCCCCGAAGCCTTCCCCTCACCCGTCCCCTAATCCTAACCCGTACGCTTACACTAACCTGCACCCTCACATGTACGCTCCCCCTAATCCGTTGTCGTACCATTACCTGGACCCTACACTGTCCACGTCCCCTAACCCTAACCCTAGCCCGAACCCTAACCCTGACATTTCCCCGAAATCTTCCCCTCACCCGTTTCCTAATCCTAACCGGTACGCTCACACTAACCCGCGCCCTCACACGTACGCTCCCCCTATAGCGTTGGCGTACCCTCACCTGGACCCTAAACCGTCCCCATCCCCTAACCCTAACCCTAGCCAGAACCCTAACCCTAACCTTTCCCCAAAACCTTCCCCTAACCCGTCCCCTATTCCTAACCCGTACGCTCACACTAACCCGCGCCCTCACACGTACTCTCCCCCTAAACCGTTGTGGTACCCTCACCTGGAACCTAAACCGTCCCCGTCCCCTAACCCTAACCCTAGCGCAAACACTATCCATAACCCTTTTCCGAAGCCTTCCCCTCACCCGTCCCCTAATTCTAACCCGTACGCTCACACTAAACCGTGCCCTCACACGTACGCTCCCACTAAACCGCTGTAGTACCCTCAACTGGACCCGAAAATGTCCCCGTCCCCTAACCCTAACCCTATCCCGAACCCTAACCCTAACCCTTCCCCGAAGCCTTTCCCTCACCCGTCCCCTAATCCTAACCCGTACGCTCACACTAACCCGCGCCCTCACACGTAAGCTCCCCCTAAACCGTTGTCGTACCCTCACCTGGACCCTAAACCCTCCCTGTCCCCTAACCCTAACCCTAGCCCGAACCCTAACCCTAACCCTTCCCCGAAGCCTTCCCCTCACCCGTCCCCTAATCCTAACCCGTATGCTCACACTAACCCGCGCCCTCACACATACGCTCCCCCTAAAGCGTTGTCGTACCCTCACCTGGACCCTAAAACGTCCCCATCCCCTAACCCTAACCCTAGCCCGAACCCTAACCATAAAAATTCCCCGAAGCCTTCCCCTCACCCGTCCCTAATCCTAACCCGTACGCTCACACTAACCCACGCCCTCACACGTACGCTCCCCCTAAACCGCTGTCGTACCCTCAACTGGACACGAAACCGTCCCCGTCCCCTAACCCTAACCCTAGCCCGAAACCTAACCCTAACCCTTCCCCTGACCCGTCCCCTAATCCTAACACGTACGCTCACACTAACCCGCGCCCTCACACGTACGCTCCCCCTAAAGCGTTCTCGTACCCTCACCTGGACCCTAAACCGTCCCCGTCCTCGAACCCTAATCCTAGCCGAACCCTAACCCTAACCCTTCCCGGAAGCCTTCCCCTCACCCGTCCCCTAATCCTAACCCGTACTCTCACACTAACCCACGCCCTCACACGTACGCTCCCCCTAAACCGTTGTCGTACCCTCACCTGGACACTAAACGGTCTCCATCCCCTAACCCTAACCCTAGCCCGAACCCTAACCCTAACCCTTCCCCGAAGCCTTCTCCTCACCCGTCCCCTAATCCTAACCCATACGCTCACACTAACCTGCGCCCTCACACATACGCTCCCCCTAAAGCGTTGTCCTACCCTCACCTGGACCCTAAACCGCCTCCGTCCCCTAACCCTAATCCTAGCCCGAACCCTAACCCTAACCGTTCCCCGAAGCCTTCCCCTCAACCGTCCCCTAATCGTAACCCGTACGCTCACACTAACCCATGCCCTCACACGTTAGCTCCCCCTAAACCATGGTCGTACCCTCAGCTGGACCCTAAACCGTCCTTGTCCCCTAACCCTAACCCTAGCCCGAACCGTAACCCTAACACTTCCCCGAAGCCTTCCCCTCACCCGTCCCCTAATCCTAACCCGTACGCTCACACTAACCCGCGCCCTCACACGTACGCTCCCCCTAAACTGTTGTCGTACCCTCACCTGGACCCTAAACCGTCCCCGTCCCCTAACCCTAACCCTAGCCCGAACCCTATCCCTAAAACATCCCTGAAGCCTTCCCCTCACCCGTCCCCTAACCCTAACCCGTACGCTCACACTAACCCGCGCCCTCACACGTATTCTCCCCCTAAACCGTTGTCGTACCCTCACCTGGACCCTAAACCGTGCCCTTCCCCTAACCCTAACCCTAGCCCGAACCCTAGCCCTAACCCTTCCCCGAAGCCTTCCCCTCACCCGTCCCCTAATATTAACCTGTACGCTAACACTAACCCGCGCCCTAACACGTACGCTCCCCCTAAACCGTTGTCGTACCCTCACCTGGACCCTAAACCGTCCCCGTCCCCTAACCCTAACACTAGCCCGAACACTATCCCTAACCCTTCCCCGAAGCCTTCTCCTCACCGTCCCCTAATCCTAAACCATACGCTCACACTAACCCGCGCCCTCACACGTACCCTCCCCCTAAACCGCTGTCGTAGCCTCAACTGGACCCGAAACCGTCCCCGTCCCCTAACCCTAACCCTAGCCCGAACCCTAACCCTAACCCTTGCCCGAAGCCTTCCCCTCACCCGTCCCCTAATCCTAACCCGTACGCTCACACTAACCCGTGCTCTCACACGTACGCTCCCCCTAAACCATTGTCGTACCCTCACCTGGACCCTAAACCGTCCCCCTACCCTAACCCTAACCCTAGCCCGAACCCTAACCCTAACCCTTCCCCGAAGCCTTCCCCTCACCCACCCTTAATCCTAACCCGTACGCTCACACTAACTCACGCCCTCACACGTACGCTCCCCCTAAAGCGTTGTCGTACCCTCACATGGACCCTAAACTGTCCCCGTCCCCTAACCCTAACCCTAGCCTGAATCCTAACCCTAACCCTTCCCCGAAGCCTTCCCGTCACCCGTCACCTAATCCTAACCCGTACGCTCACAATAACACGCGCCCTCACACGTTCGCTCCCCCTAAACCTCTGACGTACCCTCACCTGGACCCTAAACCGTCCCCGTCCCCTAACCCTAACCCTAGCCTGAACCGTAACCCTAACCCTTCCCCGAAGCCTTCCCCTCACCCGTCCCCTAATCCTAACCCGTACGCTCACACTAACCCGCGCTCTCACACGTACGCTTCCCCTAAAGCGTTCTAGTACCCTCACCTGGACCCTAAACCGTCCCCGTCCTCTAAACCTAACCCTAGCCGAACCCTAACCCTTACACTTCCTGGAAGCCTTCCCCTCACCCGTCCCCTAATCCTAACCCGTACTCTCACACTAACCCACGCCCTCACACGTACGCTCCCCCTAAACTGTTGTCGTACCCTAACCTGGACACTAAACCGTCTCCGTCCCCTAACCCTAACCCTAGCCCGAACCCTAACCCTAACCCTTCCCCGAAGCCTTCTCCTCACCCGTCCCCTAATCCTAACCCATACGCTCACACTAACCCGCGCCCTCACACATACGCTCCCCCTAAAGCCCTGTCCTACCCTCACCTGGACCCTAAACCGCCTCCGTCCCCTAACCCTAATCCTAGCCCGAACCCTAAACCTAATCGTTCCCCGAAGCCTTCCCCTCACCCGTCCCCTAATCGTAACCCGTACGCTCACACTAACCCATGCCCTCACACGTAAGCTCCGCCTAAACTGCTGACGTACCCTCACCTGAATCCTAAACCGTCCCCATCCCCTAACCCTAACCCTAGCCCGAACCCTAACCCTAACCCTTCCCCGAAGCCTTCCCCTCACCCGTCCCCTAATCCTAACAAGTAAGCTCACACTAACCCGCACCCTCACACGTTAGCTCCCCCTAAACCATGGTCGTACCCTCACCTGGACCCTAAACCGTCCCCGTCCCCTAACCCTAACCCTAGCCCGAACCGTAACCCTAACCCTTCCCCGAAGCCTTCCCCTCACCCGTCCCCTAATCCTAACCCGTACGATAACACTAACCCGTGCCCTCACACGTACGCTACCCCTAAACCGTTGTCTTACCCTCACCTGGACCCTAAACCGTCCCCGTCCCCTAACCCTAACCCTAGCCCGAACCCTATCCCTAAAACATCCCTGAAGCCTTCCCCTCACCCGTCCCCTAATCCTAACCCGTACGCTCACACTAACACGCGCCCTCACACGTACGCTGCCCCTAAACCGTTGTCGTACCCTCACATGGACCCTAAACCGTCCCCAACCCCTAACCCTAACCCTAGCCCGAACCCTAACCCTAACCCTTCCCCGAAGCCTTCCCCTCACCCGTCCCCTAATCCTAACCCGTACGTTCACACTAACCCGCGTCCTCACACGTACGCTCCCCCTAAACTGTTGTCGTTCCCTCATCTGGATCCTAAACCGTCCCCGTCCCATAACCCTAACCCTAGCCCGAAAGATAACACTAACCCTTCTCTGAAGCCTTCCCGTCACACGTCCACTAATCCTAACCCGTACGCTCACACTAACCCACGCCCTCACACGTACGCTCCCCATAAACCGTTGTCGTACCCTCACCTGGACCCTAAACCGTCCCCGTGCCCTAACCCTATCCCTAGCCCGAACCCTAACCCTAAACCTTCCCCTCACCCGTCCCCTAATCCTAACCCGTACGCTCACACTAACCCGCGCCTCACACGTAGGCTCCCCCTAAACCGTTGTCGTACCCTCACCTGGACCCTATACATCCCCGTCCCCTAACCCTAACCCTACCCCGAACCCTAACCCTAACCCTTCCCCGAAGCCTTCCCCTCACCCGTCCTCTAATCCTTACTCGTAGGCTCACACTAACCCACGCCCTCACACGTACGCTCACCCTAAAGCGTTGTTGTACCCTCACCTGGACCCTAAACCCTCCCCATCACCTAACACTAACCCTAGTGCGAACCCTAACCCTAACCCTTCCCGTCACCCGTCCCCTAATCCTAAACCATACGCACACACTGACCCGCGCCCTCACACGTACGCTCCCCCTAAACCGCTGTAATACCTCACCTGGACCCTAAACCATCCCCGTCCCCTAATCCTAACCCTAGCCCGAACCCTATCCCTAAGCATTCCCCGAAGCCTTCCCCTCACCCGTCCCCTAATCCTAACCCGTACGCTCACACTAACACGCGCCCTCACACGTACGCTCCCCCTAAACCATTGTCTTACCCTCACCTCGACCCTAAACCGTCCCCGTCCCCTACCCCTAACCCTAGCCAAAACGCTAACCCTGACTCTTCCCCGAAACCTTCCCCTCAACCGTCCCCTAATCCTAACCAGTACGCTCACACTAACCCGCGCCCTCACACGTACGCTCCCCCTAAACCGTTGTCGTACCCTCACCTGGACCCTAAACCGTCCCCGTCCCCTAACCCTAACCCTAGCCCGAACCCTAACCCTAACCCTTCCCCGAAATCTTCTCCTCACCCGTCCCCAAATCCTAACCCGTACGCTCACACTAAACCACGCCCTCACACGTACTCTCCCCCTAAAGCGTTGTCGTACCCTCACCTGGACCCTAAACCGTCCCCGTCCCCTAACCCTAACCCTAGCCCGAACTCTAACCCTAACATTTCCCCAAAGCCTTCCCCTAACCCGTCCCCTAATCCTAACCCGTACGCTCACACTAACCCGTGCCCTCACATGTACGCTCCCCCTAAACCGTTGTCGTACCCTCACCTGGACCCTAAACCGTCCCCGTCCCCTAACCCTAACCCTAACCAGAACCCTATCCCTAACCCTTCCCCGAAGCCTTCCCCTCACCCGTCCCCTAATCCTAACCCGTTCGCTCACACTAACATGCGCCCTCACACGTACGCTCCCCCTAAACCATTGTCGTACCCTCACCTGGACCCTAAACCATCCCCGTCCCCTAACCCTAACCCTAGCCCGAACCCTATCCCTAACCATTCCCCGAAGCCTTCCCCTCACCCGTCCCCTAATCCTAACCGGTTCGCTCACACTAACACGCGCCCTCACACGTATGCTCCCCCTAAACCGTTGTCGTACCCTCACCTGGACCCTAAACCATCCCCGTCCCCTAACCCTAACCCTAGCCCGAACCGTATCCCTAACCATTCCCCGAAACCATCCCCTCACCCGTCCCCTAATCCTAACCTGTACTTTCAGACTAACCCGCGCCCTCACACGTACGCTCCCCCTAAACCGTTGTCGTACCCTCACCTGGACCCTATACATCCCCGTCCCCTAACCCTAACCCTAGCCCGAACCCTCACCCTAACCCTTCCCCGAAGCCTTCCCCTCACCCGTCCCCTATTCCTAACCCGAAGGCTCACACTAACCCGCGCCCTCACACGTATGCACCCCCTAAACCGTTGTCGTACCTTCACTTGGACCCTAAACCGTCCCCATCCCTTAACCCTAACACTACCGAAACCCTAACCCTAACCCGTCCCCGAAACCTTCCCCTCAACCATCCCCTAATCCTAACCCGTACGCTCACACTAACCCGCGCCCTCACACGTACACTCCCCCTAAACCGTTGTCGTACCCTCACCTGGACCCTAAACCGACCGCGTCCCCTAACCCTAACCCTAGCCCGAACCCTAACCCTAACACTTTCCCGAAGCCTTCCCCTCAGCGGTCCCCTAATCCTAACCCGTACGCTCACACTAACATGTGCCCTCACACATACGATCCCCATAAACCGTTGTCGTACCCTCACCTGGACCCTAAACCGTCCCCGTCCGTTAACCCTAACCCTAGCCCGAACCCTAAACCTAACCCTTCCCCGAAGCCTTCCCATCACCCGTCCCCTAATCTTAACCCGTACGCTCACACTAATCCACGCCCTCACACGTACGCTCCCCCTAAACCGCTGTCGTACCCTCATCTGGACCCGAAACCGTCCCCGTCCCCTAAACCTAACCCTAGGCCGAACACTAACCCTAAACCTTCCCAAAGCCTTCCCCTCACCCGTCTCCTAATCCTAAACCGAACGCTCACACTAACCCGCGCCCTCACACGTACGCTCCCCCTAAACCGTTGTCGTACACTCACCTGGACCCTAAACCGTCCCCGTCACCTAACCCTAACCCTAGCCCGAACCCTAACCCTAACACTTCCCTGAAGCTTTCCTCTCACCCGTCCCTTAATCCTAACCCGTACGCTCACACTTACCCGCGCCTTCACACGTACGCTCCCCCTAAACCGTTGTCGTACCCTCACCTGGACCCTAAACCGTCCCCGTACCCTAACCCTAACCCTAGCCCGAAACCTAACCCTAACCCTTCCCCTCACCCGTACCGTAATCCTAACCCGTACGCTCACACTAACCCACGACTCACACGTACGCTCCCCCTAAACCGTTGTTGTGCCCTCACCTGGACCCTATACATCCCCGTCCCCTAACCCTAACCCTAGCCCGAACACTCACCCTAACACTTCCCCGAAGCATTCCCCTCACCTGTCCCCTAATCCTAACCCGAAGGCTCACACTAAACCGCGCCCTCACACGTACGCTCACCCTAAAGCATTGTCGTACCCTCACCTGGACCCTAAACCCTCCCCGTCACCTAACCCTAACCCTAGTCCGAACCCTAACCCTAACCCTTCCCCGAAGCCTTCCCCTCACCCGTCCCCTAATCCTAACCCGTACGCTGACACTAACCAGCGCCCTCACACGTACGCTCCCCCTACACCGTTTTTGTACCCTCACCTGGACCCTAAACCGTCCCCGTCCCCTAACCCTAACCCTAACCCTAGCCCGAACCCTAACCCTAACCCTTGCCCGAAGCCTTCCCCTCACCCGTCCCCTAATCCTAACCCGTACGTTCACACTAACCCGCGCCCTCACACGTATGCTCCACCTAAACCGCTGTCGTACCCTCATCTGGACCCGAAACCGTCCCCGTCCCTTAACCCTAACCCTAGCCCGAACCCTAACCCTAACCCTTCCCCGAAGCCTTCCCCTCACCCGTCCCCTAATCCTAACCCGTACGCTCACACTATCCATTCCGCTCACACGTACGCTGCCCCTAAACCGTTGTCGTACCCACACCTGGACCCTAAACGGTCCCCATCCCCTAACCTTAACCCTAGCCCAGACCCTAACCCTAAACCTTCCCCGAAGCCTTCCCCTCACCCGTCCCCTAATCCTAACCCGTACGCTCACACTTACCCGCGCCCTCACACGTACGCTCCCCCTAAACCGTTTTCATACCCTCACCTGGACCCTAAACCGTCCCCGTCCCCTAACCCTAACCCTAGCCCGAACCCTAACCCTAACCGTTGCCCGAAGCCTTCCCCTCACCTGTCCCCTAATCCTAACCCGTACGCTCACACTAAACAGCCCGCTCACACGTACGCTGCCCCTAAACCGTTGTGGTACCCTCACCTGGACCCTAAACCGTCCCCATCCCCTAACACTAACCCTACCCAAACCCTAACCCTAACCCGTCCCCGAAGCCTTCCCCTCACCCGTCCCCTAATCCTAACCCGTACGCTCAAACTAACCCGCGCCGTCACACGTACGCTACCCCTAAACCGTTGTCTTACCCTCACCTGGACCCTAAACCGTCCCCGTCCCCTAACCCTAACCCTAGCCCGAACCCTATCCCTAACACTTCCGTGAAGCCTTCCCCTCACCCGTCCCCTAATCCTAACCCGTACGTTCACACTAACCCGCGCGCTCACACGTATGCTCCCCCTAAACCGCTGTCATACCCTCATCTGGACTCGAAAACGTCCCCGTCCCTTAACCCTAACTCTAGCCCGAACCCTAACCCTAACCCTTCCCCGAAGCCTTCCCCTCACCCGTCTCCTAATCCTAACCCGAACGCTCACACTAACCCGCGCCCTCACACGTACGCTCCACCTAAACCGCTGTCGTACCCTCAACTGTACCAGAAACCGTCCCCGTCCCCTAACACTAACCCTAGCCCGAAACCTAACCCTAACACGTCCCCGAAGCCTTCCCCTCACCCTTCCCCTAATCCTAACCCGTACGCTCACACTAACCCACGCGCTCACACGAACGCTCCCCCTAAACCGTTGTCGTACCCTCACCTGGACCCTAAACCGTCCCCGTCCCCTAACCCTAACCCTAGCCCGAACCCTATCCCTAACCTTTCCCGGAAGCCTTCGCCTCACCCGTACCCTAATCCTTACCCGTACGTTCACACTAACCCGCGCCCTCACACGTACGCTCCCCCAAACCGCTGTCGTACCCTCAACTGGACCCGAAACCGTCCCCGTCCCGTAACCCTAACCCTAGCCCGAACCCTAAACCTAACACTTCCCCGAAGCCTTCCCCTCACCCGTCCCCTAATCCTAAGCCGTACGCTCACACTAACCCACGCCCTCACACGTACGCTGCCCCTAAACCGTTGTCGTACCCTCACATGGACCCTAAACCGTCCCCATCCCCTAACCCTAACCCTAGCCCGAACCCTAACCCTAACCCTTCCCCGAAGCCTTCCCCTCACCCTTCCCCTAATCCTAACCCGTACGCTCACACTAACCCGCACCCTCAAACGTATGCTCCCCCTAAACCATTGTCGTTCCCTCATCTGGATCGTAAACCATCACCGTCCCCTAACCCTAACCCTAGCCCGAACCCTAACCCTAACCCTTCCCCAAAGGGTTCCCCTAACCCGTCCCCTAATCCTAACCCGTACGCACACACTAACCCACGCCCTCACACGTACGGTCCCCCTAAACCGTTGTTGTACACTCACGTGGACCCTAAACCGTCCCCGTCCCGTAACCCTAACCCTAGCCCGAACCCTAACCCTAACCCTTCCCCGAAGCCATCCCCTCACTCGTCCCCTAATCCTAAGCCGTACGCTCACACAAACCCACGCCTTCACACGTACGCTGCCCCTAAACCGTTGTCGTACCCTCACATGGACCCTAAACCGTCCCCATCCCCTAACCCTAACCCTAGCCCGAACCCTAACCCTAATCCTTCCCCGAAGCCTTCACCCACCCGTCCCCTAATCCTAACCCGTACGCTCACACTAACCCACGCCCTCACACGTACACTACCCCTAAACCGTTGTCGTTCCCTCATCTGGATCCTAAACCGTCCCCGTCCCCTAACCCTAAACCTAACCAGAACCCTATCCCTAAAGCTTCCCCGAAGCCTTCCCTTCACCCGTCCCCTAATCCTAACCCGTTCGCTCACACTAACATGCCCCCTCACACGTATGCTCCCGCTAAACCGTTGTCGTACCCTCACCTGGACCCTAAACCATCCCCGTCCCCTAACCCTAACCCTAGCCCGAACCCTATCCCTAACCATTCCCCGAAGCCTTCCCCTCACCCGTCCCCTAATCCTAACCCGTACACTCACACTAACCAGCGCCCTCACACGTACGCTACCCCTAAACCGCTGGCGTACCCTCACCTAGACCCTAAACCGTCCCCGTCCCCTATCCCTAACCCTAGCCCAAACGGTAACCCTAACTCTTCCCCGAAACCTTCCCCTCAACCGTCCCCTAATCCTAACCCGTACGCTCACACTAACCCACGCCCTCACACGTACGCGCCCCCTAAACCGTTGTCGTACCCTCACCTGGACCCTAAACCGTCCTCGTCCCCTAACCCTAACCCTAGCCTGAACCCTAAACCTCACCCTTCCCCGAAGCCTTCTCCTCACCCGTCCCCTAATCCTAACCTGTACTTTCACACTAAACCGCGCCCTCGCACGTACGCTCCCCCTAAACCATTGTCGTACCCTCACCTGTACCCTAAACTGTCCCCATCCCCTAACCCTAACCCTAGCCCGAACCCTAACCCTAACACTTCCCCGAAGCTTTCCCCTCACCCGTCCCCTAATCCTAACCCGTACGCTCACACTAACCTGCGCCCTCACACGAACGGTACCCCTAAACCGTTGTCGTACCCTCACCTGGACCCTAAACCGTCCCCGTCCCCTAACCCTAACCCTAGCCCGAACCCTAACCCTAAACCTTCCCCGAAGCCTTCCCCTCACCCGTCCCCTAATCCTAACCCGTACACTCACACTAACACGCGTCCTCACACGTACGCTCCCCCTAATGTGTTGTCTTACACTCAACTGGACCTTAAACCGTCCCCGTCCCCTAACCCTAACCCTAGGCCGAACCCTAAACCTAACCCTTCCCCAAAGCCTTCCCCTAACTTGTACCCTAATCCTAACCCGTACGCTCACACTAACCCGCGCCCTCACACGTACGCTCCCCCTAAACCGTTGTCGTACCCTTACCTGGACCCTACACCGTCCACGTCCCCTAACCGTAACCCTAGCTCGAACCCTAAACCTGACACTTCCCCGAAATCTTCCCCTCACCCGTCCCCTAATCCTAACCCGTACGCTCACACTAACCCGCGCCCTCACACATACGCTCCCCCTAAACCGCTGTCGTACCCTCAATTGGACCCGAAACCATCCCCGTCCCCTAACCCTAACCCTAGCCCGAACCCTATCCCTAACCATTCCCCGAAGCCTTCCCCTCGCCCGTCCCCTAATCCTAACCCGTACGCTCACACTAACCCGCGCCCTCACACGTACGCTCCCCCAAAACCGCTGACGTACCCTCACCTGGACCCTAAACCGTCCCCGTCCCCTACCCCTAACCCTAGCCCAAACGCTAACGCTGACTCTTCCCCGAAACCTTCCCCTCAACCGTGCCCTAATCCTAACCCTTATACTCACACTAACCCACGCCCTCACACGTACGCTCCCCCTAAATCGTTGTCGTACCCTCAGCTGGACCCTAAACCGTCCCCGTCCCCTAACCCTAACCCTAGCCTGAACCCTAACCCTCACCCTTCCCCGAAGCCTTCTCCTCACCCGTCCCCTAATCCTAACCTGTACTTTCACACTAACCCGCGCCCTCACATGTACGCTCCCCCTAAACCATTGTCGTACCCTCCCCTGTACCCTAAACTGTGCCCGTCCCCTAACCCTAACCCTAGCCCGAACCCTAACGCTAACCCTTCCCTGAAGCCTTCCCCTCACCCGTCCCCTAATCCTAACCCGTGCGCTCACACTAACCCGCGCCCTCACACGTACGCTACCCCTAAACCGTTGTCGTACCCTCACCTGGACCCTAAACCGTCCCCGTCCCCTAACCCTAACCCTAGCCCGAACCCTAACCCTAAACCTTCCCCAAAGGCTTCCCCTCACACGTCCCCTAATCCTAACCGGTACGCTCACACTAACCCGTGCCCTCACACGTACGCTCCCCCTATAGCGTTGTCGTACCCTCACCTGGACCCTAAACCGTCCCCATCCCCTAACCCTAACCCTAGCCAGAACCCTAACCCTAACATTTCCCCAAAACCTTCCCCTAACCCGTCCCCTAATACTAACCCGTACGCTCACACTAACCCGCGCCCTCACACGTACCCTCCCCCTAAACAGTTGTCGTACCCTCACCTGGACCCTAAACCGTCCCTGTCCCTTAACCCTAACCCTAACCAGAACCCTATCCCTAACCCTTCCCTGAAGCCTTCCCCTCACCCGTCCCCTAATCCTAACCCGTTCGCTCACACTAACACGCGCCCGCACACGTATGTTCCCCCTAAACCGTTGTCGTACCCTCACCTGGACCCTAAACCATCCCCGTCCCCTAACCCTAACCCTAGCCCGAACTCTATCCCTAACCATTCCCCAAAGCCTTACCCTCAGCCGTCCCCTAATCCTAACCCGTACGCTCACACTAACCCGTGCCCTCACACGTACACTCCCCCTAAACCGCTGTCGTACCCTCAACTGGACCCGAAACCGTCCCCGTCCCCTAACCCTAACCCTAGCCCAAACCCTATCCATAACCCTTTTCCGAAGCCTTCCCCTCACCCGTCCCCTAATCCTAACACGTATTCTCACACTAACCCGCGCCCTCACACGTACGCTCCCCCTAAAGCGTTGTCGTACCCTCACCTGGACACTAAACCGTCCCCGTCCCCTAACCCTAACCCTAGCCGAAACCCTATCCATAACCCTTTTCCGAAGCCTTCCCCTCACCCGTCCCCTAATCCTAACCCGTACGCTCACACAAACCCGTGCCCTCACACCTACTGTCCCCCTAAACGGCTGTCGTACCATCAACTGGACCCGAAACCGTCCCCGTCCCCTAACCCTAACCCTATCCCGAACCCTAACCCTAACCATTCCCCGAAGCCTTCCCCTCACCCGTCCCCTAATCCTAACCCGTACGCTCACAGTAACCCGCGCCCTCACACGTACGCTCCCCCTAAACCGTTGTTGTACCCTCACCTGGACCCGAAACCATCCCTGTCCCCTAACCCTAACCCTATCCCGAACCCTAACCCTAAAACTTCCCCGAAGCCTTCCCCTCACCCGTCCCCTAATCCTAACCCGTACACTCACACTAACCTGCTCCCTCACACGTACGCTCCCCCTAAACCGTTGTCGTACCCTCACCTGGACCCTAAATGGTCCCCGACCCCTAACCCAATCCCTAGCCCGAACTCTAACATTAACCCTTCCCCGAAGCCTTCCCCTCACCCGTCCCCTAATCCTAACCCGTACGCTCACACTAACCTGCGCCCTCACACGTACGCTCCCCCAAAACAGTTGTTGTACCCTCACCTGGATCCGAAACCGTCCCTGTCCCCTAACGCTAACCCTAGCCCGAACCCTAACACTAGCACTTCTCCGAAACCTTCCCCTCACCCGTCCCCTAATCCTAACCCGTATGCTCACACTAACCCACGCCCTCAAACGTACGATCCCCCTAAACCGTGGTCGTACACTCACCTGGACCCTAAACCGTCCCCGTACCCTAACCCTAACACTAGCCCGAACCCTAACCCTTACCTTTCCCCGAAGCATTCCCCTCAACCGTCCCCTAATCCTAAGCCATACGCTGACACTAACCCACGTGCTCACACGTACGCTCCCCCTCAACCGTTGTCGTACACCCACCTGGACCCTAAACCGTCTCCGTCCCCTAAACCTAACCCTAGCCCGAACACTAACCCTAACACTTCCCCGAAGCCTTCCCCTCACCCATCCCCTAATCCTAACGCGTACGCTCACACTAACCCGCGCCCTCACACGAACGGTCCCCCTAAACCGTTGTCGTACCCTCACCTGGACCCTAATCCGTCCCCGTTCCCTAACCCTAACCCTAGCCCGAACCCTAACCCTAACCCTTCCCCGAAGCCCTCCCCTCACCCGTCTCCTAATCCTAACCCATACGCTCACATAACCCACGCCCTCACACGAACGCTCCCCCTAAACCGTTGTCGTACCTTCACCTGGACATTAAACCGTCCCCGTCCCCTAACCCTAACCCTAGCCCAAATCCTAACACTAACCCTTCCCCGAAGCCTTCCCCTCACCCGTCCCCTAATCCTAACCCGTACGCTCACACTAACCCGTGCCCTCACACGTACGCTCCCCCTAAACCGTTGTCGTACCCTCACCTGGACCCTAAACCGTCCCCGTCCCCTAACCCTATCCTTAGCCCGAACCCTAACCCTAACCCTTCCTCAAAGCCTTCCCCTCACCCGTCCCCTAATCCTAACCCGTATGCTCACACTAACCCGCGCCCTCACACGTACGCTCCCCCTAAATCGTTGTCGTACCCTCACCTGGACCCTAAACCATCCCCGTCCCCTAACCCTAACCCTAGCCCAAACCCTATCCATAACACTTTTCCGAAGCCTTCCCCTCACCCGTCCCCTAATCCTAACCCGTACGCTCACACTAACCCGTGCCCTCACACGTACACTCCCCCTAAACCGCTGTCGTACCCTCAACTGGACCCGAAACCGTCCCCGTCCCCTAACCCTAACCCTAGCTCGAACCCTAACCCTAACCCTTCCCCGAAGCCTTCCCCTCACCCGTCCCCTAATCCTAACCCGTACGCTCACACTAACCCACGCTCTCACACGTACGCTCCACCTAAACCGTTGTCGTACCCTCACCTGGACCCTAAACCGTCCCCGTCCCCTAACCCTATCCTTAGCCCGAACCCTAACCCTAACCCTTCCTCAAAGCCTTCCCCTCACCCGTCCCCTAATCCTAACCCGTATGCTCACACTAACCCGCGCCCTCACACGTACGCTCCCCCTAAATCGTTGTCGTACCCTCACCTGGACCCTAAAACGCCCTCGTCCCCTAAACCTAACACTAGCCCAAACCATATCTATAACCCATTTCCGAAGCCTTCCCATCATCCGTCCCCTAATCCTAACCCGTACGCTCACACTAACCCATGCCCTCACACGTACGCTCCCCCTAAACCGCTGTCGTACCCTCAACTGGACCCGAAACCGTCCCCGTCCCCTAACCCTAACCCTAGTCTGAACCCTAACCCTAACCCTTCCCCGAAGCCTTCCCCTCAACCGTCCCCTAATCCTAACCCGTACGCTCACACTAACCCGCGCCCTCACACGTACACTCCCCCTAAACCGTTGTCGTACCCTCACCTGGACCCTAAACCGTCCCCGTCCCCTAACCCTAACCCTAGCCCGAACCCTAACCCTAACCCTTCCCCGAAGCCTTCCCCTCACCTGTCCCCTAATCCTAACCCGTACGCTCACACTAACCTGCGCCCTCACACGTACACTCCCCCTAACCCGTTGTCGTACCCTCACCTGGAACCTAAATGTTCCCCGACCCCTAACCCAAACCCTAGCCCGAACCCTAACCCTAACCCTTCCCCGAAGCCTTCCCCTCACCCGTCCCCTAATCCTAACCCGTACGCTCACACTAACCTGCACCCTCACACGTACGCACCCCCAAAACAGTTGTCGTACCCTAACCTGGACCCTAAACCGTCCCCGTACCCTAACCCTAGCCGGAACCGTAACCCTTACCCTTCTCCGAAGCCTTCCCCTCACCCGTCCCCTAATCCTAACCCGTATGCTCACACTAACCAACGCCCTCACACGTACGCTCCCCCTAAACCGCTGTCATACCCTCAATTGGACCCGAAACCATCCCCGTCCCCTAACCCTAACCCTAGCCCGAACCCTAACCCTAACACTTCCCTGAAGCCTTCCCCTCACCCGTCCCCTAATCCTAACCCGTATGGTCACACTAACCTGCGCCCTCACACGTACGCTCCCCCTAAACCGTTGTCGTACCCTCACCTTTACCCTAAACCGTCCCCGACCCCTAACCCAAACCCTAGCCCGAACCTTAACATTAACCCTTCCCCGAAGCCTTCCCCTCACCCGTCCCCTAATCCTAACCCGTATGCTCACACTAACCCACGCCCTCACACGTACGCTCCCCCTAAACCGTGGTCGTACCCTCACCTGGACCCTAAACCGTCCCCGTACCCTAACCCTAACACTAGCCGGAACCCTAACCCTAACCTTTCCCCGAAGCATTCCCCTCACCCGTCCCCTAATCCTAACCCGTACGCTCACACTAACCCGCGCCCTCTCACGAACGGTCCCCCTAAACCGTTGTCGTACCCTCACCTGGACCCTAAACCGTCCCCGTCCCCATCCCTAACCCTAGCCCGTACCCTAACCTTAACCCTTCCCGGAAGCCTTCCCCTCACCCGTCCCCTAATCCTAAGCCGTACGCTCACAGTAACCCGCACACTCACATGTACACTCCCCCTAAACCGCTGTGGTACTCTCACCTGGACCCGAAACCGTCCCCGTCCGCTAACCCTAACACTAGCCCAAACCCTATTTATAACCCTTTTCCGAAGCCTTCCCCTCACCCGTCCCCTAATCCTAACCCGTACGCTCACACTAACCCGTGCCCTCACATGTACGCTCCCCCTAAACAGCTGTCGTACCCTCAACTGGACCCGAAACCGTCCCCGTCCCCTAACCCTAACCCTAGCCCGAACCCTAACCCTAACCCTTCCCCGAAGCCTTCCCCTCACCCGTCCCCTAATCCTAACCCGTACGCTCACACTATCCAGCCCGCTCACACGTACGCTGCCCCTAAACCGTTGTCCTACCCTCCCCTGGACCCTAAAACGTCCCCGTCCCCTACCCCTAACCCTAGCCCGAACCCTAACCCTAACCCTTCCCCGAAGCCTTCCCCTCACCCGTCCCCTAAAACTAACCCGTAAGCTCACACTATCCAGCCCGCTCACATGTACGCTGCCCTTAAACTGTTGTCGTACCCTCACCTGTACCCTAAACCATCCCCATCACCTAACCCTAACCCTAGCCCGAACCCTAACCCTAACCCTTCCCCGAAGCCTTCCCCTCACCCGTCCCCTAATCCTAAGCTGTACGCTCACACTAACCTGCGCCCTCACACGTACGCAACCCCTAAACCGTTGTCGTACCCTCACCTGGACCCTAAATGGTCCCCGACCCCTAACCCAAACCCTAGCCCGAACCCTAACCCTAACACTTCCCCGAAGCCTTCCCCTCACCCGTCCCCTAATCCTAACCCGTATGCTCACACTAACCCACGCCCTCACTCGTACGCTCTCCCTAAACCATCGTCGTACCCTCACATGGACCCTAAACCGTCCCCGTCCCCTATCCCTAACCATAGCCCGAACCGTAACCCTAACCCTTCCCCGAAGCCTTCCCCTCACCCGTCCCCTAATCCTAACCCGTACGCTCACACTAACATGCGCCCTCACACGTACGCTCCCCCTAAACCGTTGGCATACACTCACCTGGACCTTAAACCATCCCCGTCCCCTAACCCTAACCCTAGCCCGAACCCTTACCCTAACCCTTCCCCGAAGCCATCCCCTCACCCGTCACCTAATCCTAAACCTTACGCTGACACTAACCAGCCCGCTCACACGTACGCTACCCCTAAACCGTTGTCGTACCCTCACCTGAACCCTAAACCGTCCCCGTACCCTAACACTAACCTTGGCCCGAAACCTAACCCTAACCTTTCCCAGAAGCATTCCCCTCAACCGTCCACTAATCCTAACGCGTACGCTGACACTAACCCACGCGCTCACACGTACGCTCCCCCTCAACCGTTGTCGTACCCTCACCTGGACCCTAAACCGTCTCCGTCCCCTAACCCTAACCCTAGCCCGAACACTAACTCTAACACTTCCCCGAAGCCTTCCCCTCAGCCATCCCCTAATCCTAACCCGTACGCTCACACTAACACGCGCCCTCACACGAACGGTCCCCCTAAACCGTTGTCTTACCCTCACCTGGACCCTAAACCATCCCCGTCCCCTAACCCTAACCCTAGGCCGAACCCTAACCCTAACCCTTCCCCAAAGCATTCCCCTAACTCGTCCCCTAATCCTAACCCGTACGCTCACACTAACCCGCGCCCTCAAATGTACGCTCCCCGTAAACTGTTGTCGTACCCTCACCTGGACCCTAAACCGTCCCCGTCCCCTAACCCTAAACCTAGCCCGAACCCTATCCCTAACCCTTCCCCGAAACCTTCCCCTCACCCGTCCCCTAATCCTAACACGTACGCTCACACTAACCCACGTCCTTACACGTAAGGTCGCCCTAAACCGCTGTCGTACCCTCACCTGGACCCTAAACCGTCCCCGTCCCCTAACCCTAACCCTAGCCCGAACCCTAACCCAAACCCTTCCCCGAAGCCTTCCCCTCACCTGTCCCCTAATCCTAACCCGTACGCTCACACTAACCCGCGCACTCACACGTACGCTCCACCTAAACCGTTGGCATACCCTCACCTGCACCTTAAACCATCCCCGTCCCCTAACCCTAACCCTAGCCCGAACCCTTACCCTAACACTTCCCCGAAGCCTTCCCCTCACCCGTCCCCTAATCCTAACCCGTACGCTCACATTAACCAGCCCGCTCCACGTACGCTGCCCCTAAAGCATTGTCGTACCCTCACCTGTACCCTAAACCGTCCCCATCCCCTAACCCTAACCCTACCCAAACCCTAAACCTAACCCGTCCCTGAAGCCTTCCCCTCACCCATCCCCTAATCCTAACCCGTACGCTGACACTAACCCTCGCCCTCACACGAACGTTCCCCCTAAACCGTTGTCGTACCCTCACCTGGACCCAAAACCTTCCCCATCCCGTAACCCTAACCCTAGGCCGAACCCTAAACCTAACCCTTCCGAAAAGCCTTGCCCTAACTCGTACCCTAATCCTAACCCGTACGCTCACACTAACCCGCGCGCTCACACGTACGCTCCCCCTAAAGCGTTCTCGTACCCTCACCTGGACCCTAAACCGTCCCCGTCCCCTAACCCTTACCCTAGCCCGAACCCTAACCTTAACCCTTCCCCGAAGCCTTCCCCTCACCCGTCCCCTAATCGTAACCTGTTCGCTCACACTAACCCGCGCGCTCACACGTACGCTCCCCCTAAACCGTTGTCGTACCCTCACCTGGACCCTAAACCGTCGCCGTCCCCTAACCCTAACCCTAGCCCTACACCTAACCCTAACACTTCCCCGAAGCCTTCCCCTCACCCGTCCCCTAATCCTAACACGTACGCTCACACTAACCCGCGCCCTCACACGTACGCTACCCCTAAACCGTTGTCGTACCCTCACATGGACCCTAAACCGTCCCCGTCCCCTAACCCTAACCCTAGCCCGAACCCTAACCCTAACCCTTCCCCGAAGCCTTCCCCTCACCCGTCCCCTAATCGTAACCCGTACGCTCACACTAACCTGTGCCCTCACACATACGCTCCCCCTAATCTGTTGTCGTACCCTTACCTGGACCCTACACCGTCCCCGTCCCCTAACCCTAACCCTAGCCCGAACCCTATCCCTAATCCTTCCCCGAAGCCTTCCCCTCACCCGTCCCCTAATCCTAACCCGTACGCTCACACTAACCCATGGCCTCACACGTACGCTCTCCCTAAATCGCTGTCGTACCCTCAACTGGACCCGAAATCGTCCCCGTCCCCTAACCCTAACCCTAGCCCGAACCCTAACCCTAACCCTTCCCCGAAGCCATCCCCTCACCCGTCCCCTAATCCTAACCCGTACGCTCACACTAATCCGCGCCCTCACACGTACGCCCCCCCTAAACCGTTGTAGTACCCTCACCTAGACCCTAAACCGTCCCCGTCCCCTAACACTAACCTTAGCCCGAACCCTAACACTAACCCTTCCCCGAAGCATTCCCCTCACCCGTCCCCTAATCCTAACCCGTACACTCACACTATCCATCCCGCTCACACGTACACTTCCCCTAAATCGTTGTCGTACCCATACCTGGACCCTAAACCGACCACATCACCTAACCCTAACCCTAGCCCGAACCCTAACACTAACCCGTCCCCGAAGCCTTCCCCTCACCCATCCCCTAATCCTAACCCGTACGCTCAAACTAACCCATGCCCTCACACGTACGCTCCACCTAAACCTTTTTCGTACCCTCACCTTAACCCTCAACTGTCCCCATCCCCTAACCCTAACCCTAGACCGAACCCTAACCCTAACACTTCCCCGAAGCCTTCCCCTCACCCGTCCCCTAATCCTAACCCGTACGCTCACACTAACCTGCGCCCACACACGTACGCTCCCCCTAAACCGTTGTCGTACCCTCACCTGGACCCTAAACCGTCCCCGTCCTCTAACCCTAACCCTAGCCCGAACCCTAACACTAACCCTTCCCCGAAGCCTTCCCCTCACTCGTCCCCTAATCCTAACCCATACGCTCACACTATACAGCCCGCTCACACGTACGCTGCCACTAAATCGTTGTCGTACCCACACCTGGACCGTAAACCGTCCCCATCCCCTAACCCTAACCCTAGCCCGAACCCTAACCCTAACCCGTCCCCGAAGCCTTCCCCTCACCCATCCCCTAATCATAACCTGTACGCTCACACTAACCCACGTCTTCACACGTACGCTCCCCCTAAACAGTTGTCGTACCCTCACTGGACCCTAAATCGTCCCCGTCCCCAATCCTAACCCTAGCCCGAACCCTCACCCTAACCCTTCCCCGAAGCCTTCCATTCACCCGTCCCCTAATCCTAACCCGTACGCTCACACTAACCCGCGCCCTCACACGTACGCTCCCCCTAAACCGTTGTCGTACCCTCACCTGGACCCTAAACCGTCCCCGTCCCCTAACCCTAACCCTAGCCCGAACCCTAACCCTAACCCTTCCCCAAAGTCTTCCCCTAACCCGTCCCCTAATCCTAACCCGTAAGCTCACACTAACCCGCGCCCTCGCACGTACGCTACCCCTAAAGCATTGTCGTACCCTCACCTGGACCCTAAAACGTCCCCGTCCTCTAAACCTAACCCTTCCCCGAAGCCTTCCCCTCACCCGGTCCCTAATTCTATCCCGTACTCTCACACTAACCCGCGCCCTCACACCTACGCTCCCCCTAAACCGTTGTCGTACACTCACCTGGACCCTAAACCCTCCCCATCCCATAACCTTAACCCTAGTCTGATCCCTAACCCTAACACTTCCCCGAAGCCTTCCCCTCACCCATCCCCTAATCCTAACCCGTACGCTCACACTAACCCGCGCCCTCACACGTACGCTCCCCCTAAACCGTTGTCGTACCCTCACCTGGACCCTAAACCGTCCCCATCCCCTAACCCTAACCCTAGCCCGAACCCTAACCCTAACCCTTCCCCGAAGCCTTACCCTCAACCGTCCTCTAATCCTAACCCGTACGCTCACACTAACCTTCGCGCTCACACGTACGCTCCCCCTCAACCGTTGTCGTACCCTCACCTGGACCCTAAACCGTCTCCGTTCCCTAACCCTAACCCTAGCCCGAACCCTAACCCTAACACTTCACCGAAGCCTTCCCCTCACCCATCCCCTAATCCTAACACGTACGCTCACACTAACCCGCGCCCTCACACGAACGCTACCCCTAAACCGTTGTCGTACCCTCACCTGGACCCTAAACCGTCCCCTTCCCCTAACACTAAACCTAGTCCGAACCCTAACCCTAACCCTTCCCCGAAGCCTTCCCCTCACCCGTTCCTTAATCCTAACCCATACGCTCACACTAACCCGCGCCCTCACACGTACGCTCCCCCTACACCGTTGTCATACCCTCACCTGGACCCTAAACCGTCCCCATCCCTTAACCCTAACCCTAGCCAGAACCCTCACACTAACCCTTCCCCGAAGCCTTCCCCTCACCCATACCCTAATCCTAACCCGTACGCTCACACTAACCCGCGCGCTCACACGTACGCTCCCCCTAAACCGTTGTCGTACACTCACCTGGACCCTAAACCGTCCCCGTCCCCGAAACCTAACCCTAGCCCGAACCCTAACCCTAACCCTTCCCCGTAGCCTTCCCCTCACCCATCCCCTAATCCTAACCCGTACGCTCACACTAACCCGCGCCCTCACACGTACGCTCCCCCTAAACCGTTGTCGTACCCTCACCTGGATCCTAAACCGTCCCCATCCCCTAACCCTAAACCTAGCCCGAATCCTATCCCTAACCCTTCCCCAAAGTCTTCCCCTAACCCGTCCCCTAATCCTAACACGTATGCTCACACTAACCCGCGCCCTGGCACGTGCGCTACCCCTAAAGCATTGTCGTACCCTCACCTGGACCCTAAAACGTCCCCGTCCCCTAACCATAACCCTTCCCCGAAGCCTTCCCCTCACACGGCCCCTAATTCTATCCCGTACGCTCACACTAACCCGCGCCCTCACACCTACGCTCCCCCTAAACCGTTTTCGTACCCTCACCTGGACCCTAAACCCTCCCCATCCCCTAACCTTAACCCTAGTCTGATCCCTAACCCTAACACTTCCCCGAAGCCTTCCCCTCACCCGTCCCCTAATCCTAACCCGTACGCTCACACTAACCCGCGCCCTCACACGTACGCTCCCCCTAAACCGTTGTCGTACCCTCACCTGGACCCTAAACCGAACCCATCCCCTAACCCTAACCCTTCCCCGAAGCCTTCCCCTCAACCGTCCTCTAATCCTAACCCGTACGCTCACACTAACCCGCGCGCTCACACGTACGCTCCCCCTCAACCGTTGTCGTACCCTCACCTGGACCCTAAACCGTCTCCGTTCCCTAACCCTAACCCTAGCCCGAACCCTAACCCTAACACTTCACCGAAGCCTTCCCCTCAACCATCCCCTAATCCTAACACTTACGCTCACACTAACCCGCACCCTCACACGAACGCTACCCCTAAACCGTTGTCGTACCCTCAGCTGGACCCGAAACCGTCCCCGTCCCCTAACACTAACCCTAGTCCGAACCCTAACCCTAACCCTTCCCCGAAGCCTTCCCCTCACCCGTCCCCTAATCCTAACCCATACGCTCACACTAACCCGCGCGCTCACACGTACGCTCCCCCTAAACCGTTTTCGTACCCTCCCCTGGACCCTAAACCGCCCCGTCCCCAAACCCTAAACCTAGCCCGAACCCTAACCCTAACCCTTCCCCGAAGCCTTCCCGTCACCCGTCCCCTAATCCTAACCCGTACGCTCACACTAACCCGCGCCCTCACACGTACGCTCCCCCTAAACCGTTGTCGTACCCTCACCTGGACGCTAAACCGTCCCCGTCACCTAACCTTAACCCTAGCCCGAACCCTAACCCTAACCCTTCAACAAAGCCTTCCCCTAACCTGTCCCCTAATCCTAACCCGTACGCTCACACTAACCGGCGCCCTCACACGTACGCTCCCCCTAAACTGTTGTCGTACACTCACCTGGACCCTAAACCGTCCCCGTCCCCTAACCTAACCCTAGCCCGAACCCTAACCCTCACCCTTCCCCGAAGCCTTCGCTTCACCCGTCCCCTAAAACTAACCTGTAAGCTCACACTACCACGCGCCCTCACACGTACGCTCCCCCTAAACTGTTGTCGTACATTCACCTGGACCCTAAACCGCCCCCGTCCCCTAACCCGAACCCTAGCCCAAACCCTATGCATAACCCTTTTCCGAAGCCTTCCCCTCACCCGTCCCCTAATCCTAACCCGTACGCTCAGACTAACCCGCGCCCTCACACTTACGCTCCCCCTAAACCGTTGTCGTAACCTCACCTAGACCCTAAACCGTCCCCGTCCCCTAACCCTAACCCTAGCCCGAACCCTAACCCTAAACCTTCCCCGAAGCCTTCCCCTCAACCGTCCCCTAATCCTAACCCGTACTCTCACACTAACCCGCGCCTTCACACATACGCTCCCCCTAACCGTTGTCGTACCCTCACCTGGACGCTAAACCCTCCCCGTCCCCTAACCCTAACCCTAACCCTAGCCCGAACCCTAACCCTAACCCTTCCCCGAAGCCTTCCCCTCACCCGTCCCCTAATCCTAACCTGTACGCTCAAACTAACCCGCGCCGTCACACGTACGCTACCCCTAAACCGCTGTCGTACCTTCATCTGGACCCGAAACCGTCCCCGTCCCCAAACCCTAACCCTAGTCCGAACCCTAACCCTAACCCTTCCCCGAAGCCTTCGCTTCACCCGTCCCCTAAAACTAACCCGTAAGCTCACACTACCACGCGCCCTCACACGTACACTCCCCCTAAACCGTTGTCGTACACTCACCTGGACCCTAAACCGCCCCCGTCCCCTAACCCTAACCCTAGCCCAAACCCTATCCATAACCCTTTTCTGAAGCCTTCCCCTCACCCGTCCCCTAATCCTAACCCGTACGCTCACACTAACCCGTGCCCTCACACTTACGCTCACCCTAAACCGTTGTCGTAACCTCACCTGGACCCTAAACCGTCCCCGTCCCGTAACCCTAACCTTAGCCCGAACCCTAACCCTAATCCTTCCCCGAAGCCTTCCCCTCACCTGTCCCCTAATCCTAACCCGTACGCTCACACTAACCCGCGCCTTCACACGTACGCTCCCCCTAACCGTTGTCGTACCCTCACCTGGACGCTAAACCGTCCCCGTCCCCTAACCCTAACCCTAACCCTAGCCCGAACCCTAACCCTGACCCTTCCCCGAAGCCTTCCCCTCTACCGTCCCCCAATCCTAACCCGTACGCTCACACTAACCCGCGCCCTCACACGTACGCTCCCCCTAAACCATTGTCGTACCCTCACATGGACCCTAAACAATCCCCGTCCCCTAACCCTAACCCTAGCCCGAACCCTAACCCTAACCCTTCCCCGAAGACATCCCCTCACCCATCCCCTAATCCTAACCTGTACACTCACACTAACCCGCGCCCTCACACGTACGCTCCCCCTAAACCATTATCGTGCCCTCACCTGGACCCTAAACCGTCCCCATCCCCTAACCCTAACCCTAGCCCGAACCTTAACCCTAACCATTCCCCGAAACCTTCCCCTCATCCGTCCGCTAATCCTAACCCGTACGCTCACACTAACCCACGTCTTCACACGTACGCTCCCCCTAAACCGTTGTCGTACCCTCACCTGGACCCTAAACCGTCCCCGTCCCCTAACCCTAACCCTAGCCCGAACCCTAACCCTCACCCTTCTCCGAAGCCTTCCCCTAACCCGTCCCCTAATCCTAACCCGTACGCTAACACTATCCATTCCGCTCACACGTACGTTGCCCCTAAACCGTTGTCGTACCCACACCTGGACCCTAAACGGTCCCCATCCCCTAATCTTAACCCTAGCCCAGACCCTAACCCTAAACCTTCCCCGAAGCCTTCCCCTCACCCGTCCCCTAATCCTAACCCGTACTCTCACACTTACCCGCGCCCTCACACGTACGCTCCCCCTACACCGTTTTTGTACCCTCAACTGGACCCTAAACCGTCCCCGTCCGCTAACACTAACCCTAGTCCGAACCCTAACCCTAACCCTTCCCCGAAGCCTTCCCCTCACCCGTCCCTTAATCCTAACCCGTACTCTCACACTTACCCGCGCCCTCACACGTACGCTCCCCCTACACCGTTTTTGTACCCTCACCTGGACCCTAAACCGTCCCCGTCCGCTAACACTAACCCTAGTCCGAACCCGAACCCTAACCCTTCCCCGAAGCATTCCCCTCACCCGTCCCCTAATCCTAACCCGTACACTCACACTATCCATCCCGCTCACACGTACACTTCCCCTAAATCGTTGTCGTACCCATACCTGGACCCTAAACCGACCACATCACCTAACCCTAACCCTAGCCCGAACCCTAACCCTAACCCGTCCCCGAAGCCTTCCCCTCACCCGTCCCCTAATCCTAACCCGTACGCTCAAACTAACCCATGCCCTCACACGTACGCTCCACCTAAACCTTTTTCGTACCCTCACCTTGACCCTCAACCGTCCCCATCCCCTAACCCTAAACCTAGACCGAACCCTAACCCTAACACTTCCCCGAAGCCTTCCCCTCACCCGTCCCCTAATCCTAAACCGTACGCTCACACTAACCCGCGCCCTCACACGTACGCTCCCCCTAAACCGTTGTCGTACCCTCACCTGGACCCTAAACCGTCCCCGTCCTCTAACCCTAACCCTAGCCCGAACCCTAACACTAACCCTTCCCCGAAGCCTTCCCCTCACTCGTCCCCTAATCCTAACCCATACGCTCACACTATCCAGCCCGCTCACACGTACGCTGCCCCTAAATCGTTGTCGTACCCTCACCTGGACCCTAAACCGTCCCCGTCCCCTAACCCTAACCCTAGCCCGAACCCTAACCCTAACCCTTCCCCAAAGTCTTCCCCTAACCCGTCCCCTAATCCTAACCCGTATGCTCACACTAACCCGCGCCCTCGCACGTACGCTACCCCTAAAGCATTGTCGTACCCTCACCTGGACCCTAAAACGTCCCCGTCCTCTAAACCTAACCCTTCCCCGAAGCCTTCCCCTCACCCGGCCCCTAATTCTATCCCGTACGCTCACACTAACCTTCGCACTCACACGTACACTCCCCCTCAACCGTTGTCGTACCCTCACCTGGACCCTAAACCCTCTCCGTTCCCTAACCCTAACCCTAGCCCGAACCCTAACCCTAACACTTCACCGAAGCCTTCCCCTCACCCATCCCCTAATCCTAACACGTACGCTCACACTAAACCGCACCCTCACACGAACGCTACCCCTAAACCGTTGTTGTACCCTCACCTGGACCCTAAACCGTCCCCGTCCCCTAACACTAAACCTAGTCCGAACCCTAACCCTAACCCTTCCCCGAAGCCTTCCCCTCACCCGTCCCTTAATCCTAACCCATACGCTCACACTAACCCGCGCCCTCACACGTACGCTCCCCCTACACCGTTGTCATACCCTCACCTGGACCCTAAACCGTCCCCATCCCCTAAACCTAACCCTAGCCCGAACCCTAACCCTAACCCTTCCCCGAAGCCTTCCCCTCACCCATCCCCTAATCCTAACCCGTACGCTCACACTAACCCGCGCCCTCACACGTACGCTCCCCCTAAACCGTTGTCGTACCCTCACCTGGACCCTAAACCGTCCCCATACCCTAACCCTAAACCTAGCCCGAACCCTATCCCTAACCCTTCCCCAAAGTCTTCCCCTAACCCGTCCCCTAATCCTAACCCGTATGCTCACACTAACCCGCGCCCTGGCACGTGCGCTACCCCTAAAGCATTGTCGTACCCTCACCTGGACCCTAAAACGTCCCCGTCCCCTAACCCTAACCCTTCCCCGAAGCCTTCCCCTCACCCGGCCCCTAATTCTATCCCGTACGCTCACACTAACCCGCGCCCTCACACCTACGCTCCCCCTAAACCGTTTTCGTACCCTCACCTGGACCCTAAACCCTCCCCATCCCCTAACCTTAACCCTAGTCTGATCCCTAACCCTAACACTTCCCCGAAGCCTTCCCCTCACCCGTCCCCTAATCCTAACCCGTACGCTCACACTAACCCGCACCCTCACACGTACGCTCCCCCTAAACCGTTGTCGTACCCTCACCTGGACCCTAAACCGTCCCCGTCACCTAACCTTAACCCTAGCCTGAACCCTAACCCTAACCCTTCAACAAAGCCTTCCCCTAACCTGTCCCCTAATCCTAACCCGTACGCTCACACTAACCGGCGCCCTCACACGTACGCTCCCCCTAAACTGTTGTCGTACACTCACCTGGACCCTAAACCGTCCCAGTCCCCTAAACCTAACCCTAGCCCGAACCCTAACCCTAACCCTTACCCGAAGCCTTCCCGTCACCCGTCCCCTAATCCTAACCCGTACGCTCACACTAACCAACGCCCTCACACGTACGCTCCCCCTAAACCGTTGTCGTACCCTCACCTGGACCCTAAACTGTCCCCGTCACCTAACCTTAACCCTAGCCCGAACCCTAACCCTAACCCTTCAACAAAGCCTTCCCCTAACCTGTCCCCTAATCCTAACCCGTACGCTCACACTAACCGGCGCCCTCACACGTACGCTCCCACTAAACTGTTGTCGTACACTCACCTGGATCCTAAACCGTCCCCGTCCCCTAAACCTAACCCTAGCCCGAACCCTAACCCTAACCCTTCCCCGAAGCCTTCGCTTCACCCGTCCCCTAAAACTAACCCGTAAGCTCACACTACCACGCGCCCTCACACGTACGCTCCCCCTAAACTTTTGTCGTACACTCACCTGGACCCTAAACCGCCCCCGTCCCCTAAACCTAACCCTAGCCCAAACCCTATCCATAACCCTTTTCCGAAGTCTTCCCCTCACCCGTCCCCTAATCCTAACCCGTACGCTCACACTAACCCGCGCCCTTACACTTACGCTCCCCCTAAACCGTTGTCGTAACCTCACCTGGACCCTAAACCGTCCCCGTCCCCTAACCCTAACCCTAGCCCAAACCCTAACCCTAAACCTTCCCCGAAGCCTTCCCCTCAACCGTCCCCGAATCCTAAACCGTACGCTCACACTAACCCGCGCCTTCACACGTACGCTCCCCCTAACCGTTGTCGTACCCTCACCTGGACGCTAAACCCTCCCCGTCCCCTAACCCTAACCCTAACCCTAGCCCGAACCCTAACCCTAACCCTTCCCCGAAGCCTTCCCCTCAACCGTCCCCCAATGCTAACCCGTACGCTGACACTAACCCGCGCCCTCACAAGTACGCTCCCCCTAAACCATTGTCGTACCCTCACCTGGACCCTAAACCATCCCCATCCCCTAACCCTAACCCTAGCCCGAACCTTAACCCTAACCATTCCCGGAAACCTTCCCCTCACCCGTCCGCTAATCCTAACCCGTACGCTCACACTAACCCACGTCTTCACACGTACGCTCCCCCTAAACCGTTTTCGTACCCTCACCTGGACCCTAAACCGTCCCCGTCCCCTAATCCTAACCCTAGCCCGAACCCTAACCCTAACCCTTCCCCGAAGCCTTCCCCTCACCCGTCCCCTAATCCTAACCCGTACGCTCACACTATCCATTCCGCTCACACGTACGCTGCCCCTAAACCGTTGTCGTACCAACACCTGGACCCTAACCGTCCCCATCCCCTAACCTTAACCCTAGCCCAGACCCTAACCCTAAACCTTCCCCGAAGCCTTCCCCTCACCCGTCCCCTAATCCTAACCCGTACGCTCACACTTACCCGCGCCCTCACACGTACGCTCCCCCTAAACCGTTTTCGTACCCTCACCTGGACCCTAAACGGTCCCCGTCCCCTAACCCTAACCCTAGCCCGAACCCTAACCCTAACCGTTGCCCGAAGCCTTCCCCTCACCCGTCCCCTAATCCTAACCCGTACGCTCACACTAAACAGCCCGCTCACACGTACGCTGCCCCTAAACCGTTGTGGTACCCTCACCTGGACCCTAAACCGTCCCCATCCCCTAACACTAACCCTACCCAAACCCTAACCCTAACCCGTCCCCGAAGCCTTCCCCTCACCCGTCCCCTAATCCTAAACTGTACGATCAAACTAACCCGCGCCATCACACGTACGCTACCCCTAAACCGCTGTCGTACCTTCATCTGGACCCGAAACCGTCCCCGTCCCCTAACCCTAACCCTAGCCCGAACCCTAACCTTAACCCTTCCCCGAAGCCTTCCCCTCACCCGTCTCCTAATCCTAACCCGAACGCTCACACTAAACCGCGCCCTCACACGTACGCTCCACCTAAACCGCTCTCGTACCCTCAACTGGACCCGAAACCGTCCCCGTACCCTAACCCTAAGCCGAACCCTAACCCTAACACTTCCCCGAAGCCTTTCCCTCACCCGTCCCCTAATCCTAACCCGTAAGCTCACACTAACCCGTGCCGTCACACGTACGCTCCCCCTAAACCATTGTCGTACCCTCACCTGGGCCCTAAACCGTCCCCGTCCCCTAACCCTAACCCTAGCCCGAACCCTAACCCTAACCCTTCCCCGAAGCCTTCCCCTCACCCGTCCCCTAATCCTAACCCGTACGCTCACACTAACCCGCGCCCTCACACGTACGCTCCCCCTAAACCGTTGTCGTACCCTCACCTGGACCCTAAACCGTCCCCGTCCCCAAACCCTAACCCTAGTCCGAACCCTAACCCTAACCCTTCCCCGAAGCCTTCCCATCACCCGTCCCCTAATCCTAACCCGTACGCTCACACTATCCCGCGCCTTCACACGTACGCTCCCCCTAACCGTTGTCGTACCCTCACCTGGACGCTAAACCGTCCCCGTCCCCTAACCCTAACCCTAACCCTAGCCTGAACCTTAACCCTGACCCTTCCCCGAAGCCTTCCCCTCAACCGTCCCCCAATCCTAACTCGTACGCTGACACTAACCCGCGCCCTCACATGTACGCTCCGCCTAAACCATTGTCGTACCCTCACCTGGACCCTAAACCATCCCCGTCCCCTAACCCTAACCCTAGGCCGAACCCTAACCCTAACCCTTCCCCGAAGACATCCCTTCACCCATCCCCTAATCCTAACCCGTACGCTCACACTAACCCGCGCCCTCACACGTACGCTCCCCCTAAACCATTATCGTGCCCTCACCTGGACCCTAAACCGTCCCCATCCCCTAACCCTAACCCTAGCCCGAACCTTAACCCTAACCATTCCCCGAAACCTTCCCCTCATCCGTCCGCTAATCCTAACCCGTACGCTCACACTAACCCACGTCTTCACATGTACGCTCCCCCTAAACCGTAGTCGTACCCTCACCTGGACCCTAAACCGTCCCCGTCCCCTAACCCTAACCCTAGCCCGAACCCTAACCCTAACCCTTCTCCGAAGCCTTCCCCTCACCCGTCCCATAATCCTAACCCGTACGCTCACACTATCCATTCCGCTCACAAGTACGCTGCCCCTTAACCGTTGTCGTACCCACACCTGGACCCTAAACGGTCCCCATCCCCTAATCTTAACCCTAGCCCAGACCCTAACCCTAAACCTTGCCCGAAGCCTTCCCCTCACCCGTCCCCTAATCCTAAGCCGTACGCTCACACTTACCCGCGCCCTCACACGTACGCTCCCCCTACACCGTTTTCGTACCCTCACCTGGACCCTAAACCGTCCCCGTCCCCTAACCCTAACCCTAGCCCGAAACCTAACCCTAACCCTTGCCCGAAGCCTTCCCCTCACCCGTCCCCTAATCCTAAACCGTACGCTCACACTAAACAGCCCGCTCACACGTACGCTGCCCCTAAACCGTTGTGGTACCCTCACCTGGACCCTAAACCGTCCCCATCCCCTAACACTAACCCTACCCAAACCCTAACCCTAACCCGTCCCCGAAGCCTTCCCCTAACCTGTCCCCTAATCCTAACCCGTACGCTCACACTAACCCGTGCCCTCACACATACGCTACCCCTAAACCGTTGTCTTACCCTCACCTGGACCCTAAACCGTCCCCGTCCCCTAACCCTAACCCTAGCCCGAACCCTATCCCTAACACTTCCCTGAAGCCTTCCCCTCACCCGTCCCCTAATCCTAACCCGTACGCTCACACTAACCCACGCCCTCACACGTACACTCTCCCTAAACCGTTGTCGTACCCTCACGTGGACCCTAAACCGTCCGCGTCCCCTAACCCTAACCCTAGCCCGAACCCTAACCCTAACCTTTCCCCGAAGCCTTCCCGTCACCCGTCCCCTAATCCTAACACGTACGCTCACCTAACCCACGCGCTCACACGAACGCTCCCCCTAAACCGTTGTCGTACCCACACCTGGACCCTAAACCGTCCCCGTCCTCTAACCCTAACCCTAGCCCGAACCCTATCCCTAACCTTTCCCGGAAGCCTTCGCCTCACCCGTACCCTAATCCTTACCCGTACGCTCACACTAACCCGCGCCCTCACACGTACGCTCCCCCAAACCGCTGTCGTACCCTCAACTGGACCCGAAACCGTCCCCGTCCCGTAACCCTAACCCTAGCCCGAACCCTAAACCTAACACTTCCCCGAAGCCTTCCCCTCACCCGTCCCCTAATCCTAAGCCGTACGCTCACACTAACCCACGCCCTCACACGTACGCTGCCCCTAAACTGTTGTCGTACCCTCACATGGACCCTAAAACGTCCCCATCCGTTAACCCTAACCCTAGCCCGAACCCTAACCCTAACCCTTCCCCGAAGCCTTCCCCTCACCCTTCCCCTAATCCTAACCCGTACGCTCACACTAACCCGCACCCTCAAACGTATGCTCCCCCTAAACCGTTGTCGTTCCCTCATCTGGATCCTAAACCGTCCCCGTCCCCTAACCCTAACCCTAGCCCGAACCCTAACCCTAACCCTTCCCCAAAGGGTTCCCCTAACCCGTCCCCTAATCCTAAGCCGTACGCTCACACTAACCCACGCCTTCACACGTACGCTGCCCCTAAACCGTTGTCGTACCCTCACATGGACCCTAAACCGTCCCCATCCCCTAAACCTAACCCTAGCCCGAACCCTAACCCTAATCCTTCCCCGAAGCCTTCACCCACCCGTCCCCTAATCCTAACCCGTACGCTCACACTAACCCACGCCCTCACACGTACACTACCCCTAAACCGTTGTCGTTCCCTCATCTGGATCCTAAACCGTCCCCGTCCCCTAACCCTAACCCTAGCCCGAAACGTAACACTAACCCTTCTCCGAAGCCTTCATGTCACCCGTCCCCTAATCCTAACCTGCACGCTCACACTAACCCCCGCCCTCACACGTACGCTCCCCCTAAACCGTTGTCGTACCCTCACCTGGACCCTAAACCGTCCCGGTCCCCTAACCCTAACCCTAGCCCGAACCCTAACCCTAACACTTCCCCGAAGCCTTCCCCTCAGCCGAACCCTAATCCTAACCCGTACGCTCACACTAACCCACGCCCTCACCCGTACGCTCCCCCTTACCGTTGTCGTACCCTCACCTGGACTCTAAACCGTCCCCGTCCCCTAACCCTATACCTAGCCCGAACCCTAACCCTAACCCTTCCCCGAAGCCTTCCCCTCACCCGTCCCCTAATCCTAACCGGTACGCTCACACTAACCCGCGCAATCACACGTACGCTCCCCCTATAGCGTTGTCATACCCTCACCTGGACCCTAAACCGTCCCCATCCCCTAACCCTAACCCTAGCCAAAACCCTAACTCTAAACTTTCCCCAAAGCCTTCCCCTAACCCGTCCCCTAATCCTAACCCGTACGCTCACACTAACCCGCGCCCTCACACATACGCTCCCCCTAAACCGTTGTCGTATCCTCACCTGGACCCTAAACCGTCCCCGTCCCCTAACCCTAAACCTAACCAGAACCCTATCCCTAACCCTTCCCCGAAGCCTTCCCTTCACCCGTCCCCTAATCCTAACCCGTTCGCTCACACTAACATGCGCCCTCACACGTATGCTCCCACTAAACCGTTGTCGTACCCTCACCTGGACCCTAAACCATCCCCGTCCCCTAACCCTAACCCTAGCCCGAACCATATCCCTAACCATTCCCCGAAAGCCTTCCCCTCACCCGTCCCCTAATCCTAACCCATACGCTCACACTAACCCGCGCCCTCACACGTACGCTCCCCCTAAACCGCTGACGTACCCTCACCTGGACCCTAAACCGTCCCCTTCCCCTACCCCTAACCCTAGCCAAAACGCTAACCCTAACTCTTCCCCGAAACCTTCCCCTCAACCGTCCCGTAATCCTAACCCGTACGCTCACACTAACACACGCCCTCACACGTACGCTCCCCCTAAACCGTTATCGTACCCTCACCTGGATCTTAAACCGTCCCCGTCCCCTAACCCTAACCCTAGCCTGAACCCTAACCCTCACACTTCCCTGAAGCCTTTTCCTCACCCGTCCCCTAATCCTAACCTGTCCTTTCACACTAACCCGCGCCCTCACACGTACGCTCCCCCTAAACCGTTGTCGTACCCTCACTTGGACCCTAAACCGTCCCCATCCCTTAACCCTAACCCTACCCAAACCCTAACCATAACCCGTCCCCGAAGCCTTCCCCTCACCCTTCCCCTAATCCTAACCCGTACGCTCACACTAACCCGCGCCCTCAAACGTATGCTATCCCTAAACCGTTGTCGTTCCCTCATCTGGATCCTAAACCGTCCCCGTCCCCTAACCCTAACCCTAGCCTGAACCCTAACCCTCACACTTCCCTGAAGCCTTTTCCTCACCCGTCCCCTAATCCTAACCCGTACGCTCACACTAACCCGCGCCTCCCACGTACGCTCCCCCTAAACCGTTGTCGTACCCTCACCTGGACCCTATACATCTCCATCCCCTAACCCTAACCCTAGCCCGAACCCTAACCCTAACCCTTCCCCGAAGCCTTCCCCTCACCCGTCCCCTAATCCAAACCAGTAGGCTCACACTAACCCGCGCCCTCACACGTACGCTCACCCTAAAGCATTGTCGTACCCTCACCTGGACCCTACACCGTCCCCGTCCCCTAACCCTAACCCTAGCCCGAACCCTAACCCTAACCCTTCCCCAAAGGGTTCCCCTAACCCGTCCCCTAATCCTAACCTGTACGCTCACACTAACCCGCGCCCTCACACGTACGCTCCCCCTAAACCATTATCGTGCCCTCACCTGGACCCTAAACCGTCCCCATCCCCTAACCCTAACCCTAGCCCGAACCTTAACCCTAACCATTCCCTGAAACCTTCCCCTCACCCGTCCCCTAATCCTAACCCGTACGCTCACACTAACCCACGTCTTCACACGTACGCTCCCGCTAAATCATTGTCGTACCCTCACCTGGACCCTAAACCGTCCCCGTCCCCTAACCCTAACCCTAGCCCGAACCCTAACCCTAACCCTTCCCCGAAGCCTTCCCCTCACCCGTCCCCTAATCCTAACCAGTACGCTCACACTTACCCGCGCCCTCACACGTACGCTCCCCCTAAACAGTTTTTGTACCCTCACCTGGACCCTAAACCGTCCCCGTCCCCTAACCCTAACCCTAGCCCGAACCCTAACCCTAACACTTCCCCGAAGCCTTCGCTTCACCCGTCCCCTAAAACTAATCCGTAAGCTCACACTACCCTGCGCCCTCACACGTACGCTCCCCCTAAACCGTTGTCGTACACTCACCTGGACCCTAAACCGCCCCCGTCCACTAACCCGAACCCTAGCCCGAACCCTATCCCTAAACGTTCCCCGAAGCCTTCTCCTGACCCGTCCCCTAATCCTAACCCATATGCTCACACTAACCCATGCCCTCACACGTACGCTCCCCCTAAACCTTTGTCGTACCCTCACCGGGACCCTAAACCGTCCTTGTCCCCTAACCCTAACCCTAGCCCGAACCCTAACCCTAACCCTTCCCCGAAGCCTTCCCCTCACCCGTCCCCTAATCCTAACCCGTACGCTCAAACTAACCCGTGCCCTCACACGTACGCTCCCCCTAAACCGATGTCGTACCTTCATCTGGACCCGAAACCGTCCCCGTCCCCTAACCCTAACCCTAGCCCGAACCCTAACCTTAACCCTTCCCCGAAGCCTTGCCCTCACCCGTCTCCTAATCCTAACTAGAACGCTCACACTAACCCGCGCCCTCACACGTACGCTCCACCTAAACTGCTGTCGTACCCTCAACTGGACCCGATACCGTCCCCATCCCCTAACCCTAACCCTAGCCCGAACCCTAACCCTAACACTTCCCCGAAGCCTTCCCCTCACCCGTCCCCTAAACCTAACCCGTAAGCTCACACTAACCCGTGCCCTCACACATACGCTCCCCCTAAACCATTGTCGTACCCTCACCTGGGCCCTAAACTGTCCCCGTCCCCTATCCCTAACCCTAGCCCGAACCCTAATCCTAACCCTTCCCCGAAGACATCCCCTCACCCGTCCCCTAATCCTAACCCGTACGCTCACACTAACCCGCGCCCTCACACGTACGCTCCCCCTAAACCATTATCGTGCCCTCACCTGGACCCTAAACCGTCCCCATCCCCTAACCCTAACCCTAGCCCGAACCTTAACCCTAACCATTCCCCGAAACCTTCCCCTCACCCGTCCCCTAATCCTAACCCGTACGCTCACACTAACCCACGTCTTCACACGTACGCTCCCCCTAAACCGTTGTCGTACCCTCACCTGGACCCTAAACCGTCCCCGTCCCCTAACCCTAACCCTAGCCCGAACCCTAACCCTAACCCTTCCCCGAAGCCTTCCCCTCACCCGTCCCCTAATCCTAACCCGTACGCTCACACTATCCAGTCCACTCACACGTACACTGCCCCTAAACCGTTGTCGTACCCACACCTGGACCCTAAACGGTCCCCATCCCCTAAACTTAACCCTAGCCCAGACCCTAACCATAAACCTTCCCCGAAGCCTTCCCCTCACCCGTCCCCTAATCCTAACCCGTACGCTCACACTTACCCGTGCCCTCACACGTACGCTCCCCCTAAACCGTTGTCGTACACTCACCTTGACCCTAAACCGTCCCCGTCCCGTAACCCTAACCCTAGCCCGAACCCTAACCCTAACCCTTCCCCGAAGCCTTCCCCTCACTCGTCCCCTAATCCTAAGCCGTACGCTCACACTAACACACGCCCTCACACGTACGCTGCCCCTAAACCGTTGTCGTTCCCTCATCTGGATCCTAAACCGTCCCCGTCCCCTAACCCTAACCCTAGCCCGAAACATAACACTAACCCTTCTCCGAAGCCTTCATGTCACCCGTCCCCTAATCCTAACCCGCACGCTCACACTAACCCGCCGCCTCACACGTACGCTCCCCCTAAACCGTTGTCGTACCCTCACCTGGAACCTAAACCGTCCCGGTCCCCTAACCCTAACCCTAGCCAGAACCCTAACCCTAAGCCTTCCCCGAAGCCTTCCCCTCACCCGACCCCTAATCCTAACCCGTACGCTTACACTAAAGCACGCCCTCACCCGTACGCTCCCCCTAAACCGTTGTCGTTACCCTCACCTGGACCCTAAACCCTCCCCGTCACATAACCGTAACCCTAGTCCAAACCCTAACCCTAACACTTCCCCGAAGACATCCCCTCACCCGTCCCGTAATCCTAACCCGTACGCTCACACTAACCCGCGCCCTCACACGTTCACTCCCCCTAAACCATTAACGTGCCCTCACCTGGACCCTAAACCGTCCCCATCCCCTAACCCTAACCCTAGCCCGAACCTTAACCCTAACCATTCCCCGAAACCTTCCCCTCACCCGTCCCCTAATCCTAACCCGTACGCTCACACTAACCCACGTCTTCACACGTACGCTCCCCCTAAACCGTTGTCGTACCCTCACCTGGACCCTAAACCGTCCCCGTCCCCTAACCCTAACCCTAGCCCGAACCGTAACCCTAACCCTTGCCCGAAGCTTCCCCTCACCCGTCCCCTAATCCTAACCCGTACGCTCACACTAAACAGCCCGCTCTCACGTACGCTGCCCCTAAACCGTTGTGGTACCCTCACCTGGACCCTGAACCGTCCCCATCCCCTAACACTAACCCTACCCAAACCCTAACCCTAACCCGTCCCCGAAGCCTTCCCCTCACCCGTCCCCTAATCCTAACCCGTACGCACAAACTAACCCGCGCCCTCACACGTACGATCCCCCTAAACCGATGTGGTACCTTCATCTGGACCCGAAACCGTCCCCGTCCCCTAACCCTAACCCTAGCCCGAACCCTAACCTTAACCCTTCCCCGAAGCCTTCCCCTCACCGTCTCCTAATCCTAACCCGAACGCTCACACTAACCCGCGCCTTCACACGTACGCTCCACCTAAACCGCTGTCGTACCCTCAACTGTACCCGAAACCGTCCCCATCCCCTAACCCTAACCCTAGCCCGAACCCTAACCCTAACCCTTCCCCGAAGCCTTCCCCTCACCCGTCCCCTAAACCTAACCCGTAAGCTCACACTAACCCGTGCCCTCACACGTACGCTCCCCCTAAACCATTGTCGTACCCTCACCTGGGCCCTAAACCGTCCCCATCGCCTAACCCTAACCCTAGCCCGAACCCTAACCCTAACCCTTCCCCGAAGCCTTCCCCTCACCCGTCCCCTAATCCTAACCCGTACGCTCACACTAACCCACGCCCTCACACGTACGCTCCCCCTAAACCGTTGTCGTACCCTCACCTGGACCCTAAACCGTCCCCGTCCCCAAACCCTAACCCTAGCCCGAACCCTAACCCTAACCCTTCCCCGAAGCCTTTCCGTCACCTGTCCCCGAATCCTAACCCGTACGCTCACACTAACCCGCGCCCTCACACGTACGCTCCCCCTAAACCGTTGTCGTACCCTCACCTGGACCCTAAACCGTCCCCGTCACCTAACCCTAACCCTACCCCGAACCCTAACCCTAACCCTTCAACAAAGCCTTCCCCTAACCTGTCCCCTAATCCTAACCGGTACGCTCACACTAACCGGCGCCCTCACACGTACGCTCCCCCTAAACTGCTGTCGTACACTCACCTGGACCCTAAACCGTCCCCGTCCCCTAAACCTAACCCTAGCCCGAACCCTATCCCTAACCTTTCCCGGAAGCCTTCGCCTCACCCGTACCCTAATCCTTACCCGTACGCTCACACTAACCCGCGCCCTCACACGTACGCTCCCCCAAACCGCTGTCGTACCCTCAACTGGACCCGAAACCGTCCCCGTCCCGTAACCCTAACCCTAGCCCGAACCCTAAACCTAACACTTCCCCGAAGCCTTCCCCTCACCCGTCCCCTAATCCTAAGCCGTACGCTCACACTAACCCACGCCCTCACACGTACGCTGCCCCTAAACTGTTGTCGTACCCTCACATGGACCCTAAAACGTCCCCATCCGTTAACCCTAACCCTAGCCCGAACCCTAACCCTAACCCTTCCCCGAAGCCTTCCCCTCACCCTTCCCCTAATCCTAACCCGTACGCTCACACTAACCCGCACCCTCAAACGTATGCTCCCCCTAAACCGTTGTCGTTCCCTCATCTGGATCCTAAACCGTCCCCGTCCCCTAACCCTAACCCTAGCCCGAACCCTAACCCTAACCCTTCCCCAAAGGGTTCCCCTAACCCGTCCCCTAATCCTAAGCCGTACGCTCACACTAACCCACGCCTTCACACGTACGCTGCCCCTAAACCGTTGTCGTACCCTCACATGGACCCTAAACCGTCCCCATCCCCTAAACCTAACCCTAGCCCGAACCCTAACCCTAATCCTTCCCCGAAGCCTTCACCCACCCGTCCCCTAATCCTAACCCGTACGCTCACACTAACCCACGCCCTCACACGTACACTACCCCTAAACCGTTGTCGTTCCCTCATCTGGATCCTAAACCGTCCCCGTCCCCTAACCCTAACCCTAGCCCGAAACGTAACACTAACCCTTCTCCGAAGCCTTCATGTCACCCGTCCCCTAATCCTAACCTGCACGCTCACACTAACCCCCGCCCTCACACGTACGCTCCCCCTAAACCGTTGTCGTACCCTCACCTGGACCCTAAACCGTCCCGGTCCCCTAACCCTAACCCTAGCCCGAACCCTAACCCTAACACTTCCCCGAAGCCTTCCCCTCAGCCGAACCCTAATCCTAACCCGTACGCTCACACTAACCCACGCCCTCACCCGTACGCTCCCCCTTACCGTTGTCGTACCCTCACCTGGACTCTAAACCGTCCCCGTCCCCTAACCCTATACCTAGCCCGAACCCTAACCCTAACCCTTCCCCGAAGCCTTCCCCTCACCCGTCCCCTAATCCTAACCGGTACGCTCACACTAACCCGCGCAATGACACGTACGCTCCCCCTATAGCGTTGTCATACCCTCACCTGGACCCTAAACCGTCCCCATCCCCTAACCCTAACCCTAGCCAAAACCCTAACTCTAAACTTTCCCCAAAGCCTTCCCCTAACCCGTCCCCTAATCCTAACCCGTACGCTCACACTAACCCGCGCCCTCACACATACGCTCCCCCTAAACCGTTGTCGTATCCTCACCTGGACCCTAAACCGTCCCCGTCCCCTAACCCTAAACCTAACCAGAACCCTATCCCTAACCCTTCCCCGAAGCCTTCCCTTCACCCGTCCCCTAATCCTAACCCGTTCGCTCACACTAACATGCGCCCTCACACGTATGCTCCCACTAAACCGTTGTCGTACCCTCACCTGGACCCTAAACCATCCCCGTCCCCTAACCCTAACCCTAGCCCGAACCATATCCCTAACCATTCCCCGAAAGCCTTCCCCTCACCCGTCCCCTAATCCTAACCCATACGCTCACACTAACCCGCGCCCTCACACGTACGCTCCCCCTAAACCGCTGACGTACCCTCACCTGGACCCTAAACCGTCCCCTTCCCCTACCCCTAACCCTAGCCAAAACGCTAACCCTAACTCTTCCCCGAAACCTTCCCCTCAACCGTCCCGTAATCCTAACCCGTACGCTCACACTAACACACGCCCTCACACGTACGCTCCCCCTAAACCGTTATCGTACCCTCACCTGGACCTTAAACCGTCCCCGTCCCCTAACCCTAACCCTAGCCTGAACCCTAACCCTCACACTTCCCTGAAGCCTTTTCCTCACCCGTCCCCTAATCCTAACCTGTCCTTTCACACTAACCCGCGCCCTCACACGTACGCTCCCCCTAAACCGTTGTCGTACCCTCACTTGGACCCTAAACCGTCCCCATCCCTTAACCCTAACCCTACCCAAACCCTAACCATAACCCGTCCCCGAAGCCTTCCCCTCACCCTTCCCCTAATCCTAACCCGTACGCTCACACTAACCCGCGCCCTCAAACGTATGCTATCCCTAAACCGTTGTCGTTCCCTCATCTGGATCCTAAACCGTCCCCGTCACCTAACCCTAACCCTACCCGAAACATAACACTAACCCTTCTCCGAAGCCTTCCCGTCTCCCGTCCCCTAATCCTAACCCGTACGCTCACACTAACCCGCGCCTCCCACGTACGCTCCCCCTAAACCGTTGTCGTACCCTCACCTGGACCCTATACATCTCCATCCCCTAACCCTAACCCTAGCCCGAACCCTAACCCTAACCCTTCCCCGAAGCCTTCCCCTCACCCGTCCCCTAATCCAAACCAGTAGGCTCACACTAACCCGCGCCCTCACACGTACGCTCACCCTAAAGCATTGTCGTACCCTCACCTGGACCCTACACCGTCCCCGTCCCCTAACCCTAACCCTAGCCCGAACCCTAACCCTAACCCTTCCCCAAAGGGTTCCCCTAACCCGTCCCCTAATCCTAACCTGTACGCTCACACTAACCCGCGCCCTCACACGTACGCTCCCCCTAAACCATTATCGTGCCCTCACCTGGACCCTAAACCGTCCCCATCCCCTAACCCTAACCCTAGCCCGAACCTTAACCCTAACCATTCCCTGAAACCTTCCCCTCACCCGTCCCCTAATCCTAACCCGTACGCTCACACTAACCCACGTCTTCACACGTACGCTCCCGCTAAATCATTGTCGTACCCTCACCTGGACCCTAAACCGTCCCCGTCCCCTAACCCTAACCCTAGCCCGAACCCTAACCCTAACCCTTCCCCGAAGCCTTCCCCTCACCCGTCCCCTAATCCTAACCAGTACGCTCACACTTACCCGCGCCCTCACACGTACGCTCCCCCTAAACAGTTTTTGTACCCTCACCTGGACCCTAAACCGTCCCCGTCCCCTAACCCTAACCCTAGCCCGAACCCTAACCCTAACACTTCCCCGAAGCCTTCGCTTCACCCGTCCCCTAAAACTAATCCGTAAGCTCACACTACCCTGCGCCCTCACACGTACGCTCCCCCTAAACCATTGTCGTACACTCACCTGGACCCTAAACCGCCCCCGTCCACTAACCCGAACCCTAGCCCGAACCCTATCCCTAAACGTTCCCCGAAGCCTTCTCCTGACCCGTCCCCTAATCCTAACCCATATGCTCACACTAACCCATGCCCTCACACGTACGCTCCCCCTAAACCTTTGTCGTACCCTCACCGGGACCCTAAACCGTCCTTGTCCCCTAACCCTAACCCTAGCCCGAACCCTAACCCTAACCCTTCCCCGAAGCCTTCCCCTCACCCGTCCCCTAATCCTAACCCGTACGCTCAAACTAACCCGTGCCCTCACACGTACGCTCCCCCTAAACCGATGTCGTACCTTCATCTGGACCCGAAACCGTCCCCGTCCCCTAACCCTAACCCTAGCCCGAACCCTAACCTTAACCCTTCCCCGAAGCCTTGCCCTCACCCGTCTCCTAATCCTAACTAGAACGCTCACACTAACCCGCGCCCTCACACGTACGCTCCACCTAAACTGCTGTCGTACCCTCAACTGGACCCGATACCGTCCCCATCCCCTAACCCTAACCCTAGCCCGAACCCTAACCCTAACACTTCCCCGAAGCCTTCCCCTCACCCGTCCCCTAAACCTAACCCGTAAGCTCACACTAACCCGTGCCCTCACACATACGCTCCCCCTAAACCATTGTCGTACCCTCACCTGGGCCCTAAACTGTCCCCGTCCCCTATCCCTAACCCTAGCCCGAACCCTAATCCTAACCCTTCCCCGAAGACATCCCCTCACCCGTCCCCTAATCCTAACCCGTACGCTCACACTAACCCGCGCCCTCACACGTACGCTCCCCCTAAACCATTATCGTGCCCTCACCTGGACCCTAAACCGTCCCCATCCCCTAACCCTAACCCTAGCCCGAACCTTAACCCTAACCATTCCCCGAAACCTTCCCCTCACCCGTCCCCTAATCCTAACCCGTACGCTCACACTAACCCACGTCTTCACACGTACGCTCCCCCTAAACCGTTGTCGTACCCTCACCTGGACCCTAAACCGTCCCCGTCCCCTAACCCTAACCCTAGCCCGAACCCTAACCCTAACCCTTCCCCGAAGCCTTCCCCTCACCCGTCCCCTAATCCTAACCCGTACGCTCACACTATCCAGTCCACTCACACGTACACTGCCCCTAAACCGTTGTCGTACCCACACCTGGACCCTAAACGGTCCCCATCCCCTAAACTTAACCCTAGCCCAGACCCTAACCATAAACCTTCCCCGAAGCCTTCCCCTCACCCGTCCCCTAATCCTAACCCGTACGCTCACACTTACCCGTGCCCTCACACGTACGCTCCCCCTAAACCGTTGTCGTACACTCACCTTGACCCTAAACCGTCCCCGTCCCGTAACCCTAACCCTAGCCCGAACCCTAACCCTAACCCTTCCCCGAAGCCTTCCCCTCACTCGTCCCCTAATCCTAAGCCGTACGCTCACACTAACACACGCCCTCACACGTACGCTGCCCCTAAACCGTTGTCGTTCCCTCATCTGGATCCTAAACCGTCCCCGTCCCCTAACCCTAACCCTAGCCCGAAACATAACACTAACCCTTCTCCGAAGCCTTCATGTCACCCGTCCCCTAATCCTAACCCGCACGCTCACACTAACCCGCCGCCTCACACGTACGCTCCCCCTAAACCGTTGTCGTACCCTCACCTGGAACCTAAACCGTCCCGGTCCCCTAACCCTAACCCTAGCCAGAACCCTAACCCTAAGCCTTCCCCGAAGCCTTCCCCTCACCCGACCCCTAATCCTAACCCGTACGCTTACACTAAAGCACGCCCTCACCCGTACGCTCCCCCTAAACCGTTGTCGTTACCCTCACCTGGACCCTAAACCCTCCCCGTCACATAACCGTAACCCTAGTCCAAACCCTAACCCTAACACTTCCCCGAAGACATCCCCTCACCCGTCCCGTAATCCTAACCCGTACGCTCACACTAACCCGCGCCCTCACACGTTCACTCCCCCTAAACCATTAACGTGCCCTCACCTGGACCCTAAACCGTCCCCATCCCCTAACCCTAACCCTAGCCCGAACCTTAACCCTAACCATTCCCCGAAACCTTCCCCTCACCCGTCCCCTAATCCTAACCCGTACGCTCACACTAACCCACGTCTTCACACGTACGCTCCCCCTAAACCGTTGTCGTACCCTCACCTGGACCCTAAACCGTCCCCGTCCCCTAACCCTAACCCTAGCCCGAACCGTAACCCTAACCCTTGCCCGAAGCTTCCCCTCACCCGTCCCCTAATCCTAACCCGTACGCTCACACTAAACAGCCCGCTCTCACGTACGCTGCCCCTAAACCGTTGTGGTACCCTCACCTGGACCCTGAACCGTCCCCATCCCCTAACACTAACCCTACCCAAACCCTAACCCTAACCCGTCCCCGAAGCCTTCCCCTCACCCGTCCCCTAATCCTAACCCGTACGCACAAACTAACCCGCGCCCTCACACGTACGATCCCCCTAAACCGATGTGGTACCTTCATCTGGACCCGAAACCGTCCCCGTCCCCTAACCCTAACCCTAGCCCGAACCCTAACCTTAACCCTTCCCCGAAGCCTTCCCCTCACCGTCTCCTAATCCTAACCCGAACGCTCACACTAACCCGCGCCTTCACACGTACGCTCCACCTAAACCGCTGTCGTACCCTCAACTGTACCCGAAACCGTCCCCATCCCCTAACCCTAACCCTAGCCCGAACCCTAACCCTAACCCTTCCCCGAAGCCTTCCCCTCACCCGTCCCCTAAACCTAACCCGTAAGCTCACACTAACCCGTGCCCTCACACGTACGCTCCCCCTAAACCATTGTCGTACCCTCACCTGGGCCCTAAACCGTCCCCATCGCCTAACCCTAACCCTAGCCCGAACCCTAACCCTAACCCTTCCCCGAAGCCTTCCCCTCACCCGTCCCCTAATCCTAACCCGTACGCTCACACTAACCCACGCCCTCACACGTACGCTCCCCCTAAACCGTTGTCGTACCCTCACCTGGACCCTAAACCGTCCCCGTCCCCAAACCCTAACCCTAGCCCGAACCCTAACCCTAACCCTTCCCCGAAGCCTTTCCGTCACCTGTCCCCGAATCCTAACCCGTACGCTCACACTAACCCGCGCCCTCACACGTACGCTCCCCCTAAACCGTTGTCGTACCCTCACCTGGACCCTAAACCGTCCCCGTCACCTAACCCTAACCCTACCCCGAACCCTAACCCTAACCCTTCAACAAAGCCTTCCCCTAACCTGTCCCCTAATCCTAACCGGTACGCTCACACTAACCGGCGCCCTCACACGTACGCTCACCCTAAACTGCTGTCGTACACTCACCTGGACCCTAAACCGTCCCCGTCCCCTAAACCTAACCCTAGCCCGAACACTAACCCTAACACTTCCCCGAAGCCTTCGCTTCACCCGTCCCCTAAAACTAATCCGTAAGCTCACACTACCCTGCGCCCTCACACGTACGCTCCCCCTAAACCATTGTCGTACACTCACCTGGACCCTAAACCACCCCCGTCCACTAACCCGAACCCTAGCCCGAACCCTATCCCTAAACGTTCCCTGAAGCCTTCTCCTGACCCGTCCCCTAATCCTAACCCATATGCTCACACTAACCCATGCCCTCACACGTACGCTCCCCCTAAACCTTTGTCGTACCCTCACCGGGACCCTAAACCGTCCTTGTCCCCTAACCCTAACCCTAGCCCGAACCCTAACCCTAACCCTTCCCCGAAGCCTTCCCCTCACCCGTCCCCTAATCCTAACCCGTACGCTCAAACTAACCCGTGCCCTCACACGTACGCTCCCCCTAAACCGATGTCGTACCTTCATCTGGACCCGAAACCGTCCCCGTCCCCTAACCCTAACCCTAGCCCGAACCCTAACCTTAACCCTTCCCCGAAGCCTTGCCCTCACCCGTCTCCTAATCCTAACTAGAACGCTCACACTAACCCGCGCCCTCACACGTACGCTCCACCTAAACTGCTGTCGTACCCTCAACTGGACCCGATACCGTCCCCATCCCCTAACCCTAACCCTAGCCCGAACCCTAACCCTAACACTTCCCCGAAGCCTTCCCCTCACCCGTCCCCTAAACCTAACCCGTAAGCTCACACTAACCCGTGCCCTCACACATACGCTCCCCCTAAACCATTGTCGTACCCTCACCTGGGCCCTAAACCGTCCCCGTCCCCTATCCCTAACCCTAGCCCGAACCCTAATCCTAACACTTCCCCGAAGACATCCCCTCACCCGTCCCCTAATCCTAACCCGTACGCTCACACTAACCCGCGCCCTCACACGTACGCTCCCCCTAAACCATTATCGTGCCCTCACCTGGACCCTAAACCGTCCCCATCCCCTAACCCTAACCCTAGCCCGAACCTTAACCCTAACCATTCCCCGAAACCTTCCCCTCACCCGTCCCCTAATCCTAACCCGTACGCTCACACTAACCCACGTCTTCACACGTACGCTCCCCCTAAACCGTTGTCGTACCCTCACCTGGACCCTAAACCGTCCCCGTCCCCTAACCCTAACCCTAGCCCGAACGCTAACCCTAACCCTTCCCCGAAGCCTTCCCCTCACCCGTCCCCTAATCCTAACCCGTACGCTCACACTATCCAGTCCACTCACACGTACACTGCCCCTAAACCGTTGTCGTACCCACACCTGGACCCTAAACGGTCCCCATCCCCTAAACTTAACCCTAGCCCAGACCCTAACCATAAACCTTCCCCGAAGCCTTCCCCTCACCCGTCCCCTAATCCTAACCCGTATGCTCACACTTACCCGTGCCCTCACACGTACGCTCCCCCTAAACCGTTGTCGTACACTCACCTTGACCCTAAACCGTCCCCGTCCCGTAACCCTAACCCTAGCCCGAACCCTAACCCTAACCCTTCCCCGAAGCCTTCCCCTCACTCGTCCCCTAATCCTAAGCCGTACGCTCACACTAACACACGCCCTCACACGTACGCTGCCCCTAAACCGTTGTCGTTCCCTCATCTGGATCCTAAACCGTCCCCGTCCCCTAACCCTAACCCTAGCCCGAAACATAACACTAACCCTTCTCCGAAGCCTTCATGTCACCCGTCCCCTAATCCTAACCCGCACGCTCACACTAACCCGCCGCCTCACACGTACGCTCCCCCTAAACCGTTGTCGTACCCTCACCTGGAACCTAAACCGTCCCGGTCCCCTAACCCTAACCCTAGCCCGAACCCTAACCCTAAGCCTTCCCCGAAGCCTTCCCCTCACCCGACCCCTAATCCTAACCCGTACGCTCACACTAAACCACGCCCTCACCCGTACGCTCCCCCTAAACCGTTGTCGTTACCCTCACCTGGACCCTAAACCCTCCCCGTCACATAACCGTAACCCTAGTCCAAACCCTAACCCTAACACTTCCCCGAAGACATCCCCTCACCCGTCCCGTAATCCTAACCCGTACGCTCACACTAACCCGCGCCCTCACACGTTCACTCCCCCTAAACCATTATCGTGCCCTCACCTGGACCCTAAACCGTCCCCATCCCCTAACCCTAACCCTAGCCCGAACCTTAACCCTAACCATTCCCCGAAACCTTCCCCTCACCCGTCCCCTAATCCTAACCCGTACGCTCACACTAACCCACGTCTTCACACGTACGCTGCCCCTAAACCGTTGTCGTACCCTCACCTGGACCCTAAACCGTCCCCGTCCCCTAACCCTAACCCTAGCCCGAACCGTAACCCTAACCCTTGCCCGAAGCTTCCCCTCACCCGTCCCCTAATCCTAACCCGTACGCTCACACTAAACAGCCCGCTCACACGTACGCTGCCCCTAAACCGTTGTGGTACCCTCACCTGGACCCTGAACCGTCCCCATCCCCTAACACTAACCCTACCCAAACCCTAACCCTAACCCGTCCCCGAAGCCTTCCCCTCACCCGTCCCCTAATCCTAACCCGTACGCTCAAACTAACCCGCGCCCTCACACGTACGATCCCCCTAAACCGATGTGGTACCTTCATCTGGACCCGAAACCGTCCCCGTCCCCTAACCCTAACCCTAGCCCGAACCCTAACCTTAACCCTTCCCCGAAGCCTTCCCCTCACCGTCTCCTAATCCTAACCCGAACGCTCACACTAACCCGCGCCTTCACACGTACGCTCCACCTAAACCGCTGTCGTACCCTCAACTGTACCCGAAACCGTCCCCATCCCCTAACCCTAACCCTAGCCCGAACCCTAACCCTAACCCTTCCCCGAAGCCTTCCCCTCACCCGTCCCCTAAACCTAACCCGTAAGCTCACACTAACCCGTGCCCTCACACGTACGCTCCCCCTAAACCATTGTCGTACCCTCACCTGGGCCCTAAACCGTCCCCATCGCCTAACCCTAACCCTAGCCCGAACCCTAACCCTAACCCTTCCCCGAAGCCTTCCCCTCACCCGTCCCCTAATCCTAACCCGTACGCTCACACTAACCCACGCCCTCACACGTACGCTCCCCCTAAACCGTTGTCGTACCCTCACCTGGACCCTAAACCGTCCCCGTCCCCAAACCCTAACCCTAGCCCGAACCCTAACCCTAACCCTTCCCCGAAGCCTTTCCGTCACCTGTCCCCGAATCCTAACCCGTACGCTCACACTAACCCACGCCCTCACACGTACGCTCCCCCTAAACCGTTGTCGTACCCTCACCTGGACCATAAACCGTCCCCGTCACCTAACCCTAACCCTACCCCGAACCCTAACCCTAACCCTTCAACAAAGCCTTCCCCTAACCTGTCCCCTAATCCTAACCGGTACGCTCACACTAACCGGCGCCCTCACACGTACGCTCCCCCTAAACTGCTGTCGTACACTCACCTGGACCCTAAACCGTCCCCGTCCCCTAAACCTAACCCTAGCCCGAACCCTAACCCTAACCCTTCCCCGAAGCCTTCGCTTCACCTGTCCCCTAAAACTAACCCGTAAGCTCACACTACCCCGCGCCCTCACACGTACGCTCCCCCTAAACCATTGTCGTACACTCACCTGGACCCTAAACCGCCCCCGTCCCCTAACCTGAAACCTAGCCCGAACCCTATCCCTAACCGTTCCCCGAAGCCTTCCCCTGACCCGTCCCCTAATCCTAACCCGTACGCTCACAATAACCCATGCCCTCACACGTACGGTCCCCCTAAACCTTTGTCGTAACCTCACCGGGACCCTAAACCGTCCCTGTCCCCTAAACCTAACCCTAGCCCGAACCCTAACCCTAACCCTTCCCCGAAGCCTTCCCCTCACCCGTCCCCTAATCCTAACCCGTACGCTCACACTAACCCACGCCCTCACACGTACGCTCCCCCTAAACCACTGTCGTACCCTCACCTGGACCCTAAACCGTCCCCGTTCCCTAACCCTAACCGTAGCCCGAACACTAACCCTAACAATTCCCCAAAGGGTTCCCCTAACCCGTACCCTAATCCTAACCCGTACGCTCACACTAACCCACGCCCTCACACGTACGCTCCCCCTAAACCGTTGTCGTACACTCACCTGGACCCTAAACCGTCCCCGTCCCGTAACCCTAACCCTAGCCCGAACCCTAACCCTAACACTTCCCCGAAGCCTTCCCCTCACTCGTCCCCTAATCCTAAGCCGTACGCTCACACTAACCCACGCCCTCACACGTACGCTGCCCCTAAACCGTTGTCGTACCCTCACATGGACCCTAAACCGTCCCCATCTCCTAACCCTAACCCTAGCCCGAACCCTATCCCTAACCCTTCCCCGAAGACTTCCCCTCACCCGTCCCCTAATCCTAACCAGTAGGCTCACACTAACCCGCGCCCTCAAACGTACGCTCACCCTAAAGCTTTGTCGTACCCTCACCTGGACCCTAAACCCTCCCCGTCACCTAACTGTAACCCTAGTCCGAACCCTAACCCTAACCCTTCCCCGAAGACATCCCCGCACCCGTCCCCTAATCCTAACCCGTACGCTCACACTAACCCGCGCCCTCACACTTACGCTCCCCCTAAACCATTATCGTGCCCTCACCTGGACCCTAAACCGTCCCCATCCCCTAACCCTAACCCTAGCCCGAACCTTAACCCTAACCATTCCCCGAAACCTTCCCCTCACCCGTCCCCTAATCCTAACCCGTACGCTCACACTAACCCACGTCTTCACACGTACGCTCCCCCTAAACTGTTGTCGTACCCTCACCTGGACCCTAAACTGTCCCCGTCCCCTAACCCTAACCCTAGCCCGAACCCTAACCCTAACCCTTCCCCGAAGCCTTCCCCTCACCCGTCCCCTAATCCTAACCCGTACGCTCACACTATCCAGTCCGCTCACACGTACGCTGCCCCTAAACCGTTGTCGTACCCACACCTGGACCCTAAACGATCCCCATCCCCTAACCTTAACCCTAGCCCAGACCCTAACCCTAAACCTTCCCCGAAGCCTTCCCCTCACCCGTCCCCTAATCCTAACCCGTACGCTCACACTTACCCGCGCCCTCACACGTACGATCCCCCTAAACAGTTTTCGTACCCTCACCTGGACCCTAAACCATCCCCGTCCCCTAACCCTAACCTTAGCCCGAACCCTAACCCTAACCCTTCCCCGAAGCCTTCCCCTCACTCGTCCCCTAATCCTAAGCCGTACGCTCACACTAACCCACGCCCTCACACGTACGCTGCCCCTAAACCGTTGTCGTACCCTCACATGGACCATAAACCGTCCCCGTCACCTAACCCTAACCCTAGCCGAACCCTAACCCTAACCCTTCAACAAAGCCTTCCCCTAACCTGTCCCCTAATCCTAACCCGTAGGCTCACACTAAACGGCGCCCTCACACGTACGCTCCCCCTAAACCGTTGTCGTACAGTCACCTGGACCCTAAACCGTCCCCGTCCCCTAAACCTAACCCTAGCCCGAACCCTAACCCTAACCCTTCCCCGAAGCCTTCGCTTCACCCGTCCCCTAAAACTAACCCGTAAGCTCACACTACCCCGCGCCCTCACCCGTACGCACCCCCTAAACCATTGTCGTACACTCACCTGGATCCTAAACCGTCCACGTCCCCTAACCCTAAACCTAGCCCGAAACATAACACTAACCCTTCTCCGAAACCTTCATGTCACCCGTCCCCTAATCCTAACCCGCACGCTCACACTAACCCGCGCCCTCACACGTACGCTCCCCCTAAACCGTTGTCGTACCCTCACCTGGAACCTAAACCGTCCCGGTCCCCTAAATCTAACGCTAGCCCGAACCCTAACCCTAACCCTTCCCCGAAGCCTTCCCCTCACCCGACCCCTAATCCTAACCCGTACGCTCACACTAACCCACGCCCTCACCCATACACTCCCCCTAAACCGTTGTCGTACCCTCACCTGGACTCTAAACCGTCCCCGTCCCCTAACCCTAACCCTAACCCGAACCCTAACCCTAACCCTTCCCCGAAGCCTTCCCCTCAACCGTCCCCTAATCCTAACCGGTACGCTCACACTAACCCGCGTCATCACACGTACGCTCCCCCTATAGCGTTGTCGTACCCTCACCTGGACCCTAAACCGTCCCCATCCCCTAACCCTAACCCTAGCCAGAACCCTAACCCTAACCTTTCCCCAAAGCCTTCCCCTAACCCGTCCCCTAATCCTAACCCGTACGCTCACACTAACCCACGCCCTCACACGTACGCTCCCCCTAAACCGTTGTCGTACCCTCACCTGGACCCTAAACCGTCCCCGTCCCCTAACCCTAACCCTAACCAGAACCCTATCCCTAACCCTTCCCCGAAGCCTTCCCCTCACCCGTCCCCTAATCCTAACCCGTTCGCTCACACTAACACGCGCCCTCACACGTACGCTCCCCCTAAACCGTTGTCGTACCCTCACCTGGACCCTAAACCATCCCCGTCCCCTAACCCTAACCCTAGACCGAACCCTAACCCTAAACCTTCCCCGAAGCCTTCCCCTCACCCGTCCCCTAATCCTAACCCGTACGCTCACACTAACCCGCGCCCTCACACGTACGCTCCCCCTAAACCGCTGTCGTACCCTCAATTGGACCCGAAACCATCCCCGTCCCCTAACCTTAACCCTAGCCCGAACACTAACCCTAACCCTTCCCCGAAGCCTTCCCCTCACCCGTCCCCTAATCCTAACCCGTACGCTCACACTAACCCATGCCCTCACAAGTGAAAAATGGATAAAGAAGTTGTGGTACTTACGTACAATGCAATATCACTCAGCAATGAAATCTATGTCATCAGGCCCGTAGCAGCATAATGAGTGGATTCAGGTATGATGATTCTAACTGAAATAAGTCACACAGAAAAAGAAACATCATAAGATATCACTAATACACGGAATGTAAACTTGGCTACACAGGAACTGGATTACAAATCAGAACAGGGTCTCAAATTTAGAAAACCAACTTATGCTTGCTTAAGCGAAAAGTTGAGTTGGGGTGCTGCATAAAACCAGAGATTGAAATGAGCACAGATAAAGTTCCTTAAGCCAAATATGGAATAGACAAGAACTACTCCTTGCTCAACGAAATGGACTCAACACCCCATATTAAACGCCTAAGAATGTACCTGACTAGTAAGTAACTTAAAACCTATGGATTGCTATGTCTCTGAAAGAGAATCAAGCGTCTGTACAGGGGCATAAACGCAGCAGTGATAGGATTGGAGAGGTTTGGTGAGCAAATGAAGACCCTTTGAAGTCATATTGCATGGTACCCATTCCACGGGTCTCAACTCTCCAGGTTTAAGGGATTCTTCCTTCAGCTAAAACATAAATGTTGAACCCAGAGTATGTTCAACCGTGTGATTGGGAGACGTGTTCAATATGTCTCAGTTCTCGTCCCCTGGTACTCGGGTGCAACATTCCAGACGCTTTACTAACACTCTCCTGACTTGGAAAGTCAGTGCCTTTAACCTCCTGTTTGGCCCATTTGCAATTTCTGCGGAAGATGAACAGGAATAGGGAGAACCAATGAGAGACTAGCTGGAGGTGTCTGGACGGGCAAATTTAACTCTCATTTCCCACCAGGAAGAGGAATTAACCAAAGGCTCAGCGTGCCGTGCCGGAACCAGATTAGGGCCTGAAGCAATCCTGCGGTGTTGCGGCCAGCTCACAAGAAAGCGAGTTGAAGAAAGGAGCTCAGGGGCACTGTAATTCACAAACCTGCAGAGTTATAAATGACAGCTATCGTCCAAAAATATACTGAAGTAAGGCTGCCAAGAGGACTTGAAAGCGGGACAGAATTGCAGGAAACCGATTTCAGGAGGTAGACTGGAATTGCATTTAAAGCATAGGAAAAGAGGCAGAACGTCCACAATGATGCACTTGGACAAAAAGGGCATATGCGTTTTTTCCTGAATATATTCAGGAAAAAACGCATACGCCCTTTTTGGCCAACCAAGCAAGCTTGCAAAGGAAATCTGCACTACAATGAAGTCTCACTTCCCCACGGTCAAAAGGGTCATCTGAAAAAAGTGTAAAATCCAGAAAGGCAGGACAGGCCATGGAGAACTGGGAGCCTTGTTATGCTGATGGGCGGGATGTAAATTGCCAACAGCCACTAGGGAGAGGTGTATGGTGTTTCCTGAAACATCTATAAAACAAAGCAACAGAGCCTAGGGCACTTCCACTTATGGAACTATAGCTTAGGGAAATTAAAATAAAAAAGACACATCCACCCCAAAGATTGGGATGGCTCTGTTTACAAGAACCTCATTTACAGTTAAGGTTCAATATCGCAGAAAATGAAAAATGAATAAAGAAGTTGTGGTACTTACGTACAATGCAATATCACTCAGCAATGAAATCTATGTCATCAGGCCCATAGCAGCATAATGAGTGGGTTCAGGTATGATGATTCTAACTGAAATAAGTCACACAGAAAAAGAAACATCATAAGATACCACTAATACACGGAATGTAAACTTGGGTACACAGGAACTGGATTACAAAACAGAACAGGGTCTCAAATTTAGAAAACCAACTTATGCTTGCTTAAGGGGATAGGTGAGTTGGTGTGCTGCATCAAACCTGAGATTGAAATGAGCACAGATAAAGTTCCTTAAGCCAAATATGGAATAGACAAGAGCTACTCCTTGCTCAACGAAATGGACTCAACACCTCATATTAAACGCCTAAGAATGTACCTGACTAGTAAGTATCTTAAAACCTATGGATTGCTATGTCTCTGAAAGAAAATCATGCGTGTGTTCAGGGGCATAAACGCAGCAGTGATAGGATTGGAGAGGTTCGGTGAGCAAATGAAGACCCCTTGAAGTCATATTGCATGGTACCCATTCCACGGGTCTCAACTCTCCAGGTTTAAGGGATTCTGCCTTCAGCTAAAACATGCATGTGGAACCCAGAGTATGATCAACCGTGTGATCGGGAGACGTGTTCCAATATGTCTCAGTTCTCGTGCCCTGGTAATCGGGTGCAACATTCCAGACGCTTTACTAACACTCTCCCGACTTGGAGAGTCAGTGCCTTTAACCTCCTGTTTGGCCCAGTTTGCAATTTCTGCGGAAGATGAACAGGAATAGGGAGAACCAATGAGAGACTAGCTGGAGGTGTCTGGACGGGCAAATTTAACTCTCATTTCCCACCAGGAAGAGGAATTAACCAAAGGTTCAGCGTTCCGTGCCGGAACGAGATGAGGGCCTGAAGCAATCCTGCGGTGTTGCGGCCAGCTCCCAAGAAAGCGAGTTGAAGAAAGGACCTCAGGGGCACTGTAATTCACAAACCTGCAGAGTTATAAATGACAGCTATCGTCCAAAAATATACTGAAGTAAGGCTGCCAAGAGGACTTGAAAGCGGGGCAGAATTGCAGGAAACCGATTTCAGGAGGTAGACTGGAATTGCATTTAAAGCATAGGAAATGAGGCAGAACGTCCACAATGATGCACTTGGCCAAAAAGGGCGTATGCGTTTTTTCCTGAATATATTCAAGAAAAAACGCATACGCACTTTTTGGCTAACCAAGCAAGCTTGCAAAGGAAATCTGCACTACAATGAAGTGTCACTTCCCCCCTCTCAAAAGAGCCATCTGAAAAATGTGTAAAATCCAGAAAGGCAGGACAGGCCATGGAGAACTGGGAGCCTTGTTATGCTGATGGGCGAGATATAAATTGCCAAGAGTCAGTCGGAAGAAGTGTATGGTGCTTTCTGAAACATATAAAAAACAAAGCAACGGAGCCTAGGGCACTTCCACTTATGGTCCTATAGCTTAGGGAAATTAAAATCAAAAAGACACAGCCACCCCAAAGTTTGGGACGGCTCTGTTTACAAAAACCTCATTTACGGTACAAGTTCAATATCGCAGAAAGTGAAAAATGGATAAAGAAGTTGTGGTACTTACGTACAATGCAATATCACTCAGCAATGAAATCTATGTCATCAGGCCCGTAGCAGCATAATGAGTGGATTCAGGTATGATGATTCTAACTGAAATAAGTCACACAGATAAAGAAACATCATAAGATATCACTAATACACGGAATGTAAACTTGGCTACACAGGACCTGGATTACAAAACAGAACAGGGTCTCAAATTTAGAAAACCTACTTATGCTTGCTTAAGGGGAAAGGTGAGTTGGGGTGCTGCATCAAACCTGAGATTGAAATGAGCACAGATAAAGTTCCTTAAGCCAAATATGGAATAGACAAGAACTACTCCTTGCTCAACGAAATGGACTCAACACCTCATATTAAACGCCTAAGAATGTACCTGACTAGTAAGTATCTTAAAACCTATGGATTGCTATGTCTCTGAAAGAAAATCATGCGTGTGTTCAGGGGCATAAACGCAGCAGTGATAGGATTGGAGAGGTTCGGTGAGCAAATGAAGACCCCTTGAAGTCATATTGCATGGTACCCATTCCACGGGTCTCAACTCTCCAGGTTTAAGGGATTCTGCCTTCAGCTAAAACATGCATGTGGATCCAGAGTATGATCAACCATATGATCGGGAGACGTGTTCCAATATGTCTCAGTTCTCGTCCTCTGGTACTCGGGTGCAACATTCCAGACGCTTTACTAACACTCTCCCGACTTTTAGAGTCAGTGCCTTTAACCTCCTGTTTGGCCCAGTTTGCAATTTCTGCGGAAGATGAACAGGAATAGGGAGAACCAATGAGAGACTAGCTGGAGGTGTCTGGACGGGCAAATTTAACTCTCATTTCCCACCAGGAAGAGGAATTAACCAAAGGCTCAGCGTGCCTTGCCGGAACCAGATTAGGGCCTGAAGCAATCCTGCGGTGTAGCGGCCAGCTCACAAGAAAGCGAGTTGAAGAAAGGAGCTCAGGGGCACTGTAATTCACAAACCTGCAGAGTTATAAATGACAGCTATCGTCCAAAAATATACTGAAGTAAGGCTGCCAAGAGGACTTGAAAGCGGGGCAGAATTGCAGGAAACCGATTTCAGGAGGTAGACTGGAATTGCATTTAAAGCATAGGAAAAGAGGCAGAACGTCGACAATGAGGCACTTGGCCAAAAAGGGCGTATGCGTTTTTTCCTGAATATATTCAGGAAAAAACGCATACGCCCTTTTTGGCCAACCAAGCAAGCTCGCAAAGGAAATCTGCACTACAATGAAGTCTCACTTCCCCCCAGTCAAAAGGGACATCTGAAAAATGTGTAAAATCCAGAAAGGCAGGACAGGCCATGGAGAACTGGGAGCCTTGTTATGCTGATGGGCGGGATGTCAATTGCCAACAGCCACTGGGGAGAAGTGTATGGTGTTTCCTGAAACATCTAAAAAACAAAGCAACAGAGCCTAGGGCACTTCCACTTATGGTCCTATAGCTTAGGGAAATTAAAATCAAAAAGACACAGCCACCCCAAAGTTTGGGACGGCTCTGTTTACAAGAACCTCGTTTACGGGACAAGTTCAATATCGCAGAAAGCGAAAAATGGATAAAGAAGTTGTGGTACTTACGTACAATGCAATATTACTCATCAATGAAATCTATGTCATCAGGCCCGTAGCAGCATAATGAGTGGATTCAGGTATGATGATTCTAACTGAAATAAGTCACACAGAAAAAGAAACATCATAAGATATCACTAATACACGGAATGTAAACTTGGCTACACAGGAACTGGATTACAAATCAGAACAGGGTCTCAAATTTAGAAAACCAACTTATGCTTGCTTAAGCGAAAAGGTGAGTTGGGGTGCTACATCAAAGCAGAGATTGAAATGAGCACAGATAAAGTTCCTTAAGCCAAATATGGAATAGACAAGAGCTACTCCTTGCTCAACAAAATGGACTCAACACCCCATATTAAACGCCTAAGAATGTACCTGACTAGTAAGTATCTTAAAACCTATGGATTGCTATGTCTGTGAAAGAGAATGAAGCGTGTGTACAGGGGCATAAACGCAGCAGTGATAGGATTGGAGAGGTTCGGTGAGCAAATGAAGACCCTTTGAAGTCATATTGCATGGTACCCATTCCACGGGTCTCAACTCTCCAGGTTTAAGGGATTCTTCCTTCAGCTAAAACATGCATGTGGAACCCAGAGCATGATCAACCGTGTGATCGGGAGACGTGTTCCAATATATCTCAGTTCTCGTCCCCTGGTACTCGGGTGCAACATTCCAGACGCTTTACTAACACTCTCCCGACTTGGAGAGTCAGTGCCTTTAACCTCCTGTTTGGCCCAGTTTGCAATTTCTGCGGAAGATGAACAGGAATAGGGAGAACCAATGAGAGACTAGCTGGAGGTGTCTGGACGGGCAAATTTAACTCTCATTTCCCACCAGGAAGAGGAATTAACCAAAGGCTCAGCGTGCGGTGCCGGAACCAAATTAGGGCCTGAAGCAATCCTGCGGTGTTGCGGCCAGCTCACAAGAAAGCGAGTTGAAGAAAGGAGCTCAGGGGCAGTGTAATTCACAAACCTGCAGAGTTATAAATGACAGCTATCGTCCAAAAATATACTGAAGTAAGGCTGCCAACAGAACTTGAATGCGGGGCAGAATTGCAGGAAACCGATTTCAGGAGGTAGACTGCAATTGCATTTAAAGCATAGGAAAAGAGCAGAACGTCCACAATGATGCATTTGGCCAAAAAGGGCATATGCGTTTTTTCCTGAATATATTCAGGGAAAAAACGCATATGCCCTTTTTGGGCAACCAAGCAAGCTTGCAAAGGAAATCTGCACTACAATGAAGTCTCACTTCCCCCCGGTCAAAAGGGCCAGGTGAAAAATGTGTAAAATCCAGAAAGGCAGGACAGGCCATGGAGAACTGGGAGCCTTGTTATGCTGATGGGCAGGATGTAAATTGCCAACAGCCACTTTGTAGAAGTGTATGGTGTTTCCTGAAACATCTAAAAAACAAAGCAACAGAGCCTAGGGCACTTCCACTTATGGTCCTATAGCTTAGGGAAATTCAAATCAAAAAGACACAGCCACCCCAAAATTTGGGATGAATCTGTTTACAAGAACCTGGTTTACGGTACAAGCTAAATATCGCAGAAAGTGAAAAATGGATAAAGAAGTTGTGGTACTTACGTACAATGCAATATCACTCAGCAATGAAATCTATGTCATCAGGCCCGTAGCAGCATAATGAGTGGATTCAGGTATGATGATTCTAACTGAAATAAGTCACACAGAAAAAGAAACATCATAAGATATCACTAATACACGGAATGTAAATTTGGCTACACAGGAACTGGATTACAAAACAGAACAGGGTCTCAAATTTAGAAAACCAAATTATGCTTGCTCAAGTGGAAAGGTGAGTTGGGGTGCTGCATAAAACCAGAGATTGAAATGAGCACAGATAAAGTTCCTTAAGCCAAATATGGAATAGACAAGAGCTACTCCTTGCTCAACAAAATGGACTCAACACCCCATATTAAACGCCTAAGAATGTACCTGACTAGTAAGTATCTTAAAACCTATGGATTGCTATGTCTCTGAAAGAGAATGAAGCGTGAGTACAGGGGCATAAACGCAGCAGTGATAGGATTGGAGAGGTTCGGTGAGCAAATGAAGACCCTTTGAAGTCATATTGCATGGTACCCATTCCACGGGTCTCAACTCTCCAGGTTTAAGGGATTCTTCCTTCAGCTAAAACATGCATGTGGAACCCAGAGTATGATCAACCGTGTGATCGGGAGACGTGTTCCAATATATCTCAGTTCTCGTCCCCTGGTATTCGGGTGCAACATTCCAGACGCTTTACTAACACTCTCCCGACTTGGAGAGTCAGTGCCTTTAACCTCCTGTTTGGCCCAGTTTGCAATTTCTGCGGAAGATGAACAGGAATAGGGAGAACCAATGAGAGACTAGCTGGAGGTGTCTGGACGGGCAAATTTAACTCTCATTCCCACCAGGAAGAGGAATTATCCAAAGGCTCAGCGTGCGGTGCTGGAACCAGATAAGGGCCTGAAGCAATCCTGCGGTGTTGCGGCCAGCTCACAAGAAAGCGAGTTGAAGAAAGGAGCTCAGGGGCACTGTAATTCACAAACCTGCAGAGTTATAAATGACAGCTATCGTCCAAAAATATACTGAAGTAAGGCTGCCAACAGAACTTGAATGCGGGGCAGAATTGCAGGAAACCGATTTCAGGAGGTAGACTGGAATTGCATTTAAAGCATAGGAAAAGAGCAGAACGTCCACAATGATGCATTTGGCCAAAAAGGGCGTATGCGTTTTTTCCTGAATATATTCAGGGAAAAAACGCATACGCCCTTTTTGGCCAACCAAGCAAGCTCGCAAAGGAAATCTGCACTACAATGAAGTCTCACTTCCCCCCAGTCAAAAGGGACATCTGAAAAATGTGTAAAATCCAGAAAGGCAGGACAGGCCATGGAGAACTGGGAGCCTTGTTATGCTGATGGGCGGGATGTAAATTGCCAACAGCCACTGGGGAGAAGTGTATGGTGTTTCCTGAAACATCTAAAAAACAAAGCAACAGAGCCTAGGGCACTTCCACTTATGGTCCTATAGCTTAGGGAAATTCAAATCAAAAAGACACAGCCACCCCACAATTTGGGATGAATCTGTTTACAAGAACCTGGTTTACGGTACAAGCTAAATATCGCAGAAAGTGAAAAATGGATAAAGAAGTTGTGGTACTTACGTACAATGCAATATCACTCAGCAATGAAATCTATGTCATCAGGCCCGTAGCAGCATAATGAGTGGATTCAGGTATGATGATTCTAACTGAAATAAGTCACACAGAAAAAGAAACATCATAAGATATCACTAATACACGGAATGTAAACTTGGCTACAGAGGAACTGGATTACAAATCAGAACAGGGTCTCAAATTTAGAAAACCAACTTATGCTTGCTTAAGCGAAAAGGTGAGTTGGGGTGCTGCATCAAAGCAGAGATTGAAATGAGCACAGATAAAGTTCCTTAAGCCAAATATGGAATAGACAAGAGCTACTCCTTGCTCAACAAAATGGACTCAACACCCCATATTAAACGCCTAAGAATGTACCTGACTAGTAAGTATCTTAAAACCTATGGATTGCTATGTCTCTGAAAGAGAATGAAGCGTGTGTACAGGGGCATAAACGCAGCAGTGATAGGATTGGAGAGGTTCGGTGAGCAAATGAAGACCCTTTGAAGTCATATTGCATGGTACCCATTCCACGGGTCTCAACTCTCCAGGTTTAAGGGATTCTTCCTTCAGCTAAAACATGCATGTGGAACCCAGAGTATGATCAACCGTGTGATCGGGAGACGTGTTCCAATATATCTCAGTTCTCGTCCCCTGGTACTCGAGTGCAACATTCCAGACGCTTTACTAACACTCTCCCGACTTGGAGAGTCAGTGCCTTTAACCTCCTGTTTGGCCCATTTGCAATTTCTGCGGAAGATGAACACGAATAGGGAGAACCAATGAGAGACTAGCTGGAGGTGTCTGGACGGGCAAATTTAACTCTCATTCCCACCAGGAAGAGGAATTAAACAAAGGCTCAGCGTGCAGTGCCGGAACCAGATTAGGGCCTGAAGCAATCCTGCGGTGTTGCGGCCAGCTCACAAGAAAGCGAGTTGAAGAAAGGAGCTCAGGGGCACTGTAATTCACAAACCTGCAGAGTTATAAATGACAGCTATCGTCCAAAAATATACTGAAGTAAGGCTGCCAACAGAACTTGAATGTGGGGCAGAATTGCAGGAAACCGATTTCAGGAGGTAGACTGCAATTGCATTTAAAGCATAGGAAAAGAGCAGAACGTCCACAATGATGCATTTGGCCAAAAAGGGCGTATGCGTTTTTTCCTCAGGAAAAAACGCATACGCCCTTTTTGGCCAACCAAGCAAGCTCGCAAAGGAAATCTGCACTACAATGAAGTGTCACTTCCCCCCAGTCAAAAGGGCCATCTGAAAAAAGTGTAAAATACAGAAAGGCAGGACAGGCCATGGAGAACTGGGAGCCTTGTTATGCTGATGGGCGGGATGTCAATTGCCAACAGCCACTCGGGAGAAGTGTATGGTGTTTTCTAAAACATCTAAAAAACAAAGCAGTGGAGCATAGGGCACTTCCACTTATGGTCCTATAGCTTACGGAAATTAAAATCAAAAAGACACAGCCACCCAAAAATTTGGGATGGCTCTGTTTACAAGATCCTCGTTTACAGTACAAGTTCAATATCGCAGAAAGTGAAAAATGGATAAAGAAGTTGTGGTACTTACGTACAATGCAATATGACTCATCAATGAAATCTATGTCATCAGGCCCATAGCAGCATAATGAGTGGATTCAGGTATGATGATTCTAACTGAAATAAGTCACACAGAAAAAGAAACATCATAAGATATCACTAATACACGGAATGTAAACTTCGCTACACAGGAACTGGATTACAAAACAGAACAGGGTCTCAAATTTAGAAAACCAACTTATGCTTGCTTAAGGGGAAAGGTGAGTTGTGGTGCTGCCTAAAACCAGAGATTGAAATGAGCACAGATAAAGTTCCTTAAGCCAAATATGGAATAGACAAGAGCTACTCCTTACTCAACGAAATGGACTCAACACACCATATTAAACGCCTAAGAATGTACCTGACTAGTAAGTAACTTAAAACCTATGGATTGCTATGTCTCTGAAAGAGAATCAAGCGTGTGTACAGGGGCATAAACGCAGCAGTGATAGGATTGGAGAGGTTCGGTGAGCAAATGAAGACCCTTTGAAGTCATATTGCATGGTACCCATTCCACGGGTCTCAACTCTCCAGGTTTAAGGGATTCTTCCTTCAGCTAAAACATGCATGTGGAACCCAGAGTATGATCAACCGTGTGATCGGGAGACGTGTTCCAATATATCTCAGTTCTCGTCCCCTGGTACTCGGGTGCAACATTCCAGACGCTTTACTAACACTCTCCCGACTTGGAGAGTCAGTGCCTTTAATCTCCTGTTTGGCCCATTTGTAATTTCTGCGGAAGATGAACACGAATAGGGAGAACCAATGAGAGACTAGCTGGAGGTGTCTGGACGGGCAAATTTAACTCTCATTCCCACCAGGAAGAGGAATTAAACAAAGGCTCAGCGTGCAGTGCCGGAACCAGATTAGGGCCTGAAGCAATCCTGCGGTGTTGCGGCCAGCTCACAAGAAAGCGAGTTGAAGAAAGGAGCTCAGGGGCACTGTAATTCACAAACCTGCAGAGTTATAAATGACAGCTATCGTCCAAAAATATACTGAAGTAAGGCTGCCAACAGAACTTGAATGTGGGGCAGAATTGCAGGAAACCGATTTCAGGAGGTAGACTGCAATTGCATTTAAAGCATAGGAAAAGAGCAGAACGTCCACAATGATGCATTTGGCCAAAAAGGGCGTATGCGTTTTTTCCTGAATATATTCAGGAAAAAACGCATACGCCCTTTTTGGCCAACCAAGCAAGCTCGCAAAGGAAATCTGCACTACAATGAAGTCTCACTTCCCCCCAGTCAAAAGGGCCATCTGAAAAAAGTGTAAAATCCAGAAAGGCAGGACAGGCCATGGAGAACTGGGAGCCTTGTTATGCTGATGGGCGGGATGTCAATTGCCAACAGCCACTCGGGAGAAGTGTATGGTGTTTTCTAAAACATCTAAAAAACAAAGCAGCGGAGCATAGGGCACTTCCACTTATGGTCCTATAGCTTACGGAAATTAAAATCAAAAAGACACAGCCACCCCAAAATTTGGGATGGCTCTGTTTACAAGATCCTCGTTTACAGTACAAGTTCAATATCGCAGAAAGTGAAAAATGGATAAAGAAGTTGTGGTACTTACGTACAATGCAATATGACTCATCAATGAAATCTATGTCATCAGGCCCGTAGCAGCATAATGAGTGGATTCAGGTATGATGATTCTAACTGAAATAAGTCACACAGAAAAAGAAACATCATAAGATATCACTAATACACGGAATGTAAACTTGGCTACACAGGAACTGGATTACAAAACAGAACAGGGCCTTAAATTTAGAAAACCAAATTATTCTTGCTTAAGGGGAAAGGTGAGTTGGGGTGCTGCCTAAAACCAGAGATTGAAATGAGCACAGATAAAGTTCCTTAAGCCAAATATGGAATAGACAAGAGCTACTCCTTACTCAACGAAATGGACTCAACACTCCATATTAAACGCCTAAGAATGTACCTGACTAGTAAGTATCTTAAAACCTATGCATTGCTATGTCTCTGAAAGAGAATCAAGCGTGTGTACAGGGGCATAAACGCAGCAGTGATAGGATTGGAGAGGTTCGGTGAGCAAATGAAGACCCGTTGAAGTCATATTGCATGGTACCCATTCCAGGGGTCTCAAATCTCCAGGTTTAAGGGATTCTTCCTTCAGCTTAAACATGCATGTGGAACCCAGAGTATGATCAACCATGTGATCGGTAGACGTGTTCCAATATGTCTCAGTTCTCGTCCCCTGGTACTCGGGTGCAACATTCCAGACGCTTTACTAACACTCTCCCGACTTGGAGAGTCAGTGCCTTTAACCTCCTGTTTGGTCCAGTTTGCAATTTCTGCGGAAGATGAACAAGAATAGTGAGAACCAATGAGAGACTAGCTGGAGGTTTCTGGACGGGCAAATTTAACTCTCATTTCCCACAAGGAAGAGGAATTAACCAAAGGCTCAGTGTGCCGTGCCGGAACCAGATTAGGGCCTGAAGCAATCCTGCGGTGTTGCGGCCAGCTCACAAGAAAGCGAGTTGAAAAAAGGAGCTCAGGGGCACTGTAATTCACAAACTTGCAGAGTTATAAATGACAGCTATCGTCCAAAAATATACTGAAGTAAGGCTGCCAAGAGGATTTGAAAGCGGGGCAGAATTGCAGGACACCGATTTCAGGAGGTAGACTGGAATTGCATTTAAAGCATAGGAAAAGAGGCAGAACGTCGACAATGAGACACTTGGCCAAAAGGGGCGTATGCGTTTTTTCCTGAATATATTCAGGAAAAAACTCATACGCCCCTTTTGGCCAACCAAGCAAGCTTGCAAAGGAAATCTGCACTACAATGAAGTCTCACTTCCCCCCAGTCAAAAGGGCCATCTGAAAAAAGTGTAAAATCCAGAAAGGCAGGACAGGCCATGGAGAACTGGGAGCCTTGTTATGCTGATGGGGGGGATGTAAATTGCCAACAGCCACTGGGGAGAAGTGTATGGTGTTTCCTGAAACATCTAAAAAACAAAGCAACAGAGCCTAGGGCACTTCCACTTATGGTCCTATAGCTTAGGGAAATTAAAATCAAAAAGACACAGCCACCCCAAAGTTTGGGACGGCTCTGTTTACAAGAACCTCGTTTACAGGACAAGTTCAATATTGCAGAAAGCGAAAAATGGATAAAGAAGTTGTGGTACTTACGTACAATGCAATATGACTCATCAATGAAATCTATGTCATCAGGCCCGTAGCAGCATAATGAGTGGATTCAGGTATGATGATTCTAACTGAAATAAGTCACACAGAAAAAGAAACATCATAAGATATCACTAATACACGGAATGTAAACTTGGCTACACAGGAACTGGATTACAAAACAGAACAGGGTCTCAAATTTAGAAAACCAACTTATGCTTGCTTAAGGGGAAAGGTGAGTTGGGGTGCTGCATAAAACCAGAGATTGAAATGAGCACAGATAAAGTTCCTTAAGCCAAATATGGAATTGACAAGAGCTACTCCTTGCTCAACGAAATGGACTCAACACCCCATATTAAACGCCTAAGAATGTACCTGACTAGTAAGTATCTTAAAAGCTATGGATTGCTATGTCTCCGAAAGAGAATCAAGCGTGTGTACAGGGGCATAAACGCAGCAGTGATAGGATTGGAGAGGTTCGGTGAGCAAATGAAGACCCTTTGAAGTCATATTGCATGGTACCCATTCCACGGGTCTCAACTCTCCAGGTTTAAGGGATTCTTCCTTCAGCTAAAACATGCATGTGGAACCCAGAGTATGATCAACCATGTGATTGGGAGACGTGTTCCAATATGTCTCATTTCTCATCCTCTGGTACTCGGGTGCAACATTCCAGACGCTTTACTAACACTCTCCCGACTCGGAGAGTCAGTGCCTTTAACCTCCTGTTTGGCCCAGTTTGCAATTTCTGCAGAAGATGAACAGGAATAGGGAGAACCAATGAGAGCCTAGCTGGAGGTGTCTGGACAGGCAAATTTAACTCTCATTTCCCACCAGGAAGAGGAATTAACCAAAGGCTCAGCGTGCCATGCTGGAACCAGATTAGGGCCTGAAGCAAATCTGCGGTGTTGCAGCCAGCTCACAAGAAAGCGAGTTGAAGAAAGGAGCTCAGGGGCACTGTAATTCACAAACCTGAAGAGTTATACATGACAGCTATCGTCCAAAAATATACTGAAGTAAGGCTGCCAAGAGGACTTGAAAGCGGGGCAGAATTGCGGGAAACCGATTTCAGGAGGTAGACTGAAATTGCATTTAAAGCATAGGAAAAGAGGCAGAACGTCCACAATGATGCACTTGGCCAAAAAGGGCGTATGCGTTTTTTCCTGAATATATTCAGGAAAAAACGCATACGCCCTTTTTGGCCAACCAAGCAAGCTTGCAAAGGAAATCTGCACTACAATGAAGTCTCACTTCCCCCCAGTCAAAAGGGCCATCTGAAAAAAGTGTAAAATCCAGAAAGGCAGGACAGGCCATGGAGAACTGGGAGCCTTGTTATGCTGATGGCCGGGATGTGAATTGCCAACAGCCACTCTGGAGAAGTGTATGGTGTTTATGAAACATCTAAAAAACAAAGCAACAGAGCCTAGGGCAAGTCCACTTATGGTCCTATAGCTTAGGGAAATTAAAATCAAAAAGACACAGCCACCCCAAAGTTTGGGACGGCTCTGTTTACTAGAATGTCGTTTACGGTACAAGATCAATATCGCAGAAAGCGAAAAATGATAAAGAATTTGTGGTACTTACGTACAATGCAATATCACTCAGCAATGACATCTATGTCATCAAGCCATAGCAGCATAATGACTGGATTCAGGTATGATGGTTCTAACTGAAATAAGTCACACAGAAAAAGAAACATCATAAGATATCACTAATACACGGAATGTAAACTTGGCTACACAGGAACTGGATTACAAAACAGAACAGGGTCTCAAATTCAGAAAACCAACTTATGCTTGCTTAAGGGGAAAGGTGAGTTGGGGTGCTGCATAAAACCAGAGATTGAAATGAGCACAGATAAAGTTCCTTAAGCCAAATATGGAATAGACAAGAGCTACTCCTTGCTCAACGAAATGGACTCAACACACCATATTAAACGCCTAAGAATGTACCTGACTAGTAAGTATCTTAAAACCTATGGATTGCTATGTCTCTGAAAGAAAATCAAGCGTGTGTACAGGGGCATAAACGCAGCAGTGATAGGATTGGAGAGGTTCGGTGAGCAAATGAAGACCCTTTGTAGTCATATTGCATGGTACCCATTCCACGGGTCTCAACTCTCCAGGTTTAAGGGATTCTTCCTTCAGCTAAAACATGCATGTGGATCCCAGAGTATGATCAACCGTGTGATCGGGAGACGTGTTCAAATATGTCTCAGTTCTCATCTCCTGGTAATCGGGTGCAACATTCCAGACGCTTTACTAACACTCTCCCGAGTTGGAGAGTCAGTGCCTTTAACCTCCTGTTTGGCCCAGTTTGCAATTTCTGTGGAAGATGAACAGGAATAGGGAGAACCAATGAGAGACTAGCTGGAGGTGTCTGGACTGTCAAATTTAACTCTCATTTCCCACCAGGAAGAGGAATTAACCAAAGGGTCAGCGTTCGGTGCCGGAACCTGATTAGGGCCTGAAGCAATCCAGCGGTGTTGCGGCCACCACAGAAGAAAGCGAGTTGAAGAAAGGAGCTCAGGGGCACTGTAATTCACAAACCTGCAGAGTTATAAATGACAGCTATCGTCCAAAAATATACTGAAGTAAGGCTGCCAAGAGGACTTGAAAGCGGGGCAGAATTGCTGGACACCGATTTCAGGAGGTAGACTGGAATTGCATTTAAAGCATAGGAAAAGAGGCAGAACGTCGACAATGATGCACTTGACCAAAAAGTGCGTATGCGTTTTTTCCTGAATATATTCAGGAAAAAACGCATACGCCCTTTTTGGCCAACCAAGCAAGCTTGCAAAGGAAATCTACACCACAATGAAGTCTCCCTTCCCCCCGCTCAAAAGGGCCATCTGAAAAAAGTGTAAAATCCAGAAAGGCAGGACAGGCCATGGAGAACTGGGAGCCTTGTTATGCTGATGGGGGGGATGTAAATTGCCAACAGCCACTCGGGAGAAGTGTATGGTGTTTCCTGAAACATTTAAAAAACAAAGCAACAGAGCCTAGGGCACTTCCACTTATGGTCCTATGGCTTAGGGAAATTATGATCAAAAAGACACAGCCACTCCAATGTTTGGGTCGGCTCTATTTACAAGAACCTCGTTTATGGTACTAGTTCATATCACAGAAAGTGAAAAATGGATAAAGAAGTTGTGGTACTTACGTACAATGCAATATCACTCAGCAATGACATCTATGTCATCAGGCCCGTAGCAGCATAATGAGTGGATTTAGGTATGATGATTCTAAATGAAATAAGTCACACAGAAAAAGAAACATGATAAGATATCACTAATACACGGAATGTGAACTTGGCTACCCATGAACTTAATTACAAAACAGAACAGGGTCTCAAGTTTAGAAAACCAACTTATGCTTGCTTAAGGGGGAAGGTGAGTTGGGGTGCTGCCTAAAACCAGAGTTTGACATTAGCACAGATACTGTTCCATAAGCCAAATATGTAATAGACAAGACCTACCCCTTGCTCAACAAAATGGACTCAACAATGAGGTATCACCTCACAGCTGATAGAATGGGCATCATCAGAAAATCTACAAACAAAAAATGCTGGAAAGGGTGTGGAGAAAAGGAACCCTTTTCCACTATTGTTGGGAATATAAATTGATACAGTCACTGGAGAACAATATGGAGTTCTTAAGAAACTAACAATAGAATTACCATATGATACAGTAATCCCAGTACTGGACATATACCTAGACAAAACCATAAATCAAAAAGAGACATTCACTGCAATGTTCATTGCATCACTATTTACAATATCGAGGTAATGGAAGCAACCTAAATGCCCACAGACAGACGAATGCATAAAGCTGTGGTACATATATAAAATGGAATATTACTAAGCCATGAAAAGGAATGAAATTGGGTCATTTGTAGAGACGTCGATGGGTCTAGAATCTGTCATACAGAGTGAAGTAAGTCAGAAAGAGAAAAACAAATCTTGTATATTCATGCATATATGTGGAACCTAGAAAAACTGTACAGATTAACCATTTTGCAAGGCATAAATAGAGCAACAGATGTAGACAACAAATGTATGGACAACAAGGGGGGAAAGCTGTTGGGGGGGTGGTGGTGGGAGGAGTTGAGAGACTGGGATTGGCATGTATACATTTATATGTATAAAATAGATAACCAATAAGAACCTGCTGTATAAAAATATAAAATAAAATTCAAAATTGAAAAGAAATAAAATTTAAAAAATAAAACGGAAAAAACAATTATTCCCTTCACATACATGTATTTATATGAATAAATTATTTCCATGCTTATATCTGTAAATACAAAAAAGAGGAATAAAATCTACCTTGAACCAAAAATGAAAAAGAGAAAAAAAACACAGAACCCACCAGTTCCACAGAGGAAAACCGTATCAGGGCACTTGCTCCAGTTGTAAACAATTCTGAAGTTGGTCAGTGGTGGGGAATCGTCTCCCATTCAGCCAGCAGCCCCCACGCAACAAGCGTCCTCATTGCAAAGCTGGGGCACCGTGCCGAGGCATCTGTGAGTAAACGTGAGTTGAGCCCCAGGCCAGTTGCTGCTGAACTATTCCCACCCATCCCAGGTAAAACACCTGAATATATACAAGGACTTGAAAGCCTAGAGGAAGGGCCATAGAGCCACACGAGTGACAGCATGCCGGCCGACTTGGTGCCTGCAGGCCAGCCAGGATGGTCCTGGCCCTGGGTGCTCTTCTGGAAGATTTCCATTTCCCTGCCTGAGATACCCGTCCTGTCCCTGCCCCCACTGCTTTTTTCCTTCCTCACCTCTGCCCAGGGAGAAATTCCAGCAGCAGGTATGGGTGACACATCCTCTTCTTTAGCAGGTGGCAGCCTGGCAACTGCTGCAGAAAGTCCAGCAGAGCCCCACTCACACTGGGCCACCCACAAAGCCGTGGCCTCTCACTCCCTCCCACCAGCCCAGCCCCGAGACTGCTGACAGGGCAGAGAAAATGGCGTCAGGCACGGCTGCAGGGGCTCTTGCTGCCTGGAGTGGTATTTATATTGATCTCAACCCAGGCACACCTGGGGAGGGCTGGCTGGCACGGTAAGGCTGCCCAGCTCAGCCAATCATCACCCCTCAGGGGCTCACAGTTGCAGAAAATGGAACTTGCTGAACCGGCCAGGTCCAAGGAACAGGTGTGGGCTCCTGAGAGTCAGGATAGACAAGGGGCTGCAGCTTTGGCTTGTTTTCTAATCATTTTATCTGGCCCATGAGTGGGAGACAACTTCAAGAAAACCCTCTCCTAATGAGAGGAACGCAGGAGTCAGGGAGAGGAGGGGTGGGTGGTGGTTGGAGACAGAGGCCTGGTGCCCTGGGTGCAGTGGAAGTCTCTGGAAGACCAGGTGGAGGGAGGCCGCACAGAGTGATGCCCAGGGTCACAGACCTGTCGCAGCTGCTGTTTGTTAGTTCAAGTCCTGCTCTGAGGTGCTCTGTGTCAGCTCTGAGCGACAGGTGAGCTGGGGGTGCTCTGCAATGAGGGCTATGTGCACGGTTCCTGTGTGCCCAGCCCTGCCACGGTACCTGCAAGGGTAGCTCTGTATCCTGGGAGGGGCCTGACCACCAGAGCCCCGTGGGCTGGGGTGGGGGGTGGGGTATCTGCCCAGGTGAGCTCCATATTCTGGGATTGGTCTGACCACGAGAGCCCCATGGGCTGCTGGGGACCTGGTAAAGGATGTCAGGACAGTCAGTGAAGCCACCGAGGATATACCTCCAGTTGCTCCTAATTCCTACACCCTGCTGGTCATTCTACCAACCACCAGGACATGGTATTCTGTATTAGTCTTCAATGATGCCTTCTTTTGTATTCCATTAGTCCCAGAGTCACAAGAAATTTTGGCTTGTGAGTGGCAGGACTCAACATACAACTAAAACAATACTTCCGGGCCGTCTTGCCCCAAGGGTGCAAAAATTCCCACACTATCTTTGGGGAAACCTTAGCTAAAGACCTAAAAGTTCTACCTCTGGAAAAGGAAACCCTCCTTCAGTACTCAGACGACATTCTGATTGCCAGCCCTACTAAGGAGGCCTCTGAACTACCAAGCCAATAAAGGATAGAAGTTGTCCAAGAAAAAGCTCAAATATCACAGACTGCAGTGACCTGCCTGGGCTTCATTCTCACAGAAGGTCGGAGAAGCCCATCCCAGGAAAGGGAAGAAACCATTTTCGGCCTTACCCCTTTCTAAAACTAGAAGACAGCTTAGGGGTTCCTGGGGAGGCCAGGGTTTGCTGCTTCTGGATCCCTAACTACAGTCTACTAGCTGGGCCTCTATATGAAACACTGAAAGGAAAAGATGATGATCCTTTTGAATAGAATCCAGAAGTGGCCTTTCAAGAATGGAAAGAGCAGTCAATTCAGACCCTTGCCCTGGAACTCCCTAATTTGGCTAAACCCTTTGACCTTTACATTCCCAGTGAAAGGTGAATCGCCATTGGAGAATTAGTGCAAAAACTGGGACCACTTGAAATGGAACAATGCAAGAATGCCATCCAGGTAGGATAAACTACGGTCACCAAGGGGCTTGGCCCACTGCCGCATCTGGCCAAGATACTGGCGGTATCTAAAAACCTGGAAATCAGCAGCCCAAAAGGCCACCTCCCTCCTAAGGGAAAAGGACCCCACGTGGTGATCCTAACCACCAACCATGCCCTGAAGTTGCAGGGTTTGCTCCGTGGGCACACCAACCTCGAGTGCGGAGGCCCTCCAACTCCAACATCCAGAGAGATAACCGGGGGCAACAGGGCACCATGACGACTCGTGTGAACATCACTTGACCTGGAGTTTCTCTCATAAAACAACAAGAGTGTGTCCCAAAAGAGTAGACTACTGCTTGCAGGACTTACTGCACCCAGAGGGGAGCTAATAATCTTGGCGGGGGAACCGTATATCACACTGTCACCATAGAAAAGCCTACAGACACCGTGATGATGGTGGCCAATAAGACTGGCTGGACTCCTGTTTACTTCAAAAGGCTGTTGACTCAGTGGCCATCATGGTCCTTGATCACCACTGACCCTGGACTGCCTGGGAGTTGAGCGGGCAGGGCTCTGACACCTGGTGCTGTTTGTACGTTAATTCAGGGGCCTAATTGAAGAAAGCACAGACTACTGTTCAGAGCATCTAGGCTGGCAGAAACGGTCAGCCTAAGGTGGCCGAACAAATGTGGGACGGGGTGAAACCGGCCCCCACAGCGTCTCTGCACATCTCTTTCCTGGACCCTTAAAGGTCATTAGAATCTATAACGCTTCCAATGCTGGTGCTCAGGTGGACGAGCAGGGAGGCAGGGGGCCTGGGGACAATCAACGTCACCTGGAGGCTGCTGGGGAGAAGCTCTGACCCTCGCCCCTTGGTATGAGGGCTCCCAACTCAGCACTCAGCAGTTACAGAAGAAGGGTCTGCACCCTCAGCACTCCAAGAATGAGGAACGGGACAAAAGGCAGAGGAGGGGTTTGTCCCCAGCAAAGCCCATTAAAAATCCCTGGGAGATAAAAATAGAATCTGGGCAATAAAGTCAAGTCTAACCTTTCTTATCCTTTGTGCTTTGTCTAATTTCATGTGCTCCTAGGGTCCCGCATGCAGAGGTTCCACACCCGGCACTTCAGACCAGATTTCCTAGTGCAGAATGGCTGGGTCGACACCTCAGCTCCTGGGGCCCAGTGCAGACTCCGCGATATAGAGCCTGAGCTGCAGCCAACCCGGCCCTCGAGAGCTCCGCCCCCTCCCTCCCACTGACTCTGACAGGATCTCTACACAGCAGCCCAGCCCACAGCCCACGGGGTAGTGCATGCTCTCACCTCTCCATTCTCTGATCAAAATATAAAGTTTCCTTTGCTTGTGAACCAAACTCAGTCTCGATCTGTTGGCCCCAATGACACTGCGCAGGGGGACACTTGTTGGGGTCCACTCTGGAGGATCAGTAACAGAAATTGAGACTATTGTAACCTCAATGAACAGATGTGTGAGCCAAACTGTAGTTAACATAGAACAGTGTATAAGGCTCGGGTAAAATAAGATGTTTCTAACGCTTCCATTGGCTATTTCCATCACTTTATTATAAGCAAGTTCAGTGAAAAGGTTTGTCTTATTTGTCAGGTCAATATTAGAGAAACGAAGTGATTTCTTTCCAAGGATGTACATCTAATAATCTTGGTTAAAGCTTCAATCTTGTTTTAAATGCTTTTCCATTGAAAATGATACCTCTCTTTCAGCTCCCCCATTTCTGAGAAGTATAAAATCTTATAATTTATTATTACCAAAGGGGAAAGGTGGGAGGAGGGATAAATTAACAGTTTGGGATTAACACATACACACTGCTATGTATAAAATAGATCATCAACAAGGAACTACTGTATAGCACAGGGAACTACACTCAACATTTTGCAATAACCTATAAGGGGAAATAATCTGAAAAAGAATAGATATTTTTATTGACATCATCTATCAATGACAGTTAAAGTGTAACCTAGGGGAAGCTGGTGGTGAGTGCTTCTGACCCTGAAGACTTCAATCATCTAAAGTTTGGACTCTGCCTACTTCCCAAGGCCCTTAATGAACATATGTGTAGCCGTAGCTTAAAAAATTCCCCAGTTTGGGTTTCGGGGAGACACTGATTTTGAAAAAGCCCTGGTGTTCTCCTTACATGAATGGGACTCTTCCTACTGCTAAAACATGTCTGTCACACCCAGAGGATGGTATACCGTCTGATCGGGAAGAGTTTGGAAAAGGCATCTCATCTCCTCATCTCCTGGTGCTCGGGTTCACCCATCCAGCGTCTTTACTAACAGTCTCCCCACTTGGAGATGGCAGCACTGTCAACATCCTGTTGCGTACAGTTTGGAATTTGTCCAGAGGATGAAGCGGAAGGATGAGGAACAATGAGAGACAAGTCCTAGGTGTTCAGACAGGCACATGTCACTCTAATTTCCAATCAGGAAGACGAATTGACCAAAGGCTAGGGTTGCCCATGGAAACAGTATAGGGCTTGAGGAAATCCCGCTGCTTTGTGGCCAGTTCCCATAAACACAAGTTGAACAATGGAACTCAGGGGCAGTAAAATTCACGAAACTGCAGAGTTGAAAATATCCATCACTGAAAAATGTCTTGAGGAAAGTCAGAGAAAAGGACTTGTAAGCAAGGGAGAATGGCAGGAAAGGGATTTGAGGAGGTAGAAAGGACTCGCCATTAAGCACAAGAAAAGGAGCTGAACATTGCCAACATTGCAGTTGGCCAAAAAGGGTGTATGCGTTTTTTTCTGTATATATTCAAGAAAAGGGCATACACTTTTTTAGCCAACCAAACAGGTGGGCACTGGAAGTCAATACTACAAGAGATATCACTTCGCATCAGTCAGAAGAGCCATCCTCATAAAGTGTAAACAACAAAAATGCAGGACAGGGCAAGGAGAAGAGGGAGCCCTGTGAGACTTATAGTGGAAATGTATATTGCCAACGGCCATTCTGGAGAAGTGTATTGTGTTTACTAAAGCATCTAAAAAATGAGCTACAGAGCATAGGGCACTTGCACTCATGGGCGTATATCTTGGGAAAAACAAAAATCGAGAGGACACAGGCACCCCAATGTTTACCCCCTCTCTGTTTAAAAGATCCTCGACTAGGATATAACTTAAATGTCTCTGGAGAGAAAAAATGGATAGAGATGTGGTACTTAGGTAGAGTGGAATATTATTCAGCCTGGAAATCAATGAAATATGGCCAGTTGTAACAACTCCGGAGGAGTTACGTATGATCATTCTAAGTGACATAATTCAAAAAGAAAAAGACACATATCATAAGATATCACTTAAAGGTGGAATCCAAAATGGCTACACATGAAATAAATTACAAAACAAAAACATAGTCAAATATGTAGAAAACACGCATAAGGCTGCTAAACGGGAAAGGTGGGGAGGGGTGAGGCATCATCCAGGAGGTTGAAATTAGCAAAGATACCATTCCAAATACCAAACTGATAATCAACAAGGCCTACACGGTAGCTAAAAGAACTGCACTCAGCACACTCAAGTCACCGGAAAAGAATATATACGACTGGTAAGAATCTGAAAAAGAATTTACTGATGTCTCTCTGTACGTGAATCAAGTGGATGTACAGCAGCAAGAAACAGAGCTTTGAAAATCAGCTGTAACCAATATAGTAATAAATTGAAAAAAATAAACGACAGAGAGACAGAGAAAACCTCTTACAACTTTTCCTCAGGGCCGGTGATGCAACATGGATTGAACACATCTAGACCCACAGCAGGATGAGACATAAGGCTGGAAACTGTTTGCACTAAGAGAAATGTGAGGTTGGGTGAGGAAATGCACACCCTTTAAAGTAATACTACCTGGTACCCATTCAATGGGTCCCAAATCTGCAGGTTCAAGGGATCTTCCTACAGCTAAAACATGCATGGAAAACCCAGAGGACTGTACACCATGTGATCGGGAGATGTGTCTAAAATGCAGCTCATTTATCCTCTCCTGGTGCTCCTGTTCACCATTCCAGCCACGTTACTTAGAATCTCCCCACTTGGAGAATCAGCACATTTCAAGTTCTGTTTCACACATTTTGCAAATTGTGAGGAGGATGAACGGGAAGAGGGGGAACCAATGAGAGAATAGTTGTAGGGGTTCGGACGGGCACATATCACTCTAATTTCCCATTAAGAATAAGAATTGCAAAAAGGCTCAGCCCGCCTCGCCCGAGCCAAAATAGGGCCTGAAGCAATCCTGCGGGTTTGAGGCCAGCTCACAAAAGAGCAACTTAAAAAATGGAGCTCAGGGTCACTGCAATTCACAAACCTGCAGAGTTATAAATGAAAACTAACGTCCAAAAATATGTTGAGGTAAGGCAAAGAAGAGGATCTGAATGCAAGACAGAATTGCAAGAAACAGATTTCAAGAGATAGATTGGACTCATCTTTAAAGCACATGAAAAGCGGCAGATTTTCGACAATGATGCAGTTGGCCCAAAAGGGCGTATGCGTTTTTTCCTGATTATATCCAGGAAAAAACGCATACGCACTTTATGGGCAACGAAGCAAGCAAGCAATGCAAATGTGCACAACAAAGAAGTCTCATTTCCCACTGGTCAAAAGGGCCATCCTAAAAAATTGTAAAAACCAGAAATGCAGGACAGGCCATGGAGAACAGGGAGCCTTTATACGCTGATGGGCAGTGTGTGAACTGCCGAGAGCCACTCTGGAGAAGTGTATGGTGGTTCCTAAATCATCTAAAAAACAGAGCTACAGAGCATAGGACACTTCCAATCATGGGAGTATATCTAGGGAAGTCTAAAAATCAACAAGACACAAGCACACCACAGTTTAGGGCTACTCTGTTTACAAGAACCTCAACTTCAGTACACCTTAAATATCCCAGGAAAGAGAACAATGGATAAAGAAGATGTGGTACTTATGTACAATGGAATATCTCTTCACCATGATATCAATGTAATAAGGCTAGTAGAAGGATAAAGAGTGGATTTAGGTCCGATAATACTACTTGAAGTAAGTCAAACAGAAAAAGAAACATATCATAAGATATCACTTATAGAGGGAGGGTAAATATGGCTGCACAAGAAATGAATTACAGAACAGAACAGTGTCTCACATTTAGAAAACACACTTATTTCAGCTTAAGGGGAAAGGAGAGGTGGGGTGATGCATAAAACCAGAGTTTGAAATTAGCACAGATACCGTTCAATAAACCAAATAGATATTAGACAAGATCTACACCTTGCTCAATGAACTGGCCTCAACACACCCTATACACCGCAGAGAAATATATCTGAGTAATAAGAATCTTAAAACCCATGTATTGATATATCTCCATAAGGGAATCAAGTGTGTGCAGAGCGGCACAAACACAGCAGTGAAAATGAGCTAAACCCCATTATAGAAATAAATTTTAAAAACAAAACGCAGAAACAATGAAAGAGAGAAAAATTCTTACAAAATTCGCTCAGGGGCTGTGATGCAACCTGGATTGACCACATATAAACCCACAGCTGGATAAGACATAAGGCTGGACACTTGGGGCTGAGAGGATTGGTGAGCTTTGGTGAGCAACTGCCAAAAGTTTCATGCAATACTTCATGCTACTCATGCCAAGGGTCCCAACACTCCAGGTTGAAGGGAATCTTCCTACAGCTAAACCATGCTTGGGAAACCCAGCGACTGGTATACCATATGATCGGGAAAGGTTTCTAAAACGCACCTCATTTTTCCTCTCCTGGGGCTCCGGATCGACATTCCAGCCGCTTTACTAAAAATATCCCCACATGGAGAGTCAATGCCTTTAAGTTCTGGTATCGCACAGTCTGCAGTTAGTGCGGAGGATGAATGGGAATAGGGGGAACCAGTGAGAAACTAGATGTAGCGGTTTCAATGGGCACATGTCACTCTAATTTCACATCAGTAAGAAGAATAACCCTAACCCTAACCCTTCCCCGAAGCTTTCCCCTCACCCGTCCCCTAATCCTAACCCGTACGCTCACACTAACCCGCGCCCTCACACGTACGCTCCCTCTAAACCATTGGCATACACTCACCTGGACCCTAAACCGTCCCCGTCCCCTAACCCTAACCGTAGCCCGAACCCTAACCCTAACCCTTCCCCGAAGCCTTCCCCTCACCCGTCCCCTAATCCTAACCCGTACGCTCACACTAACCCGCGCGCTCACACGTACGCTCCCCCTCAACCGTTGTTGTACACTCACCTGGACCCTAAACCGTCCCCATCCCCTAACCCTAACCCTAGCCCGAACCCTGTCTCTAACCCTTCCCCGAAGCCTTCCCCTCACCCGTCCCCTAATCCTAACCCGTACGCTCACATTAACCCGCGCCCTCACACGTACGCTCCCCCTAAACTGTTGTCGTACACTCACCTGGACCCTAAACCGTCCCCGTCCCCTAACCCTAACCCTAGCACGAACCCTAAACCTAACCCTTCCCCGAAGCCTTCCCCTCACCCGTCCCCTAATCCTAACCCGTGCGATCACACTAACCTGCGCCCTCACACGTACGCTCCCCCTAAAGCTCTGTCGTACCCTCTCCTGCACCCTAAACCGTCCCCGTCCCCGTCCCCTAACCCTAGCCTGAACCCTAACCCTAAACCTTCCCCGAAGCCTTCCCCTCACCCGTCCCCTAATCCTAACCCGTACGCTCACAGTAACCTGCGCCCTCACACGTACGCTCACTCTAAACCGATGTCGTACCCTCACGTGGACCCTAAACCGTCCCCGTCCCCTAACCCTAACCCTAGCCCGAACCCTAACAATAACTCTTCCCCGAAGCCTTCCCCTCACACGTCCCCTAATCCTAACCCGTACGCTCACACTAACCCGCGCCCTCACATGTACGCTCCCCCTAAAGCTCTGTCGTACCCTCACCTGGACCCTAAACCGTCCCCGTCCCCTAACCCTAACCCTAGCCCGAACCCTAAACCTAAACCTTCCCCGAAGCCTTCCCCTCACCCGTACCCTAATCCTAACCCGTACGCTCACACTAACCCGCGCCCTCACACGTACGCTCACCATAAAGCTCTGTCGTACCCTCACCTGGACCCTAAACCGTCCCCATCCCCTAACCCTAACCATAGCCCGAACCCTATCCCTACACCTTCGCCGAAGCCTTCCCCTCACCCGTCCCCTAATCCTAACCCGTACACTCACACTAACACGCGCCGTCACACGTACGCTCCCCCTCAACCGTTGTCGTACCCTCACCTGGACCCTAAACCGTCCCCATCCCCTAACCCTAACGCTAGCCCGAACCCTAACCCGAACCCTAAACATAACACTTCCCCGAAGCCTTCCCCTCACCCGTCCCCTAATCCTAACCCGTACGCTCACACTAATCCGCGCCCTCACACGTACAGTCCCCCTAAACCATTGTCGTACACTCACCTGGACCCTAAACCGTCCCCGTCCCCATCCCCTAACCCTAGACCGAACCCTAACCGTAAACCTTCCCCGAAGCCTTCCCCTCACCCGTCCCCATCCTAACAGGTACGCTCACACTAACCCACGCCCTCACACGTACGCTCCCCCTAAGCCGTTGTCGTACCCTCACCTGGACCCTAAATGGTCCCCGTCCCCTAAACCTAACCCTAGCCCTAGCCCGAACCCTAACCCTAACCCTTCCCCGAAGCCTTCCCCTCACCCGTCCCCTAATCCTAACCCGTACGCTCACACTAACCCGCGCCCTCACACGTACGCTACCCCTAAACTGTTGTCGTACCCTCACGTGGAACCTAAACCGTCCCCGTCCCCTAACCCTAACCCTAGCTCGAACCCTAACCCTAACACTTCCCCGAAGCCTTCCCCTCACCCGTCCCCTAATCCTAACCCGTACCCTCACACTAACCCGCGCCCTCACACGTACCCTCCCCCTAAAGCGTTGTCGTACCCTCACCTCGACCCTAAACCGTCCCCGTCCCCTAACCCTAACCCTAGCCCGAACCCTAACCCTAAGCCTTCCCCGAAGCCTTCCCCTCACCCGTCCCTAATCCTAACCCGTACCCTCACAGTAACACGCGCCCTCACACGTACGCTCCCCCTAAACCGTTGTCATTACCCTCACCTGGACCCTAAACCGTCCCTGTCCACTAACCCTAACCTTAGCGCGAACCCTAACCCTAACCCTTCCCCGAAGCCTTCCCCTCACACATCCCCTAATCCTAACCCGTACGCTCACACTAACCCGCTACCTCACACGTACGCTCCCCCTAAAGCGTTGTCGTACCCACACCTGGAACCTAAACCGTCCCCGTCCCCAAACCCTAACCGTAGCCCGAACCCTAACCCTAACACTTCCCCAAAGCCTTCCCCTCACCCGTCCCCTAATCCTAACCCGTACGGTCACACTAACCCACGCCCTCACACGTACACTTCCCCTAAAATGTTGTCGTACCCACACCTGGACCCTAAACCGTCCCCGTCCCCTAACCCTAACCCTAGCCCGAACCCTAGCCCTAACCCTTCCCCGAAGCCTTCCCCTCACCCGTCCCCTAATCCTAACCCGTACGCTCACACTAACCCGCGCCCTCACACGTACCCTCCCCCTAAAGCGTTGTCGTACCCTCACCTGGACCCTAAACCTTCCCCGTCCCCTAACCCTAACCCTAGCCTAAACACTAACCCTAACACTTCCCCAAAACCTTCCCCTCACCCGTCCCCTAATCCTAACCCGTACGCTCACACTAACCCACGCCCTCACACGTACCCTCCCCCTAAAGCGCTGTCGTACCCTCAACTGGACCCTAAACCGTCCCCGTCCCCTAAGCCTAACCCTAGCCCGAACCCTAACCCTAACACTTCCCCGAAGCCTTCCACTCACCCGTCCCCTAATTCTAACCCGTACGCTCACACTAACCCGTGCCCTCACACGTACGCTCCCCCTAAACCGTTGTCATACCCTCACCAGGACCCTAAACCGTCCCCGTCCCCTAGCCCTAAGCTTAGCCACAACCCTAACCCTAACCCTTCCCCGAAGCCTTCCACTCACCCGTCCCCTAATCCTAAACCATACGCTCACACTAACCCGCACCCTCACACGTACCCTCCTCCTCAAGCGTTGTCGTACCCTCATCTGGACCCTAAACCATACCCGTACCCTAACCTTAACCTTAGCTCGAACCCTAACCCTAACCATTCCCCGAAGCCTGCCCCTCACCCGTCCCCTAATCCTAAACCATACGCTCACACTAACCCACGACCTCACACGTACGCTCCCCCTAAACTGTTGTCGTAACCTCACCTGGACCTAAACCGTCCCTGTCCCCTAACCCTAACCCTAGCCCGAACCCTAAACCTAACCCTTCCCCGAAGCCTTCCCCTCACCCATCCCCTAATCCTAACCCGTACGCTCACACTAACCTGCGCCCTCACACGTACGCTCCCCCTAAACCGTTGTCGTACCCTCACCTGGTCCCTAAAACGTCCCCATCCCCTAACCCTAACCCTAGCCCGAACCCTAACACTAACCCTTCCCCGAAGCCTTCCCCTCACCCGTCCCCTAATCCTAACCCGTACGCTCACACTAACCCGCGCCCTCACACGTACAGTCCCCTTAAACCATAGTCGTACACTCATCTGGACCCTAAACCGTCCCCGTCCCCGTCCCCTAACCCTAGACCGAACCCTAACCCTAAACCTTCCCCGAAGCCTTCCCCTCACCCGTCTCCTATCCTAACAGGTACGCTCACACTAACCCACGCCCTCACACGTACGCTCCCCCTAATCCGTTGTCGTACCCTCACCTGGACCCTAAATGGTCCCCGTCTCCTAAACCTAACCCTAGCCCTAGCCCGAACCCTAACCCTAACACTTCCCCGAAGCCTTCTCCTCACCCGTCCCCTAATCCTAACCCGTTCGCTCACACTAACACGCGCCCTCACACGTACGCTCCCCCTAAACCGTTGTCATACCCTCACCTGGACCCTAAACCGTCCCTGTCCACTAACCCTAACCCTAGCCCGAACCCTAACCCTAACCCTTCCCCGAAGCCTTCCCCTCACACATCACCTAATCCTAACCCGTACGCTCACACTAACACGCTACCTCACACGTACGCTCCCCCTAAAGCGTTGTCGTACCCTCACCTGGACCCTAAACTGTCCCCGTCCCCTAAACCTAACCCTAGCCCGAACCCTAAACCTAACCCTTCCCCAAAGCCTTCCCCTCACCCGTCCCCTAATCCTAACCCGTACGGTCACACTAACCCACGCCCAAACACGAACGCTTCCCCTAAAATGTTGTCGTACCCTCACCTGGACCCTAAACCGACCCCGTCCCCTAACCTTAACCCTAGCCCGAACCCTAGCCCTAACCCTTCCCCGAAGCCTTCCCCTCACCCGTCCCCTAATCCTAACACGTACCCTCACACTAACCCGCGCCCTCACACATTCGCTCCCCCTAAACCGTTGTCGTACCCTCACCTGGACCCTAAACCGTCCCCGTCACCTAACCCTAACCCTAGCCCCTACCCTAAACCTAACGCTTCCCCGAAGCCTTCCCCTCACCCGTCCCCTAATCCTAACACATATGCTCACACTAACCCGTGCCCTCACACGTACGCTGCCCCTAAACCGTTGTCGTACCCTCACCTGGACCCTAAAACGTCCCCGTCCCCTAAACCTAACCCTAGCCCGAACCCTAAACCTAACCCTTCCCCGAAGCCTTCCCCTCACCCATCCCCTAATCCTAACCCATACGCTCATACTAACCCGCGCCCTCACACGTACGCTCCCCCTAAACCGTTGTTGTATCCTCACCTGGACCGTAAACCGTCCCCGTCCCCTAACCCTAACCCTGGCCCGAACCCTAAACCTAACCCTTCCCTGAAGCCTTCCTCTCACCCGTCCCCTAATCCTAACCCGTACGCTCACACTAACCCGCGCCCTCACACGTAGCCTCCCCCTAAAGCGTTGTCGTACCCTCACCTGGACCCTAAACCGTCCCCGTCCCCTAACCCTAAACCTAGCCCGAACCCTAACCCTAACCCTTCCCCGAAGCCTTCCCCTCACCCTTCCCCTAATCCTATCCCGTACGCTCACACTAACCCACGCCCTCACACGTACCCTCCCCCTAAAGCGTTGTCGTACCCTCACCTGGACCCTAAACCTTCCCCGTCCCCTAACCCTAACCCTAGCCCGAACACTAACCCTAACACTTCCCCAAAACCTTCCCCTCACCCGTCCCCTAATCCTAACCCGTAGGCTCACACTAACCCACGCCCTCACACGTACCCTCCCCCTAAAGCGCTGTCGTACCCTCAACTGGACCCTAAACCGTCCCCGTCCCCTAAGCCTAACCCTAGCCCGAACCCTAACCCTAACACTTCCCCGAAGCCTTCCCCTCAACCGTCCCCTAATTCTAAACCGTACGCTCACACTAACCCGCGCCCTCACACGTACGCTCCCCCTAAACCGTTGTCATACCCTCACCAGGACCCTATACCGTCCCCGTCCCCTAGCCCTAAGCTTAACCAGAACCCTAACCCTGACCCTTCCCCGAAGCCTTCCCCTCACCCGTCACCTAATCCTAACCCGTACGCTCACACTAACCCGCACCCTCACACGTGCCCTCCTCCTAAAGCGTTATCGTACACTCATCTGGACCATAAACCATCCCCGTAACCTAACCTTAACCCTAGCTCGAACTCTAACCCTAACCATTCCCCGAAGCCTGCCCCTCAACCGTCCCCTAATCCTAAACCATAAGCTCACACTAACCCACGCCCTCACACGTACGCTCCCCCTAAACTGTTGTCGTAACCTCACCTGGACCTAAACCGTCCCTGTCCCCTAACCCTAACCCTAGCCCGAACCCTAACCCTAACCCTTCCCCGAAGCCTTCCCCTCACCCATCCCCTAATCCTAACCCGTACGCTCACACTAACCTGCGCCCTCACACGCACGCTCCGCCTAAACCGTTGTCGTACCCTGACCTGGTCCCTAAACCGTCCCCGTCCCCTAACCCTAACCCTAGCCCGTACCCTAAACCTTACGCTTCCCCGAAGCCTTCCCCTCACCCGTCCCCTAATCCTAACACATATGCTCACACTAACCCGTGCCCACACACGTACGCTGCCCCTAAACCGTTGTCGTACCCTCACCTGGACCCTAAAACGTCCCCGTCCCCTAACCCTAACCCTAGCCCGAACCCTAAACCTAACCCTTCCCCGAAGCCTTCCCCTCACCCATCCCCTAATCCTAACCCATACGCTCACACTAACCCACGCCCTCACACGTACGCTCCCCCTAAACCGTCGTCGTATCCTCACCTGGACCGTAAACCGTCCCCGTCCCCTAAACCTAACCCTGGCCCGAACCCTAAACGTAACCCTTCCCCGAAGCCTTCCCCTCACCCGTCCCCTAATCCTAACCCGTAGGCTCACACTAACCCGCGCCCTCACACGTACCCTCCCCCTAAACCGTTGTCGTACACTCACCTGGACCCTAAACTGTCCCCGTCCCCTAACCCTAACCCTAGCCCGAACCTTAACCCTAACACTTCCCCGAACCCTTCCCCTCACCCGTCCCCTAACCCTAACCCGTACGCTCACACTAACCTGCGCCCTCACACGTATTCTCCCCCTAAACCGTTGTCGTACCCTCACCTGGACCCTAAACCTTCCCTTTCCCCTAACCCTAACCCTAGCCCGAACCCTAACCCTAAACCTTCCCGGAAGCCTTCCCCTCACCCGTCCCCTTATCCTAACCGTTCGCTCACACTAACCCGCGCCCTCACATGTACGCTCCCCCTAAAGCGTTGTCGTACCCTCACCTGGACCCTAAACCGTCCCCTTCCCCTAACCCTAACCCTAGCCCGAACCCTAACCTAACCCTTCCCCGAAGCCTTCCCCTCACCCGTGCCCTAATCCTAACCCGTACGCTCACACTAACCCGTGCCCTCACATGTACGCTCCCCGTAAACCGTTGTCGTAACCTCACCTGGACCCTAAACCGTCCCCGTCCCCGTCCCCTAATCCTAGCCTGAACCCTAATCCTAACCCTTCCCCGAAGCCTTCCCCTCACCCATCCCCTAATCCTAAACCGTACGCTCACACTAACCCGCGCCCTCACACATACGCTCCCCCTACACCGTTGTGGTACCCTCACCTGGACCCTAAACTGTCCCCGTCCCCGAACCCTAACCCTAGCCCGAACCCTAAAGCTAACCCTTCCCCGAAGCCTTCCCCTCACCCGTCCCCTAATCCTAACCCGTACGCTCACACTAACCCGCGCCCTCACACGTACCCTCCCCGTAAAGCATTGTCGTATCCTCACCTGGACCCTAAACCGTCCCCGTCACCTAAGCCTAACCCTAGCCCGAACCCTAACACTTCCCCGAAGCCTTCCCCTCACCCGTCCCCTAATCCTAACCCGTACGCTCACACTAACCCACGCCCTCACATGTACGCTCCCCCTAAACCATTGTCGTACCATCACCTGGACCCTAAACCGTCCCCGTCCCCTAACCCTAACCCTAGCCCGAACCCTAACCCTAACCCTTCCCTGAAGCCTTCCCCTCACCCGTCCCCTAATCTTAACCCGTACACTAACACTAACTCGCGCCCTCACACGTACGCTCCCCCTAAACCGTTGTCGTACCCTCACCTGGACCCTAAATCGTCCCCATCCCCTAACCCTAACCCTAGCCCGAACCATAACCCTAACCTTTCCACGAAGCCTTCCCCTCACCAGTCCCATAATCCTAACCCGTACGCTCATACTAACCCGCACCCTCACACATTCGCTCCCCCTAAAGCGTTGTCGTACCCTCACCTGGACCCTAAACCGTCCCCGTCCCCTAACCCTAACCCTAGCGCGAACCCTAACCCTAACCCTTCCCCGAAGCCTTCCCCTCACCCGTCCCCTAATCCTAACCCGTACACTCACACTAACCCGCGCCCTCACACGTACGCTCCCCCTAAACCATTGTCGTACCCTCACCTGAACCCTAAACCGTCCCCATCCCCTAACCCTAACCCTAGCCCGAACCCTAAACCTAACCCTTCCCCGAAGCCTTCCCCTTACCCGTTCCCTAATCGTAACCCGTACGCTCACACTAACCCGCGCCCTCACACGTACGCTCACCCTAAACTGTTGTCGTACCCTCACCTGGACCGTAAAACGTCCCCATCCCCTAACCCTAACCCTAGCCCGAAACCTAGCCCTAACCCTTTCCCGAAGCCTTACCCTCACCCGTCCCCTAATCCTAACCCGTACGCTCACACTAACCTGCGCCCTCACACGTACGCTCCCCCTAAACCGTTGTCGTACCCTCACCTGGACCCTAAATCGTCCCCGTCCCCTAACCCTAACCCTAGCCCGAACCCTAACCCTAACATTTCCACGAAGCCTTCCCCTCACCCATCCCATAATCCTAACCCGTACGCTCATACTAACCCGCACCCTCACACATTCGCTCCCCCTAAAGCGTTGTCGTACACTCACCTGGACCCTAAACCGTCCCCGTCCCCTAACCCTAACCCTAGCCCGAACCCTAACCCTAACCCTTCCCTGAAGCCTTCCCCTCACCCGTCCCCTAATCCTAACCCGTACGCTCACACTAACCCGCGCCCTCACACGTACCCTCCCCGTAAAGCGTTGTCGTATCCTCACCTGGACCCTAAACCGTCCCCGTCACCTAAGCCTAACCCTAGCCCGAACCCTAACACTTCCCCGAAGCTTTCCCCTCACCCGTCCCCTAATCCTAAACCGTACGCTCACACTAACCCGCACCCTCACACGTACCCTCCCCCTAAAGCGCTGTCATACCCTCAACTGGACCCTAAACCGTCCCCGTCCCCTAACCCTAACCCTAGCCCGAACCCTAACCCTAACACTTCCCAGAAGCCTTCCCTTCACCCGTCCCCTAATCCTAACCCGTACGCTCACACTAACACGTGCCCTCACATGTACGCTCCCCCTAAACCGTTGTCGTACCCTCAATTGGACCCTAAACCGTCACCGTCCCCTAACCCTAACCCTAGCCCGAACCTTAACCCTAACACTTCCCCGAAGCCATCCCCTCACCCGTCCCCTAATCCTAACCCGTACGCTCACACTATCCCGGGCCCTCACGCATACGCTCCCCCCAAACCGTTGTCGTACCCTCACCTGGACCCTAAACCGTCCCCTTCCCCTAACCCTAACCCTAGCCCGAACCCTAACCCTAACCCTTCCCCGAAGCCTTCCCCTTACCCGTCCCCTAATCCTAACCGTACGCTCACACTAACCGCGCCCTCACATGTACGCTCCCCCTAAAACGTTGTCGTACCCTCACCTGCAACCTAAACTGTCCCTGTCCCCTAACGCTAACCCTAGCCCGAACCCTAACCCTAACCCTTCCCCGAAGCCTTCCCCTCACCCGTCCCTTAATCCTAAACCGTAGGCTCACACTAACCCGCGCCCTCACACGTACCCTCCTCCTAAAGCGCTGTCTTACTCTCAACTGGACCCTAAACAGTCCCCGTCCCCTAACCCTAACCCTAGCCTGAACCCTAACCCTAACCCTTCCCCGAAGCCTTCCCCCCACCCGTCCCCTAATCCTAACACGTACGCTCAAACTAACCCACGCCCTCACACGTATGCTCCCCCTAAACTGTTGTCGTACCCTCAGCTGGACCCTAAACCGTCCCCGTCCCCTAGCCCTAACCCTAGCCCGAACCCTAAACCTAACCCTTCCCCGAAGCCTTCCCCTCACCCGTCCCATAACCCTAACCCGTACGCTCACACTAACCCGCGCCCTCACACGTATGCTCCCCCTAAACAGTTGTCGTACCCTCACCTGGACCCTAAACCGTCCCCCTCCCCTAACCCTAACCCTAGCCCGACCCCTAACCCTAACCCTTCCCCGAAGCCTTCCCCTCACCCGTCCCCTAATCCTAACCCGTACGCTCACACTAACCCGCGCACTCACATTTACGCTCCCCCTAAAATGTTGTCGTACCCTCACCTGGACGCTAAATCGTCCCCGTCCCCTAACCCTAACCCTAGTCCGAACCCTAACCCTAACCTTTCCACGAAGCCTTCCCCTCACCAGTCCCATAATCCTAACCCGTACGCTCATACTAACCCGCACCCTCACACATTCGCTCCCCCTAAAGCGTTGTCGTACCCACACCTGTACCCTAAACCGTCCCCGTCCCCTAAACCTAACCCTAGCCCGAACCCTAACCCTAACCCTTCCCCGAAGCCTTCCCCTCACCCGAACCCTAATCCTAACCCGTACGCTCACACTAACCCGCGCCCTCACACGTACGCTCCCCCTAAACCATTGTCGTACCCTCACCTGAACCCTAAACCGTCCCCGTCCCCTAACCCTAACCCTAGCCCGAACCCTAAACCTAACCCTTCCCAGAAGCCTTCCCCTCACCCGTCCCCTAATCGTAACCCGTACGCTCACACTAACCCGCGCCATCACACGTACGCTCACCCTAAACTGTTGTCGTACCCTCACCTGGACCCTAAACCGTCCCCATCCCCTAACCCTAACCCCAGCCCGAACCCTAACCCTAACACTTTCCCGAAGCCTTCCCCTCACCCGTCCCCTAATCCTAACCCGTACGCTCACACTAACCTGCGCCCTCACACGTACGCTCCCCCTAAACCTTTGTCGTACCCTCACCTGGACCCTAAACCGTCCCCGTCCCCTAACCCTAACCCTAGCCCGAGCCCTAACCCTAACTCTTCCCCGAAGCCTTCCCGTCACCTGTCCCCTAAACCTAACCCGTACGCTCACACTAACCCACGCCCTCACACGTATTCTCCCCCTAAACCGTTGTCGTACCCTCAACTGGACCCTAAACCGTCCCCTTCCCCTAACCCTAACCCTAGTCCGAACCCTAACCTTAACCCTTCCCCGAAGCATTCCCCTCACCCGTCCCCTAATCCTAACCCGTACGCTCACACTAACCCGCGCCCTCACACGTACGCTCCCCCTAAAGCGTTGTCGTAGTGTCACCTGGACCGTAAACCGTCCCCGTCCCCTAACCCTAACCTTAGCCCGAACCCTAACCCTAACACTTCCCCGAAGCCTTCCCCTCACCCGTCCCCTAATCCTAACCCGTACGCTCATACTAACCCGCGCCCTGACACGTACGCTCCCCCTAAACCATTGTCGTACCCTCACCTGAACCCTAAACCGTCCCCGTCCCATAACCCTAGCCCTAGCCAGAACCCTAAACCTAACCCTTCCCCGAAGCCTTCCCCTCACCCGTCCCCTAATCGTAACCCGTACGCTCACAGTAACCCGCACCCTCACATGTACGCTCACCCTAAACTGTTGTCGTACCCTCACCTGGACCCTAAACCGTCCCCATCCCCTAACACTAACCCTAGCCCGAACCCTAACCCTAACCCTTTCCCGAAGCCTTCCCCTCACCCTTCCCCTAATCCTAACCCGTACGCTCACACTAACCCGCGCCCTCACACGTATGCTCCCCCTAAACCGTTGTCGTACCCTCAACTGGACCCTAAACCGTCCCCGTCCCCTAACCCTAACCCTAGCCCGAACCCTAACCCTAAACCTTCGCTGAAGCCTTCCCCTCACCCGTCCCCTAATCCTAACCCGTACGCTCACACTAACCCGCGCACTCACATTTACGCTCCCCCTAAAATGTTGTCGTACCCTCACCTGGACCCTAAATCGTCCCCGTCCCCTAACCCTAACCCTAGCCCGAACCCTAACCCTAACCTTTCCACGAAGCCTTCCCCTCACCCGTCCCATAATCCTAACCCGTACGCTAATACTAACCCGCGCCCTCACACGTACCCTCCCCCTAAAGCGTTGTCGTACCCTCACCTCGACCCTAAACCGTCCCCGTCCCCTAACCCTAACCCTAGCCCGAACCCTAACCCTAAGCCTTCCCCGAAGCCTTCCCCTCACCCGTCCCTAATCCTAACCCATACCCTCACAGTAACACGCGCCCTCACACGTACGCTCCCCCTAAACCGTTGTCATTACCCTCACCTGGACCCTAAACCGTCCCTGTCCACTAACCCTAACCTTAGCGCGAACCCTAACCCTAACCCTTCCCCGAAGCCTTCCCCTCACACATCCCCTAATCCTAACCCGTACGCTCACACTAACCCGCTACCTCACACGTACGCTCCCCCTATAGCGTTGTCGTACCCTCACCTGGAACCTAAACCGTCCCCGTCCCCTAACCCTAACCGTAGCCCGAACCCTAACCCTAACACTTCCCCAAAGCCTTCCCCTCACCCGTCCCCTAATCGTAACCCGTACGGTCACACTAACCCACGCCCTCACACGTACGCTTCCCCTAAAATGTTGTCGTACCCACACCTGGACCCTAAACCGTCCCTGTCCCCTAACCCTAACCCTAGCCCGAACCCTAGCCCTAACTCTTCCCCGAAGCCTTCCCCTCACCCGTCCCCTAATCCTAACCCGTACGCTCACACTAACCCGCGCCCTCACACGTACCCTCCCCCTAAAGCGTTGTCGTACCCTCACCTGGACCCTAAACCTTCCCCGTCCCCTAACCCTAACCCTAGCCTGAACACTAACCCTAACACTTCCCCAAAACCTTCCCCTCACCCGTCCCCTAATCCTAACCCGTACGCTCACACTAACCCACGCCCTCACACGTACCCTCCCCCTAAAGCGCTGTCGTACCCTCAACTGGACCCTAAACCGTCCCCGTCCCCTAAGCCTAACCCTAGCCCGAACCCTAACCCTAACACTTCCCCGAAGCCTTCCACTCACCCGTCCCCTAATTCTAACCCGTACGCTCACACTAACCCGTGCCCTCACACGTACGCTCCCCCTAAACCGTTGTCATACCCTCACCAGGACCCTAAACCGTCCCCGTCCCCTAGCCCTAAGCTTAGCCACAACCCTAACCCTAACCCTTCCCCGAAGCCTTCCACTCACCCGTCCCCTAATCCTAAACCGTACGCTCACACTAACCCGCACCCTCACACGTACCCTCCTCCTCAAGCGTTGTCGTACCCTCATCTGGACCCTAAACCATACCCGTACCCTAACCTTAACCCTAGCTCGAACCCTAACCCTAACCATTCCCCGAAGCCTTCCCCTCACCCGTCTCCTATCCTAACAGGTACGCTCACACTAACCCACGCCCTCACACGTACGCTCCCCCTAAGCCGTTGTCGTACCCTCACCTGGACCCTAAATGGTCCCCGTCTCCTAAACCTAACCCTAGCCCTAGCCCGAACCCTAACCCTAACACTTCCCCGAAGCCTTCTCCTCACCCGTCCCCTAATCCTAACCCGTTCGCTCACACTAACACGCGCCCTCACACGTACGCTCCCCCTAAACCGTTGTCATACCCTCACCTGGACCCTAAACCGTCCCTGTCCACTAACCCTAACCCTAGCCCGAACCCTAACCCTAACCCTTCCCCGAAGCCTTCCCCTCACACATCACCTAATCCTAACCCGTACGCTCACACTAACACGCTACCTCACACGTACGCTCCCCCTAAAGCGTTGTCGTACCCTCACCTGGACCCTAAACTGTCCCCGTCCCCTAAACCTAACCCTAGCCCGAACCCTAAACCTAACCCTTCCCCAAAGCCTTCCCCTCACCCGTCCCCTAATCCTAACCCGTACGGTCACACTAACCCACGCCCAAACACGAACGCTTCCCCTAAAATGTTGTCGTACCCTCACCTGGACCCTAAACCATCCCCGTCCCCTAACCTTAACCCTAGCCCGAACCCTAGCCCTAACCCTTCCCCGAAGCCTTCCCCTCACCCGTCCCCTAATCCTAACACGTACCCTCACACTAACCCGCGCCCTCACACATTCGCTCCCCCTAAACCGTTGTCGTACCCTCACCTGGACCCTAAACCGTCCCCGTCACCTAACCCTAACCCTAGCCCCTACCCTAAACCTAACGCTTCCCCGAAGCCTTCCCCTCACCCGTCCCCTAATCCTAACACATATGCTCACACTAACCCGTGCCCTCACACGTACGCTGCCCCTAAACCGTTGTCGTACCCTCACCTGGACCCTAAAACGTCCCCGTCCCCTAAACCTAACCCTAGCCCGAACCCTAAACCTAACCCTTCCCCGAAGCCTTCCCCTCACCCATCCCCTAATCCTAACCCATACGCTCATACTAACCCGCGCCCTCACACGTACGCTCCCCCTAAACCGTTGTTGTATCCTCACCTGGACCGTAAACCGTCCCCGTCCCCTAACCCTAACCCTGGCCCGAACCCTAAACCTAACCCTTCCCTGAAGCCTTCCTCTGACCCGTCCCCTAATCCTAACCCGTACGCTCACACTAACCCGCGCCCTCACACGTAGCCTCCCCCTAAAGCGTTGTCGTACCCTCACCTGGACCCTAAACCGTCCCCGTCCCCTAACCCTAAACCTAGCCCGAACCCTAACCCTAACCCTTCCCCGAAGCCTTCCCCTCACCCTTCCCCTAATCCTATCCCGTACGCTCACACTAACCCACGCCCTCACACGTACCCTCCCCCTAAAGCGTTGTCGTACCCTCACCTGGACCCTAAACCTTCCCCGTCCCCTAACCCTAACCCTAGCCCGAACACTAACCCTAACACTTCCCCAAAACCTTCCCCTCACCCGTCCCCTAATCCTAACCCGTAGGCTCACACTAACCCACGCCCTCACACGTACCCTCCCCCTAAAGCGCTGTCGTACCCTCAACTGGACCCTAAACCGTCCCCGTCCCCTAAGCCTAACCCTAGCCCGAACCCTAACCCTAACACTTCCCCGAAGCCTTCCCCTCACCCGTCCCCTAATTCTAAACCGTACGCTCACACTAACCCGCGCCCTCACACGTACGCTCCCCCTAAACCGTTGTCATACCCTCACCAGGACCCTATACCGTCCCCGTCCCCTAGCCCTAAGCTTAACCAGAACCCTAACCCTAACCCTTCCCCGAAGCCTTCCCCTCACCCGTCACCTAATCCTAACCCGTACGCTCACACTAACCCGCACCCTCACACGTGCCCTCCTCCTAAAGCGTTATCGTACACTCATCTGGACCATAAACCATCCCCGTAACCTAACCTTAACCCTAGCTCGAACTCTAACCCTAACCATTCCCCGAAGCCTGCCCCTCAACCGTCCCCTAATCCTAAACCATAAGCTCACACTAACCCACGCCCTCACACGTACGCTCCCCCTAAACTGTTGTCGTAACCTCACCTGGACCTAAACCGTCCCTGTCCCCTAACCCTAACCCTAGCCCGAACCCTAACCCTAACCCTTCCCCGAAGCCTTCCCCTCACCCATCCCCTAATCCTAACCCGTACGCTCACACTAACCTGCGCCCTCACACGCACGCTCCGCCTAAACCGTTGTCGTACCCTGACCTGGTCCCTAAACCGTCCCCGTCCCCTAACCCTAACCCTAGCCCGTACCCTAAACCTTACGCTTCCCCGAAGCCTTCCCCTCACCCGTCCCCTAATCCTAACACATATGCTCACACTAACCCGTGCCCTCACACGTACGCTGCCCCTAAACCGTTGTCGTACCCTCACCTGGACCCTAAAACGTCCCCGTCCCCTAACCCTAACCCTAGCCCGAACCCTAAACCTAACCCTTCCCCGAAGCCTTCCCCTCACCCATCCCCTAATCCTAACCCATACGCTCACACTAACCCACGCCCTCACACGTACGCTCCCCCTAAACCGTCGTCGTATCCTCACCTAGACCGTAAACCGTCCCCGTCCCCTAAACCTAACCCTGGCCCGAACCCTAAACGTAACCCTTCCCCGAAGCCTTCCCCTCACCCGTCCCCTAATCCTAACCCGTAGGCTCACACTAACCCGCGCCCTCACACGTACCCTCCCCCTAAAGCGTTGTCGTACCCTCATCTGGACCCTAAACCGTCCCCGATCCCTAACCCTTAACCTAGCCCGAACCCTAACTCTATCCCTTCCCCGAAGCCTTCCCCTCACCCGTCCCCTAATCCTAACCCGTACGCTAACACTAACCCGCACCCGCACACGTACGCTCACCCTAAACTGTTGTCGTACCCTCACCTGGACCCTGAACCGTCCCCGTCCCCTAACCCTAACCCTAGCCCGAACCCTAACCCTAACCCTTCCCCGAAGCCTTCCCCTCACCCGTCCCCTAATCCTAACCCGTACGCTCACACTAACCTGCGCCCTCACACGTACACTCCCCCTAAACCGTTGTCGTACACTCACCTGGACCCTAAACTGTCCCCGTCCCCTAACCCTAACCCTAGCCCGAACCTTAACCCTAACACTTCCCCGAACCCTTCCCCTCACCCGTCCCCTAACCCTAACCCGTACGCTCACACTAACCTGCGCCCTCACACGTATTCTCCCCCTAAACCGTTGTCGTACCCTCACCTGGACCCTAAACCGTCCCTTTCCCCTAACCCTAACCCTAGCCCGAACCCTAACCCTAAACCTTCCCGGAAGCCTTCCCCTCACCCGTCCCCTTATCCTAACCGTTCGCTCACACTAACCCGCGCCCTCACATGTACGCTCCCCCTAAAGCGTTGTCGTACCCTCACCTGGACCCTAAACCGTCCCCTTCCCCTAACCCTAACCCTAGCCCGAACCCTAACCTAACCCTTCCCCGAAGCCTTCCCCTCACCCGTGCCCTAATCCTAACCCGTACGCTCACACTAACCCGTGCCCTCACATGTACGCTCCCCGTAAACCGTTGTCGTAACCTCACCTGGACCCTAAACCGTCCCCGTCCCCGTCCCCTAATCCTAGCCTGAACCCTAATCCTAACCCTTCCCCGAAGCCTTCCCCTCACCCATCCCCTAATCCTAAACCGTACGCTCACACTAACCCGCGCCCTCACACATACGCTCCCCCTACACCGTTGTGGTACCCTCACCTGGACCCTAAACCGTCCCCGTCCCCTAAACCTAACCCTAGCCCGAACCCTAACCCTAACACTTCCCCGAAGCCTTCCCCTCACCCGTCCCCTAATCCTAACCCGTACGCTCACACTAACCCGCGCCCTCACATGTACGCTCCCCCTAAAGCGTTGTCATACCCTCACCTGCAACCTAAACTGTCCCTGTCCCCTAACGCTAACCCTAGCCCGAACTCTAACCCTAACACTTCCCCGAAGCCTTCCCCTCACCCGTCCCCTAATCCTAACCCGTACGCTCACACTAACCCGCGCCCACACACGTACGCTCCCCCTAAAGCGTTGTCGTACCCTCACCTGGACCCTAAACCGTCCCCGTCCCCTAAACCTAACCCTAGCCCGTACCCTAAACCTAACCCTTCCCCGAAGCCTTCCCCTCACCCGTCCCCTAATCCTAACCCGTACGCTCACACTAACCCGTGCCCTCACACGTACGCTCCCCCTAAGCCGTTGTCGTACCCTCACCTGGACCCTAAACCGTCCCCGTTCCCTAACACTAACCCTAGCCCGAACCCTAAACCTAATACTTCCCTGAAGCCTTCCCCTCACCCGTCCCCTAATCCTAACCCGTACGCTCACACTAACACGCGCCCTCACACGTACGCTCCCCCTAAACCGTTGTCGTACCCTCACCTGGACCCTAAACCGTCCACGTCCCCTAACACTAACCCTAGCCCGAACCCTAACCCTAACCTTTCCCCGAAGCCTTCCCCTCACCCGTCCCCTAACCCTAACCCGTACACTCACACTAACCCGCGCCCTCACACGTGTGCTCCCCCTAAACCGTTGTCGTACCCTCACCGGGACCCTAAACCGTTCCCGTCCCCTAACCCTAACCCTAGCCCGAACCCTAACCCTAACCCTTTCCCGAAGCCTTCCCCTCACCCGTCACCTAATCCTAACCCGTACGCTCACACTAACCTGCGCACTCACATTTACGCTCCCCCTAAACCGTTGTAGTACCCTCACCTGGACCCTAAACCGTCCCCGTCCCCTAACCCTAACCCTAGCCCGAACCCTAACCCTAACCCTTCCCCGAAGCCTTCCCCTCACCCGTCCCCTAATCCTAAACCGTACGCTCACACTAACCCATGCCCTCACACGTACCCTCCCCCTAAAGCGCTGTCTTACACTCAACTGGACCCTAAACCGTCCCCTTCCCCTAACCCTAACCGTAGCCCGAACCCTAAACCTAACCCTTCCCCGAAGCTTACCCCTCACCTGTCCCCTAATCCTAACCGGTACGCTCACACTAACCCATGCCCTCACATGTACGCTCCCCCTTAACCGTTGTCGTACGCTCACCTGGACCCTAAACTGTCCCCGTCCCCGAACCCTAACCCTAGCCCGAACCCTAAAGCTAACCCTTCCCCGAAGCCTTCCCCTCACCCGTCCCCTAATCCTAAACCGTACGCTCACACTAACCTGCGCCCTCACACGTACGCTCCCCCTAAACCGTTGTCGTACCCTCACCTGGACCCTAAATCGTCCCCGTCCCCTAACCCTAACCCTAGCCCGAACCCTAACCCTAACATTTCCACGAAGCCTTCCCCTCACCCATCCCATAATCCTAACCCGTACGCTCATACTAACCCACACCCTCACACATTCGCTCCCCCTAAAGCGTTGTCGTACACTCACCTGGACCCTAAACCGTCCCCGTCCCCTAACCCTAACCCTAGCCCGAACCCTAACCCTAACCCTTCCCTGAAGCCTTCCCCTCACCCGTCCCCTAATCCTAACCCGTACGCTCACACTAACCCGCGCCCTCACACGTACCCTCCCCGTAAAGCGTTGTCGTATCCTCACCTGGACCCTAAACCGTCCCCGTCATCTAAGCCTAACCCTAGCCCGAACCCTAACACTTCCCCGAAGCTTTCCCCTCACCCGTCCCCTAATCCTAAACCGTACGCTCACACTAACCCGCACCCTCACACGTACCCTCCCCCTAAAGCGCTGTCATACCCTCAACTGGACCCTAAACCGTCCCCGTCCCCTAACCCTAACCCTAGCCCGAACCCTAACCCTAACACTTCCCAGAAGCCTTCCCTTCACCCGTCCCCTAATCCTAACCCGTACGCTCACACTAACACGTGCCCTCACATGTACGCTCCCCCTAAACCGTTGTCGTACCCTCAATTGGACCCTAAACCGTCACCGTCCCCTAACCCTAACCCTAGCCCGAACCTTAACCCTAACACTTCCCCGAAGCCATCCCCTCACCCGTCCCCTAATCCTAACCCGTACGCTCACACTATCCCGGGCCCTCACGCATACGCTCCCCCCAAACCGTTGTCGTACCCTCACCTGGACCCTAAACCGTCCCCTTCCCCTAACCCTAACCCTAGCCCGAACCCTAACCCTAACCCTTCCCCGAAGCCTTCCCCTTACCCGTCCCCTAATCCTAACCGTACGCTCACACTAACCGCGCCCTCACATGTACGCTCCCCCTAAAACGTTGTCGTACCCTCACCTGCAACCTAAACTGTCCCTGTCCCCTAACGCTAACCCTAGCCCGAACCCTAACCCTAACCCTTCCCCGAAGCCTTCCCCTCACCCGTCCCTTAATCCTAAACCGTAGGCTCACACTAACCCGCGCCCTCACACGTACCCTCCTCCTAAAGCGCTGTCTTACTCTCAACTGGACCCTAAACAGTCCCCGTCCCCTAACCCTAACCCTAGCCCGAACCCTAACCCTAACCCTTCCCCGAAGCCTTCCCCCCACCCGTCCCCTAATCCTAACACGTACGCTCAAACTAACCCACGCCCTCACACGTACGCTCCCCCTAAACTGTTGTCGTACCCTCAGCTGGACCCTAAACCGTCCCCGTCCCCTAGCCCTAACCCTAGCCCGAACCCTAAACCTAACCCTTCCCCGAAGCCTTCCCCTCACCCGTCCCATAACCCTAACCCGTACGCTCACACTAACCCGCGCCCTCACACGTATGCTCCCCCTAAACAGTTGTCGTACCCTCACCTGGACCCTAAACCGTCCCCCTCCCCTAACCCTAACCCTAGCCCGACCCCTAACCCTAACCCTTCCCCGAAGCCTTCCCCTCACCCGTCCCCTAATCCTAACCCGTACGCTCACACTAACCCGCGCACTCACATTTACGCTCCCCCTAAAATGTTGTCGTACCCTCACCTGGACGCTAAATCGTCCCCGTCCCCTAACCCTAACCCTAGTCCGAACCCTAACCCTAACCTTTCCACGAAGCCTTCCCCTCACCAGTCCCATAATCCTAACCCGTACGCTCATACTAACCCGCACCCTCACACATTCGCTCCCCCTAAAGCGTTGTCGTACCCACACCTGTACCCTAAACCGTCCCCGTCCCCTAAACCTAACCCTAGCCCGAACCCTAACCCTAACCCTTCCCCGAAGCCTTCCCCTCACCCGAACCCTAATCCTAACCCGTACGCTCACACTAACCCGCGCCCTCACACGTACGCTCCCCCTAAACCATTGTCGTACCCTCACCTGAACCCTAAACCGTCCCCGTCCCCTAACCCTAACCCTAGCCCGAACCCTAAACCTAACCCTTCCCAGAAGCCTTCCCCTCACCCGTCCCCTAATCGTAACCCGTACGCTCACACTAACCCGCGCCATCACACGTACGCTCACCCTAAACTGTTGTCGTACCCTCACCTGGACCCTAAACCGTCCCCATCCCCTAACCCTAACCCCAGCCCGAACCCTAACCCTAACACTTTCCCGAAGCCTTCCCCTCACCCGTCCCCTAATCCTAACCCGTACGCTCACACTAACCTGCGCCCTCACACGTACGCTCCCCCTAAACCTTTGTCGTACCCTCACCTGGACCCTAAACCGTCCCCGTCCCCTAACCCTAACCCTAGCCCGAGCCCTAACCCTAACTCTTCCCCGAAGCCTTCCCGTCACCTGTCCCCTAAACCTAACCCGTACGCTCACACTAACCCACGCCCTCACACGTATTCTCCCCCTAAACCGTTGTCGTACCCTCAACTGGACCCTAAACCGTCCCCTTCCCCTAACCCTAACCCTAGTCCGAACCCTAACCTTAACCCTTCCCCGAAGCATTCCCCTCACCCGTCCCCTAATCCTAACCCGTACGCTCACACTAACCCGCGCCCTCACACGTACGCTCCCCCTAAAGCGTTGTCGTACTGTCACCTGGACCCTAAACCGTCCCCGTCCCCTAACCCTAACCTTAGCCCGAACCCTAACCCTAACACTTCCCCGAAGCCTTCCCCTCACCCGTCCCCTAATCCTAACCCGTACGCTCATACTAACCCGCGCCCTGACACGTACGCTCCCCCTAAACCATTGTCGTACCCTCACCTGAACCCTAAACCGTCCCCGTCCCATAACCCTAGCCCTAGCCAGAACCCTAAACCTAACCCTTCCCCGAAGCCTTCCCCTCACCCGTCCCCTAATCGTAACCCGTACGCTCACAGTAACCCGCACCCTCACACGTACGCTCACCCTAAACTGTTGTCGTACCCTCACCTGGACCCTAAACCGTCCCCATCCCCTAACACTAACCCTAGCCCGAACCCTAACCCTAACCCTTTCCCGAAGCCTTCCCCTCACCCTTCCCCTAATCCTAACCCGTACGCTCACACTAACCCGCGCCCTCACACGTATGCTCCCCCTAAACCGTTGTCGTACCCTCAACTGGACCCTAAACCATCCCCGTCCCCTAACCCTAACCCTAGCCCGAACCCTAACCCTAAACCTTCGCCGAAGCCTTCCCCTCACCCGTCCCCTAATCCTAACCCGTACGCTCACACTAACCCGCGCACTCACATTTACGCTCCCCCTAAAATGTTGTCGTACCCTCACCTGGACCCTAAATCGTCCCCGTCCCCTAACCCTAACCCTAGCCCAAACCCTAACCCTAACCTTTCCACGAAGCCTTCCCCTCACCCGTCCCATAATCCTAACCCGTACGCTAATACTAACCCGCGCCCTCACACGTACCCTCCCCCTAAAGCGTTGTCGTACCCTCACCTCGACCCTAAACCGTCCCCGTCCCCTAACCCTAACCCTAGCCCGAACCCTAACCCTAAGCCTTCCCCGAAGCCTTCCCCTCACCCGTCCCTAATCCTAACCCATACCCTCACAGTAACACGCGCCCTCACACGTACGCTCCCCCTAAACCGTTGTCATTACCCTCACCTGGACCCTAAACCGTCCCTGTCCACTAACCCTAACCTTAGCGCGAACCCTAACCCTAACCCTTCCCCGAAGCCTTCCCCTCACACATCCCCTAATCGTAACCCGTACGGTCACACTAACCCACGCCCTCACACGTACGCTTCCCCTAAAATGTTGTCGTACCCACACCTGGACCCTAAACCGTCCCTGTCCCCTAACCCTAACCCTAGCCCGAACCCTAGCCCTAACTCTTCCCCGAAGCCTTCCCCTCACCCGTCCCCTAATCCTAACCCGTACGCTCACACTAACCCGCGCCCTCACACGTACCCTCTCCCTAAAGCGTTGTCGTACCCTCACCTGGACCCTAAACCTTCCCCGTCCCCTAACCCTAACCCTAGCCTGAACACTAACCCTAACACTTCCCCAAAACCTTCCCCTCACCCGTCCCCTAATCCTAACCCGTACGCTCACACTAACCCACGCCCTCACACGTACCCTCCCCCTAAAGCGCTGTCGTACCCTCAACTGGACCCTAAACCGTCCCCGTCCCCTAAGCCTAACCCTAGCCCGAACCCTAACCCTTCCCCGAAGCCTTCCACTCACCCGTCCCCTAATTCTAACCCGTACGCTCACACTAACCCGTGCCCTCACACGTACGCTCCCCCTAAACCGTTGTCATACCCTCACCAGGACCCTAAACCGTCCCCGTCCCCTAGCCCTAAGCTTAGCCACAACCCTAACCCTAACCCTTCCCCGAAGCCTTCCACTCACCCGTCCCCTAATCCTAAACCGTACGCTCACACTAACCCGCACCCTCACACGTACCCTCCTCCTCAAGCGTTGTCGTACCCTCATCTGGACCCTAAACCATACCCGTACCCTAACCTTAACCCTAGCTCGAACCCTAACCCTAACCATTCCCCGAAGCCTTCCCCTCACCCGTCTCCTATCCTAACAGGTACGCTCACACTAACCCACGCCCTCACACGTACGCTCCCCCTAAGCCGTTGTCGTACCCTCACCTGGACCCTAAATGGTCCCCGTCTCCTAAACCTAACCCTAGCCCTAGCCCGAACCCTAACCCTAACACTTCCCCGAAGCCTTCTCCTCACCCGTCCCCTAATTCTAACCCGTTCACTCACACTAACACGCGCCCTCACACGTACGCTCCCCCTAAACCGTTGTCATACCCTCACCTGGACCCTAAACCGTCCCTGTCCACTAACCCTAACGCTAGCCCGAACCCTAACCCTAACCCTTCCCCGAAGCCTTCCCCTCACACATCACCTAATCCTAACCCGTACGCTCACACTAACACGCTACCTCACACGTACGCTCCCCCTAAAGCGTTGTCGTACACTCACCTGGACCCTAAACTGTCCCCGTCCCCTAAACCTAACCCTAGCCCGAACCCTAAACCTAACCCTTCCCCAAAGCCTTCCCCTCACCCGTCCCCTAATCCTAACCCGTACGGTCACACTAACCCACGCCCAAACACGTACGCTTCCCCTAAAATGTTGTCGTACCCTCACCTGGACCCTAAAACATCCCCGTCCCCTAACCTTAACCCTAGCCCGAACCCTAGCCCTAACCCTTCCCCGAAGCCTTCCCCTCACCCGTCCCCTAATCCTAACACGTACCCTCACACTAACCCGCGCCCTCACACATTCGCTCCCCCTAAACCGTTGTCGTACCCTCACCTGGACCCTAAACCGTCCCCGTCACCTAACCCTAACCCTAGCCCCTACCCTAAACCTAACGCTTCCCCGAAGCCTTCCCCTCATCCGTCCCCTAATCCTAACACATATGCTCACACTAACCCGTGCCCTCACACGTACGCTGCCCCTAAACCGTTGTCGTACCCTCACCTGGACCCTAAAACGTCCCCGTCCCCTAAACCTAACCCTAGCCCGAACCCTAAACCTAAACCTTCCCCGAAGCCTTCCCCTCACCCATCCCCTAATCCTAACCCATACGCTCATACTAACCCGCGCCCTCACACGTACGCTCCCCGTAAACCGTTGTTGTATCCTCACCTGGACCGTAAACCGTCCCCGTCCCCTAACCCTAACCCTGGCCCGAACCCTAAACCTAACCCTTCCCTGAAGCCTTCCTCTCACCCGTCCCCTAATCCTAACCCGTACGCTCACACTAACCCGCGTCCTCACAAGTAGCCTCCCCCTAAAACGTTGTCGTACCCTCACCTGGACCCTAAACCGTCCCCGTCCCCTAACCCTAAACCTAGCCCGAACCCTAACCCTAACCCTTCCCCGAAGCCTTCCCCTCACCCTTCCCCTAATCCTATCCCGTACGCTCACACTAACCCACGCCCTCACACGTACCCTCCCCCTAAAGCGTTGTCGTACCCTCACCTGGACCCTAAACCTTCCCCGTCCCCTAACCCTAACCCTAGCCCGAACACTAACCCTAACACTTCCCCAAAACCTTCCCCTCACCCGTCCCCTAATCCTAACCCGTACGCTCACACTAACCCACGCCCTCACACGTACCCTCCCCCTAAAGCGCTGTCGTACCCTCAACTGGACCCTAAACTGTCCCCGTCCCCTAAGCCTAACCCTAGCCCGAACCCTAACCCTAACACTTCCCCGAAGCCTTCCCCTCACCCGTCCCCTAATTCTAAACCGTACGCTCACACTAACCCGCGCCCTCACACGTACGCTCCCCCTAAACCGTTGTCATACCCTCACCAGGACCCTATACCGTCCCCGTCCCCTAGCCCTAAGCTTAGCCAGAACCCTAACCCTAACCCTTCCCCGAAGCCTTCCCCTCACCCGTCCCCTAATCCTAACACGTACGCTCACACTAACCCGCACCCTCACACGTACCCTCCTCCTAAAGCGCTATCGTACACTCATCTGGACCATAAACCATCCCCGTAACCTAACCTTAACCCTAGCTCGAACCCTAATCCTAACCATTCCCCGAAGCCTGCCCCTCAACCGTCCCCTAATCCTAAACCATAAGCTCACACTAACCCACGCCCTCACACGTACGCTCCCCCTAAACTGTTGTCGTAACCTCACCTCGACCTAAACCGTCCCTGTCCCCTAACCCTAACCCTAGCCCGAACCCTAACCCTAACCCTTCCCCGAAGCCTTCCCCTCACCCATCCCCTAATCCTAACCCGTACGCTCACACTAACCTGCGCCCTCACACGTACGCTCCGCCTAAACCGTTGTCGTACCCTGACCTGGTCCCTAAACCGTCCCCGTCCCCTAACCCTAACCCTAGCCCGTACCCTAAACCTTACGCTTCCCCGAAGCCTTCCCCTCACCCGTCCCCTAATCCTAACACATATGCTCACACTAACCCGTGCCCTCACACGTACGCTGCCCCTAAACCGTTGTCGTACCCTCAACTGGACCCTAAAACGTCCCCGTCCCCTAACCCTAACCCTAGCCCGAACCCTAAACCTAACCCTTCCCCGAAGCCTTCCCCTCACCCATCCCCTAATCCTAACCCATACGCTCACACTAATCCACGCCCTCACACGTACGCTCCCCCTAAACCGTCGTCGTATCCTCACCTGGACCGTAAACCGTCCCCGTCCCCTAAACCTAACCCTGGCCCGAACCCTAAACCTCACCCTTCCCCGAAGCCTTCCCCTCACCCGTCCCCTAATCCTAACCCGTACGCTCACACTAACCTGCGCCCTCACACGTACACTCCCCCTAAACCGTTGTCGTACGCTCACCTGGACCCTAAACTGTCCCCGTCCCCTAACCCTAACCCTAGCCCGAACCTTAACCCTAACACTTCCCCGAACCCTTCCCCTCACCCATCCCCTAACCCTAACCCGTACGCTCACACTAACCTGCGCCCTCACACGTATTCTCCCCCTAAACCGTTGTCGTACCCTCACCTGGACCCTAAACCGTCCCCTTCCCCTAACCCTAACCCTAGCCCGAACCCTAACCCTAAACCTTCCCCGAAGCCTTCCCCTCACCCGTCCCCTAATCCTAACCGTACGCTCACACTAACCCGCGCCCTCACATGTACGCTCCCCCTAAAGCGTTGTCGTACCCTCACCTGGACCCTAAACCGTCCCCTTCCCCTAACCCTAACCCTAGCCCGAACCCTAACCCTAACCCTTCCCCGAAGCCTTCCCCTCACCCGTGCCCTAATCCTAACCCGTACGCTCACACTAACCCGTGCCCTCACATGTACGCTCCCCGTAAACCGTTGTCGTAACCTCACCTCGACCCTAAACCGTCCCCGTCCCCGTCCCTTAATCCTAGCCTGAACCCTAATCCTAACCCTTCCCCGAAGCCTTCCCCTCACCCATCCCCTAATCCTAAACCGTACGCTCACACTAACCCGCGCCCTCACACATACGCTCCCCCTAAACCGTTGTGGTACCCTCACCTGGACCCTAAACCGTCCCCGTCCCCTAAACCTAACCCTAGCCCGAACCCTAACCCTAACACTTCCCCGAAGCCTTCCCCTCACCCGTCCCCTAATCCTAACCCGTACGCTCACACTAACCCGAGCCCTCACATGTACGCTCCCCCTAAAGCGTTGTCATACCCTCACCTGCAACCTAAACTGTCCCTGTCCCCTAACGCTAACCCTAGCCCGAACTCTAACCCTAACACTTCCCCGAAGCCTTCCCCTCACCCGTCCCCTAATCCTAACCCGTACGCTCACACTAACCCGCGCCCACACACGTATGCCCCCCTAAAGCGTTGTCGTACCCTCACCTGGACCCTAAACCGTCCCCGTCCCCTAAACCTAACCCTAGCCCGAACCCTAAACCTAACCCTTCCCCGAAGCCTTCCCCTCACCCGTCCCCTAATCCTAACCCGTACGCTCACACTAAACCGTGCCCTCACACGTACACTCCCCCTAAGCCGTTGTCGTACCCTCACCTGGACCCTAAACCGTCCCCGTTCCCTAACACTAACCCTAGCCCGAACCCTAAACCTAATACTTCCCTGAAGCCTTCCCCTCACCCGTCCCCTAATCCTAACCCGTACGCTCACACTAACACGCGCCCTCACACGTACGCTCCCCCTAATCCGTTGTCGTACCCTCACCTGGACCCTAAACCGTCCACGTCCCCTAACACTAACCCTAGCCCGAACCCTAACCCTAACCCTTCCCCGAAGCCTTCCCCTCACCCGTCCCCTAACCCTAACCCGTACGCTCACACTAACCCGCGCCCTCACACGTGTGCTCCCCCTAAACCGTTGTCGTACCCTCACCTGGACCCTAAACCGTCCCCGTCCCCTAACCCTAACCCTAGCCCGAACCCTAACCCTAACCCTTCCCCGAAGCCTTCCCCTCACCCGTCCCCTAATCCTAAACCGTACGCTCACACTAACCCATGCCCTCACACGTAACCTCCCCCTAAAGCGCTGTCTTACACTCAACTGGACCCTAAACCGTCCCCTTCCCCTAACCCTAACCGTAGCCCGAACCCTAAACCTAACCCTTCCCCGAAGCTTTCCACTCACCTGTCCCCTAATCCTAACCGGTACGCTCACACTAACCCATGCCCTCACATGTACGCTCCCCCTTAACCGTTGTCGTACGCTCACCTGGACCCTAAACTGTCCCCGTCCCCGAACCCTAACCCTAGCACGAACCCTAAAGCTAACTCTTCCCCGAAGCCTTCCCCTCACCCGTCCCCTAATCCTAACCCGTACGCTCACACTAACCCGCGCCCTCACACGTACCCTCCCCGTAAAGCGTTGTCGTATCCTCACCTGGACCCTAAACCGTCCCCGTCACCTAAGCCTAACCCTAGCCCGAACACTAACACTTCCCCGAAGCCTTCCCCTCACCCGTCCCCTAATCCTAACCCGTACGCTCACACTAACCCACGCCCTCACACATACGCTCCCCCTAAACCATTGTCGTACCGTCACCTGGACCCTAAACCGTCCCCATCCCCTAACCCTAACCCTAGCCCGAACCCTAACCCTAACCTTTCCCTGAAGCCTTCCCCTCACCCGTCCCCTAATCTTAACCCGTACGCTAACACTAACTCGCGCCCTCACACGTACGCTCCCCCTAAACCGTTGTCGTACCCTCACCTGGACCCTAAATCGTCCCCATCCCCTAACCCTAACCCTAGCCCGAACCCTAACCCTAACCTTTCCACGAAGCCTTCCCCTCACCAGTCCCGTAATCCTAACCCGTACGCTCATACTAACCCGCACCCTCACACATTCGCTCCCCCTAAAGCGTTGTCGTACCCTCACCTGGACCCTAAACCGTCCCCGTCCCCTAACCCTAACCCTAGCCCGAACCCTAACCCTAACCCTTCCCCGAAGCCTTCCCCTCACCCGTCCCCTAATCCTAACCCGTACACTCACACTAACCCGCGCCCTCACACGTACGCTCCCCCTAAACCATTGTCGTACCCTCACCTGAACCCTAAACCGTCCCCATCCCCTAACCCTAACCCTAGCCCGAACCCTAAACCTAACCCTTCCCCGAAGCCTTCCCCTTACCCGTTCCCTAATCGTAACCTGTACGCTCACACTAACCCGCGCCCTCACACGTACGCTCACCCTAAACTGTTGTCGTACCCTCACCTGGACCGTAAACCGTCCCCATCCCCTAACCCTAACCCTATCCCGAAACCTAGCCCTAACCCTTTCCCGAAGCCTTACCCTCACCCGTCCCCTAATCCTAACCCGTACGCTCACACTAACCTGCGCCCTCACACGTACGCTCCCCCTAAACCGTTGTCGTACCCTCACCTGGACCCTAAATCGTCCCCGTCCCCTAAACCTAACCCTAGCCCGAACCCTAACCCTAACATTTCCACGAAGCCTTCCCCTCACCCGTCCCATAATCCTAACCCGTACGCTCATACTAACCCGCACCCTCACACATTCGCTCCCCCTAAAGCGTTGTCGTACACTCACCTGGACCCTAAACCGTCCCCGTCCCCTAACCCTAACCCTAGCCCGAACCCTAACCCTAACCCTTCCCTGAAGCCTTCCCCTCACCCGTCCCCTAATCCTAACCCGTACGCTCACACTAACCCGCGCCCTCACACGTACCCTCCCCGTAAAGCGCTGTCGTATCCTCACCTGGACCCTAAACCGTCCCCGTCACCTAAGCCTAACCCTAGCCCGAACCCTAACACTTCCCCGAAGCTTTCCCCTCACCCGTCCCCTAATCCTAAACCGTACGCTCACACTAACCCGCACCCTCACACGTACCCTCCCCCTAAAGCGCTGTCATACCCTCAACTGGACCCTAAACCGTCCCCGTCCCCTAACCCTAACCGTAGCCCGAACCCTAACCCTAACACTTCCCAGAAGCCTTCCCTTCACCCGTCCCCTAATCCTAACCCGTACGCTCACACTAACACGTGCCCTCACATGTACGCTCCCCCTAAACCGTTGTCGTACCCTCAATTGGACCCTAAACCGTCCCCGTCCCCTAACCCTAACCCTAGCCCGAACCTTAACCCTAACACTTCCCCGAAGCCATCCCCTCACCCGTCCCCTAATCCTAAGCCGTACGCTCACACTATCCCGGGCCCTCACGCGTACGCTCCCCCCAAACCGTTGTCGTACCCTCACCTGGACCGTAAACCGTCCCCGTCCCCTAACCCTAACCCTAGCCCGAACCCTAACCCTAACCCTTCCCCGAAGCCTTCCCCTCACCCGTCCCCTAACCCTAACCCGTACGCTCACACTAACCCGCGCCCTCACACGTGTGCTCCCCCTAAACCGTTGTCGTACCCTCACCGGGACCCTAAACCGTCCCCGTCCCCTAACCCTAACCCTAGCCCGAACCCTAACCCTAACCCTTCCCCGAAGCCTTCCCCTCACCCGTCCCCTAATCCTAACCCGTACGCTCACACTAACCTGCGCACTCACATGTACGCTCCCCCTAAACCGTTGTAGTACCCTCACCTGGACCCTAAACCGTCCCCGTCCCCTAACCCTAACCCTAGCCCGAACCCTAACCCTAACCCTTCCCCAAAGCCTTCCCCTCACCCGTCCCCTAATCCTAAACCGTATGCTCACACTAACCCATGCCCTCACACGTACCCTCCCCCTAAAGCGCTGTCTTACACTCAACTGGACCCTAAACCGTCCCCGTCCCCTAACCCTAACCCTAGCCCGAACTCTAACCCTAACCCTTCCCCGAAGCCTTCCCCTCACCCGTCCTCTAATCCTAACCCGTACGCTCACACTAACCCGTGCCCTCACATGTACGCTCCCCCTAAACCGTTGTCATACCCTCACCTGGACCCTAAACCGTCCCCGTCCCCTAACCCTAACCCTAGCCCGAACCCTAACCCTAACACTTCCCCGAAGCCTTCCCCTCACCTGTCCCCTAACCCTAACCCGTACGCTCACACTAACCCGCGCCCTCACACGTACGCTCCCCCTAAAGCGTTGTCGTACCCTCACCTGGACCCTAAACCGTCCCCGTCCCCTAAACCTAACCCTAGCCCGATCCCTAACCCTAACACTTCCCCGAAGCCTTCCCCTCACCCGTCCCCTAATCCTAACCCGTACGCTCACACTAACTCGCGCCCTCACACGTACGCTCCCCCTAAACCGTTGTCGTACCCTCACCTGGACCCTAAATCGTCCCCGTCCCCTAACCCTAACCCTAGCCCGAACACTAACCCTAACCTTTCCACGAAGCCTTCCCCTCACCCGTCCCATAATCCTAACCCGTACGCTCATACTAACCCGCACCCTCACACATTCGCTCCCCCTAAAGCGTTGTCGTACCCTCACCTGGACCCTAAACCGTCCCCGTCCCCTAACCCTAACCCTAGCCCGAACCCTAAACCTAACCCTTCCCCGAAGCCTTCCCCTCACCCGTCCCCTAATCCTAACCCGTACGCTCACACTAACCCACGCCCTCACACGTACGCTCCCCCTAAACCATTGTCGTACCCTCACCTGGACCCTAAACCGTCCCCGTCCACTAAACCTAACCCTTGCCCGAACCCTAAACCTAACCCTTCCCCGAAGCCTTCCCCTCACTCGTCCCCTAATCCTAACCCGTACGCTTACACTAACCCGTGCCCTCATACGTACTCTCACCCTAAACTGTTGTCGTACTCTCACCTGGACCCTGAACCGTCCCCGTCCGCTAACCCTAACCCTAGCCCGAACCCTAACCCTAACCCTTCCCCGAAGCCTTCCCCTCACCCGTCCCCTAATCCTAACCCGTACGCTCACACTAACCTGCGCCCTCACACGTACGCTCCCCCTAAACCGTTGTCGTACCCTCACCTGGACCCTAAACTGTCCCCGTCCCCTAATCCTAACCCTAGCCCGAACAATAACCCTAACACTTCCCCGAAGCCTTCCACTCACCCGTCCCCTAACCCTAACCCGTACGCTCACACTAACCGCGCCCTCACATGTACGCTCCCCCTAAAACGTTGTCGTACCCTCACCTGCAACCTAAACTGTCCCTGTCCCCTAACGCTAACCCTAGCCCGAACCCTAACCCTAACCCTTCCCCGAAGCCTTCCCCTCACCCGTCCCCTAATCCTAAACCGTAGGCTCACACTAACCCGCGCCCTCACACGTACCCTCCTCCTAAAGCGCTGTCTTACTCTCAACTGGACCCTAAACAGTCCCCGTCCCCTAACCCTAACCCTAGCCCGAACCCTAACCCTAACCCTTCCCCGAAGCCTTCCCCTCACCCGTCCCCTAATCCTAACACGTACGCTCAAACTAACCCACGCCCTCACACGTACGCTCCCCCTAAACTGTTGTCGTACCCTCACCTGGACCCTAAACCGTCCCCGTCCCCTAACCCTAACCCTAGCCCGAACCCTAAACCTAACCCTTCCCCGAAGCCTTCCCCTCACCCGTCCCATAACCCTAACCCGTACGCTCACACTAACCCGCGCCCTCACACGTATGCTCCCCCTAAACAGTTGTCGTACCCTCACCTGGACCCTAAACCGTCCCCGTCCCCTAATCCTAACCCTAGCCCGAACCCTAACCCTAACCCTTCCCCGAAGCCTTCCCCTCACCCGTCCCCTAATCCTAACCCGTACGCTCACACTATCCATTCCGCTCACACGTACGCTGCCCCTAAACCGTTGTCGTACCAACACCTGGACCCTAACCGTCCCCATCCCCTAACCTTAACCCTAGCCCAGACCCTAACCCTAAACCTTCCCCGAAGCCTTCCCCTCACCCGTCCCCTAATCCTAACCCGTACGCTCACACTTACCCGCGCCCTCACACGTACGCTCCCCCTAAACCGTTTTCGTACCCTCACCTGGACCCTAAACGGTCCCCGTCCCCTAACCCTAACCCTAGCCCGAACCCTAACCCTAACCGTTGCCCGAAGCCTTCCCCTCACCCGTCCCCTAATCCTAACCCGTACGCTCACACTAAACAGCCCGCTCACACGTACGCTGCCCCTAAACCGTTGTGGTACCCTCACCTGGACCCTAAACCGTCCCCATCCCCTAACACTAACCCTACCCAAACCCTAACCCTAACCCGTCCCCGAAGCCTTCCCCTCACCCGTCCCCTAATCCTAAACTGTACGATCAAACTAACCCGCGCCATCACACGTACGCTACCCCTAAACCGCTGTCGTACCTTCATCTGGACCCGAAACCGTCCCCGTCCCCTAACCCTAACCCTAGCCCGAACCCTAACCTTAACCCTTCCCCGAAGCCTTCCCCTCACCCGTCTCCTAATCCTAACCCGAACGCTCACACTAAACCGCGCCCTCACACGTACGCTCCACCTAAACCGCTCTCGTACCCTCAACTGGACCCGAAACCGTCCCCGTACCCTAACCCTAAGCCGAACCCTAACCCTAACACTTCCCCGAAGCCTTTCCCTCACCCGTCCCCTAATCCTAACCCGTAAGCTCACACTAACCCGTGCCGTCACACGTACGCTCCCCCTAAACCATTGTCGTACCCTCACCTGGGCCCTAAACCGTCCCCGTCCCCTAACCCTAACCCTAGCCCGAACCCTAACCCTAACCCTTCCCCGAAGCCTTCCCCTCACCCGTCCCCTAATCCTAACCCGTACGCTCACACTAACCCGCGCCCTCACACGTACGCTCCCCCTAAACCGTTGTCGTACCCTCACCTGGACCCTAAACCGTTCCCGTCCCCAAACCCTAACCCTAGTCCGAACCCTAACCCTAACCCTTCCCCGAAGCCTTCCCATCACCCGTCCCCTAATCCTAACCCGTACGCTCACACTATCCCGCGCCTTCACACGTACGCTCCCCCTAACCGTTGTCGTACCCTCACCTGGACGCTAAACCGTCCCCGTCCCCTAACCCTAACCCTAACCCTAGCCTGAACCTTAACCCTGACCCTTCCCCGAAGCCTTCCCCTCAACCGTCCCCCAATCCTAACTCGTACGCTGACACTAACCCGCGCCCTCACATGTACGCTCCGCCTAAACCATTGTCGTACCCTCACCTGGACCCTAAACCATCCCCGTCCCCTAACCCTAACCCTAGGCCTAACCCTAACCCTAACCCTTCCCCGAAGACATCCCTTCACCCATCCCCTAATCCTAACCCGTACGCTCACACTATCCATTCCGCTCACAAGTACGCTGCCCCTTAACCGTTGTCGTACCCACACCTGGACCCTAAACGGTCCCCATCCCCTAATCTTAACCCTAGCCCAGACCCTAACCCTAAACCTTGCCCGAAGCCTTCCCCTCACCCGTCCCCTAATCCTAAGCCGTACGCTCACACTTACCCGCGCCCTCACACGTACGCTCCCCCTACACCGTTTTCGTACCCTCACCTGGACCCTAAACCGTCCCCGTCCCCTAACCCTAACCCTAGCCCGAAACCTAACCCTAACCCTTGCCCGAAGCCTTCCCCTCACCCGTCCCCTAATCCTAAACCGTACGCTCACACTAAACAGCCCGCTCACACGTACGCTGCCCCTAAACCGTTGTGGTACCCTCACCTGGACCCTAAACCGTCCCCATCCCCTAACACTAACCCTACCCAAACCCTAACCCTAACCCGTCCCCGAAGCCTTCCCCTAACCTGTCCCCTAATCCTAACCCGTACGCTCACACTAACCCGTGCCCTCACACATACGCTACCCCTAAACCGTTGTCTTACCCTCACCTGGACCCTAAACCGTCCCCGTCCCCTAACCCTAACCCTAGCCCGAACCCTATCCCTAACACTTCCCTGAAGCCTTCCCCTCACCCGTCCCCTAATCCTAACCCGTACGCTCACACTAACCCACGCCCTCACACGTACACTCTCCCTAAACCGTTGTCGTACCCTCACGTGGACCCTAAACCGTCCGCGTCCCCTAACCCTAACCCTAGCCCGAACCCTAACCCTAACCTTTCCCCGAAGCCTTCCCGTCACCCGTCCCCTAATCCTAACACGTACGCTCACCTAACCCACGCGCTCACACGAACGCTCCCCCTAAACCGTTGTCGTACCCACACCTGGACCCTAAACCGTCCCCGTCCTCTAACCCTAACCCTAGCCCGAACCCTATCCCTAACCTTTCCCGGAAGCCTTCGCCTCACCCGTACCCTAATCCTTACCCGTACGCTCACACTAACCCGCGCCCTCACACGTACGCTCCCCCAAACCGCTGTCGTACCCTCAACTGGACCCGAAACCGTCCCCGTCCCGTAACCCTAACCCTAGCCCGAACCCTAAACCTAACACTTCCCCGAAGCCTTCCCCTCACCCGTCCCCTAATCCTAAGCCGTACGCTCACACTAACCCACGCCCTCACACGTACGCTGCCCCTAAACTGTTGTCGTACCCTCACATGGACCCTAAAACGTCCCCATCCGTTAACCCTAACCCTAGCCCGAACCCTAACCCTAACCCTTCCCCGAAGCCTTCCCCTCACCCTTCCCCTAATCCTAACCCGTACGCTCACACTAACCCGCACCCTCAAACGTATGCTCCCCCTAAACCGTTGTCGTTCCCTCATCTGGATCCTAAACCGTCCCCGTCCCCTAACCCTAACCCTAGCCCGAACCCTAACCCTAACCCTTCCCCAAAGGGTTCCCCTAACCCGTCCCCTAATCCTAAGCCGTACGCTCACACTAACCCACGCCTTCACACGTACGCTGCCCCTAAACCGTTGTCGTACCCTCACATGGACCCTAAACCGTCCCCATCCCCTAAACCTAACCCTAGCCCGAACCCTAACCCTAATCCTTCCCCGAAGCCTTCACCCACCCGTCCCCTAATCCTAACCCGTACGCTCACACTAACCCACGCCCTCACACGTACACTACCCCTAAACCGTTGTCGTTCCCTCATCTGGATCCTAAACCGTCCCCGTCCCCTAACCCTAACCCTAGCCCGAAACGTAACACTAACCCTTCTCCGAAGCCTTCATGTCACCCGTCCCCTAATCCTAACCTGCACGCTCACACTAACCCCCGCCCTCACACGTACGCTCCCCCTAAACCGTTGTCGTACCCTCACCTGGACCCTAAACCGTCCCGGTCCCCTAACCCTAACCCTAGCCCGAACCCTAACCCTAACACTTCCCCGAAGCCTTCCCCTCAGCCGAACCCTAATCCTAACCCGTACGCTCACACTAACCCACGCCCTCACCCGTACGCTCCCCCTTACCGTTGTCGTACCCTCACCTGGACTCTAAACCGTCCCCGTCCCCTAACCCTATACCTAGCCCGAACCCTAACCCTAACCCTTCCCCGAAGCCTTCCCCTCACCCGTCCCCTAATCCTAACCGGTACGCTCACACTAACCCGCGCAATCACACGTACGCTCCCCCTATAGCGTTGTCATACCCTCACCTGGACCCTAAACCGTCCCCATCCCCTAACCCTAACCCTAGCCAAAACCCTAACTCTAAACTTTCCCCAAAGCCTTCCCCTAACCCGTCCCCTAATCCTAACCCGTACGCTCACACTAACCCGCGCCCTCACACATACGCTCCCCCTAAACCGTTGTCGTATCCTCACCTGGACCCTAAACCGTCCCCGTCCCCTAACCCTAAACCTAACCAGAACCCTATCCCTAACCCTTCCCCGAAGCCTTCCCTTCACCCGTCCCCTAATCCTAACCCGTTCGCTCACACTAACATGCGCCCTCACACGTATGCTCCCACTAAACCGTTGTCGTACCCTCACCTGGACCCTAAACCATCCCCGTCCCCTAACCCTAACCCTAGCCCGAACCATATCCCTAACCATTCCCCGAAAGCCTTCCCCTCACCCGTCCCCTAATCCTAACCCATACGCTCACACTAACCCGCGCCCTCACACGTACGCTCCCCCTAAACCGCTGACGTACCCTCACCTGGACCCTAAACCGTCCCCTTCCCCTACCCCTAACCCTAGCCAAAACGCTAACCCTAACTCTTCCCCGAAACCTTCCCCTCAACCGTCCCGTAATCCTAACCCGTACGCTCACACTAACACACGCCCTCACACGTACGCTCCCCCTAAACCGTTATCGTACCCTCACCTGGATCTTAAACCGTCCCCGTCCCCTAACCCTAACCCTAGCCTGAACCCTAACCCTCACACTTCCCTGAAGCCTTTTCCTCACCCGTCCCCTAATCCTAACCTGTCCTTTCACACTAACCCGCGCCCTCACACGTACGCTCCCCCTAAACCGTTGTCGTACCCTCACTTGGACCCTAAACCGTCCCCATCCCTTAACCCTAACCCTACCCAAACCCTAACCATAACCCGTCCCCGAAGCCTTCCCCTCACCCTTCCCCTAATCCTAACCCGTACGCTCACACTAACCCGCGCCCTCAAACGTATGCTATCCCTAAACCGTTGTCGTTCCCTCATCTGGATCCTAAACCGTCCCCGTCACCTAACCCTAACCCTACCCGAAACATAACACTAACCCTTCTCCGAAGCCTTCCCGTCTCCCGTCCCCTAATCCTAACCCGTACGCTCACACTAACCCGCGCCTCCCACGTACGCTCCCCCTAAACCGTTGTCGTACCCTCACCTGGACCCTATACATCTCCATCCCCTAACCCTAACCCTAGCCCGAACCCTAACCCTAACCCTTCCCCGAAGCCTTCCCCTCACCCGTCCCCTAATCCAAACCAGTAGGCTCACACTAACCCGCGCCCTCACACGTACGCTCACCCTAAAGCATTGTCGTACCCTCACCTGGACCCTACACCGTCCCCGTCCCCTAACCCTAACCCTAGCCCGAACCCTAACCCTAACCCTTCCCCAAAGGGTTCCCCTAACCCGTCCCCTAATCCTAACCTGTACGCTCACACTAACCCGCGCCCTCACACGTACGCTCCCCCTAAACCATTATCGTGCCCTCACCTGGACCCTAAACCGTCCCCATCCCCTAACCCTAACCCTAGCCCGAACCTTAACCCTAACCATTCCCTGAAACCTTCCCCTCACCCGTCCCCTAATCCTAACCCGTACGCTCACACTAACCCACGTCTTCACACGTACGCTCCCGCTAAATCATTGTCGTACCCTCACCTGGACCCTAAACCGTCCCCGTCCCCTAACCCTAACCCTAGCCCGAACCCTAACCCTAACCCTTCCCCGAAGCCTTCCCCTCACCCGTCCCCTAATCCTAACCAGTACGCTCACACTTACCCGCGCCCTCACACGTACGCTCCCCCTAAACAGTTTTTGTACCCTCACCTGGACCCTAAACCGTCCCCGTCCCCTAACCCTAACCCTAGCCCGAACCCTAACCCTAACACTTCCCCGAAGCCTTCGCTTCACCCGTCCCCTAAAACTAATCCGTAAGCTCACACTACCCTGCGCCCTCACACGTACGCTCCCCCTAAACCATTGTCGTACACTCACCTGGACCCTAAACCGCCCCCGTCCACTAACCCGAACCCTAGCCCGAACCCTATCCCTAAACGTTCCCCGAAGCCTTCTCCTGACCCGTCCCCTAATCCTAACCCATATGCTCACACTAACCCATGCCCTCACACGTACGCTCCCCCTAAACCTTTGTCGTACCCTCACCGGGACCCTAAACCGTCCTTGTCCCCTAACCCTAACCCTAGCCCGAACCCTAACCCTAACCCTTCCCCGAAGCCTTCCCCTCACCCGTCCCCTAATCCTAACCCGTACGCTCAAACTAACCCGTGCCCTCACACGTACGCTCCCCCTAAACCGATGTCGTACCTTCATCTGGACCCGAAACCGTCCCCGTCCCCTAACCCTAACCCTAGCCCGAACCCTAACCTTAACCCTTCCCCGAAGCCTTGCCCTCACCCGTCTCCTAATCCTAACTAGAACGCTCACACTAACCCGCGCCCTCACACGTACGCTCCACCTAAACTGCTGTCGTACCCTCAACTGGACCCGATACCGTCCCCATCCCCTAACCCTAACCCTAGCCCGAACCCTAACCCTAACACTTCCCCGAAGCCTTCCCCTCACCCGTCCCCTAAACCTAACCCGTAAGCTCACACTAACCCGTGCCCTCACACATACGCTCCCCCTAAACCATTGTCGTACCCTCACCTGGGCCCTAAACTGTCCCCGTCCCCTATCCCTAACCCTAGCCCGAACCCTAATCCTAACCCTTCCCCGAAGACATCCCCTCACCCGTCCCCTAATCCTAACCCGTACGCTCACACTAACCCGCGCCCTCACACGTACGCTCCCCCTAAACCATTATCGTGCCCTCACCTGGACCCTAAACCGTCCCCATCCCCTAACCCTAACCCTAGCCCGAACCTTAACCCTAACCATTCCCCGAAACCTTCCCCTCACCCGTCCCCTAATCCTAACCCGTACGCTCACACTAACCCACGTCTTCACACGTACGCTCCCCCTAAACCGTTGTCGTACCCTCACCTGGACCCTAAACCGTCCCCGTCCCCTAACCCTAACCCTAGCCCGAACCCTAACCCTAACCCTTCCCCGAAGCCTTCCCCTCACCCGTCCCCTAATCCTAACCCGTACGCTCACACTATCCAGTCCACTCACACGTACACTGCCCCTAAACCGTTGTCGTACCCACACCTGGACCCTAAACGGTCCCCATCCCCTAAACTTAACCCTAGCCCAGACCCTAACCATAAACCTTCCCCGAAGCCTTCCCCTCACCCGTCCCCTAATCCTAACCCGTACGCTCACACTTACCCGTGCCCTCACACGTACGCTCCCCCTAAACCGTTGTCGTACACTCACCTTGACCCTAAACCGTCCCCGTCCCGTAACCCTAACCCTAGCCCGAACCCTAACCCTAACCCTTCCCCGAAGCCTTCCCCTCACTCGTCCCCTAATCCTAAGCCGTACGCTCACACTAACACACGCCCTCACACGTACGCTGCCCCTAAACCGTTGTCGTTCCCTCATCTGGATCCTAAACCGTCCCCGTCCCCTAACCCTAACCCTAGCCCGAAACATAACACTAACCCTTCTCCGAAGCCTTCATGTCACCCGTCCCCTAATCCTAACCCGCACGCTCACACTAACCCGCCGCCTCACACGTACGCTCCCCCTAAACTGTTGTCGTACCCTCACCTGGAACCTAAACCGTCCCGGTCCCCTAACCCTAACCCTAGCCAGAACCCTAACCCTAAGCCTTCCCCGAAGCCTTCCCCTCACCCGACCCCTAATCCTAACCCGTACGCTTACACTAAAGCACGCCCTCACCCGTACGCTCCACCTAAACCGTTGTCGTTACCCTCACCTGGACCCTAAACCCTCCCCGTCACATAACCGTAACCCTAGTCCAAACCCTAACCCTAACACTTCCCCGAAGACATCCCCTCACCCGTCCCGTAATCCTAACCCGTACGCTCACACTAACCCGCGCCCTCACACGTTCACTCCCCCTAAACCATTAACGTGCCCTCACCTGGACCCTAAACCGTCCCCATCCCCTAACCCTAACCCTAGCCCGAACCTTAACCCTAACCATTCCCCGAAACCTTCCCCTCACCCGTCCCCTAATCCTAACCCGTACGCTCACACTAACCCACGTCTTCACACGTACGCTCCCCCTAAACCGTTGTCGTACCCTCACCTGGACCCTAAACCGTCCCCGTCCCCTAACCCTAACCCTAGCCCGAACCGTAACCCTAACCCTTGCCCGAAGCTTCCCCTCACCCGTCCCCTAATCCTAACCCGTACGCTCACACTAAACAGCCCGCTCTCACGTACGCTGCCCCTAAACCGTTGTGGTACCCTCACCTGGACCCTGAACCGTCCCCATCCCCTAACACTAACCCTACCCAAACCCTAACCCTAACCCGTCCCCGAAGCCTTCCCCTCACCCGTCCCCTAATCCTAACCCGTACGCACAAACTAACCCGCGCCCTCACACGTACGATCCCCCTAAACCGATGTGGTACCTTCATCTGGACCCGAAACCGTCCCCGTCCCCTAACCCTAACCCTAGCCCGAACCCTAACCTTAACCCTTCCCCGAAGCCTTCCCCTCACCGTCTCCTAATCCTAACCCGAACGCTCACACTAACCCGCGCCTTCACACGTACGCTCCACCTAAACCGCTGTCGTACCCTCAACTGTACCCGAAACCGTCCCCATCCCCTAACCCTAACCCTAGCCCGAACCCTAACCCTAACCCTTCCCCGAAGCCTTCCCCTCACCCGTCCCCTAAACCTAACCCGTAAGCTCACACTAACCCGTGCCCTCACACGTACGCTCCCCCTAAACCATTGTCGTACCCTCACCTGGGCCCTAAACCGTCCCCATCGCCTAACCCTAACCCTAGCCCGAACCCTAACCCTAACCCTTCCCCGAAGCCTTCCCCTCACCCGTCCCCTAATCCTAACCCGTACGCTCACACTAACCCACGCCCTCACACGTACGCTCCCCCTAAACCGTTGTCGTACCCTCACCTGGACCCTAAACCGTCCCCGTCCCCAAACCCTAACCCTAGCCCGAACCCTAACCCTAACCCTTCCCCGAAGCCTTTCCGTCACCTGTCCCCGAATCCTAACCCGTACGCTCACACTAACCCGCGCCCTCACACGTACGCTCCCCCTAAACCGTTGTCGTACCCTCACCTGGACCCTAAACCGTCCCCGTCACCTAACCCTAACCCTACCCCGAACCCTAACCCTAACCCTTCAACAAAGCCTTCCCCTAACCTGTCCCCTAATCCTAACCGGTACGCTCACACTAACCGGCGCCCTCACACGTACGCTCCCCCTAAACTGCTGTCGTACACTCACCTGGACCCTAAACCGTCCCCGTCCCCTAAACCTAACCCTAGCCCGAACCCTATCCCTAACCTTTCCCGGAAGCCTTCGCCTCACCCGTACCCTAATCCTTACCCGTACGCTCACACTAACCCGCGCCCTCACACGTACGCTCCCCCAAACCGCTGTCGTACCCTCAACTGGACCCGAAACCGTCCCCGTCCCGTAACCCTAACCCTAGCCCGAACCCTAAACCTAACACTTCCCCGAAGCCTTCCCCTCACCCGTCCCCTAATCCTAAGCCGTACGCTCACACTAACCCACGCCCTCACACGTACGCTGCCCCTAAACTGTTGTCGTACCCTCACATGGACCCTAAAACGTCCCCATCCGTTAACCCTAACCCTAGCCCGAACCCTAACCCTAACCCTTCCCCGAAGCCTTCCCCTCACCCTTCCCCTAATCCTAACCCGTACGCTCACACTAACCCGCACCCTCAAACGTATGCTCCCCCTAAACCGTTGTCGTTCCCTCATCTGGATCCTAAACCGTCCCCGTCCCCTAACCCTAACCCTAGCCCGAACCCTAACCCTAACCCTTCCCCAAAGGGTTCCCCTAACCCGTCCCCTAATCCTAAGCCGTACGCTCACACTAACCCACACCTTCACACGTACGCTGCCCCTAAACCGTTGTCGTACCCTCACATGGACCCTAAACCGTCCCCATCCCCTAAACCTAACCCTAGCCCGAACCCTAACCCTAATCCTTCCCCGAAGCCTTCACCCACCCGTCCCCTAATCCTAACCCGTACGCTCACACTAACCCACGCCCTCACACGTACACTACCCCTAAACCGTTGTCGTTCCCTCATCTGGATCCTAAACCGTCCCCGTCCCCTAACCCTAACCCTAGCCCGAAACGTAACACTAACCCTTCTCCGAAGCCTTCATGTCACCCGTCCCCTAATCCTAACCTGCACGCTCACACTAACCCCCGCCCTCACACGTACGCTCCCCCTAAACCGTTGTCGTACCCTCACCTGGACCCTAAACCGTCCCGGTCCCCTAACCCTAACCCTAGCCCGAACCCTAACCCTAACACTTCCCCGAAGCCTTCCCCTCAGCCGAACCCTAATCCTAACCCGTACGCTCACACTAACCCACGCCCTCACCCGTACGCTCCCCCTTACCGTTGTCGTACCCTCACCTGGACTCTAAACCGTCCCCGTCCCCTAACCCTATACCTAGCCCGAACCCTAACCCTAACCCTTCCCCGAAGCCTTCCCCTCACCCGTCCCCTAATCCTAACCGGTACGCTCACACTAACCCGCGCAATCACACGTACGCTCCCCCTATAGCGTTGTCATACCCTCACCTGGACCCTAAACCGTCCCCATCCCCTAACCCTAACCCTAGCCAAAACCCTAACTCTAAACTTTCCCCAAAGCCTTCCCCTAACCCGTCCCCTAATCCTAACCCGTACGCTCACACTAACCCGCGCCCTCACACATACGCTCCCCCTAAACCGTTGTCGTATCCTCACCTGGACCCTAAACCGTCCCCGTCCCCTAACCCTAAACCTAACCAGAACCCTATCCCTAACCCTTCCCCGAAGCCTTCCCTTCACCCGTCCCCTAATCCTAACCCGTTCGCTCACACTAACATGCGCCCTCACACGTATGCTCCCACTAAACCGTTGTCGTACCCTCACCTGGACCCTAAACCATCCCCGTCCCCTAACCCTAACCCTAGCCCGAACCATATCCCTAACCATTCCCCGAAAGCCTTCCCCTCACCCGTCCCCTAATCCTAACCCATACGCTCACACTAACCCGCGCCCTCACACGTACGCTCCCCCTAAACCGCTGACGTACCCTCACCTGGACCCTAAACCGTCCCCTTCCCCTACCCCTAACCCTAGCCAAAACGCTAACCCTAACTCTTCCCCGAAACCTTCCCCTCAACCGTCCCGTAATCCTAACCCGTACGCTCACACTAACACACGCCCTCACACGTACGCTCCCCCTAAACCGTTATCGTACCCTCACCTGGACCTTAAACCGTCCCCGTCCCCTAACCCTAACCCTAGCCTGAACCCTAACCCTCACACTTCCCTGAAGCCTTTTCCTCACCCGTCCCCTAATCCTAACCTGTCCTTTCACACTAACCCGCGCCCTCACACGTACGCTCCCCCTAAACCGTTGTCGTACCCTCACTTGGACCTTAAACCGTCCCCATCCCTTAACCCTAACCCTACCCAAACCCTAACCATAACCCGTCCCCGAAGCCTTCCCCTCACCCTTCCCCTAATCCTAACCCGTACGCTCACACTAACCCGCGCCCTCAAACGTATGCTATCCCTAAACCGTTGTCGTTCCCTCATCTGGATCCTAAACCGTCCCCGTCACCTAACCCTAACCCTACCCGAAACATAACACTAACCCTTCTCCGAAGCCTTCCCGTCTCCCGTCCCCTAATCCTAACCCGTACGCTCACACTAACCCGCGCCTCCCACGTACGCTCCCCCTAAACCGTTGTCGTACCCTCACCTGGACCCTATACATCTCCATCCCCTAACCCTAACCCTAGCCCGAACCCTAACCCTAACCCTTCCCCGAAGCCTTCCCCTCACCCGTCCCCTAATCCAAACCAGTAGGCTCACACTAACCCGCGCCCTCACACGTACGCTCACCCTAAAGCATTGTCGTACCCTCACCTGGACCCTACACCGTCCCCGTCCCCTAACCCTAACCCTAGCCCGAACCCTAACCCTAACCCTTCCCCCAAGGGTTCCCCTAACCCGTCCCCTAATCCTAACCTGTACGCTCACACTAACCCGCGCCCTCACACGTACGCTCCCCCTAAACCATTATCGTGCCCTCACCTGGACCCTAAACCGTCCCCATCCCCTAACCCTAACCCTAGCCCGAACCTTAACCCTAACCATTCCCTGAAACCTTCCCCTCACCCGTCCCCTAATCCTAACCCGTACGCTCACACTAACCCACGTCTTCACACGTACGCTCCCGCTAAATCATTGTCGTACCCTCACCTGGACCCTAAACCGTCCCCGTCCCCTAACCCTAACCCTAGCCCGAACCCTAACCCTAACCCTTCCCCGAAGCCTTCCCCTCACCCGTCCCCTAATCCTAACCAGTACGCTCACACTTACCCGCGCCCTCACACGTACGCTCCCCCTAAACAGTTTTTGTACCCTCACCTGGACCCTAAACCGTCCCCGTCCCCTAACCCTAACCCTAGCCCGAACCCTAACCCTAACACTTCCCCGAAGCCTTCGCTTCACCCGTCCCCTAAAACTAATCCGTAAGCTCACACTACCCTGCGCCCTCACACGTACGCTCCCCCTAAACCATTGTCGTACACTCACCTGGACCCTAAACCGCCCCCGTCCACTAACCCGAACCCTAGCCCGAACCCTATCCCTAAACGTTCCCCGAAGCCTTCTCCTGACCCGTCCCCTAATCCTAACCCATATGCTCACACTAACCCATGCCCTCACACGTACGCTCCCCCTAAACCTTTGTCGTACCCTCACCGGGACCCTAAACCGTCCTTGTCCCCTAACCCTAACCCTAGCCCGAACCCTAACCCTAACCCTTCCCCGAAGCCTTCCCCTCACCCGTCCCCTAATCCTAACCCGTACGCTCAAACTAACCCGAGCCCTCACACGTACGCTCCCCCTAAACCGATGTCGTACCTTCATCTGGACCCGAAACCGTCCCCGTCCCCTAACCCTAACCCTAGCCCGAACCCTAACCTTAACCCTTCCCCGAAGCCTTGCCCTCACCCGTCTCCTAATCCTAACTAGAACGCTCACACTAACCCGCGCCCTCACACGTACGCTCCACCTAAACTGCTGTCGTACCCTCAACTGGACCCGATACCGTCCCCATCCCCTAACCCTAACCCTAGCCCGAACCCTAACCCTAACACTTCCCCGAAGCCTTCCCCTCACCCGTCCCCTAAACCTAACCCGTAAGCTCACACTAACCCGTGCCCTCACACATACGCTCCCCCTAAACCATTGTCGTACCCTCACCTGGGCCCTAAACTGTCCCCGTCCCCTATCCCTAACCCTAGCCCGAACCCTAATCCTAACCCTTCCCCGAAGACATCCCCTCACCCGTCCCCTAATCCTAACCCGTACGCTCACACTAACCCGCGCCCTCACACGTACGCTCCCCCTAAACCATTATCGTGCCCTCACCTGGACCCTAAACCGTCCCCATCCCCTAACCCTAACCCTAGCCCGAACCTTAACCCTAACCATTCCCCGAAACCTTCCCCTCACCCGTCCCCTAATCCTAACCCGTACGCTCACACTAACCCACGTCTTCACACGTACGCTCCCCCTAAACCGTTGTCGTACCCTCACCTGGACCCTAAACCGTCCCCGTCCCCTAACCCTAACCCTAGCCCGAACCCTAACCCTAACCCTTCCCCGAAGCCTTCCCCTCACCCGTCCCCTAATCCTAACCCGTACGCTCACACTATCCAGTCCACTCACACGTACACTGCCCCTAAACCGTTGTCGTACCCACACCTGGACCCTAAACGGTCCCCATCCCCTAAACTTAACCCTAGCCCAGACCCTAACCATAAACCTTCCCCGAAGCCTTCCCCTCACCCGTCCCCTAATCCTAACCCGTACGCTCACACTTACCCGTGCCCTCACACGTACGCTCCCCCTAAACCGTTGTCGTACACTCACCTTGACCCTAAACCGTCCCCGTCCCGTAACCCTAACCCTAGCCCGAACCCTAACCCTAACCCTTCCCCGAAGCCTTCCCCTCACTCGTCCCCTAATCCTAAGCCGTACGCTCACACTAACACACGCCCTCACACGTACGCTGCCCCTAAACCGTTGTCGTTCCCTCATCTGGATCCTAAACCGTCCCCGTCCCCTAACCCTAACCCTAGCCCGAAACATAACACTAACCCTTCTCCGAAGCCTTCATGTCACCCGTCCCCTAATCCTAACCCGCACGCTCACACTAACCCGCCGCCTCACACGTACGCTCCCCCTAAACCGTTGTCGTACCCTCACCTGGAACCTAAACCGTCCCGGTCCCCTAACCCTAACCCTAGCCAGAACCCTAACCCTAAGCCTTCCCCGAAGCCTTCCCCTCACCCGACCCCTAATCCTAACCCGTACGCTTACACTAAAGCACGCCCTCACCCGTACGCTCCCCCTAAACCGTTGTCGTTACCCTCACCTGGACCCTAAACCCTCCCCGTCACATAACCGTAACCCTAGTCCAAACCCTAACCCTAACACTTCCCCGAAGACATCCCCTCACCCGTCCCGTAATCCTAACCCGTACGCTCACACTAACCCGCGCCCTCACACGTTCACTCCCCCTAAACCATTAACGTGCCCTCACCTGGACCCTAAACCGTCCCCATCCCCTAACCCTAACCCTAGCCCGAACCTTAACCCTAACCATTCCCCGAAACCTTCCCCTCACCCGTCCCCTAATCCTAACCCGTACGCTCACACTAACCCACGTCTTCACACGTACGCTCCCCCTAAACCGTTGTCGTACCCTCACCTGGACCCTAAACCGTCCCCGTCCCCTAACCCTAACCCTAGCCCGAACCGTAACCCTAACCCTTGCCCGAAGCTTCCCCTCACCCGTCCCCTAATCCTAACCCGTACGCTCACACTAAACAGCCCGCTCTCACGTACGCTGCCCCTAAACCGTTGTGGTACCCTCACCTGGACCCTGAACCGTCCCCATCCCCTAACACTAACCCTACCCAAACCCTAACCCTAACCCGTCCCCGAAGCCTTCCCCTCACCCGTCCCCTAATCCTAACCCGTACGCACAAACTAACCCGCGCCCTCACACGTACGATCCCCCTAAACCGATGTGGTACCTTCATCTGGACCCGAAACCGTCCCCGTCCCCTAACCCTAACCCTAGCCCGAACCCTAACCTTAACCCTTCCCCGAAGCCTTCCCCTCACCGTCTCCTAATCCTAACCCGAACGCTCACACTAACCCGCGCCTTCACACGTACGCTCCACCTAAACCGCTGTCGTACCCTCAACTGTACCCGAAACCGTCCCCATCCCCTAACCCTAACCCTAGCCCGAACCCTAACCCTAACCCTTCCCCGAAGCCTTCCCCTCACCCGTCCCCTAAACCTAACCCGTAAGCTCACACTAACCCGTGCCCTCACACGTACGCTCCCCCTAAACCATTGTCGTACCCTCACCTGGGCCCTAAACCGTCCCCATCGCCTAACCCTAACCCTAGCCCGAACCCTAACCCTAACCCTTCCCCGAAGCCTTCCCCTCACCCGTCCCCTAATCCTAACCCGTACGCTCACACTAACCCACGCCCTCACACGTACGCTCCCCCTAAACCGTTGTCGTACCCTCACCTGGACCCTAAACCGTCCCCGTCCCCAAACCCTAACCCTAGCCCGAACCCTAACCCTAACCCTTCCCCGAAGCCTTTCCGTCACCTGTCCCCGAATCCTAACCCGTACGCTCACACTAACCCGCGCCCTCACACGTACGCTCCCCCTAAACCGTTGTCGTACCCTCACCTGGACCCTAAACCGTCCCCGTCACCTAACCCTAACCCTACCCCGAACCCTAACCCTAACCCTTCAACAAAGCCTTCCCCTAACCTGTCCCCTAATCCTAACCGGTACGCTCACACTAACCGGCGCCCTCACACGTACGCTCACCCTAAACTGCTGTCGTACACTCACCTGGACCCTAAACCGTCCCCGTCCCCTAAACCTAACCCTAGCCCGAACACTAACCCTAACACTTCCCCGAAGCCTTCGCTTCACCCGTCCCCTAAAACTAATCCGTAAGCTCACACTACCCTGCGCCCTCACACGTACGCTCCCCCTAAACCATTGTCGTACACTCACCTGGACCCTAAACCACCCCCGTCCACTAACCCGAACCCTAGCCCGAACCCTATCCCTAAACGTTCCCTGAAGCCTTCTCCTGACCCGTCCCCTAATCCTAACCCATATGCTCACACTAACCCATGCCCTCACACGTACGCTCCCCCTAAACCTTTGTCGTACCCTCACCGGGACCCTAAACCGTCCTTGTCCCCTAACCCTAACCCTAGCCCGAACCCTAACCCTAACCCTTCCCCGAAGCCTTCCCCTCACCCGTCCCCTAATCCTAACCCGTACGCTCAAACTAACCCGTGCCCTCACACGTACGCTCCCCCTAAACCGATGTCGTACCTTCATCTGGACCCGAAACCGTCCCCGTCCCCTAACCCTAACCCTAGCCCGAACCCTAACCTTAACCCTTCCCCGAAGCCTTGCCCTCACCCGTCTCCTAATCCTAACTAGAACGCTCACACTAACCCGCGCCCTCACACGTACGCTCCACCTAAACTGCTGTCGTACCCTCAACTGGACCCGATACCGTCCCCATCCCCTAACCCTAACCCTAGCCCGAACCCTAACCCTAACACTTCCCCGAAGCCTTCCCCTCACCCGTCCCCTAAACCTAACCCGTAAGCTCACACTAACCCGTGCCCTCACACATACGCTCCCCCTAAACCATTGTCGTACCCTCACCTGGGCCCTAAACCGTCCCCGTCCCCTATCCCTAACCCTAGCCCGAACCCTAATCCTAACACTTCCCCGAAGACATCCCCTCACCCGTCCCCTAATCCTAACCCGTACGCTCACACTAACCCGCGCCCTCACACGTACGCTCCCCCTAAACCATTATCGTGCCCTCACCTGGACCATAAACCGTCCCCATCCCCTAACCCTAACCCTAGCCCGAACCTTAACCCTAACCATTCCCCGAAACCTTCCCCTCACCCGTCCCCTAATCCTAACCCGTACGCTCACACTAACCCACGTCTTCACACGTACGCTCCCCCTAAACCGTTGTCGTACCCTCACCTGGACCCTAAACCGTCCCCGTCCCCTAACCCTAACCCTAGCCCGAACGCTAACCCTAACCCTTCCCCGAAGCCTTCCCCTCACCCGTCCCCTAATCCTAACCCGTACGCTCACACTATCCAGTCCACTCACACGTACACTGCCCCTAAACCGTTGTCGTACCCACACCTGGACCCTAAACGGTCCCCATCCCCTAAACTTAACCCTAGCCCAGACCCTAACCATAAACCTTCCCCGAAGCCTTCCCCTCACCCGTCCCCTAATCCTAACCCGTATGCTCACACTTACCCGTGCCCTCACACGTACGCTCCCCCTAAACCGTTGTCGTACACTCACCTTGACCCTAAACCGTCCCCGTCCCGTAACCCTAACCCTAGCCCGAACCCTAACCCTAACCCTTCCCCGAAGCCTTCCCCTCACTCGTCCCCTAATCCTAAGCCGTACGCTCACACTAACACACGCCCTCACACGTACGCTGCCCCTAAACCGTTGTCGTTCCCTCATCTGGATCCTAAACCGTCCCCGTCCCCTAACCCTAACCCTAGCCCGAAACATAACACTAACCCTTCTCCGAAGCCTTCATGTCACCCGTCCCCTAATCCTAACCCGCACGCTCACACTAACCCGCCGCCTCACACGTACGCTCCCCCTAAACCGTTGTCGTACCCTCACCTGGAACCTAAACCGTCCCGGTCCCCTAACCCTAACCCTAGCCCGAACCCTAACCCTAAGCATTCCCCGAAGCCTTCCCCTCACCCGACCCCTAATCCTAACCCGTACGCTCACACTAAACCACGCCCTCACCCGTACGCTCCCCCTAAACCGTTGTCGTTACCCTCACCTGGACCCTAAACCCTCCCCGTCACATAACCGTAACCCTAGTCCAAACCCTAACCCTAACACTTCCCCGAAGACATCCCCTCACCCGTCCCGTAATCCTAACCCGTACGCTCACACTAACCCGCGCCCTCACACGTTCACTCCCCCTAAACCATTATCGTGCCCTCACCTGGACCCTAAACCGTCCCCATCCCCTAACCCTAACCCTAGCCCGAACCTTAACCCTAACCATTCCCCGAAACCTTCCCCTCACCCGTCCCCTAATCCTAACCCGTACGCTCACACTAACCCACGTCTTCACACGTACGCTGCCCCTAAACCGTTGTCGTACCCTCACCTGGACCCTAAACCGTCCCCGTCCCCTAACCCTAACCCTAGCCCGAACCGTAACCCTAACCCTTGCCCGAAGCTTCCCCTCACCCGTCCCCTAATCCTAACCCGTACGCTCACACTAAACAGCCCGCTCACACGTACGCTGCCCCTAAACCGTTGTGGTACCCTCACCTGGACCCTGAACCGTCCCCATCCCCTAACACTAACCCTACCCAAACCCTAACCCTAACCCGTCCCCGAAGCCTTCCCCTCACCCGTCCCCTAATCCTAACCCGTACGCTCAAACTAACCCGCGCCCTCACACGTACGATCCCCCTAAACCGATGTGGTACCTTCATCTGGACCCGAAACCGTCCCCGTCCCCTAACCCTAACCCTAGCCCGAACCCTAACCTTAACCCTTCCCCGAAGCCTTCCCCTCACCGTCTCCTAATCCTAACCCGAACGCTCACACTAACCCGCGCCTTCACACGTACGCTCCACCTAAACCGCTGTCGTACCCTCAACTGTACCCGAAACCGTCCCCATCCCCTAACCCTAACCCTAGCCCGAACCCTAACCCTAACCCTTCCCCGAAGCCTTCCCCTCACCCGTCCCCTAAACCTAACCCGTAAGCTCACACTAACCCGTGCCCTCACACGTACGCTCCCCCTAAACCATTGTCGTACCCTCACCTGGGCCCTAAACCGTCCCCATCGCCTAACCCTAACCCTAGCCCGAACCCTAACCCTAACCCTTCCCCGAAGCCTTCCCCTCACCCGTCCCCTAATCCTAACCCGTACGCTCACACTAACCCACGCCCTCACACGTACGCTCCCCCTAAACCGTTGTCGTACCCTCACCTGGACCCTAAACCGTCCCCGTCCCCAAACCCTAACCCTAGCCCGAACCCTAACCCTAACCCTTCCCCGAAGCCTTTCCGTCACCTGTCCCCGAATCCTAACCCGTACGCTCACACTAACCCACGCCCTCACACGTACGCTCCCCCTAAACCGTTGTCGTACCCTCACCTGGACCATAAACCGTCCCCGTCACCTAACCCTAACCCTACCCCGAACCCTAACCCTAACCCTTCAACAAAGCCTTCCCCTAACCTGTCCCCTAATCCTAACCGGTACGCTCACACTAACCGGCGCCCTCACACGTACGCTCCCCCTAAACTGCTGTCGTACACTCACCTGGACCCTAAACCGTCCCCGTCCCCTAAACCTAACCCTAGCCCGAACCCTAACCCTAACCCTTCCCCGAAGCCTTCGCTTCACCTGTCCCCTAAAACTAACCCGTAAGCTCACACTACCCCGCGCCCTCACACGTACGCTCCCCCTAAACCATTGTCGTACACTCACCTGGACCCTAAACCGCCCCCGTCCCCTAACCTGAAACCTAGCCCGAACCCTATCCCTAACCGTTCCCCGAAGCCTTCCCCTGACCCGTCCCCTAATCCTAACCCGTACGCTCACAATAACCCATGCCCTCACACGTACGGTCCCCCTAAACCTTTGTCGTAACCTCACCGGGACCCTAAACCGTCCCTGTCCCCTAAACCTAACCCTAGCCCGAACCCTAACCCTAACCCTTCCCCGAAGCCTTCCCCTCACCCGTCCCCTAATCCTAACCCGTACGCTCACACTAACCCACGCCCTCACACGTACGCTCCCCCTAAACCACTGTCGTACCCTCACCTGGACCCTAAACCGTCCCCGTTCCCTAACCCTAACCGTAGCCCGAACACTAACCCTAACAATTCCCCAAAGGGTTCCCCTAACCCGTACCCTAATCCTAACCCGTACGCTCACACTAACCCACGCCCTCACACGTACGCTCCCCCTAAACCGTTGTCGTACACTCACCTGGACCCTAAACCGTCCCCGTCCCGTAACCCTAACCCTAGCCCGAACCCTAACCCTAACACTTCCCCGAAGCCTTCCCCTCACTCGTCCCCTAATCCTAAGCCGTACGCTCACACTAACCCACGCCCTCACACGTACGCTGCCCCTAAACCGTTGTCGTACCCTCACATGGACCCTAAACCGTCCCCATCTCCTAACCCTAACCCTAGCCCGAACCCTATCCCTAACCCTTCCCCGAAGACTTCCCCTCACCCGTCCCCTAATCCTAACCAGTAGGCTCACACTAACCCGCGCCCTCAAACGTACGCTCACCCTAAAGCTTTGTCGTACCCTCACCTGGACCCTAAACCCTCCCCGTCACCTAACTGTAACCCTAGTCCGAACCCTAACCCTAACCCTTCCCCGAAGACATCCCCGCACCCGTCCCCTAATCCTAACCCGTACGCTCACACTAACCCGCGCCCTCACACTTACGCTCCCCCTAAACCATTATCGTGCCCTCACCTGGACCCTAAACCGTCCCCATCCCCTAACCCTAACCCTAGCCCGAACCTTAACCCTAACCATTCCCCGAAACCTTCCCCTCACCCGTCCCCTAATCCTAACCCGTACGCTCACACTAACCCACGTCTTCACACGTACGCTCCCCCTAAACTGTTGTCGTACCCTCACCTGGACCCTAAACTGTCCCCGTCCCCTAACCCTAACCCTAGCCCGAACCCTAACCCTAACCCTTCCCCGAAGCCTTCCCCTCACCCGTCCCCTAATCCTAACCCGTACGCTCACACTATCCAGTCCGCTCACACGTACGCTGCCCCTAAACCGTTGTCGTACCCACACCTGGACCCTAAACGATCCCCATCCCCTAACCTTAACCCTAGCCCAGACCCTAACCCTAAACCTTCCCCGAAGCCTTCCCCTCACCCGTCCCCTAATCCTAACCCGTACGCTCACACTTACCCGCGCCCTCACACGTACGATCCCCCTAAACAGTTTTCGTACCCTCACCTGGACCCTAAACCATCCCCGTCCCCTAACCCTAACCTTAGCCCGAACCCTAACCCTAACCCTTCCCCGAAGCCTTCCCCTCACTCGTCCCCTAATCCTAAGCCGTACGCTCACACTAACCCACGCCCTCACACGTACGCTGCCCCTAAACCGTTGTCGTACCCTCACATGGACCATAAACCGTCCCCGTCACCTAACCCTAACCCTAGCCGAACCCTAACCCTAACCCTTCAACAAAGCCTTCCCCTAACCTGTCCCCTAATCCTAACCCGTAGGCTCACACTAAACGGCGCCCTCACACGTACGCTCCCCCTAAACCGTTGTCGTACAGTCACCTGGACCCTAAACCGTCCCCGTCCCCTAAACCTAACCCTAGCCCGAACCCTAACCCTAACCCTTCCCCGAAGCCTTCGCTTCACCCGTCCCCTAAAACTAACCCGTAAGCTCACACTACCCCGCGCCCTCACCCGTACGCACCCCCTAAACCATTGTCGTACACTCACCTGGATCCTAAACCGTCCACGTCCCCTAACCCTAAACCTAGCCCGAAACATAACACTAACCCTTCTCCGAAACCTTCATGTCACCCGTCCCCTAATCCTAACCCGCACGCTCACACTAACCCGCGCCCTCACACGTACGCTCCCCCTAAACCGTTGTCGTACCCTCACCTGGAACCTAAACCGTCCCGGTCCCCTAAATCTAACGCTAGCCCGAACCCTAACCCTAACCCTTCCCCGAAGCCTTCCCCTCACCCGACCCCTAATCCTAACCCGTACGCTCACACTAACCCACGCCCTCACCCATACACTCCCCCTAAACCGTTGTCGTACCCTCACCTGGACTCTAAACCGTCCCCGTCCCCTAACCCTAACCCTAACCCGAACCCTAACCCTAACCCTTCCCCGAAGCCTTCCCCTCAACCGTCCCCTAATCCTAACCGGTACGCTCACACTAACCCGCGTCATCACACGTACGCTCCCCCTATAGCGTTGTCGTACCCTCACCTGGACCCTAAACCGTCCCCATCCCCTAACCCTAACCCTAGCCAGAACCCTAACCCTAACCTTTCCCCAAAGCCTTCCCCTAACCCGTCCCCTAATCCTAACCCGTACGCTCACACTAACCCACGCCCTCACACGTACGCTCCCCCTAAACCGTTGTCGTACCCTCACCTGGACCCTAAACCGTCCCCGTCCCCTAACCCTAACCCTAACCAGAACCCTATCCCTAACCCTTCCCCGAAGCCTTCCCCTCACCCGTCCCCTAATCCTAACCCGTTCGCTCACACTAACACGCGCCCTCACACGTACGCTCCCCCTAAACCGTTGTCGTACCCTCACCTGGACCCTAAACCATCCCCGTCCCCTAACCCTAACCCTAGACCGAACCCTAACCCTAAACCTTCCCCGAAGCCTTCCCCTCACCCGTCCCCTAATCCTAACCCGTACGCTCACACTAACCCGCGCCCTCACACGTACGCTCCCCCTAAACCGCTGTCGTACCCTCAATTGGACCCGAAACCATCCCCGTCCCCTAACCTTAACCCTAGCCCGAACACTAACCCTAACCCTTCCCCGAAGCCTTCCCCTCACCCGTCCCCTAATCCTAACCCGTACGCTCACACTAACCCATGCCCTCACAAGTGAAAAATGGATAAAGAAGTTGTGGTACTTACGTACAATGCAATATCACTCAGCAATGAAATCTATGTCATCAGGCCCGTAGCAGCATAATGAGTGGATTCAGGTATGATGATTCTAACTGAAATAAGTCACACAGAAAAAGAAACATCATAAGATATCACTAATACACGGAATGTAAACTTGGCTACACAGGAACTGGATTACAAATCAGAACAGGGTCTCAAATTTAGAAAACCAACTTATGCTTGCTTAAGCGAAAAGTTGAGTTGGGGTGCTGCATAAAACCAGAGATTGAAATGAGCACAGATAAAGTTCCTTAAGCCAAATATGGAATAGACAAGAACTACTCCTTGCTCAACGAAATGGACTCAACACCCCATATTAAACGCCTAAGAATGTACCTGACTAGTAAGTAACTTAAAACCTATGGATTGCTATGTCTCTGAAAGAGAATCAAGCGTCTGTACAGGGGCATAAACGCAGCAGTGATAGGATTGGAGAGGTTTGGTGAGCAAATGAAGACCCTTTGAAGTCATATTGCATGGTACCCATTCCACGGGTCTCAACTCTCCAGGTTTAAGGGATTCTTCCTTCAGCTAAAACATAAATGTTGAACCCAGAGTATGTTCAACCGTGTGATTGGGAGACGTGTTCAATATGTCTCAGTTCTCGTCCCCTGGTACTCGGGTGCAACATTCCAGACGCTTTACTAACACTCTCCTGACTTAGAAAGTCAGTGCCTTTAACCTCCTGTTTGGCCCATTTGCAATTTCTGCGGAAGATGAACAGGAATAGGGAGAACCAATGAGAGACTAGCTGGAGGTGTCTGGACGGGCAAATTTAACTCTCATTTCCCACCAGGAAGAGGAATTAACCAAAGGCTCAGCGTGCCGTGCCGGAACCAGATTAGGGCCTGAAGCAATCCTGCGGTGTTGCGGCCAGCTCACAAGAAAGCGAGTTGAAGAAAGGAGCTCAGGGGCACTGTAATTCACAAACCTGCAGAGTTATAAATGACAGCTATCGTCCAAAAATATACTGAAGTAAGGCTGCCAAGAGGACTTGAAAGCGGGACAGAATTGCAGGAAACCGATTTCAGGAGGTAGACTGGAATTGCATTTAAAGCATAGGAAAAGAGGCAGAACGTCCACAATGATGCACTTGGACAAAAAGGGCATATGCGTTTTTTCCTGAATATATTCAGGAAAAAACGCATACGCCCTTTTTGGCCAACCAAGCAAGCTTGCAAAGGAAATCTGCACTACAATGAAGTCTCACTTCCCCACGGTCAAAAGGGTCATCTGAAAAAAGTGTAAAATCCAGAAAGGCAGGACAGGCCATGGAGAACTGGGAGCCTTGTTATGCTGATGGGCGGGATGTAAATTGCCAACAGCCACTAGGGAGAGGTGTATGGTGTTTCCTGAAACATCTATAAAACAAAGCAACAGAGCCTAGGGCACTTCCACTTATGGAACTATAGCTTAGGGAAATTAAAATAAAAAAGACACATCCACCCCAAAGATTGGGATGGCTCTGTTTACAAGAACCTCATTTACAGTTAAGGTTCAATATCGCAGAAAATGAAAAATGAATAAAGAAGTTGTGGTACTTACGTACAATGCAATATCACTCAGCAATGAAATCTATGTCATCAGGCCCATAGCAGCATAATGAGTGGGTTCAGGTATGATGATTCTAACTGAAATAAGTCACACAGAAAAAGAAACATCATAAGATACCACTAATACACGGAATGTAAACTTGGGTACACAGGAACTGGATTACAAAACAGAACAGGGTCTCAAATTTAGAAAACCAACTTATGCTTGCTTAAGGGGATAGGTGAGTTGGTGTGCTGCATCAAACCTGAGATTGAAATGAGCACAGATAAAGTTCCTTAAGCCAAATATGGAATAGACAAGAGCTACTCCTTGCTCAACGAAATGGACTCAACACCTCATATTAAACGCCTAAGAATGTACCTGACTAGTAAGTATCTTAAAACCTATGGATTGCTATGTCTCTGAAAGAAAATCATGCGTGTGTTCAGGGGCATAAACGCAGCAGTGATAGGATTGGAGAGGTTCGGTGAGCAAATGAAGACCCCTTGAAGTCATATTGCATGGTACCCATTCCACGGGTCTCAACTCTCCAGGTTTAAGGGATTCTGCCTTCAGCTAAAACATGCATGTGGAACCCAGAGTATGATCAACCGTGTGATCGGGAGACGTGTTCCAATATGTCTCAGTTCTCGTGCCCTGGTAATCGGGTGCAACATTCCAGACGCTTTACTAACACTCTCCCGACTTGGAGAGTCAGTGCCTTTAACCTCCTGTTTGGCCCAGTTTGCAATTTCTGCGGAAGATGAACAGGAATAGGGAGAACCAATGAGAGACTAGCTGGAGGTGTCTGGACGGGCAAATTTAACTCTCATTTCCCACCAGGAAGAGGAATTAACCAAAGGTTCAGCGTTCCGTGCCGGAACGAGATGAGGGCCTGAAGCAATCCTGCGGTGTTGCGGCCAGCTCCCAAGAAAGCGAGTTGAAGAAAGGACCTCAGGGGCACTGTAATTCACAAACCTGCAGAGTTATAAATGACAGCTATCGTCCAAAAATATACTGAAGTAAGGCTGCCAAGAGGACTTGAAAGCGGGGCAGAATTGCAGGAAACCGATTTCAGGAGGTAGACTGGAATTGCATTTAAAGCATAGGAAATGAGGCAGAACGTCCACAATGATGCACTTGGCCAAAAAGGGCGTATGCGTTTTTTCCTGAATATATTCAAGAAAAAACGCATACGCACTTTTTGGCCAACCAAGCAAGCTTGCAAAGGAAATCTGCACTACAATGAAGTGTCACTTCCCCCCTCTCAAAAGAGCCATCTGAAAAATGTGTAAAATCCAGAAAGGCAGGACAGGCCATGGAGAACTGGGAGCCTTGTTATGCTGATGGGCGAGATATAAATTGCCAAGAGTCAGTCGGAAGAAGTGTATGGTGCTTTCTGAAACATATAAAAAACAAAGCAACGGAGCCTAGGGCACTTCCACTTATGGTCCTATAGCTTAGGGAAATTAAAATCAAAAAGACACAGCCACCCCAAAGTTTGGGACGGCTCTGTTTACAAAAACCTCATTTACGGTACAAGTTCAATATCGCAGAAAGTGAAAAATGGATAAAGAAGTTGTGGTACTTACGTACAATGCAATATCACTCAGCAATGAAATCTATGTCATCAGGCCCGTAGCAGCATAATGAGTGGATTCAGGTATGATGATTCTAACTGAAATAAGTCACACAGATAAAGAAACATCATAAGATATCACTAATACACGGAATGTAAACTTGGCTACACAGGACCTGGATTACAAAACAGAACAGGGTCTCAAATTTAGAAAACCTACTTATGCTTGCTTAAGGGGAAAGGTGAGTTGGGGTGCTGCATCAAACCTGAGATTGAAATGAGCACAGATAAAGTTCCTTAAGCCAAATATGGAATAGACAAGAACTACTCCTTGCTCAACGAAATGGACTCAACACCTCATATTAAACGCCTAAGAATGTACCTGACTAGTAAGTATCTTAAAACCTATGGATTGCTATGTCTCTGAAAGAAAATCATGCGTGTGTTCAGGGGCATAAACGCAGCAGTGATAGGATTGGAGAGGTTCGGTGAGCAAATGAAGACCCCTTGAAGTCATATTGCATGGTACCCATTCCACGGGTCTCAACTCTCCAGGTTTAAGGGATTCTGCCTTCAGCTAAAACATGCATGTGGATCCAGAGTATGATCAACCATATGATCGGGAGACGTGTTCCAATATGTCTCAGTTCTCGTCCTCTGGTACTCGGGTGCAACATTCCAGACGCTTTACTAACACTCTCCCGACTTTTAGAGTCAGTGCCTTTAACCTCCTGTTTGGCCCAGTTTGCAATTTCTGCGGAAGATGAACAGGAATAGGGAGAACCAATGAGAGACTAGCTGGAGGTGTCTGGACGGGCAAATTTAACTCTCATTTCCCACCAGGAAGAGGAATTAACCAAAGGCTCAGCGTGCCTTGCCGGAACCAGATTAGGGCCTGAAGCAATCCTGCGGTGTAGCGGCCAGCTCACAAGAAAGCGAGTTGAAGAAAGGAGCTCAGGGGCACTGTAATTCACAAACCTGCAGAGTTATAAATGACAGCTATCGTCCAAAAATATACTGAAGTAAGGCTGCCAAGAGGACTTGAAAGCGGGGCAGAATTGCAGGAAACCGATTTCAGGAGGTAGACTGGAATTGCATTTAAAGCATAGGAAAAGAGGCAGAACGTCGACAATGAGGCACTTGGCCAAAAAGGGCGTATGCGTTTTTTCCTGAATATATTCAGGAAAAAACGCATACGCCCTTTTTGGCCAACCAAGCAAGCTCGCAAAGGAAATCTGCACTACAATGAAGTCTCACTTCCCCCCAGTCAAAAGGGACATCTGAAAAATGTGTAAAATCCAGAAAGGCAGGACAGGCCATGGAGAACTGGGAGCCTTGTTATGCTGATGGGCGGGATGTCAATTGCCAACAGCCACTGGGGAGAAGTGTATGGTGTTTCCTGAAACATCTAAAAAACAAAGCAACAGAGCCTAGGGCACTTCCACTTATGGTCCTATAGCTTAGGGAAATTAAAATCAAAAAGACACAGCCACCCCAAAGTTTGGGACGGCTCTGTTTACAAGAACCTCGTTTACGGGACAAGTTCAATATCGCAGAAAGCGAAAAATGGATAAAGAAGTTGTGGTACTTACGTACAATGCAATATTACTCATCAATGAAATCTATGTCATCAGGCCCGTAGCAGCATAATGAGTGGATTCAGGTATGATGATTCTAACTGAAATAAGTCACACAGAAAAAGAAACATCATAAGATATCACTAATACACGGAATGTAAACTTGGCTACACAGGAACTGGATTACAAATCAGAACAGGGTCTCAAATTTAGAAAACCAACTTATGCTTGCTTAAGCGAAAAGGTGAGTTGGGGTGCTACATCAAAGCAGAGATTGAAATGAGCACAGATAAAGTTCCTTAAGCCAAATATGGAATAGACAAGAGCTACTCCTTGCTCAACAAAATGGACTCAACACCCCATATTAAACGCCTAAGAATGTACCTGACTAGTAAGTATCTTAAAACCTATGGATTGCTATGTCTGTGAAAGAGAATGAAGCGTGTGTACAGGGGCATAAACGCAGCAGTGATAGGATTGGAGAGGTTCGGTGAGCAAATGAAGACCCTTTGAAGTCATATTGCATGGTACCCATTCCACGGGTCTCAACTCTCCAGGTTTAAGGGATTCTTCCTTCAGCTAAAACATGCATGTGGAACCCAGAGCATGATCAACCGTGTGATCGGGAGACGTGTTCCAATATATCTCAGTTCTCGTCCCCTGGTACTCGGGTGCAACATTCCAGACGCTTTACTAACACTCTCCCGACTTGGAGAGTCAGTGCCTTTAACCTCCTGTTTGGCCCAGTTTGCAATTTCTGCGGAAGATGAACAGGAATAGGGAGAACCAATGAGAGACTAGCTGGAGGTGTCTGGACGGGCAAATTTAACTCTCATTTCCCACCAGGAAGAGGAATTAACCAAAGGCTCAGCGTGCGGTGCCGGAACCAAATTAGGGCCTGAAGCAATCCTGCGGTGTTGCGGCCAGCTCACAAGAAAGCGAGTTGAAGAAAGGAGCTCAGGGGCAGTGTAATTCACAAACCTGCAGAGTTATAAATGACAGCTATCGTCCAAAAATATACTGAAGTAAGGCTGCCAACAGAACTTGAATGCGGGGCAGAATTGCAGGAAACCGATTTCAGGAGGTAGACTGCAATTGCATTTAAAGCATAGGAAAAGAGCAGAACGTCCACAATGATGCATTTGGCCAAAAAGGGCATATGCGTTTTTTCCTGAATATATTCAGGGAAAAAACGCATATGCCCTTTTTGGGCAACCAAGCAAGCTTGCAAAGGAAATCTGCACTACAATGAAGTCTCACTTCCCCCCGGTCAAAAGGGCCAGGTGAAAAATGTGTAAAATCCAGAAAGGCAGGACAGGCCATGGAGAACTGGGAGCCTTGTTATGCTGATGGGCAGGATGTAAATTGCCAACAGCCACTTTGTAGAAGTGTATGGTGTTTCCTGAAACATCTAAAAAACAAAGCAACAGAGCCTAGGGCACTTCCACTTATGGTCCTATAGCTTAGGGAAATTCAAATCAAAAAGACACAGCCACCCCAAAATTTGGGATGAATCTGTTTACAAGAACCTGGTTTACGGTACAAGCTAAATATCGCAGAAAGTGAAAAATGGATAAAGAAGTTGTGGTACTTACGTACAATGCAATATCACTCAGCAATGAAATCTATGTCATCAGGCCCGTAGCAGCATAATGAGTGGATTCAGGTATGATGATTCTAACTGAAATAAGTCACACAGAAAAAGAAACATCATAAGATATCACTAATACACGGAATGTAAATTTGGCTACACAGGAACTGGATTACAAAACAGAACAGGGTCTCAAATTTAGAAAACCAAATTATGCTTGCTCAAGTGGAAAGGTGAGTTGGGGTGCTGCATAAAACCAGAGATTGAAATGAGCACAGATAAAGTTCCTTAAGCCAAATATGGAATAGACAAGAGCTACTCCTTGCTCAACAAAATGGACTCAACACCCCATATTAAACGCCTAAGAATGTACCTGACTAGTAAGTATCTTAAAACCTATGGATTGCTATGTCTCTGAAAGAGAATGAAGCGTGAGTACAGGGGCATAAACGCAGCAGTGATAGGATTGGAGAGGTTCGGTGAGCAAATGAAGACCCTTTGAAGTCATATTGCATGGTACCCATTCCACGGGTCTCAACTCTCCAGGTTTAAGGGATTCTTCCTTCAGCTAAAACATGCATGTGGAACCCAGAGTATGATCAACCGTGTGATCGGGAGACGTGTTCCAATATATCTCAGTTCTCGTCCCCTGGTATTCGGGTGCAACATTCCAGACGCTTTACTAACACTCTCCCGACTTGGAGAGTCAGTGCCTTTAACCTCCTGTTTGGCCCAGTTTGCAATTTCTGCGGAAGATGAACAGGAATAGGGAGAACCAATGAGAGACTAGCTGGAGGTGTCTGGACGGGCAAATTTAACTCTCATTCCCACCAGGAAGAGGAATTATCCAAAGGCTCAGCGTGCGGTGCTGGAACCAGATAAGGGCCTGAAGCAATCCTGCGGTGTTGCGGCCAGCTCACAAGAAAGCGAGTTGAAGAAAGGAGCTCAGGGGCACTGTAATTCACAAACCTGCAGAGTTATAAATGACAGCTATCGTCCAAAAATATACTGAAGTAAGGCTGCCAACAGAACTTGAATGCGGGGCAGAATTGCAGGAAACCGATTTCAGGAGGTAGACTGGAATTGCATTTAAAGCATAGGAAAAGAGCAGAACGTCCACAATGATGCATTTGGCCAAAAAGGGCGTATGCGTTTTTTCCTGAATATATTCAGGGAAAAAACGCATACGCCCTTTTTGGCCAACCAAGCAAGCTCGCAAAGGAAATCTGCACTACAATGAAGTCTCACTTCCCCCCAGTCAAAAGGGACATCTGAAAAATGTGTAAAATCCAGAAAGGCAGGACAGGCCATGGAGAACTGGGAGCCTTGTTATGCTGATGGGCGGGATGTAAATTGCCAACAGCCACTGGGGAGAAGTGTATGGTGTTTCCTGAAACATCTAAAAAACAAAGCAACAGAGCCTAGGGCACTTCCACTTATGGTCCTATAGCTTAGGGAAATTCAAATCAAAAAGACACAGCCACCCCACAATTTGGGATGAATCTGTTTACAAGAACCTGGTTTACGGTACAAGCTAAATATCGCAGAAAGTGAAAAATGGATAAAGAAGTTGTGGTACTTACGTACAATGCAATATCACTCAGCAATGAAATCTATGTCATCAGGCCCGTAGCAGCATAATGAGTGGATTCAGGTATGATGATTCTAACTGAAATAAGTCACACAGAAAAAGAAACATCATAAGATATCACTAATACACGGAATGTAAACTTGGCTACAGAGGAACTGGATTACAAATCAGAACAGGGTCTCAAATTTAGAAAACCAACTTATGCTTGCTTAAGCGAAAAGGTGAGTTGGGGTGCTGCATCAAAGCAGAGATTGAAATGAGCACAGATAAAGTTCCTTAAGCCAAATATGGAATAGACAAGAGCTACTCCTTGCTCAACAAAATGGACTCAACACCCCATATTAAACGCCTAAGAATGTACCTGACTAGTAAGTATCTTAAAACCTATGGATTGCTATGTCTCTGAAAGAGAATGAAGCGTGTGTACAGGGGCATAAACGCAGCAGTGATAGGATTGGAGAGGTTCGGTGAGCAAATGAAGACCCTTTGAAGTCATATTGCATGGTACCCATTCCACGGGTCTCAACTCTCCAGGTTTAAGGGATTCTTCCTTCAGCTAAAACATGCATGTGGAACCCAGAGTATGATCAACCGTGTGATCGGGAGACGTGTTCCAATATATCTCAGTTCTCGTCCCCTGGTACTCGAGTGCAACATTCCAGACGCTTTACTAACACTCTCCCGACTTGGAGAGTCAGTGCCTTTAACCTCCTGTTTGGCCCATTTGCAATTTCTGCGGAAGATGAACACGAATAGGGAGAACCAATGAGAGACTAGCTGGAGGTGTCTGGACGGGCAAATTTAACTCTCATTCCCACCAGGAAGAGGAATTAAACAAAGGCTCAGCGTGCAGTGCCGGAACCAGATTAGGGCCTGAAGCAATCCTGCGGTGTTGCGGCCAGCTCACAAGAAAGCGAGTTGAAGAAAGGAGCTCAGGGGCACTGTAATTCACAAACCTGCAGAGTTATAAATGACAGCTATCGTCCAAAAATATACTGAAGTAAGGCTGCCAACAGAACTTGAATGTGGGGCAGAATTGCAGGAAACCGATTTCAGGAGGTAGACTGCAATTGCATTTAAAGCATAGGAAAAGAGCAGAACGTCCACAATGATGCATTTGGCCAAAAAGGGCGTATGCGTTTTTTCCTCAGGAAAAAACGCATACGCCCTTTTTGGCCAACCAAGCAAGCTCGCAAAGGAAATCTGCACTACAATGAAGTGTCACTTCCCCCCAGTCAAAAGGGCCATCTGAAAAAAGTGTAAAATACAGAAAGGCAGGACAGGCCATGGAGAACTGGGAGCCTTGTTATGCTGATGGGCGGGATGTCAATTGCCAACAGCCACTCGGGAGAAGTGTATGGTGTTTTCTAAAACATCTAAAAAACAAAGCAGTGGAGCATAGGGCACTTCCACTTATGGTCCTATAGCTTACGGAAATTAAAATCAAAAAGACACAGCCACCCAAAAATTTGGGATGGCTCTGTTTACAAGATCCTCGTTTACAGTACAAGTTCAATATCGCAGAAAGTGAAAAATGGATAAAGAAGTTGTGGTACTTACGTACAATGCAATATGACTCATCAATGAAATCTATGTCATCAGGCCCATAGCAGCATAATGAGTGGATTCAGGTATGATGATTCTAACTGAAATAAGTCACACAGAAAAAGAAACATCATAAGATATCACTAATACACGGAATGTAAACTTCGCTACACAGGAACTGGATTACAAAACAGAACAGGGTCTCAAATTTAGAAAACCAACTTATGCTTGCTTAAGGGGAAAGGTGAGTTGTGGTGCTGCCTAAAACCAGAGATTGAAATGAGCACAGATAAAGTTCCTTAAGCCAAATATGGAATAGACAAGAGCTACTCCTTACTCAACGAAATGGACTCAACACACCATATTAAACGCCTAAGAATGTACCTGACTAGTAAGTAACTTAAAACCTATGGATTGCTATGTCTCTGAAAGAGAATCAAGCGTGTGTACAGGGGCATAAACGCAGCAGTGATAGGATTGGAGAGGTTCGGTGAGCAAATGAAGACCCTTTGAAGTCATATTGCATGGTACCCATTCCACGGGTCTCAACTCTCCAGGTTTAAGGGATTCTTCCTTCAGCTAAAACATGCATGTGGAACCCAGAGTATGATCAACCGTGTGATCGGGAGACGTGTTCCAATATATCTCAGTTCTCGTCCCCTGGTACTCGGGTGCAACATTCCAGACGCTTTACTAACACTCTCCCGACTTGGAGAGTCAGTGCCTTTAATCTCCTGTTTGGCCCATTTGTAATTTCTGCGGAAGATGAACACGAATAGGGAGAACCAATGAGAGACTAGCTGGAGGTGTCTGGACGGGCAAATTTAACTCTCATTCCCACCAGGAAGAGGAATTAAACAAAGGCTCAGCGTGCAGTGCCGGAACCAGATTAGGGCCTGAAGCAATCCTGCGGTGTTGCGGCCAGCTCACAAGAAAGCGAGTTGAAGAAAGGAGCTCAGGGGCACTGTAATTCACAAACCTGCAGAGTTATAAATGACAGCTATCGTCCAAAAATATACTGAAGTAAGGCTGCCAACAGAACTTGAATGTGGGGCAGAATTGCAGGAAACCGATTTCAGGAGGTAGACTGCAATTGCATTTAAAGCATAGGAAAAGAGCAGAACGTCCACAATGATGCATTTGGCCAAAAAGGGCGTATGCGTTTTTTCCTGAATATATTCAGGAAAAAACGCATACGCCCTTTTTGGCCAACCAAGCAAGCTCGCAAAGGAAATCTGCACTACAATGAAGTCTCACTTCCCCCCAGTCAAAAGGGCCATCTGAAAAAAGTGTAAAATCCAGAAAGGCAGGACAGGCCATGGAGAACTGGGAGCCTTGTTATGCTGATGGGCGGGATGTCAATTGCCAACAGCCACTCGGGAGAAGTGTATGGTGTTTTCTAAAACATCTAAAAAACAAAGCAGCGGAGCATAGGGCACTTCCACTTATGGTCCTATAGCTTACGGAAATTAAAATCAAAAAGACACAGCCACCCCAAAATTTGGGATGGCTCTGTTTACAAGATCCTCGTTTACAGTACAAGTTCAATATCGCAGAAAGTGAAAAATGGATAAAGAAGTTGTGGTACTTACGTACAATGCAATATGACTCATCAATGAAATCTATGTCATCAGGCCCGTAGCAGCATAATGAGTGGATTCAGGTATGATGATTCTAACTGAAATAAGTCACACAGAAAAAGAAACATCATAAGATATCACTAATACACGGAATGTAAACTTGGCTACACAGGAACTGGATTACAAAACAGAACAGGGCCTTAAATTTAGAAAACCAAATTATTCTTGCTTAAGGGGAAAGGTGAGTTGGGGTGCTGCCTAAAACCAGAGATTGAAATGAGCACAGATAAAGTTCCTTAAGCCAAATATGGAATAGACAAGAGCTACTCCTTACTCAACGAAATGGACTCAACACTCCATATTAAACGCCTAAGAATGTACCTGACTAGTAAGTATCTTAAAACCTATGCATTGCTATGTCTCTGAAAGAGAATCAAGCGTGTGTACAGGGGCATAAACGCAGCAGTGATAGGATTGGAGAGGTTCGGTGAGCAAATGAAGACCCGTTGAAGTCATATTGCATGGTACCCATTCCAGGGGTCTCAAATCTCCAGGTTTAAGGGATTCTTCCTTCAGCTTAAACATGCATGTGGAACCCAGAGTATGATCAACCATGTGATCGGTAGACGTGTTCCAATATGTCTCAGTTCTCGTCCCCTGGTACTCGGGTGCAACATTCCAGACGCTTTACTAACACTCTCCCGACTTGGAGAGTCAGTGCCTTTAACCTCCTGTTTGGTCCAGTTTGCAATTTCTGCGGAAGATGAACAAGAATAGTGAGAACCAATGAGAGACTAGCTGGAGGTTTCTGGACGGGCAAATTTAACTCTCATTTCCCACAAGGAAGAGGAATTAACCAAAGGCTCAGTGTGCCGTGCCGGAACCAGATTAGGGCCTGAAGCAATCCTGCGGTGTTGCGGCCAGCTCACAAGAAAGCGAGTTGAAAAAAGGAGCTCAGGGGCACTGTAATTCACAAACTTGCAGAGTTATAAATGACAGCTATCGTCCAAAAATATACTGAAGTAAGGCTGCCAAGAGGATTTGAAAGCGGGGCAGAATTGCAGGACACCGATTTCAGGAGGTAGACTGGAATTGCATTTAAAGCATAGGAAAAGAGGCAGAACGTCGACAATGAGACACTTGGCCAAAAGGGGCGTATGCGTTTTTTCCTGAATATATTCAGGAAAAAACTCATACGCCCCTTTTGGCCAACCAAGCAAGCTTGCAAAGGAAATCTGCACTACAATGAAGTCTCACTTCCCCCCAGTCAAAAGGGCCATCTGAAAAAAGTGTAAAATCCAGAAAGGCAGGACAGGCCATGGAGAACTGGGAGCCTTGTTATGCTGATGGGGGGGATGTAAATTGCCAACAGCCACTGGGGAGAAGTGTATGGTGTTTCCTGAAACATCTAAAAAACAAAGCAACAGAGCCTAGGGCACTTCCACTTATGGTCCTATAGCTTAGGGAAATTAAAATCAAAAAGACACAGCCACCCCAAAGTTTGGGACGGCTCTGTTTACAAGAACCTCGTTTACAGGACAAGTTCAATATTGCAGAAAGCGAAAAATGGATAAAGAAGTTGTGGTACTTACGTACAATGCAATATGACTCATCAATGAAATCTATGTCATCAGGCCCGTAGCAGCATAATGAGTGGATTCAGGTATGATGATTCTAACTGAAATAAGTCACACAGAAAAAGAAACATCATAAGATATCACTAATACACGGAATGTAAACTTGGCTACACAGGAACTGGATTACAAAACAGAACAGGGTCTCAAATTTAGAAAACCAACTTATGCTTGCTTAAGGGGAAAGGTGAGTTGGGGTGCTGCATAAAACCAGAGATTGAAATGAGCACAGATAAAGTTCCTTAAGCCAAATATGGAATTGACAAGAGCTACTCCTTGCTCAACGAAATGGACTCAACACCCCATATTAAACGCCTAAGAATGTACCTGACTAGTAAGTATCTTAAAAGCTATGGATTGCTATGTCTCCGAAAGAGAATCAAGCGTGTGTACAGGGGCATAAACGCAGCAGTGATAGGATTGGAGAGGTTCGGTGAGCAAATGAAGACCCTTTGAAGTCATATTGCATGGTACCCATTCCACGGGTCTCAACTCTCCAGGTTTAAGGGATTCTTCCTTCAGCTAAAACATGCATGTGGAACCCAGAGTATGATCAACCATGTGATTGGGAGACGTGTTCCAATATGTCTCATTTCTCATCCTCTGGTACTCGGGTGCAACATTCCAGACGCTTTACTAACACTCTCCCGACTCGGAGAGTCAGTGCCTTTAACCTCCTGTTTGGCCCAGTTTGCAATTTCTGCAGAAGATGAACAGGAATAGGGAGAACCAATGAGAGCCTAGCTGGAGGTGTCTGGACAGGCAAATTTAACTCTCATTTCCCACCAGGAAGAGGAATTAACCAAAGGCTCAGCGTGCCATGCTGGAACCAGATTAGGGCCTGAAGCAAATCTGCGGTGTTGCAGCCAGCTCACAAGAAAGCGAGTTGAAGAAAGGAGCTCAGGGGCACTGTAATTCACAAACCTGAAGAGTTATACATGACAGCTATCGTCCAAAAATATACTGAAGTAAGGCTGCCAAGAGGACTTGAAAGCGGGGCAGAATTGCGGGAAACCGATTTCAGGAGGTAGACTGAAATTGCATTTAAAGCATAGGAAAAGAGGCAGAACGTCCACAATGATGCACTTGGCCAAAAAGGGCGTATGCGTTTTTTCCTGAATATATTCAGGAAAAAACGCATACGCCCTTTTTGGCCAACCAAGCAAGCTTGCAAAGGAAATCTGCACTACAATGAAGTCTCACTTCCCCCCAGTCAAAAGGGCCATCTGAAAAAAGTGTAAAATCCAGAAAGGCAGGACAGGCCATGGAGAACTGGGAGCCTTGTTATGCTGATGGCCGGGATGTGAATTGCCAACAGCCACTCTGGAGAAGTGTATGGTGTTTATGAAACATCTAAAAAACAAAGCAACAGAGCCTAGGGCAAGTCCACTTATGGTCCTATAGCTTAGGGAAATTAAAATCAAAAAGACACAGCCACCCCAAAGTTTGGGACGGCTCTGTTTACTAGAATGTCGTTTACGGTACAAGATCAATATCGCAGAAAGCGAAAAATGATAAAGAATTTGTGGTACTTACGTACAATGCAATATCACTCAGCAATGACATCTATGTCATCAAGCCATAGCAGCATAATGACTGGATTCAGGTATGATGGTTCTAACTGAAATAAGTCACACAGAAAAAGAAACATCATAAGATATCACTAATACACGGAATGTAAACTTGGCTACACAGGAACTGGATTACAAAACAGAACAGGGTCTCAAATTCAGAAAACCAACTTATGCTTGCTTAAGGGGAAAGGTGAGTTGGGGTGCTGCATAAAACCAGAGATTGAAATGAGCACAGATAAAGTTCCTTAAGCCAAATATGGAATAGACAAGAGCTACTCCTTGCTCAACGAAATGGACTCAACACCCCATATTAAACGCCTAAGAATGTACCTGACTAGTAAGTATCTTAAAACCTATGGATTGCTATGTCTCTGAAAGAAAATCAAGCGTGTGTACAGGGGCATAAACGCAGCAGTGATAGGATTGGAGAGGTTCGGTGAGCAAATGAAGACCCTTTGTAGTCATATTGCATGGTACCCATTCCACGGGTCTCAACTCTCCAGGTTTAAGGGATTCTTCCTTCAGCTAAAACATGCATGTGGATCCCAGAGTATGATCAACCGTGTGATCGGGAGACGTGTTCAAATATGTCTCAGTTCTCATCTCCTGGTAATCGGGTGCAACATTCCAGACGCTTTACTAACACTCTCCCGAGTTGGAGAGTCAGTGCCTTTAACCTCCTGTTTGGCCCAGTTTGCAATTTCTGTGGAAGATGAACAGGAATAGGGAGAACCAATGAGAGACTAGCTGGAGGTGTCTGGACTGTCAAATTTAACTCTCATTTCCCACCAGGAAGAGGAATTAACCAAAGGGTCAGCGTTCGGTGCCGGAACCTGATTAGGGCCTGAAGCAATCCAGCGGTGTTGCGGCCACCACAGAAGAAAGCGAGTTGAAGAAAGGAGCTCAGGGGCACTGTAATTCACAAACCTGCAGAGTTATAAATGACAGCTATCGTCCAAAAATATACTGAAGTAAGGCTGCCAAGAGGACTTGAAAGCGGGGCAGAATTGCAGGACACCGATTTCAGGAGGTAGACTGGAATTGCATTTAAAGCATAGGAAAAGAGGCAGAACGTCGACAATGATGCACTTGACCAAAAAGTGCGTATGCGTTTTTTCCTGAATATATTCAGGAAAAAACGCATACGCCCTTTTTGGCCAACCAAGCAAGCTTGCAAAGGAAATCTACACCACAATGAAGTCTCCCTTCCCCCCGCTCAAAAGGGCCATCTGAAAAAAGTGTAAAATCCAGAAAGGCAGGACAGGCCATGGAGAACTGGGAGCCTTGTTATGCTGATGGGGGGGATGTAAATTGCCAACAGCCACTCGGGAGAAGTGTATGGTGTTTCCTGAAACATTTAAAAAACAAAGCAACAGAGCCTAGGGCACTTCCACTTATGGTCCTATGGCTTAGGGAAATTATGATCAAAAAGACACAGCCACTCCAATGTTTGGGTCGGCTCTATTTACAAGAACCTCGTTTATGGTACTAGTTCATATCACAGAAAGTGAAAAATGGATAAAGAAGTTGTGGTACTTACGTACAATGCAATATCACTCAGCAATGACATCTATGTCATCAGGCCCGTAGCAGCATAATGAGTGGATTTAGGTATGATGATTCTAAATGAAATAAGTCACACAGAAAAAGAAACATGATAAGATATCACTAATACACGGAATGTGAACTTGGCTACCCATGAACTTAATTACAAAACAGAACAGGGTCTCAAGTTTAGAAAACCAACTTATGCTTGCTTAAGGGGGAAGGTGAGTTGGGGTGCTGCCTAAAACCAGAGTTTGACATTAGCACAGATACTGTTCCATAAGCCAAATATGTAATAGACAAGACCTACCCCTTGCTCAACAAAATGGACTCAACAATGAGGTATCACCTCACAGCTGATAGAATGGGCATCATCAGAAAATCTACAAACAAAAAATGCTGGAAAGGGTGTGGAGAAAAGGAACCCTTTTCCACTATTGTTGGGAATATAAATTGATACAGTCACTGGAGAACAATATGGAGTTCTTAAGAAACTAACAATAGAATTACCATATGATACAGTAATCCCAGTACTGGACATATACCTAGACAAAACCATAAATCAAAAAGAGACATTCACTGCAATGTTCATTGCATCACTATTTACAATATCGAGGTAATGGAAGCAACCTAAATGCCCACAGACAGACGAATGCATAAAGCTGTGGTACATATATAAAATGGAATATTACTAAGCCATGAAAAGGAATGAAATTGGGTCATTTGTAGAGACGTCGATGGGTCTAGAATCTGTCATACAGAGTGAAGTAAGTCAGAAAGAGAAAAACAAATCTTGTATATTCATGCATATATGTGGAACCTAGAAAAACTGTACAGATTAACCATTTTGCAAGGCATAAATAGAGCAACAGATGTAGACAACAAATGTATGGACAACAAGGGGGGAAAGCTGTTGGGGGGGTGGTGGTGGGAGGAGTTGAGAGACTGGGATTGGCATGTATACATTTATATGTATAAAATAGATAACCAATAAGAACCTGCTGTATAAAAATATAAAATAAAATTCAAAATTGAAAAGAAATAAAATTTAAAAAATAAAACGGAAAAAACAATTATTCCCTTCACATACATGTATTTATATGAATAAATTATTTCCATGCTTATATCTGTAAATACAAAAAAGAGGAATAAAATCTACCTTGAACCAAAAATGAAAAAGAGAAAAAAAACACAGAACCCACCAGTTCCACAGAGGAAAACCGTATCAGGGCACTTGCTCCAGTTGTAAACAATTCTGAAGTTGGTCAGTGGTGGGGAATCGTCTCCCATTCAGCCAGCAGCCCCCACGCAACAAGCGTCCTCATTGCAAAGCTGGGGCACCGTGCCGAGGCATCTGTGAGTAAACGTGAGTTGAGCCCCAGGCCAGTTGCTGCTGAACTATTCCCACCCATCCCAGGTAAAACACCTGAATATATACAAGGACTTGAAAGCCTAGAGGAAGGGCCATAGAGCCACACGAGTGACAGCATGCCGGCCGACTTGGTGCCTGCAGGCCAGCCAGGATGGTCCTGGCCCTGGGTGCTCTTCTGGAAGATTTCCATTTCCCTGCCTGAGATACCCGTCCTGTCCCTGCCCCCACTGCTTTTTTCCTTCCTCACCTCTGCCCAGGGAGAAATTCCAGCAGCAGGTATGGGTGACACATCCTCTTCTTTAGCAGGTGGCAGCCTGGCAACTGCTGCAGAAAGTCCAGCAGAGCCCCACTCACACTGGGCCACCCACAAAGCCGTGGCCTCTCACTCCCTCCCACCAGCCCAGCCCCGAGACTGCTGACAGGGCAGAGAAAATGGCGTCAGGCACGGCTGCAGGGGCTCTTGCTGCCTGGAGTGGTATTTATATTGATCTCAACCCAGGCACACCTGGGGAGGGCTGGCTGGCACGGTAAGGCTGCCCAGCTCAGCCAATCATCACCCCTCAGGGGCTCACAGTTGCAGAAAATGGAACTTGCTGAACCGGCCAGGTCCAAGGAACAGGTGTGGGCTCCTGAGAGTCAGGATAGACAAGGGGCTGCAGCTTTGGCTTGTTTTCTAATCATTTTATCTGGCCCATGAGTGGGAGACAACTTCAAGAAAACCCTCTCCTAATGAGAGGAACGCAGGAGTCAGGGAGAGGAGGGGTGGGTGGTGGTTGGAGACAGAGGCCTGGTGCCCTGGGTGCAGTGGAAGTCTCTGGAAGACCAGGTGGAGGGAGGCCGCACAGAGTGATGCCCAGGGTCACAGACCTGTCGCAGCTGCTGTTTGTTAGTTCAAGTCCTGCTCTGAGGTGCTCTGTGTCAGCTCTGAGCGACAGGTGAGCTGGGGGTGCTCTGCAATGAGGGCTATGTGCACGGTTCCTGTGTGCCCAGCCCTGCCACGGTACCTGCAAGGGTAGCTCTGTATCCTGGGAGGGGCCTGACCACCAGAGCCCCGTGGGCTGGGGTGGGGGGTGGGGTATCTGCCCAGGTGAGCTCCATATTCTGGGATTGGTCTGACCACGAGAGCCCCATGGGCTGCTGGGGACCTGGTAAAGGATGTCAGGACAGTCAGTGAAGCCACCGAGGATATACCTCCAGTTGCTCCTAATTCCTACACCCTGCTGGTCATTCTACCAACCACCAGGACATGGTATTCTGTATTAGTCTTCAATGATGCCTTCTTTTGTATTCCATTAGTCCCAGAGTCACAAGAAATTTTGGCTTGTGAGTGGCAGGACTCAACATACAACTAAAACAATACTTCCGGGCCGTCTTGCCCCAAGGGTGCAAAAATTCCCACACTATCTTTGGGGAAACCTTAGCTAAAGACCTAAAAGTTCTACCTCTGGAAAAGGAAACCCTCCTTCAGTACTCAGACGACATTCTGATTGCCAGCCCTACTAAGGAGGCCTCTGAACTACCAAGCCAATAAAGGATAGAAGTTGTCCAAGAAAAAGCTCAAATATCACAGACTGCAGTGACCTGCCTGGGCTTCATTCTCACAGAAGGTCGGAGAAGCCCATCCCAGGAAAGGGAAGAAACCATTTTCGGCCTTACCCCTTTCTAAAACTAGAAGACAGCTTAGGGGTTCCTGGGGAGGCCAGGGTTTGCTGCTTCTGGATCCCTAACTACAGTCTACTAGCTGGGCCTCTATATGAAACACTGAAAGGAAAAGATGATGATCCTTTTGAATAGAATCCAGAAGTGGCCTTTCAAGAATGGAAAGAGCAGTCAATTCAGACCCTTGCCCTGGAACTCCCTAATTTGGCTAAACCCTTTGACCTTTACATTCCCAGTGAAAGGTGAATCGCCATTGGAGAATTAGTGCAAAAACTGGGACCACTTGAAATGGAACAATGCAAGAATGCCATCCAGGTAGGATAAACTACGGTCACCAAGGGGCTTGGCCCACTGCCGCATCTGGCCAAGATACTGGCGGTATCTAAAAACCTGGAAATCAGCAGCCCAAAAGGCCACCTCCCTCCTAAGGGAAAAGGACCCCACGTGGTGATCCTAACCACCAACCATGCCCTGAAGTTGCAGGGTTTGCTCCGTGGGCACACCAACCTCGAGTGCGGAGGCCCTCCAACTCCAACATCCAGAGAGATAACCGGGGGCAACAGGGCACCATGACGACTCGTGTGAACATCACTTGACCTGGAGTTTCTCTCATAAAACAACAAGAGTGTGTCCCAAAAGAGTAGACTACTGCTTGCAGGACTTACTGCACCCAGAGGGGAGCTAATAATCTTGGCGGGGGAACCGTATATCACACTGTCACCATAGAAAAGCCTACAGACACCGTGATGATGGTGGCCAATAAGACTGGCTGGACTCCTGTTTACTTCAAAAGGCTGTTGACTCAGTGGCCATCATGGTCCTTGATCACCACTGACCCTGGACTGCCTGGGAGTTGAGCGGGCAGGGCTCTGACACCTGGTGCTGTTTGTACGTTAATTCAGGGGCCTAATTGAAGAAAGCACAGACTACTGTTCAGAGCATCTAGGCTGGCAGAAACGGTCAGCCTAAGGTGGCCGAACAAATGTGGGACGGGGTGAAACCGGCCCCCACAGCGTCTCTGCACATCTCTTTCCTGGACCCTTAAAGGTCATTAGAATCTATAACGCTTCCAATGCTGGTGCTCAGGTGGACGAGCAGGGAGGCAGGGGGCCTGGGGACAATCAACGTCACCTGGAGGCTGCTGGGGAGAAGCTCTGACCCTCGCCCCTTGGTATGAGGGCTCCCAACTCAGCACTCAGCAGTTACAGAAGAAGGGTCTGCACCCTCAGCACTCCAAGAATGAGGAACGGGACAAAAGGCAGAGGAGGGGTTTGTCCCCAGCAAAGCCCATTAAAAATCCCTGGGAGATAAAAATAGAATCTGGGCAATAAAGTCAAGTCTAACCTTTCTTATCCTTTGTGCTTTGTCTAATTTCATGTGCTCCTAGGGTCCCGCATGCAGAGGTTCCACACCCGGCACTTCAGACCAGATTTCCTAGTGCAGAATGGCTGGGTCGACACCTCAGCTCCTGGGGCCCAGTGCAGACTCCGCGATATAGAGCCTGAGCTGCAGCCAACCCGGCCCTCGAGAGCTCCGCCCCCTCCCTCCCACTGACTCTGACAGGATCTCTACACAGCAGCCCAGCCCACAGCCCACGGGGTAGTGCATGCTCTCACCTCTCCATTCTCTGATCAAAATATAAAGTTTCCTTTGCTTGTGAACCAAACTCAGTCTCGATCTGTTGGCCCCAATGACACTGCGCAGGGGGACACTTGTTGGGGTCCACTCTGGAGGATCAGTAACAGAAATTGAGACTATTGTAACCTCAATGAACAGATGTGTGAGCCAAACTGTAGTTAACATAGAACAGTGTATAAGGCTCGGGTAAAATAAGATGTTTCTAACGCTTCCATTGGCTATTTCCATCACTTTATTATAAGCAAGTTCAGTGAAAAGGTTTGTCTTATTTGTCAGGTCAATATTAGAGAAACGAAGTGATTTCTTTCCAAGGATGTACATCTAATAATCTTGGTTAAAGCTTCAATCTTGTTTTAAATGCTTTTCCATTGAAAATGATACCTCTCTTTCAGCTCCCCCATTTCTGAGAAGTATAAAATCTTATAATTTATTATTACCAAAGGGGAAAGGTGGGAGGAGGGATAAATTAACAGTTTGGGATTAACACATACACACTGCTATGTATAAAATAGATCATCAACAAGGAACTACTGTATAGCACAGGGAACTACACTCAACATTTTGCAATAACCTATAAGGGGAAATAATCTGAAAAAGAATAGATATTTTTATTGACATCATCTATCAATGACAGTTAAAGTGTAACCTAGGGGAAGCTGGTGGTGAGTGCTTCTGACCCTGAAGACTTCAATCATCTAAAGTTTGGACTCTGCCTACTTCCCAAGGCCCTTAATGAACATATGTGTAGCCGTAGCTTAAAAAATTCCCCAGTTTGGGTTTCGGGGAGACACTGATTTTGAAAAAGCCCTGGTGTTCTCCTTACATGAATGGGACTCTTCCTACTGCTAAAACATGTCTGTCACACCCAGAGGATGGTATACCGTCTGATCGGGAAGAGTTTGGAAAAGGCATCTCATCTCCTCATCTCCTGGTGCTCGGGTTCACCCATCCAGCGTCTTTACTAACAGTCTCCCCACTTGGAGATGGCAGCACTGTCAACATCCTGTTGCGTACAGTTTGGAATTTGTCCAGAGGATGAAGCGGAAGGATGAGGAACAATGAGAGACAAGTCCTAGGTGTTCAGACAGGCACATGTCACTCTAATTTCCAATCAGGAAGACGAATTGACCAAAGGCTAGGGTTGCCCATGGAAACAGTATAGGGCTTGAGGAAATCCCGCTGCTTTGTGGCCAGTTCCCATAAACACAAGTTGAACAATGGAACTCAGGGGCAGTAAAATTCACGAAACTGCAGAGTTGAAAATATCCATCACTGAAAAATGTCTTGAGGAAAGTCAGAGAAAAGGACTTGTAAGCAAGGGAGAATGGCAGGAAAGGGATTTGAGGAGGTAGAAAGGACTCGCCATTAAGCACAAGAAAAGGAGCTGAACATTGCCAACATTGCAGTTGGCCAAAAAGGGTGTATGCGTTTTTTTCTGTATATATTCAAGAAAAGGGCATACACTTTTTTAGCCAACCAAACAGGTGGGCACTGGAAGTCAATACTACAAGAGATATCACTTCGCATCAGTCAGAAGAGCCATCCTCATAAAGTGTAAACAACAAAAATGCAGGACAGGGCAAGGAGAAGAGGGAGCCCTGTGAGACTTATAGTGGAAATGTATATTGCCAACGGCCATTCTGGAGAAGTGTATTGTGTTTACTAAAGCATCTAAAAAATGAGCTACAGAGCATAGGGCACTTGCACTCATGGGCGTATATCTTGGGAAAAACAAAAATCGAGAGGACACAGGCACCCCAATGTTTACCCCCTCTCTGTTTAAAAGATCCTCGACTAGGATATAACTTAAATGTCTCTGGAGAGAAAAAATGGATAGAGATGTGGTACTTAGGTAGAGTGGAATATTATTCAGCCTGGAAATCAATGAAATATGGCCAGTTGTAACAACTCCGGAGGAGTTACGTATGATCATTCTAAGTGACATAATTCAAAAAGAAAAAGACACATATCATAAGATATCACTTAAAGGTGGAATCCAAAATGGCTACACATGAAATAAATTACAAAACAAAAACATAGTCAAATATGTAGAAAACACGCATAAGGCTGCTAAACGGGAAAGGTGGGGAGGGGTGAGGCATCATCCAGGAGGTTGAAATTAGCAAAGATACCATTCCAAATACCAAACTGATAATCAACAAGGCCTACACGGTAGCTAAAAGAACTGCACTCAGCACACTCAAGTCACCGGAAAAGAATATATACGACTGGTAAGAATCTGAAAAAGAATTTACTGATGTCTCTCTGTACGTGAATCAAGTGGATGTACAGCAGCAAGAAACAGAGCTTTGAAAATCAGCTGTAACCAATATAGTAATAAATTGAAAAAAATAAACGACAGAGAGACAGAGAAAACCTCTTACAACTTTTCCTCAGGGCCGGTGATGCAACATGGATTGAACACATCTAGACCCACAGCAGGATGAGACATAAGGCTGGAAACTGTTTGCACTAAGAGAAATGTGAGGTTGGGTGAGGAAATGCACACCCTTTAAAGTAATACTACCTGGTACCCATTCAATGGGTCCCAAATCTGCAGGTTCAAGGGATCTTCCTACAGCTAAAACATGCATGGAAAACCCAGAGGACTGTACACCATGTGATCGGGAGATGTGTCTAAAATGCAGCTCATTTATCCTCTCCTGGTGCTCCTGTTCACCATTCCAGCCACGTTACTTAGAATCTCCCCACTTGGAGAATCAGCACATTTCAAGTTCTGTTTCACACATTTTGCAAATTGTGAGGAGGATGAACGGGAAGAGGGGGAACCAATGAGAGAATAGTTGTAGGGGTTCGGACGGGCACATATCACTCTAATTTCCCATTAAGAATAAGAATTGCAAAAAGGCTCAGCCCGCCTCGCCCGAGCCAAAATAGGGCCTGAAGCAATCCTGCGGGTTTGAGGCCAGCTCACAAAAGAGCAACTTAAAAAATGGAGCTCAGGGTCACTGCAATTCACAAACCTGCAGAGTTATAAATGAAAACTAACGTCCAAAAATATGTTGAGGTAAGGCAAAGAAGAGGATCTGAATGCAAGACAGAATTGCAAGAAACAGATTTCAAGAGATAGATTGGACTCATCTTTAAAGCACATGAAAAGCGGCAGATTTTCGACAATGATGCAGTTGGCCCAAAAGGGCGTATGCGTTTTTTCCTGATTATATCCAGGAAAAAACGCATACGCACTTTATGGGCAACGAAGCAAGCAAGCAATGCAAATGTGCACAACAAAGAAGTCTCATTTCCCACTGGTCAAAAGGGCCATCCTAAAAAATTGTAAAAACCAGAAATGCAGGACAGGCCATGGAGAACAGGGAGCCTTTATACGCTGATGGGCAGTGTGTGAACTGCCGAGAGCCACTCTGGAGAAGTGTATGGTGGTTCCTAAATCATCTAAAAAACAGAGCTACAGAGCATAGGACACTTCCAATCATGGGAGTATATCTAGGGAAGTCTAAAAATCAACAAGACACAAGCACACCACAGTTTAGGGCTACTCTGTTTACAAGAACCTCAACTTCAGTACACCTTAAATATCCCAGGAAAGAGAACAATGGATAAAGAAGATGTGGTACTTATGTACAATGGAATATCTCTTCACCATGATATCAATGTAATAAGGCTAGTAGAAGGATAAAGAGTGGATTTAGGTCCGATAATACTACTTGAAGTAAGTCAAACAGAAAAAGAAACATATCATAAGATATCACTTATAGAGGGAGGGTAAATATGGCTGCACAAGAAATGAATTACAGAACAGAACAGTGTCTCACATTTAGAAAACACACTTATTTCAGCTTAAGGGGAAAGGAGAGGTGGGGTGATGCATAAAACCAGAGTTTGAAATTAGCACAGATACCGTTCAATAAACCAAATAGATATTAGACAAGATCTACACCTTGCTCAATGAACTGGCCTCAACACACCCTATACACCGCAGAGAAATATATCTGAGTAATAAGAATCTTAAAACCCATGTATTGATATATCTCCATAAGGGAATCAAGTGTGTGCAGAGCGGCACAAACACAGCAGTGAAAATGAGCTAAACCCCATTATAGAAATAAATTTTAAAAACAAAACGCAGAAACAATGAAAGAGAGAAAAATTCTTACAAAATTCGCTCAGGGGCTGTGATGCAACCTGGATTGACCACATATAAACCCACAGCTGGATAAGACATAAGGCTGGACACTTGGGGCTGAGAGGATTGGTGAGCTTTGGTGAGCAACTGCCAAAAGTTTCATGCAATACTTCATGCTACTCATGCCAAGGGTCCCAACACTCCAGGTTGAAGGGAATCTTCCTACAGCTAAACCATGCTTGGGAAACCCAGCGACTGGTATACCATATGATCGGGAAAGGTTTCTAAAACGCACCTCATTTTTCCTCTCCTGGGGCTCCGGATCGACATTCCAGCCGCTTTACTAAAAATATCCCCACATGGAGAGTCAATGCCTTTAAGTTCTGGTATCGCACAGTCTGCAGTTAGTGCGGAGGATGAATGGGAATAGGGGGAACCAGTGAGAAACTAGATGTAGCGGTTTCAATGGGCACATGTCACTCTAATTTCACATCAGTAAGAAGAATAACCCTAACCCTAACCCTTCCCCGAAGCTTTCCCCTCACCCGTCCCCTAATCCTAACCCGTACGCTCACACTAACCCGCGCCCTCACACGTACGCTCCCTCTAAACCATTGGCATACACTCACCTGGACCCTAAACCGTCCCCGTCCCCTAACCCTAACCGTAGCCCGAACCCTAACCCTAACCCTTCCCCGAAGCCTTCCCCTCACCCGTCCCCTAATCCTAACCCGTACGCTCACACTAACCCGCGCGCTCACACGTACGCTCCCCCTCAACCGTTGTTGTACACTCACCTGGACCCTAAACCGTCCCCATCCCCTAACCCTAACCCTAGCCCGAACCCTGTCTCTAACCCTTCCCCGAAGCCTTCCCCTCACCCGTCCCCTAATCCTAACCCGTACGCTCACATTAACCCGCGCCCTCACACGTACGCTCCCCCTAAACTGTTGTCGTACACTCACCTGGACCCTAAACCGTCCCCGTCCCCTAACCCTAACCCTAGCACGAACCCTAAACCTAACCCTTCCCCGAAGCCTTCCCCTCACCCGTCCCCTAATCCTAACCCGTGCGATCACACTAACCTGCGCCCTCACACGTACGCTCCCCCTAAAGCTCTGTCGTACCCTCTCTTGCACCCTAAACCGTCCCCGTCCCCGTCCCCTAACCCTAGCCTGAACCCTAACCCTAAACCTTCCCCGAAGCCTTCCCCTCACCCGTCCCCTAATCCTAACCCGTACGCTCACAGTAACCTGCGCCCTCACACGTACGCTCACTCTAAACCGATGTCGTACCCTCACGTGGACCCTAAACCGTCCCCGTCCCCTAACCCTAACCCTAGCCCGAACCCTAACAATAACTCTTCCCCGAAGCCTTCCCCTCACACGTCCCCTAATCCTAACCCGTACGCTCACACTAACCCGCGCCCTCACATGTACGCTCCCCCTAAAGCTCTGTCGTACCCTCACCTGGACCCTAAACCGTCCCCGTCCCCTAACCCTAACCCTAGCCCGAACCCTAAACCTAAACCTTCCCCGAAGCCTTCCCCTCACCCGTACCCTAATCCTAACCCGTACGCTCACACTAACCCGCGCCCTCACACGTACGCTCACCATAAAGCTCTGTCGTACCCTCACCTGGACCCTAAACCGTCCCCATCCCCTAACCCTAACCATAGCCCGAACCCTATCCCTACACCTTCGCCGAAGCCTTCCCCTCACCCGTCCCCTAATCCTAACCCGTACACTCACACTAACACGCGCCGTCACACGTACGCTCCCCCTCAACCGTTGTCGTACCCTCACCTGGACCCTAAACCGTCCCCATCCCCTAACCCTAACGCTAGCCCGAACCCTAACCCGAACCCTAAACATAACACTTCCCCGAAGCCTTCCCCTCACCCGTCCCCTAATCCTAACCCGTACGCTCACACTAATCCGCGCCCTCACACGTACAGTCCCCCTAAACCATTGTCGTACACTCACCTGGACCCTAAACCGTCCCCGTCCCCATCCCCTAACCCTAGACCGAACCCTAACCGTAAACCTTCCCCGAAGCCTTCCCCTCACCCGTCCCCATCCTAACAGGTACGCTCACACTAACCCACGCCCTCACACGTACGCTCCCCCTAAGCCGTTGTCGTACCCTCACCTGGACCCTAAATGGTCCCCGTCCCCTAAACCTAACCCTAGCCCTAGCCCGAACCCTAACCCTAACCCTTCCCCGAAGCCTTCCCCTCACCCGTCCCCTAATCCTAACCCGTACGCTCACACTAACCCGCGCCCTCACACGTACGCTCCCCCTAAACTGTTGTCGTACCCTCACGTGGAACCTAAACCGTCCCCGTCCCCTAACCCTAACCCTAGCTCGAACCCTAACCCTAACACTTCCCCGAAGCCTTCCCCTCACCCGTCCCCTAATCCTAACCCGTACCCTCACACTAACCCGCGCCCTCACACGTACCCTCCCCCTAAAGCGTTGTCGTACCCTCACCTCGACCCTAAACCGTCCCCGTCCCCTAACCCTAACCCTAGCCCGAACCCTAACCCTAAGCCTTCCCCGAAGCCTTCCCCTCACCCGTCCCTAATCCTAACCCGTACCCTCACAGTAACACGCGCCCTCACACGTACGCTCCCCCTAAACCGTTGTCATTACCCTCACCTGGACCCTAAACCGTCCCTGTCCACTAACCCTAACCTTAGCGCGAACCCTAACCCTAACCCTTCCCCGAAGCCTTCCCCTCACACATCCCCTAATCCTAACCCGTACGCTCACACTAACCCGCTACCTCACACGTACGCTCCCCCTAAAGCGTTGTCGTACCCACACCTGGAACCTAAACCGTCCCCGTCCCCTAACCCTAACCGTAGCCCGAACCCTAACCCTAACACTTCCCCAAAGCCTTCCCCTCACCCGTCCCCTAATCCTAACCCGTACGGTCACACTAACCCACGCCCTCACACGTACGCTTCCCCTAAAATGTTGTCGTACCCACACCTGGACCCTAAACCGTCCCCGTCCCCTAACCCTAACCCTAGCCCGAACCCTAGCCCTAACCCTTCCCCGAAGCCTTCCCCTCACCCGTCCCCTAATCCTAACCCGTACGCTCACACTAACCCGCGCCCTCACACGTACCCTCCCCCTAAAGCGTTGTCGTACCCTCACCTGGACCCTAAACCTTCCCCGTCCCCTAACCCTAACCCTAGCCTAAACACTAACCCTAACACTTCCCCAAAACCTTCCCCTCACCCGTCCCCTAATCCTAACCCGTACGCTCACACTAACCCACGCCCTCACACGTACCCTCCCCCTAAAGCGCTGTCGTACCCTCAACTGGACCCTAAACCGTCCCCGTCCCCTAAGCCTAACCCTAGCCCGAACCCTAACCCTAACACTTCCCCGAAGCCTTCCACTCACCCGTCCCCTAATTCTAACCCGTACGCTCACACTAACCCGTGCCCTCACACGTACGCTCCCCCTAAACCGTTGTCATACCCTCACCAGGACCCTAAACCGTCCCCGTCCCCGAGCCCTAAGCTTAGCCACAACCCTAACCCTAACCCTTCCCCGAAGCCTTCCACTCACCCGTCCCCTAATCCTAAACCATACGCTCACACTAACCCGCACCCTCACACGTACCCTCCTCCTCAAGCGTTGTCGTACCCTCATCTGGACCCTAAACCATACCCGTACCCTAACCTTAACCCTAGCTCGAACCCTAACCCTAACCATTCCCCGAAGCCTGCCCCTCACCCGTCCCCTAATCCTAAACCATACGCTCACACTAACCCACGACCTCACACGTACGCTCCCCCTAAACTGTTGTCGTAACCTCACCTGGACCTAAACCGTCCCTGTCCCCTAACCCTAACCCTAGCCCGAACCCTAAACCTAACCCTTCCCCGAAGCCTTCCCCTCACCCATCCCCTAATCCTAACCCGTACGCTCACACTAACCTGCGCCCTCACACGTACGCTCCCCCTAAACCGTTGTCGTACCCTCACCTGGTCCCTAAAACGTCCCCATCCCCTAACCCTAACCCTAGCCCGAACCCTAACACTAACCCTTCCCCGAAGCATTCCCCTCACCCGTCCCCTAATCCTAACCCGTACGCTCACACTAACCCGCGCCCTCACACGTACAGTCCCCTTAAACCATAGTCGTACACTCATCTGGACCCTAAACCGTCCCCGTCCCCGTCCCCTAACCCTAGACCGAACCCTAACCCTAAACCTTCCCCGAAGCCTTCCCCTCACCCGTCTCCTATCCTAACAGGTACGCTCACACTAACCCACGCCCTCACACGTACGCTCCCCCTAATCCGTTGTCGTACCCTCACCTGGACCCTAAATGGTCCCCGTCTCCTAAACCTAACCCTAGCCCTAGCCCGAACCCTAACCCTAACACTTCCCCGAAGCCTTCTCCTCACCCGTCCCCTAATCCTAACCCGTTCGCTCACACTAACACGCGCCCTCACACGTACGCTCCCCCTAAACCGTTGTCATACCCTCACCTGGACCCTAAACCGTCCCTGTCCACTAACCCTAACCCTAGCCCGAACCCTAACCCTAACGCTTCCCCGAAGCCTTCCCCTCACACATCACCTAATCCTAACCCGTACGCTCACACTAACACGCTACCTCACACGTACGCTCCCCCTAAAGCGTTGTCGTACCCTCACCTGGACCCTAAACTGTCCCCGTCCCCTAAACCTAACCCTAGCCCGAACCCTAAACCTAACCCTTCCCCAAAGGCTTCCCCTCACCCGTCCCCTAATCCTAACCCGTACGGTCACACTAACCCACGCCCAAACACGAACGCTTCCCCTAAAATGTTGTCGTACCCTCACCTGGACCCTAAACCATCCCCGTCCCCTAACCTTAACCCTAGCCCGAACCCTAGCCCTAACCCTTCCCCGAAGCCTTCCCCTCACCCGTCCCCTAATCCTAACACGTACCCTCACACTAACCCGCGCCCTCACACATTCGCTCCCCCTAAACCGTTGTCGTACCCTCACCTGGACCCTAAACCGTCCCCGTCACCTAACCCTAACCCTAGCCCCTACCCTAAACCTAACGCTTCCCCGAAGCCTTCCCCTCACCCGTCCCCTAATCCTAACACATATGCTCACACTAACCCGTGCCCTCACACGTACGCTGCCCCTAAACCGTTGTCGTACCCTCACCTGGACCCTAAAACGTCCCCGTCCCCTAAACCTAACCCTAGCCCGAACCCTAAACCTAACCCTTCCCCGAAGCCTTCCCCTCACCCATCCCCTAATCCTAACCCATACGCTCATACTAACCCGCGCCCTCACACGTACGCTCCCCCTAAACCGTTGTTGTATCCTCACCTGGACCGTAAACCGTCCCCGTCCCCTAACCCTAACCCTGGCCCGAACCCTAAACCTAACCCTTCCCTGAAGCCTTCCTCTCACCCGTCCCCTAATCCTAACCCGTACGCTCACACTAACCCGCGCCCTCACACGTAGCCTCCCCCTAAAGCGTTGTCGTACCCTCATCTGGACCCTAAACCGTCCCCGTCCCCTAACCCTAAACCTAGCCCGAACCCTAACCCTAACCCTTCCCCGAAGCCTTCCCCTCACCCTTCCCCTAATCCTATCCCGTACGCTCACACTAACCCACGCCCTCACACGTACCCTCCCCCTAAAGCGTTGTCGTACCCTCACCTGGACCCTAAACCTTCCCCGTCCCCTAACCCTAACCCTAGCCCGAACACTAACCCTAACACTTCCCCAAAACCTTCCCCTCACCCGTCCCCTAATCCTAACCCGTAGGCTCACACTAACCCACGCCCTCACACGTACCCTCCCCCTAAAGCGCTGTCGTACCCTCAACTGGACCCTAAACCGTCCCCGTCCCCTAAGCCTAACCCTAGCCCGAACCCTAACCCTAACACTTCCCCGAAGCCTTCCCCTCACCCGTCCCCTAATTCTAAACCGTACGCTCACACTAACCCGCGCCCTCACACGTACGCTCCCCCTAAACCGTTGTCATACCCTCACCAGGACCCTATACCGTCCCCGTCCCCTAGCCCTAAGCTTAACCAGAACCCTAACCCTAACCCTTCCCCGAAGCCTTCCCCTCACCCGTCACCTAATCCTAACCCGTACGCTCACACTAACCCGCACCCTCACACGTGCCCTCCTCCTAAAGCGTTATCGTACACTCATCTGGACCATAAACCATCCCCGTAACCTAACCTTAACCCTAGCTCGAACTCTAACCCTAACCATTCCCCGAAGCCTGCCCCTCAACCGTCCCCTAATCCTAAACCATAAGCTCACACTAACCCACGCCCTCACACGTACGCTCCCCCTAAACTGTTGTCGTAACCTCACCTGGACCTAAACCGTCCCTGTCCCCTAACCCTAACCCTAGCCCGAACCCTAACCCTAACCCTTCCCCGAAGCCTTCCCCTCACCCATCCCCTAATCCTAACCCGTACGCTCACACTAACCTGCGCCCTCACACGCACGCTCCGCCTAAACCGTTGTCGTACCCTGACCTGGTCCCTAAACCGTCCCCGTCCCCTAACCCTAACCCTAGCCCGTACCCTAAACCTTACGCTTCCCCGAAGCCTTCCCCTCACCCGTCCCCTAATCCTAACACATATGCTCACACTAACCCGTGCCCTCACACGTACGCTGCCCCTAAACCGTTGTCGTACCCTCACCTGGACCCTAAAACGTCCCCGTCCCCTAACCCTAACCCTAGCCCGAACCCTAAACCTAACCCTTCCCCGAAGCCTTCCCCTCACCCATCCCCTAATCCTAACCCATACGCTCACACTAACCCACGCCCTCACACGTACGCTACCCCTAAACCGTCGTCGTATCCTCACCTGGACCGTAAACCGTCCCCATCCCCTAAACCTAACCCTGGCCCGAACCCTAAACGTAACCCTTCCCCGAAGCCTTCCCCTCACCCGTCCCCTAATCCTAACCCGTAGGCTCACACTAACCCGCGCCCTCACACGTACCCTCCCCCTAAAGCGTTGTCGTACCCTCATCTGGATCCTAAACCGTCCCCGATCCCTAACCCTTAACCTAGCCGGAACCCTAACTCTAACCCTTCCCCGAAGCCTTCCCCTCACCCGTCCCCTAATCCTAACCCGTACGCTAACACTAACCCGCACCCGCACACGTACGCTCACCCTAAACTGTTGTCGTACCCTCACCTGGACCCTGAACCGTCCCCGTCCCCTAACCCTAACCCTAGCCCGAACCCTAACCCTAACCCTTCCCCGAAGCCTTCCCCTCACCCGTCCCCTAATCCTAACCCGTACGCTCACACTAACCTGCGCCCTCACACGTACACTCCCCCTAAACCGTTGTCGTACACTCACCTGGACCCTAAACTGTCCCCGTCCCCTAACCCTAACCCTAGCCCGAACCTTAACCCTAACACTTCCCCGAACCCTTCCCCTCACCCGTCCCCTAACCCTAACCCGTACGCTCACACTAACCTGCGCCCTCACACGTATTCTCCCCCTAAACCGTTGTCGTACCCTCACCTGGACCCTAAACCGTCCCTTTCCCCTAACCCTAACCCTAGCCCGAACCCTAACCCTAAACCTTCCCGGAAGCCTTCCCCTCACCCGTCCCCTTATCCTAACCGTTCGCTCACACTAACCCGCGCCCTCACATGTACGCTCCCCCTAAAGCGTTGTCGTACCCTCACCTGGACCCTAAACCGTCCCCTTCCCCTAACCCTAACCCTAGCCCGAACCCTAACCTAACCCTTCCCCGAAGCCTTCCCCTCACCCGTACCCTAATCCTAACCCGTACGCTCACACTAACCCGTGCCCTCACATGTACGCTCCCCGTAAACCGTTGTCGTAACCTCACCTGGACCCTAAACCGTCCCCGTCCCCGTCCCCTAATCCTAGCCTGAACCCTAATCCTAACCCTTCCCCGAAGCCTTCCCCTCACCCATCCCCTAATCCTAAACCGTACGCTCACACTAACCCGCGCCCTCACACATACGCTCCCCCTACACCGTTGTGGTACCCTCACCTGGACCCTAAACCGTCCCCGTCCCCTAAACCTAACCCTAGCCCGAACCCTAACCCTAACACTTCCCCGAAGCCTTCCCCTCACCCGTCCCCTAATCCTAACCCGTACGCTCACACTAACCCGCGCCCTCACATGTACGCTCCCCCTAAAGCGTTGTCATACCCTCACCTGCAACCTAAACTGTCCCTGTCCCCTAACGCTAACCCTAGCCCGAACTCTAACCCTAACACTTCCCCGAAGCCTTCCCCTCACCCGTCCCCTAATCCTAACCCGTACGCTCACACTAACCCGCGCCCACACACGTACGCTCCCCCTAAAGCGTTGTCGTACCCTCACCTGGACCCTAAACCGTCCCCGTCCCCTAAACCTAACCCTAGCCCGTACCCTAAACCTAACCCTTCCCCGAAGCCTTCCCCTCACCCGTCCCCTAATCCTAACCCGTACGCTCACACTAACCCGTGCCCTCACACGTACGCTCCCCCTAAGCCGTTGTCGTACCCTCACCTGGACCCTAAACCGTCCCCGTTCCCTAACACTAACCCTAGCCCGAACCCTAAACCTAATACTTCCCTGAAGCCTTCCCCTCACCCGTCCCCTAATCCTAACCCGTACGCTCACACTAACACGCGCCCTCACACGTACGCTCCCCCTAAACCGTTGTTGTACCCTCACCTGGACCCTAAACCGTCCACGTCCCCTAACACTAACCCTAGCCCGAACCCTAACCCTAACCCTTCCCCGAAGCCTTCCCCTCACCCGTCCCCTAACCCTAACCCGTACACTCACACTAACCCGCGCCCTCACACGTGTGCTCCCCCTAAACCGTTGTCGTACCCTCACCGGGACCCTAAACCGTCCCCGTCCCCTAACCCTAACCCTAGCCCGAACCCTAACCCTAACCCTTTCCCGAAGCCTTCCCCTCACCCGTCACCTAATCCTAACCCGTACGCTCACACTAACCTGCGCACTCACATTTACGCTCCCCCTAAACCGTTGTAGTACCCTCACCTGGACCCTAAACCGTCCCCGTCCCCTAACCCTAACCCTAGCCCGAACCCTAACCCTAACCCTTCCCCGAAGCCTTCCCCTCACCCGTCCCCTAATCCTAAACCGTACGCTCACACTAACCCATGCCCTCACACGTACCCTCCCCCTAAAGCGCTGTCTTACACTCAACTGGACCCTAAACCGTCCCCTTCCCCTAACCCTAACCGTAGCCCGAACCCTAAACCTAACCCTTCCCCGAAGCTTACCCCTCACCTGTCCCCTAATCCTAACCGGTACGCTCACACTAACCCATGCCCTCACATGTACGCTCCCCCTTAACCGTTGTCGTACGCTCACCTGGACCCTAAACTGTCCCCGTCCCCGAACCCTAACCCTAGCCCGAACCCTAAAGCTAACCCTTCCCCGAAGCCTTCCCCTCACCCGTCCCCTAATCCTAACCCGTACGCTCACACTAACCCGCGCCCTCACACGTACCCTCCCCGTAAAGCATTGTCGTATCCTCACCTGGACCCTAAACCGTCCCCGTCACCTAAGCCTAACCCTAGCCCGAACCCTAACACTTCCCCGAAGCCTTCCCCTCACCCGTCCCCTAATCCTAACCCGTACGCTCACACTAACCCACGCCCTCACATGTACGCTCCCCCTAAACCATTGTCGTACCGTCACCTGGACCCTAAACCGTCCCCGTCCCCTAACCCTAACCCTAGCCCGAACCCTAACCCTAACCCTTCCCTGAAGCCTTCCCCTCACCCGTCCCCTAATCTTAACCCGTACGCTAACACTAACTCGCGCCCTCACACGTACGCTCCCCCTAAACCGTTGTCGTACCCTCACCTGGACCCTAAATCGTCCCCATCCCCTAACCCTAACCCTAGCCCGAACCATAACCCTAACCTTTCCACGAAGCCTTCCCCTCACCAGTCCCATAATCCTAACCCGTACGCTCATACTAACCCGCACCCTCACACATTCGCTCCCCCTAAAGCGTTGTCGTACCCTCACCTGGACCCTAAACCGTCCCCGTCCCCTAACCCTAACCCTAGCGCGAACCCTAACCCTAACCCTTCCCCGAAGCCTTCCCCTCACCCGTCCCCTAATCCTAACCCGTACACTCACACTAACCCGCGCCCTCACACGTACGCTCCCCCTAAACCATTGTCGTACCCTCACCTGAACCCTAAACCGTCCCCATCCCCTAACCCTAACCCTAGCCCGAACCCTAAACCTAACCCTTCCCCGAAGCCTTCCCCTTACCCGTTCCCTAATCGTAACCCGTACGCTCACACTAACCCGTGCCCTCACACGTACGCTCACCCTAAACTGTTGTCGTACCCTCACCTGGACCGTAAAACGTCCCCATCCCCTAACCCTAACCCTAGCCCGAAACCTAGCCCTAACCCTTTCCCGAAGCCTTACCCTCACCCGTCCCCTAATCCTAACCCGTACGCTCACACTAACCTGCGCCCTCACACGTACGCTCCCCCTAAACCGTTGTCGTACCCTCACCTGGACCCTAAATCGTCCCCGTCCCCTAACCCTAATCCTAGCCCGAACCCTAACCCTAACATTTCCACGAAGCCTTCCCCTCACCCATCCCATAATCCTAACCCGTACGCTCATACTAACCCGCACCCTCACACATTCGCTCCCCCTAAAGCGTTGTCGTACACTCACCTGGACCCTAAACCGTCCCCGTCCCCTAACCCTAACCCTAGCCCGAACCCTAACCCTAACCCTTCCCTGAAGCCTTCCCCTCACCCGTCCCCTAATCCTAACCCGTACGCTCACACTAACCCGCGCCCTCACACGTACCCTCCCCGTAAAGCGTTGTCGTATCCTCACCTGGACCCTAAACCGTCCCCGTCACCTAAGCCTAACCCTAGCCCGAACCCTAACACTTCCCCGAAGCTTTCCCCTCACCCGTCCCCTAATCCTAAACCGTACGCTCACACTAACCCGCACCCTCACACGTACCCTCCCCCTAAAGCGCTGTCATACCCTCAACTGGACCCTAAACCGTCCCCGTCCCCTAACCCTAACCCTAGCCCGAACCCTAACCCTAACACTTCCCAGAAGCCTTCCCTTCACCCGTCCCCTAATCCTAACCCGTACGCTCACACTAACACGTGCCCTCACATGTACGCTCCCCCTAAACCGTTGTCGTACCCTCAATTGGACCCTAAACCGTCACCGTCCCCTAACCCTAACCCTAGCCCGAACCTTAACCCTAACACTTCCCCGAAGCCATCCCCTCACCCGTCCCCTAATCCTAACCCGTACGCTCACACTATCCCGGGCCCTCACGCATACGCTCCCCCCAAACCGTTGTCGTACCCTCACCTGGACCCTAAACCGTCCCCTTCCCCTAACCCTAACCCTAGCCCGAACCCTAACCCTAACCCTTCCCCGAAGCCTTCCCCTTACCCGTCCCCTAATCCTAACCGTACGCTCACACTAACCGCGCCCTCACATGTACGCTCCCCCTAAAACGTTGTCGTACCCTCACCTGCAACCTAAACTGTCCCTGTCCCCTAACGCTAACCCTAGCCCGAACCCTAACCCTAACCCTTCCCCGAAGCCTTCCCCTCACCCGTCCCTTAATCCTAAACCGTAGGCTCACACTAACCCGCGCCCTCACACGTACCCTCCTCCTAAAGCGCTGTCTTACTCTCAACTGGACCCTAAACAGTCCCCGTCCCCTAACCCTAACCCTAGCCTGAACCCTAACCCTAACCCTTCCCCGAAGCCTTCCCCCCACCCGTCCCCTAATCCTAACACGTACGCTCAAACTAACCCACGCCCTCACACGTACGCTCCCCCTAAACTGTTGTCGTACCCTCAGCTGGACCCTAAACCGTCCCCGTCCCCTAGCCCTAACCCTAGCCCGAACCCTAAACCTAACCCTTCCCCGAAGCCTTCCCCTCACCCGTCCCATAACCCTAACCCGTACGCTCACACTAACCCGCGCCCTCACACGTATGCTCCCCCTAAACAGTTGTCGTACCCTCACCTGGACCCTAAACCGTCCCCCTCCCCTAACCCTAACCCTAGCCCGACCCCTAACCCTAACCCTTCCCCGAAGCCTTCCCCTCACCCGTCCCCTAATCCTAACCCGTACGCTCACACTAACCCGCGCACTCACATTTACGCTCCCCCTAAAATGTTGTCGTACCCTCACCTGGACGCTAAATCGTCCCCGTCCCCTAACCCTAACCCTAGTCCGAACCCTAACCCTAACCTTTCCACGAAGCCTTCCCCTCACCAGTCCCATAATCCTAACCCGTACGCTCATACTAACCCGCACCCTCACACATTCGCTCCCCCTAAAGCGTTGTCGTACCCACACCTGTACCCTAAACCGTCCCCGTCCCCTAAACCTAACCCTAGCCCGAACCCTAACCCTAACCCTTCCCCGAAGCCTTCCCCTCACCCGAACCCTAATCCTAACCCGTACGCTCACACTAACCCGCGCCCTCACACGTACGCTCCCCCTAAACCATTGTCGTACCCTCACCTGAACCCTAAACCGTCCCCGTCCCCTAACCCTAACCCTAGCCCGAACCCTAAACCTAACCCTTCCCAGAAGCCTTCCCCTCACCCGTCCCCTAATCGTAACCCGTATGCTCACACTAACCCGCGCCATCACACGTACGCTCACCCTAAACTGTTGTCGTACCCTCACCTGGACCCTAAACCGTCCCCATCCCCTAACCCTAACCCCAGCCCGAACCCTAACCCTAACACTTTCCCGAAGCCTTCCCCTCACCCGTCCCCTAATCCTAACCCGTACGCTCACACTAACCTGCGCCCTCACACGTACGCTCCCCCTAAACCTTTGTCGTACCCTAACCTGGACCCTAAACCGTCCCCGTCCCCTAACCCTAACCCTAGCCCGAGCCCTAACCCTAACTCTTCCCCGAAGCCTTCCCGTCACCTGTCCCCTAAACCTAACCCGTACGCTCACACTAACCCACGCCCTCACACGTATTCTCCCCCTAAACCGTTGTCGTACCCTCAACTGGACCCTAAACCGTCCCCTTCCCCTAACCCTAACCCTAGTCCGAACCCTAACCTTAACCCTTCCCCGAAGCATTCCCCTCACCCGTCCCCTAATCCTAATCCGTACGCTCACACTAACCCGCGCCCTCACACGTACGCTCCCCCTAAAGCGTTGTCGTACTGTCACCTGGACCCTAAACCGTCCCCGTCCCCTAACCCTAACCTTAGCCCGAACCCTAACCCTAACACTTCCCCGAAGCCTTCCCCTCACCCGTCCCCTAATCCTAACCCGTACGCTCATACTAAACCGCGCCCTGACACGTACGCTCCCCCTAAACCATTGTCGTACCCTCACCTGAACCCTAAACCGTCCCCGTCCCATAACCCTAGCCCTAGCCAGAACCCTAAACCTAACCCTTCCCCGAAGCCTTCCCCTCACCCGTCCCCTAATCGTAACCCGTACGCTCACAGTAACCCGCACCCTCACACGTACGCTCACCCTAAACTGTTGTCGTACCCTCACCTGGACCCTAAACCGTCCCCATCCCCTAACACTAACCCTAGCCCGAACCCTAACCCTAACCCTTTCCCGAAGCCTTCCCCTCACCCTTCCCCTAATCCTAACCCGTACGCTCACACTAACCCGCGCCCTCACACGTATGCTCCCCCTAAACCGTTGTCGTACCCTCAACTGGACCCTAAACCGTCCCCGTCCCCTAACCCTAACCCTAGCCCGAACCCTAACCCTAAACCTTCGCCGAAGCCTTCCCCTCACCCGTCCCCTAATCCTAACCCGTACGCTCACACTAACCCGCGCACTCACATTTACGCTCCCCCTAAAATGTTGTCGTACCCTCACCTGGACCCTAAATCGTCCCCGTCCCCTAACCCTAACCCTAGCCCGAACCCTAACCCTAACCTTTCCACGAAGCCTTCCCCTCACCCGTCCCATAATCCTAACCCGTACGCTAATACTAACCCGCGCCCTCACACGTACCCTCCCCCTAAAGCGTTGTCGTACCCTCACCTCGACCCTAAACCGTCCCCGTCCCCTAACCCTAACCCTAGCCCGAACCCTAACCCTAAGCCTTCCCCGAAGCCTTCCCCTCACCCGTCCCTAATCCTAACCCATACCCTCACAGTAACACGCGCCCTCACACGTACGCTCCCCCTAAACCGTTGTCATTACCCTCACCTGGACCCTAAACCGTCCCTGTCCACTAACCCTAACCTTAGCGCGAACCCTAACCCTAACCCTTCCCCGAAGCCTTCCCCTCACACATCCCCTAATCCTAACCCGTACGCTCACACTAACCCGCTACCTCACACGTACGCTCCCCCTAAAGCGTTGTCGTACCCTCACCTGGAACCTAAACCGTCCCCGTCCCCTAACCCTAACCGTAGCCCGAACCCTAACCCTAACACTTCCCCAAAGCCTTCCCCTCACCCGTCCCCTAATCGTAACCCGTACGGTCACACTAACCCACGCCCTCACACGTACGCTTCCCCTAAAATGTTGTCGTACCCACACCTGGACCCTAAACCGTCCCTGTCCCCTAACCCTAACCCTAGCCCGAACCCTAGCCCTAACTCTTCCCCGAAGCCTTCCCCTCACCCGTCCCCTAATCCTAACCCGTACGCTCACACTAACCCGCGCCCTCACACGTACCCTCCCCCTAAAGCGTTGTCGTACCCTCACCTGGACCCTAAACCTTCCCCGTCCCCTAACCCTAACCCTAGCCTGAACACTAACCCTAACACTTCCCCAAAACCTTCCCCTCACCCGTCCCCTAATCCTAACCCGTACGCTCACACTAACCCACGCCCTCACACGTACCCTCCCCCTAAAGCGCTGTCGTACCCTCAACTGGACCCTAAACCGTCCCCGTCCCCTAAGCCTAACCCTAGCCCGAACCCTAACCCTAACACTTCCCCGAAGCCTTCCACTCACCCGTCCCCTAATTCTAACCCGTACGCTCACACTAACCCGTGCCCTCACACGTACGCTCCCCCTAAACCGTTGTCATACCCTCACCAGGACCCTAAACCGTCCCCGTCCCCTAGCCCTAAGCTTAGCCACAACCCTAACCCTAACCCTTCCCCGAAGCCTTCCACTCACCCGTCCCCTAATCCTAAACCGTACGCTCACACTAACCCGCACCCTCACACGTACCCTCCTCCTCAAGCGTTGTCGTACCCTCATCTGGACCCTAAACCATACCCGTACCCTAACCTTAACCCTAGCTCGAACCCTAACCCTAACCATTCCCCGAAGCCTTCCCCTCACCCGTCTCCTATCCTAACAGGTACGCTCACACTAACCCACGCCCTCACACGTACGCTCCCCCTAAGCCGTTGTCGTACCCTCACCTGGACCCTAAATGGTCCCCGTCTCCTAAACCTAACCCTAGCCCTAGCCCGAACCCTAACCCTAACACTTCCCCGAAGCCTTCTCCTCACCCGTCCCCTAATCCTAACCCGTTCGCTCACACTAACACGCGCCCTCACACGTACGCTCCCCCTAAACCGTTGTCATACCCTCACCTGGACCCTAAACCGTCCCTGTCCACTAACCCTAACCCTAGCCCGAACCCTAACCCTAACCCTTCCCCGAAGCCTTCCCCTCACACATCACCTAATCCTAACCCGTACGCTCACACTAACACGCTACCTCACACGTACGCTCCCCCTAAAGCGTTGTCGTACCCTCACCTGGACCCTAAACTGTCCCCGTCCCCTAAACCTAACCCTAGCCCGAACCCTAAACCTAACCCTTCCCCAAAGCCTTCCCCTCACCCGTCCCCTAATCCTAACCCGTACGGTCACACTAACCCACGCCCAAACACGAACGCTTCCCCTAAAATGTTGTCGTACCCTCACCTGGACCCTAAACCATCCCCGTCCCCTAACCTTAACCCTAGCCCGAACCCTAGCCCTAACCCTTCCCCGAAGCCTTCCCCTCACCCGTCCCCTAATCCTAACACGTACCCTCACACTAACCCGCGCCCTCACACATTCGCTCCCCCTAAACCGTTGTCGTACCCTCACCTGGACCCTAAACCGTCCCCGTCACCTAACCCTAACCCTAGCCCCTACCCTAAACCTAACGCTTCCCCGAAGCCTTCCCCTCACCCGTCCCCTAATCCTAACACATATGCTCACACTAACCCGTGCCCTCACACGTACGCTGCCCCTAAACCGTTGTCGTACCCTCACCTGGACCCTAAAACGTCCCCGTCCCCTAAACCTAACCCTAGCCCGAACCCTAAACCTAACCCTTCCCCGAAGCCTTCCCCTCACCCATCCCCTAATCCTAACCCATACGCTCATACTAACCCGCGCCCTCACACGTACGCTCCCCCTAAACCGTTGTTGTATCCTCACCTGGACCGTAAACCGTCCCCGTCCCCTAACCCTAACCCTGGCCCGAACCCTAAACCTAACCCTTCCCCGAAGCCTTCCCCTCACCCTTCCCCTAATCCTATCCCGTACGCTCACACTAACCCACGCCCTCACACGTACCCTCCCCCTAAAGCGTTGTCGTACCCTCACCTGGACCCTAAACCTTCCCCGTCCCCTAACCCTAACCCTAGCCCGAACACTAACCCTAACACTTCCCCAAAACCTTCCCCTCACCCGTCCCCTAATCCTAACCCGTAGGCTCACACTAACCCACGCCCTCACACGTACCCTCCCCCTAAAGCGCTGTCGTACCCTCAACTGGACCCTAAACCGTCCCCGTCCCCTAAGCCTAACCCTAGCCCGAACCCTAACCCTAACACTTCCCCGAAGCCTTCCCCTCACCCGTCCCCTAATTCTAAACCGTACGCTCACACTAACCCGCGCCCTCACACGTACGCTCCCCCTAAACCGTTGTCATACCCTCACCAGGACCCTATACCGTCCCCGTCCCCTAGCCCTAAGCTTAACCAGAACCCTAACCCTAACCCTTCCCCGAAGCCTTCCCCTCACCCGTCACCTAATCCTAACACGTACGCTCACACTAACCCGCACCCTCACACGTGCCCTCCTCCTAAAGCGTTATCGTACACTCATCTGGACCATAAACCATCCCCGTAACCTAACCTTAACCCTAGCTCGAACTCTAACCCTAACCATTCCCCGAAGCCTGCCCCTCAACCGTCCCCTAATCCTAAACCATAAGCTCACACTAACCCACGCCCTCACACGTACGCTCCCCCTAAACTGTTGTCGTAACCTCACCTGGACCTAAACCGTCCCTGTCCCCTAACCCTAACCCTAGCCCGAACCCTAACCCTAACCCTTCCCCGAAGCCTTCCCCTCACCCATCCCCTAATCCTAACCCGTACGCTCACACTAACCTGCGCCCTCACACGCACGCTCCGCCTAAACCGTTGTCGTACCCTGACCTGGTCCCTAAACCGTCCCCGTCCCCTAACCCTAACCCTAGCCCGTACCCTAAACCTTACGCTTCCCCGAAGCCTTCCCCTCACCCGTCCCCTAATCCTAACACATATGCTCACACTAACCCGTGCCCTCACACGTACGCTGCCCCTAAACCGTTGTCGTACCCTCACCTGGACCCTAAAACGTCCCCGTCCCCTAACCCTAACCCTAGCCCGAACCCTAAACCTAACCCTTCCCCGAAGCCTTCCCCTCACCCATCCCCTAATCCTAACCCATACGCTCACACTAACCCACGCCCTCACACGTACGCTCCCCCTAAACCGTCGTCGTATCCTCACCTGGACCGTAAACCGTCCCCGTCCCCTAAACCTAACCCTGGCCCGAACCCTAAACGTAACCCTTCCCCGAAGCCTTCCCCTCACCCGTCCCCTAATCCTAACCCGTAGGCTCACACTAACCCGCGCCCTCACACGTACCCTCCCCCTAAAGCGTTGTCGTACCCTCATCTGGACCCTAAACCGTCCCCGATCCCTAACCCTTAACCTAGCCCGAACCCTAACTCTAACCCTTCCCCGAAGCCTTCCCCTCACCCGTCCCCTAATCCTAACCCGTACGCTAACACTAACCCGCACCCGCACACGTACGCTCACCCTAAACTGTTGTCGTACCCTCACCTGGACCCTGAACCGTCCCCGTCCCCTAACCCTAACCCTAGCCCGAACCCTAACCCTAACCCTTCCCCGAAGCCTTCCCCTCACCCGTCCCCTAATCCTAACCCGTACGCTCACACTAACCTGCGCCCTCACACGTACACTCCCCCTAAACCGTTGTCGTACACTCACCTGGACCCTAAACTGTCCCCGTCCCCTAACCCTAACCCTAGCCCGAACCTTAACCCTAACACTTCCCCGAACCCTTCCCCTCACCCGTCCCCTAACCCTAAACCGTACGCTCACACTAACCTGCGCCCTCACACGTATTCTCCCCCTAAACCGTTGTCGTACCCTCACCTGGACCCTAAACCGTCCCTTTCCCCTAACCCTAACCCTAGCCCGAACCCTAACCCTAAACCTTCCCGGAAGCCTTCCCCTCACCCGTCCCCTTATCCTAACCGTTCGCTCACACTAACCCGCGCCCTCACATGTACGCTCCCCCTAAAGCGTTGTCGTACCCTCACCTGGACCCTAAACCGTCCCCTTCCCCTAACCCTAACCCTAGCCCGAACCCTAACCTAACCCTTCCCCGAAGCCTTCCCCTCACCCGTGCCCTAATCCTAACCCGTACGCTCACACTAACCCGTGCCCTCACATGTACGCTCCCCGTAAACCGTTGTCGTAACCTCACCTGGACCCTAAACCGTCCCCGTCCCCGTCCCCTAATCCTAGCCTGAACCCTAATCCTAACCCTTCCCCGAAGCCTTCCCCTCACCCATCCCCTAATCCTAAACCGTACGCTCACACTAACCCGCGCCCTCACACATACGCTCCCCCTACACCGTTGTCGTACCCTCAGCTGGACCCTAAACCGTCCCCGTCCCCTAGCCCTAACCCTAGCCCGAACCCTAAACCTAACCCTTCCCCGAAGCCTTCCCCTCACCCGTCCCATAACCCTAACCCGTACGCTCACACTAACCCGCGCCCTCACACGTATGCTCCCCCTAAACAGTTGTCGTACCCTCACCTGGACGCTAAATCGTCCCCGTCCCCTAACCCTAACCCTAGTCCGAACCCTAACCCTAACCTTTCCACGAAGCCTTCCCCTCACCAGTCCCATAATCCTAACCCGTACGCTCATACTAACCCGCACCCTCACACATTCGCTCCCCCTAAAGCGTTGTCGTACCCACACCTGTACCCTAAACCGTCCCCGTCCCCTAAACCTAACCCTAGCCCGAACCCTAACCCTAACCCTTCCCCGAAGCCTTCCCCTCACCCGAACCCTAATCCTAACCCGTACGCTCACACTAACCCGCGCCCTCACACGTACGCTCCCCCTAAACCATTGTCGTACCCTCACCTGAACCCTAAACCGTCCCCGTCCCCTAACCCTAACCCTAGCCCGAACCCTAAACCTAACCCTTCCCAGAAGCCTTCCCCTCACCCGTCCCCTAATCGTAACCCGTACGCTCACACTAACCCGCGCCATCACACGTACGCTCACCCTAAACTGTTGTCGTACCCTCACCTGGACCCTAAACCGTCCCCATCCCCTAACCCTAACCCCAGCCCGAACCCTAACCCTAACACTTTCCCGAAGCCTTCCCCTCACCCGTCCCCTAATCCTAACCCGTACGCTCACACTAACCTGCGCCCTCACACGTACGCTCCCCCTAAACCTTTGTCGTACCCTCACCTGGACCCTAAACCGTCCCCGTCCCCTAACCCTAACCCTAGCCCGAGCCCTAACCCTAACTCTTCCCCGAAGCCTTCCCGTCACCTGTCCCCTAAACCTAACCCGTACGCTCACACTAACCCACGCCCTCACACGTATTCTCCCCCTAAACCGTTGTCGTACCCTCAACTGGACCCTAAACCGTCCCCTTCCCCTAACCCTAACCCTAGTCCGAACCCTAACCTTAACCCTTCCCCGAAGCATTCCCCTCACCCGTCCCCTAATCCTAACCCGTACGCTCACACTAACCCGCGCCCTCACACGTACGCTCCCCCTAAAGCGTTGTCGTACTGTCACCTGGACCCTAAACCGTCCCCGTCCCCTAACCCTAACCTTAGCCCGAACCCTAACCCTAACACTTCCCCGAAGCCTTCCCCTCACCCGTCCCCTAATCCTAACCCGTACGCTCATACTAACCCGCGCCCTGACACGTACGCTCCCCCTAAACCATTGTCGTACCCTCACCTGAACCCTAAACCGTCCCCGTCCCATAACCCTAGCCCTAGCCAGAACCCTAAACCTAACCCTTCCCCGAAGCCTTCCCCTCACCCGTCCCCTAATCGTAACCCGTACGCTCACAGTAACCCGCACCCTCACACGTACGCTCACCCTAAACTGTTGTCGTACCCTCACCTGGACCCTAAACCGTCCCCATCCCCTAACACTAACCCTAGCCCGAACCCTAACCCTAACCCTTTCCCGAAGCCTTCCCCTCACCCTTCCCCTAATCCTAACCCGTACGCTCACACTAACCCGCGCCCTCACACGTATGCTCCCCCTAAACCGTTGTCGTACCCTCAACTGGACCCTAAACCGTCCCCGTCCCCTAACCCTAACCCTAGCCCGAACCCTAACCCTAAACCTTCGCCGAAGCCTTCCCCTCACCCGTCCCCTAATCCTAACCCGTACGCTCACACTAACCCGCGCACTCACATTTACGCTCCCCCTAAAATGTTGTCGTACCCTCACCTGGACCCTAAATCGTCCCCGTCCCCTAACCCTAACCCTAGCCCGAACCCTAACCCTAACCTTTCCACGAAGCCTTCCCCTCACCCGTCCCATAATCCTAACCCGTACGCTAATACTAACCCGCGCCCTCACACGTACCCTCCCCCTAAAGCGTTGTCGTACCCTCACCTCGACCCTAAACCGTCCCCGTCCCCTAACCCTAACCCTAGCCCGAACCCTAACCCTAAGCCTTCCCCGAAGCCTTCCCCTCACCCGTCCCTAATCCTATCCCATACCCTCACAGTAACACGCGCCCTCACACGTACGCTCCCCCTAAACCGTTGTCATTACCCTCACCTGGACCCTAAACCGTCCCTGTCCACTAACCCTAACCTTAGCGCGAACCCTAACCCTAACCCTTCCCCGAAGCCTTCCCCTCACACATCCCCTAATCGTAACCCGTACGGTCACACTAACCCACGCCCTCACACGTACGCTTCCCCTAAAATGTTGTCGTACCCACACCTGGACCCTAAACCGTCCCTGTCCCCTAACCCTAACCCTAGCCCGAACCCTAGCCCTAACTCTTCCCCGAAGCCTTCCCCTCACCCGTCCCCTAATCCTAACCCGTACGCTCACACTAACCCGCGCCCTCACACGTACCCTCCCCCTAAAGCGTTGTCGTACCCTCACCTGGACCCTAAACCTTCCCCGTCCCCTAACCCTAACCCTAGCCTGAACACTAACCCTAACACTTCCCCAAAACCTTCCCCTCACCCGTCCCCTAATCCTAACCCGTACGCTCACACTAACCCACGCCCTCACACGTACCCTCCCCCTAAAGCGCTGTCGTACCCTCAACTGGACCCTAAACCGTCCCCGTCCCCTAAGCCTAACCCTAGCCCGAACCCTAACCCTAACACTTCCCCGAAGCCTTCCACTCACCCGTCCCCTAATTCTAACCCGTACGCTCACACTAACCCGTGCCCTCACACGTACGCTCCCCCTAAACCGTTGTCATACCCTCACCAGGACCCTAAACCGTCCCCGTCCCCTAGCCCTAAGCTTAGCCACAACCCTAACCCTAACCCTTCCCCGAAGCCTTCCACTCACCCGTCCCCTAATCCTAAACCGTACGCTCACACTAACCCGCACCCTCACACGTACCCTCCTCCTCAAGCGTTGTCGTACCCTCATCTGGACCCTAAACCATACCCGTACCCTAACCTTAACCCTAGCTCGAACCCTAACCCTAACCATTCCCCGAAGCCTTCCCCTCACCCGTCTCCTATCCTAACAGGTACGCTCACACTAACCCACGCCCTCACACGTACGCTCCCCCTAAGCCGTTGTCGTACCCTCACCTGGACCCTAAATGGTCCCCGTCTCCTAAACCTAACCCTAGCCCTAGCCCGAACCCTAACCCTAACACTTCCCCGAAGCCTTCTCCTCACCCGTCCCCTAATTCTAACCCGTTCACTCACACTAACACGCGCCCTCACACGTACGCTCCCCCTAATCCGTTGGCATACCCTCACCTGGACCCTAAACCGTCCCTGTCCACTAACCCTAACCCTAGCCCGAACCCTAACCCTAACCCTTCCCCGAAGCCTTCCCCTCACACATCACCTAATCCTAACCCGTACGCTCACACTAACACGCTACCTCACACGTACGCTCCCCCTAAAGCGTTGTCGTACACTCACCTGGACCCTAAACTGTCCCCGTCCCCTAAACCTAACCCTAGCCCGAACCCTAAACCTAACCCTTCCCCAAAGCCTTCCCCTCACCCGTCCCCTAATCCTAACCCGTACGGTCACACTAACCCACGCCCAAACACGTACGCTTCCCCTAAAATGTTGTCGTACCCTCACCTGGACCCTAAAACATCCCCGTCCCCTAACCTTAACCCTAGCCCGAACCCTAGCCCTAACCCTTCCCCGAAGCCTTCCCCTCACCCGTCCCCTAATCCTAACCGTACGCTCACACTAACCCGCGCCCTCACATGTACGCTCCCCCTAAAGCGTTGTCGTACCCTCACCTGGACCCTAAACCGTCCCCTTCCCCTAACCCTAACCCTAGCCCGAACCCTAACCCTAACCCTTCCCCGAAGCCTTCCCCTCACCCGTGCCCTAATCCTAACCCGTACGCTCACACTAACCCGTGCCCTCACATGTACGCTCCCCGTAAACCGTTGTCGTAACCTCACCTCGACCCTAAACCGTCCCCGTCCCCGTCCCTTAATCCTAGCCTGAACCCTAATCCTAACCCTTCCCCGAAGCCTTCCCCTCACCCATCCCCTAATCCTAAACCGTACGCTCACACTAACCCGCGCCCTCACACATACGCTCCCCCTAAACCGTTGTGGTACCCTCACCTGGACCCTAAACCGTCCCCGTCCCCTAAACCTAACCCTAGCCCGAACCCTAACCCTAACACTTCCCCGAAGCCTTCCCCTCACCCGTCCCCTAATCCTAACCCGTACGCTCACACTAACCCGCGCCCTCACATGTACGCTCCCCCTAAAGCGTTGTCATACCCTCACCTGCAACCTAAACTGTCCCTGTCCCCTAACGCTAACCCTAGCCCGAACTCTAACCCTAACACTTCCCCGAAGCCTTCCCCTCACCCGTCCCCTAATCCTAACCCGTACGCTCACACTAACCCGCGCCCACACACGTATGCTCCCCCTAAAGCGTTGTCGTACCCTCACCTGGACCCTAAACCGTCCCCGTCCCCTAAACCTAACCCTAGCCCGAACCCTAAACCTAACCCTTCCCCGAAGCCTTCCCCTCACCCGTCCCCTAATCCTAACCCGTACGCTCACACTAAACCGTGCCCTCACACGTACGCTCCCCCTAAGCCGTTGTCGTACCCTCACCTGGACCCTAAACCGTCCCCGTTCCCTAACACTAACCCTAGCCCGAACCCTAAACCTAATACTTCCCTGAAGCCTTCCCCTCACCCGTCCCCTAATCCTAACCCGTACGCTCACACTAACACGCGCCCTCACACGTACGCTCCCCCTAAACCGTTGTCGTACCCTCACCTGGACCCTAAACCGTCCACGTCCCCTAACACTAACCCTAGCCCGAACCCTAACCCTAACCCTTCCCCGAAGCCTTCCCCTCACCCGTCCCCTAACCCTAACCCGTACGCTCACACTAACCCGCGCCCTCACACGTGTGCTCCCCCTAAACCGTTGTCGTACCCTCACCTGGACCCTAAACCGTCCCCGTCCCCTAACCCTAACCCTAGCCCGAACCCTAACCCTAACCCTTCCCCGAAGCCTTCCCCTCACCCGTCCCCTAATCCTAACCCGTACGCTCACACTAACCTGCGCACTCACATTTACGCTCCCCCTAAAGCGTTGTAGTACCCTCACCTGGACCCTAAACCGTCCCCGTCCCCTAACCCTAACCCTAGCCCGAACCCTAACCCTAACCCTTCCCCGAAGCCTTCCCCTCACCCGTCCCCTAATCCTAAACCGTACGCTCACACTAACCCATGCCCTCACACGTAACCTCCCCCTAAAGCGCTGTCTTACACTCAACTGGACCCTAAACCGTCCCTTTCCCCTAACCCTAACCGTAGCCCGAACCCTAAACCTAACCCTTCCCCGAAGCTTTCCCCTCACCTGTCCCCTAATCCTAACCGGTACGCTCACACTAACCCATGCCCTCACATGTACGCTCCCCCTTAACCGTTGTCGTACGCTCACCTGGACCCTAAACTATCCCCGTCCCCGAACCCTAACCCTAGCACGAACCCTAAAGCTAACTCTTCCCCGAAGCCTTCCCCTCACCCGTCCCCTAATCCTAACCCGTACGCTCACACTAACCCGCGCCCTCACACGTACCCTCCCCGTAAAGCGTTGTCGTATCCTCACCTGGACCCTAAACCGTCCCCGTCACCTAAGCCTAACCCTAGCCCGAACACTAACACTTCCCCGAAGCCTTCCCCTCACCCGTCCCCTAATCCTAACCCGTACGCTCACACTAACCCACGCCCTCACACATACGCTCCCCCTAAACCATTGTCGTACCGTCACCTGGACCCTAAACCGTCCCCATCCCCTAACCCTAACCCTAGCCCGAACCCTAACCCTAACCTTTCCCTGAAGCCTTCCCCTCACCCGTCCCCTAATCTTAACCCGTACGCTAACACTAACTCGCGCCCTCACACGTACGCTCCCCCTAAACCGTTGTCGTACCCTCACCTGGACCCTAAATCGTCCCCATCCCCTAACCCTAACCCTAGCCCGAACCCTAACCCTAACCTTTCCACGAAGCCTTCCCCTCACCAGTCCCATAATCCTAACCCGTACGCTCATACTAACCCGCACCCTCACACATTCGCTCCCCCTAAAGCGTTGTCGTACCCTCACCTGGACCCTAAACCGTCCCCGTCCCCTAACCCTAACCCTAGCCCGAACCCTAAACCTAACCCTTCCCCGAAGCCTTCCCCTCACCCGTCCCCTAATCCTAACCCGTACACTCACACTAACCCGCGCCCTCACACGTACGCTCCCCCTAAACCATTGTCGTACCCTCACCTGAACCCTAAACCGTCCCCATCCCCTAACCCTAACCCTAGCCCGAACCCTAAACCTAACCCTTCCCCGAAGCCTTCCCCTTACCCGTTCCCTAATCGTAACCTGTACGCTCACACTAACCCGCGCCCTCACACGTACGCTCACCCTAAACTGTTGTCGTACCCTCACCTGGACCGTAAACCGTCCCCATCCCCTAACCCTAACCCTATCCCGAAACCTAGCCCTAACCCTTTCCCGAAGCCTTACCCTCACCCGTCCCCTAATCCTAACCCGTACGCTCACACTAACCTGCGCCCTCACACGTACGCTCCCCCTAAACCGTTGTCGTACCCTCACCTGGACCCTAAATCGTCCCCGTCCCCTAAACCTAACCCTAGCCCGAACCCTAACCCTAACATTTCCACGAAGCCTTCCCCTCACCCGTCCCATAATCCTAACCCGTACGCTCATACTAACCCGCACCCTCACACATTCGCTCCCCCTAAAGCGTTGTCGTACACTCACCTGGACCCTAAACCGTCCCCGTCCCCTAACCCTAACCCTAGCCCGAACCCTAACCCTAACCCTTCCCTGAAGCCTTCCCCTCACCCGTCCCCTAATCCTAACCCGTACGCTCACACTAACCCGCGCCCTCACACGTACCCTCCCCGTAAAGCGCTGTCGTATCCTCACCTGGACCCTAAACCGTCCCCGTCACCTAAGCCTAACCCTAGCCCGAACCCTAACACTTCCCCGAAGCTTTCCCCTCACCCGTCCCCTAATCCTAAACCGTACGCTCACACTAACCCGCACCCTCACACGTACCCTCCCCCTAAAGCGCTGTCATACCCTCAACTGGACCCTAAACCGTCCCCGTCCCCTAACCCTAACCCTAGCCCGAACCCTAACCCTAACACTTCCCAGAAGCCTTCCCTTCACCCGTCCCCTAATCCTAACCCGTACGCTCACACTAACACGTGCCCTCACATGTACGCTCCCCCTAAACCGTTGTCGTACCCTCAATTGGACCCTAAACCGTCCCCGTCCCCTAACCCTAACCCTAGCCCGAACCTTAACCCTAACACTTCCCCGAAGCCATCCCCTCACCCGTCCCCTAATCCTAACCCGTACGCTCACACTATCCCGGGCCCTCACGCGTACGCTCCCCCCAAACCGTTGTCGTACCCTCACCTGGACCGTAAACCGTCCCCGTCCCCTAACCCTAACCCTAGCCCGAACCCTAACCCTAACCCTTCCCCGAAGCCTTCCCCTCACCCGTCCCCTAACCCTAACCCGTACGCTCACACTAACCCGCGCCCTCACACGTGTGCTCCCCCTAAACCGTTGTCGTACCCTCACCGGGACCCTAAACCGTCCCCGTCCCCTAACCCTAACCCTAGCCCGAACCCTAACCCTAACCCTTCCCCGAAGCCTTCCCCTCACCCGTCCCCTAATCCTAACCCGTACGCTCACACTAACCTGCGCACTCACATGTACGCTCCCCCTAAACCGTTGTAGTACCCTCACCTGGACCCTAAACCGTCCCCGTCCCCTAACCCTAACCCTAGCCCGAACCCTAACCCTAACCCTTCCCCAAAGCCTTCCCCTCACCCGTCCCCTAATCCTAAACCGTATGCTCACACTAACCCATGCCCTCACACGTACCCTCCCCCTAAAGCGCTGTCTTACACTCAACTGGACCCTAAACCGTCCCCGTCCCCTAACCCTAACCCTAGCCCGAACCCTAACCCTAACCCTTCCCCGAAGCCTTCCCCTCACCCGTCCTCTAATCCTAACCCGTACGCTCACACTAACCCGTGCCCTCACATGTACGCTCCCCCTAAACCGTTGTCATACCCTCACCTGGACCCTAAACCGTCCCCGTCCCCTAACCCTAACCCTAGCCCGAACCCTAACCCTAACACTTCCCCGAAGCCTTCCCCTCACCTGTCCCCTAACCCTAACCCGTACGCTCACACTAACCCGCGCCCTCACACGTACGCTCCCCCTAAAGCGTTGTCGTACCCTCACCTGGACCCTAAACCGTCCCCGTCCCCTAAACCTAACCCTAGCCCGATCCCTAACCCTAACACTTCCCCGAAGCCTTCCCCTCACCCGTCCCCTAATCCTAACCCGTACGCTCACACTAACTCGCGCCCTCACACGTACGCTCCCCCTAAACCGTTGTCGTACCCTCACCTGGACCCTAAATCGTCCCCGTCCCCTAACCCTAACCCTAGCCCGAACACTAACCCTAACCTTTCCACGAAGCCTTCCCCTCACCCGTCCCATAATCCTAACCCGTACGCTCATACTAACCCGCACCCTCACACATTCGCTCCCCCTAAAGCGTTGTCGTACCCTCACCTGGACCCTAAACCGTCCCCGTCCCCTAACCCTAACCCTAGCCCGAACCCTAAACCTAACCCTTCCCCGAAGCCTTCCCCTCACCCGTCCCCTAATCCTAACCCGTACGCTCACACTAACCCACGCCCTCACACGTACGCTCCCCCTAAACCATTGTCGTACCCTCACCTGGACCCTAAACCGTCCCCGTCCACTAACCCTAACCCTTGCCCGAACCCTAAACCTAACCCTTCCCCGAAGCCTTCCCCTCACCCGTCCCCTAATCCTAACCCGTACGCTTACACTAACCCGTGCCCTCATACGTACTCTCACCCTAAACTGTTGTCGTACTCTCACCTGGACCCTGAACCGTCCCCGTCCGCTAACCCTAACCCTAGCCCGAACCCTAACCCTAACCCTTCCCCGAAGCCTTCCCCTCACCCGTCCCCTAATCCTAACCCGTACGCTCACACTAACCTGCGCCCTCACACGTACGCTCCCCCTAAACCGTTGTCGTACCCTCACCTGGACCCTAAACTGTCCCCGTCCCCTAATCCTAACCCTAGCCCGAACAATAACCCTAACACTTCCCCGAAGCCTTCCACTCACCCGTCCCCTAACCCTAACCCGTACGCTCACACTAACCGCGCCCTCACATGTACGCTCCCCCTAAAACGTTGTCGTACCCTCACCTGCAACCTAAACTGTCCCTGTCCCCTAACGCTAACCCTAGCCCGAACCCTAACCCTAACCCTTCCCCGAAGCCTTCCCCTCACCCGTCCCCTAATCCTAAACCGTAGGCTCACACTAACCCGCGCCCTCACACGTACCCTCCTCCTAAAGCGCTGTCTTACTCTCAACTGGACCCTAAACAGTCCCCGTCCCCTAACCCTAACCCTAGCCCGAACCCTAACCCTAACCCTTCCCCGAAGCCTTCCCCTCACCCGTCCCCTAATCCTAACACGTACGCTCAAACTAACCCACGCCCTCACACGTACGCTCCCCCTAAACTGTTGTCGTACCCTCACCTGGACCCTAAACCGTCCCCGTCCCCTAACCCTAACCCTAGCCCGAACCCTAAACCTAACCCTTCCCCGAAGCCTTCCCCTCACCCGTCCCATAACCCTAACCCGTACGCTCACACTAACCCGCGCCCTCACACGTATGCTCCCCCTAAACAGTTGTCGTACCCTCACCTGGACCCTAAACCGTCCCCCTCCCCTAACCCTAACCCTAGCCCGACCCCTAACCCTAACCCTTCCCCGAAGCCTTCCCCTCACCCGTCCCCTAATCCTAACCCGTACGCTCACACTAACCCGCGCACTCACATTTACGCTCCCCCTAAAATGTTGTCGTACCCTCACCTGGACGCTAAATCGTCCCCGTCCCCTAACCCTAACCCTAGTCCGAACCCTAACCCTAACCTTTCCACGAAGCCTTCCCCTCACCAGTCCCATAATCCTAACCCGTACGCTCATACTAACCCGCACCCTCACACATTCGCTCCCCCTAAAGCGTTGTCGTACCCCCACCTGTACCCTAAACCGTCCCCGTCCCCTAACCCTAACCCTAGCCCGAACCCTAACCCTAACCCTTCCCCGAAGCCTTCCCCTCACCCGAACCCTAATCCTAACCCGTACGCTCACATTAACCCGCGCCGTCACACGTACGCTCCTCCTAAACCATTGTCGTACCCTCACCTGAACCCTAAACCGTCCCCGTCCCCTAACCCTAACCCTAGCCCGAACCCTAAACCTAACCCTTCCCAGAAGTCTTCCCCTCACCCGTCCCCTAATCGTAACCCGTACGCTCACACTAACCCGCGCCCTCACACGTACGCTCACCCTAAACTGTTGTCGTACCCTCACCTGGACCCTAAACCGTCCCCATCCCCTAACCCTAACCCCAGCCCGAACCCTAACCCTAACACTTTCCCGAAGCCTTCCCCTCACCCGTCCCCTAATCCTAACCCGTACGCTCACACTAACCTGCGCCCTCACACGTACGCTCCCCCTAAACCTTTGTCGTACCCTCACCTGGACCCTAAACCGTCCCCGTCCCCTAACCCTAACCCTAGCCCGAGCCCTAACCCTAACTCTTCCCCGAAGCCTTCACCTCACCTGTCCCCTAATCCTAACCCGTACGCTCACACTAACCCGCGCCCTCACACGTACGCTTCCCCTAAAGCGTTGTCGTACTGTCACTTGGACCCTAAACCGTCCCCGTCCCCTAACCCTAACCCTAGCCCGAACCCTAACCCTAACACTTCCCCGAAGCCTTCCCCTCACCCGTCCCCTAATCCTAACCCGTACGCTCATACTAACCCGCGCCCTGACACGTACGCTCCCCCTAAACCATTGTCGTACCCTCACCTGAACCCTAAACCTTCCCCGTCCCGTAACCCTAACCCTAGCCAGAACCCTAAACCTAACCCTTCCCCGAAGCCTTCCCCTCACCCGTCCCCTAATCGTAACCCGTACGCTCACACTAACCCGCACCCTCACACGTACGCTCACCCTAAACTGTTGTCGTACCCTCACCTGGACCCTAAACCGTCCCCATCCCCTAACACTAACCCTAGCCCGAACCCTAACCCTAACACTTTCCCGAAGCCTTCCCCTCACCCTTCCCCTAATCCTAACCCGTACGCTCACACTAACCCGCGCCCTCACACGTATGCTCCCCCTAAACCGTTGTCGTACCCTCACCTGGACCCTAAACCGTCCCCGTCCCCTAACCCTAACCCTAGCCCGAACCCTAACCCTAACCTTTCCACGAAGCCTTCCCCTCACCCGTCCCATAATCCTAACCCGTACGCTAATACTAACCCGCACCCTCACACATTCGCTCCCCCTAAAGCGTTGTCGTACCCACACCTTGACCCTAAAGCGTCCCCGTCCCCTAACCCTAACCCTAGCCCGAACCCTAACCCTAACCCTTCCCCGAAGCCTTCCCCTCACCCGTCCCCTAATCCTAACCCTTACGCTCATACTAACCCGCGCCCTCACACGTACGCTCCCCCTAAACTATTGTCGTACCCTCACCTGAACCCTAAACCGTCCCCGTCCCATAACCCTAACCCTAGCCAGAACCCTAAACCTAACCCTTCCCCGAAGCCTTCCCCTCACCCGTCCCCTAATCGTAACCCGTACGCTCAAACTAACCCGCGCCCTCACACGTACGCTCACCCTAAACTGTTGTCGTACCCTCACCTGGACCCTAAACCGTCCCCATCCCCTAACAATAACCCTAGCCCGAACCCTAACCCTAACACTTTCCCGAGGCCTTCCCCTCACCCTTCCCCTAATCCTAACCCGTACGCTCACACTAACCTGCGCCATCACACGTACGCTCCCCCTAAACCATTGTCGTACCCTCACCTGGACCCTAAACCGTCCCCGTCCCCTAACCCTAACCCTAGCCCGAACCCTAAACCTAACCCTTCCCCGAAGCCTTCCCCTCACCCGTCCCCTAATCCTAACCCGTACGCTCACACTAACCCGCGCCCTCACACGTACGCTCACCCTAAACTGTTGTCGTACCCTCACCTGGACCCTGAACCGTCCCCGTCCCCTAACCCTAACCCTAGCCCGAACCCTAACCCTAACACTTCCCCGAAGCCTTCCCCTCACCCGTGCCCTAATCCTAACCCGTACGCTCACACTAACCTGCGCCCTCACACGTACGCTCCCCCTAAACCGTTGTCGTACCCTCACATGGACCCTAAACTTTCCCCGTCCCCTAACCCTAACCGTAGCCCGAACCCTAACCCTAACCCTTCCCTGAAGCCTTCCCCTCACCCGTCCCCTAATCCTAACCCGTACGCTCACACTAACCCGCGCCCTCACACGTACCCTCCCCGTAAAGCGTTGTCGTATCCTCACCTGGACCCTAAACCGTCCCCGTCACCTAAGCCTAACCCTAGCCCGAACCCTAACCCTAACACTTCCCCGAAGCCTTCCCCTCACCCGTCCCCTAATCCTAACCCGTACGCTCACACTAACCAGCGCCCTCACACGTACCCTCCCCCTAAAGCGCTGTCTTACTCTCAACTGGACCCTAAACCGTCCCCGTCCCCTAACCCTAACCCTAGCCCGAACCCTAACCCTAACCCTACCCCGAAGCCTTCCCCTCACCCGTCTCTTAATCCTAACCCGTACGCTCACACTAACCCGCGCCCTCACAGGTACGGTCCCCCTAAACTGTTGTCGTACCCTCACCTGGACCCTAAACCGTCCCCATCCCCTAACCCTAACCCTAGCCCGAACCCTAACACTAACCCTTCCCCGAAGCCTTCCCCTCACCCGTCCCCTAACCCTAACCCGTACGCTCACACTAACCCGCGCCCTCACACGTGTGCTCCCCCTAAACCGTTGTCGTACCCTCACTGGGACCCTAAACCGTCCCCGTCCCCTAACCCTAACCCTAGCCCGAACCCTAACCCTAACCCTTCCCCGAAGCCTTCCCCTCACCCGTCCCCTTATCCTAACCCGTACGCTCACACTAACCTGCGCACTCACATTTACGCTCCCCCTAAACCGTTGTAGTACCCTCACCTGGACCCTAAACCGTCCCCGTCCCCTAACCCTAACCCTAGACCGAACCTTAACCCTAACCCTTCCCCGAAGCCTTCCCCTCACCCGTCCCCTAATCCTAAACCGTACGCTCACACTAACCCATGCCCTCACACGTTCCCTCCCCCTAAAGCGCTGTCTTACACTCAACTGGACCCTAAACCGTCCCCGTCCCCTAACCCTAACCCTAGCCCGAACCCTAACCCTAACCCTTCCCCGAAGCCTTCCCCTCACCCGTCCTCTAATCCTAACCCGTACGCTCACACTAAGGCGTGCCCTCACATGTACGCTCCCCCTAAACCGTTGTCGTACCCTCACCTGGACCCTAAATCGTCCCCGTCCCCTAACCCTAACCCTAGCCCGAACCCTAACCCTAACACTTCCCCGAAGCCTTCCCCTCACCTGTCCCCTAACCCTAACCCGTACGCTCACACTAACCCACGCCCTCACACGTATTCTCCCCCTAAACCGTTGTCGTACCCTCACCTGGACCCTAAACCGTCCCCGTTCCCTAACCCTAACCCTAGCCCGAACCCTAACCCTAACCCTTCCCCGAAGCCTTCCCCTCACCCGTCCCCTAATCCTAACCCGTACGCTCACACTAACCCGCGCCCTCACACGTACGCTCCCCCTAAACCATTGTCGTACCCTCACCTGGACCCTAAACCGTCCCTGTCCCCTAACCCTAACCCTAGCCCGAACCCTAAACCTAACCCTTCCCCGAAGCCTTCACCTCACCCGTCCCCTAATCCTAACCCGTACGCTCACACTAACCCGCGCCCTCACACGTACTCTCACCCTAAACTGTTGTCGTACCCTCACCTGGACCCTGAACCGTCCCCGTCCCCTAACCCTAACCCTAGCCCGAACCCTAACCCTAACCCTTCCCCGAAGCCTTCCCCTCACCCGTCCCCTAATCCTAACCCGTACGCTCACACTAACCCACACATTCACACATTCGCTCCCCCTAAACCGTTGTCGTACCCTCACCTGGACCCTAAACCGTCCCCGTCCCCTAACCCTCACCCGAGCCCGAACCCTAACCCTAACCCTTCCCTGAAGAATTCCCCTCACCCGTCCCCTAACCCTAACCCGTACGCTCACACTAACCCGCGCCCTCACACGTGTGCTCCCCCTAAACCGTTGTCGTACCCTCACCGGGACCCTAAACCGTCCCCGCCCCCTAACCCTAACCCTAGCCCGAACCCTAACCCTAACACTTCCCGGAAGCCTTCCCCTCACCCGTCCCCTAATCCTAACCCGTACGCTCACACTAACCTGCGCACTCACATTTACGCTCCGCCTAAACCGCTGTAGTACCCTCACCTGGACCCTAAACTGTCCCCATCCCCGAACCCTAACCGTAGCCCGAACTCTAACCCTAACCCTTCCCCGAAGCCTTCCCCTCACCCGTCCCCTAATCCTAAACCGTACGCTCACACTAACCCATGCCCTCACACGTACCCTCCCCCTAAAGCGCTGTCTTACCTCAACTGGACCCTAAACCGTCCCCGTCCCCTAACCCTAACCCTAGCCCGAACCCTAACCCTTAATCTTCCCCGAACTCTTCCCCTCAACCGTCCCCTAATCCTACCCCGTACGCTCACACTAACCCGCGCCCTCACACGTACCCTCCCCCTAAAGCGTTGTCGTACCATCACCTGGACCCTAAACCGTCCCCGTCCCCTAACCCTAACCCTAGCCCGAACCCTAACCCTAACACTTCCCCGAAGCCTTCCCCTCACCCGTCTCCTAATCCTAACCCGTACGCTCACACTAACCCGCGCCCTCAGACATACCCTTCCCGTAAAGCGTTGTCGTACCCTCACCTGGACCCTAAACCGTCCCCGTCCCCTAACCCTAACCCTAGCCCGAACCCTAACCCTAACCCTTCCCCGAAGCCTTCCCCTCACCCGTCCCCTAATCCTAAACCGTACGCTCACACTAACCCATGCCCTCACACGTACCCTCCCCCTAAAGCGCTGTCTTACCTCAACTGGACCCTAAACTGTCCCCGTCCCCTAACCCTAACCCTAGCCCGAACCCTAACCCTTACTCTTCCCCGAAGTCTTCCCCTCAACCGTCCCCTAATCCTAACCGGTACGCTCACACTAACCTTTGCCCTCACACGTACGCTCCCCCTAAACCGTTGTCGTATCCTCACCTGAACCCTAAATCGTCCCCGTCCCCTAACCCTAACCCTAGCCCGAACCCTAACCCTAACCTTTCCACGAAGCCTTCCCCTCACCCGTCCCATAATCCTAACCCATACGCTCACACTAACCCACGCACTCACACGTATTCTCCCTCTAAACCTTTGTCGTACCCTCAACTGGAGCCTAAACCATCCCTGTCCCCTAACCCTAACCCTAGCCCGGACCCTAACCCTAAAACGTTGTCGTACACTCACCTGCAACCTAAACTGTCCCTGTCCCCTAACCTTAACCCTAGCCCGAACCCTAACCCTAACCCTTTCCCGAAGCCTTCCCCTCACCCGTCCCCTAATCCTAAACCGTAGGCTCACACTAACCCGCGCCCTCACACGTACCCTCCTCCTAAAGCGCTGTCTCACTCTCAACTGGACCCTAAACCGTCCCCGTCCCCTAACCCTAACCCTAGCCGAACCCTAACCCTAACCCTTCCCCGAAGCCTTCCCCTCACCCGTCCCCTAATCCTAACCGTACGCTCACACTAACCCGCGCACTCACATTTACGCTCCCCCTAAAATGTTGTCGTACCCTCACCTGGACCCTAAATCGTCCCCATCCCCTAACCCTAACCCTAGCCCGAACCCTAACCCTAACCTTTCCACGAAGCCTTCCCCTCACCAGTCCCATAATCCTAACCCGTACGCTCATACTAACCCGCACCCTCACACATTCGCTCCCCCTAAAGCGTTGTCGTACCCACACCTGTACCCTAAACCGTCCCCGTCCCCTAACCGTAACCCTAGCCCGAACCCTAACCCTAACCCTTCCCCGAAGCCTTCCCCTCACCCGTCCCCTAATCCTAACCCGTACGCTCACACTAACCCGCGCCCTCACACGTACGCTCCCCCTAAACCATTGTCGTACCCTCACCTGAACCCTAAACCGTCCCCTTACCCTAACCCTAACCCTAGTCCGAACCCTAACCTTAACCCTTCCCCGAAGCATTCCCCTCACCCGTCCCCTAATCCTAACCCGTACGCTCACACTAACCCGCGCCCTGACACGTACGCTCCCCCTAAAGCGTTGTCGTACTCTCACCTGGACCCTAAACCGTCCCCGTCCCCTAACCCTAACCCTAGCCCGAACCCTAACCCTAACACTTCCCCGAAGCCTTCCCCTCACCCGTCCCCTAATCCTAACCCGTACGCTCACACTAACTCGCGCCCTCACACGTACGCTCCCCCTAAAGCGTTGTCGTACCCTCACCTGGACCCTAAAACGTCCCCGTACCCTAACCTTAACCCTAGCCCGAACCCTAACCCTAACCCTTCCCCGAAGCCTTCCCCTCACCCGTCCCCTAATCCTAACCCGTACGCTCACACTAAGCCGCGCCCTCACACGTATTCTCCCCCTAAACCGTTGTCGTACCCTCACCTGGACCCTAAACCTTCCCCTTCCCCTAACCCTAACCCTAGCCCAAACCCTAACCCTAACCCTTCCCCGAAGCCTTCCCCTCACCCGTCCCCTAATCCTAACTCGTACGCTCACACTAACCCGTGCCCTCACATGTACGCTCCCCCTAAACCGTTGTCGTACCCTCAACTGGACCCTAAACCATCCCTGTCCCCTAACCCTAACCCTAGCCCGGACCCTAACCCTAAAACTTCCCCGAAGCCTTCCCCTCACCCGTCCCCTAATCCTAACTCGTACGCTCACACTAACCCGTGCCCTCACATGTACGCTCCCCCTAAAGCGTTGTCGTACCCTCACCTGCAACCTAAAATGTCCCTGTCCCCTAACGCTAACCCTAGCACGAACCCTAAAGCTAACACTTCCCCGAAGCCTTCCCCTCACCCGTCCCCTAATCCTAACCCGTACGCTCACACTAACCCACGCCCTCACACGTACGCTCCCCCTAAACCATCGTCGTTCCGTCACCTGGACCCTAAACCGTCCCCGTCCCCTAACCCTAACCCTAGCCCGAACGCTAACCCTAACCTTTCCACGAAGCCTTCCCCTCACCCGTCCCATAATCCTAACCCGTACGCTCATACTAACCCGCACCCTCACACATTCGCTCCCCCTAAAGCGTTGTCGTACCCTCACCTGGACCCTAAACTGTCCCCGTTCCCTAACCCTAACCCTAGCCCGAACCCTAACCCTAACCCTTCCCCGAAGCCTTCCCCTCACCCGTCCCCTAATCCTAACCCGTACGCTCACACTAACCTGCGCCCTCACACGTACGCTCCCCCTAAACCGTTGTCGTACCCTCACCTGGACCCTAAACCGTCCCTGTCCCCTAACCCTAACCCTAGGCCGAACCCTAACCCTAACACTTCCCCGAAGGCTTCCCCTCACCCATCTCCTAACCCTAACCCGTACGCTCATACTAACCCGCGCCCTCACACGTATTCTCCCCCTAAACCGTTGTCGTACCCTCACCTGGACACTAAACCGTCCCCTTCCCCTAACCCTAACCCTAGCCCGAACCCTAACCCTAACCCTTCCCCGAAGCCTTCCCCTCACCCGTCCCCTAATCCTAACCCGTACGCTCACACTAACCCACGCCCTCACACGTACGCTCCCCCTAAAGCGTTGTCGTACCCTCACCTGAACCCTAAAACGTACCCATCCCCTAACCCTACCCTAGCCCGAACACTAACCCTAACACTTCCCCGAAGCCGTCCCCTCACCCGTTCCCTAATCCTAACCCGTACGCTCACACTAACCCGCGCCCTCACACGTACGCTCCCCCTAAACCGTTGTCGTACCCTCACCTGGACCCTAAACCATCCCTGTCCCCTAACCCTAACCCTAGCCTGAACCGTAACCCTAACCCTTCCCCGAAGTCTTCCCCTCACCCGTCCCCTAATCCTAACCCGTAAGCTCACACTAACCCACGCCCTCACCCGTACGCTCCCCCTAAACCGTTGTTGTACCCTCACCTGGACCCTAAACCGTCCCCGTCCCCTAAACCTAACCCTAGCCCGAACCCTAACCCGAACCCTTCCCCGAAGCCTTCCCCTCACCCGTCCCCAATCCTAACCCAGACGCTCACACTAACCCACGACTTCACACTTACGCACCCCCTAAACCGTTGTCGTACCCTCACCTGGACCCTAAACCGTCCCCGTCCCCTAACCCTAACCCTAGCCCGAACCCTAACTCTAACCCTTCCCCGAAGCCTTTCCCTCACCCGTCCTCTAATCCTAACCCGTACCCTCACACTAACCCGCGCCCTCACCCGTACGCTCCCCCTAAACCGTTGTCGTACCCTCACCTGGACCCTAAACCGTCCCCGTCCCCTAAACCTAACCCTAGCCCAAACCCTAAACCTAACACTTCCCCGAAGCCTTCCCCTCACCCATCCCCTAATCCTAATGCATACGCTCACACTAACCCGCGCCCTCACACGTACGCTCCCCGTAAACCGTTGTCGTAACCTCACCTGGACCCTAAACCGTCCCCGTCCCCTAATCCTAACCCTAGCCCTAGCCCGAACCCTAACCCTAAGTCCTCCCCGAAGTCTTCCCCTCACCCGTCCCCTAATCCTAACCCGTACGCTCACACTAACCCGCGCCCTCACACGTACCCTCCCCCTAAAGCGTTGTCGTACCCTCCCCTGGACCCTAAACCGTCCCCGTCCCCTAACCCTAACAATGGCCCGAACCCTAACCCTAAAACTTCCCCGAAGCCTTCCCCTCACCCGTCCCCTAATTCTAAACCGTAGGCTCAAACTAACCCGCGCCCTCACACGTACACTCCCCCTAAACTGTTGTCGTACCCTCACCTGAACCCTAAACCGTCCCCGTCCCCTAACCCTAACCCTAGCGCGAACCCTAACCCTAACCCTTCCCCGAAGCCTTCCCCTCACCCGTCCCCTAACCCTAACCCGTACGCTCACACTAACCCGCGCCCTCATACGTACGCTCCCCCTAAACCATTGTCGTACCCTCACCTGAACCCTAAACCGTCCCCGTCCCCTAACCCTAACCCTAGCCCGAACCCTAAACCTAACCCTTCCCCGAAGCCTTCCCCTCACCCGTCCCCTAATCGTAACCCGTACGCTCACACTAACCCGCGCCCTCACACGTACGCTCACCCTAAACTGTTGTCGTACCCTCACCTGAACCCTAAACCGTCCCCATCCCCTAACCCTAACCCCAGCCCGAACCCTAACCCTAACCCTTTCCCGAAGCCTTCCCCTCACCCGTCACCTAATCCTAACCCGTACGCTCACACTAACCTGCGCCCTCACACGTACGCTCCCCCTAAACCGTTGTCGTACCCTCACCTGGACCCTAAACCGTCCCCGTCCCCTAACCCTAACCCTAGGCCGAACCCTAACCCTAACCCTTCCCCGAAGCCTTCCCCTCACCTGTCCCCTAACCCTAACCCGTACGCTCACACTAACCCGAGCCCTCACACGTATTCTCCCCCTAAACCGTTGTCGTACCCTCAACTGGACCCTAAACCGTCCCCTTCCCCTAACCCTAACCCTAGTCCGAACCCTAACCTTAACCCTTTCCCGAAGCATTCCCCTCACCCGTCCCCTAATCCTAACCCGTACGCTCACACTAACCCGCGCCCTCACACGTACGCTCCCCCTAAAGCGTTGTCGTACTCTCACCTGGACCCTAAACCGTCCCCATCCCCTAACCCTAACCCTAGCCCGAACCCTAACCCTAACACTTCCCCGAAGCCTTCCCCTCACCCGTCCCATAATCCTAACCCGTACGCTCACACTAACTCGCGCCCTCACACGTACGCTCCCCCTAAACCGTTGTCGTACCCTCACCTGGACCCTAAATCGTCCCCGTCCCCTAACCCTAACCCTAGCCCGAACCCTAACCCTAACCTTTCCACGAAGCCTTCCCCTCACCCGTCCCATAATTCTAACCCGGACGCTCATACTAACCCGCACCCTCACACATTCGCTCCCCCTAAAGTGTTGTCGTACCCTCACCTGGACCCTAAACCGTCCCCGTACCCTAATCTTAACCCTAGCCCGAACCCTAACCCTAACCCTTCCCCGAAGCCTTCCCCTCACCCGTCCCCTAATCCTAACCCGTACGCTCACACTAACCCGCGCCCTCACACGTATTCTCCCCCTAAACCGTTGTCGTACCCTCACCTGGACCCTAAACCTTCCCCTTCCCCTAACCCTAACCCTAGCCCAAACCCTAACCCTAACCCTTCCCCGAAGCCTTCCCCTCACCCGTCCCCTAATCCTAACTCGTACGCTCACACTAACCCTTGCCCTCACATGTACGCTCCCCCTAAACCGTTGTCGTACCCTCAACTGGACACTAAACCATCCCTGTCCCCTAACCCTAACCCTAGTCCGGACCCTAACCCTAAAACTTCCCCGAAGCCTTCCCCTCACCCGTCCCCTAATCCTAACTCGTACGCTCACACTAACCCGTGCCCTCACATGTACGCTCCCCCTAAAGCGTTGTCGTACCCTCACCTGCAACCTAAACTGTCCCTGTCCCCTAACGCTAACCCTAGCCCGAACCCTAAAGCTAACCCTTCCCCGAAGCCTTCCCCTCACCCGTCCCCTAATCCTAACCCATAGGCTCACACTAACCCACGCCCTCACACGTACGCTCCCCCTAAACCATTGTCGTACCGTCACCTGGACCCTAAACCGTCCCCGTCCCCTAACCCTAACCCTAGCCCGAACGCTAACCCTAACCTTTCCACGAAGGCTTCCCCTCACCCGTCCCATAATCCTAACCCGTACGCTCATACTAACCCGCACCCTCACACATTCGCTCCCCTTAAAGCGTTGTCGTACCCTCACCTTGACTCTAAACCGTCCCCGTCCCCTAACCCTAACCCTAGCCCGAACCCTAACCCTAACACTTCCCCGAAGCCTTCCCCTCACCCGTCCCCTAATCCTAACCCGTACGCTCACACTAACCCGCGCCCTCACACGTACGCTCCCCCTCAACCATTGTCGTACCCTCACCTGGACCCTAAACTGTCCCCGTCCCCTAACCCTAACCCTAGCCCGAACCCTAAACCTAACCCTTCCCCGAAGCCTTCCCCTCACCCGTCCCCTAATCCTAACCCGTACGCTCACACTAACCCGCGCCCTCACACGTACGCTCCCCCTAAACCGTTGTCGTAACCTCACCTGGACCCTAAACCGTCCCCGTCCCCTAACCCTAACCCTAGGCCGAACCCTAAACCTAACACTTCCCCGAAGCCTTCCCCTCACCCGTCTCCTAACCCTAACCCGTACGCTCATACTAACCCGCGTCCTCACACGTATTCTCCCCCTAAACCGTTGTCGTACCCTCACCTGGACACTAAACCGTCCCCTTCCCCTAACCCTAACCCTAGCCCGAACCCTAACCCTAACCCTTCCCCGAAGCCTTCCCCTCCCCCGTCCCCTAATCCTAAACCGTACGCTCACACTAACCCACGCCCTCACACGTATGCTCCCCCTAAAGCGTTGTCGTACCCTCACCTGGACCCTAAACCGTACCCGTCCCCTAACCCTAACCCTAGCCCGAACACTAACCCTAACACTTCCCCGAATCCGTCCCCTCACCCGTTCCCTAATCCTAACCCGTACGCTCACACTAACCCGCGCCCTCACACGTACGCTCCCCCTAAACCGTTGTCGTACCCTCACCTGGACCCTAAACCGTCCCCGTCCCCTAAACCTAACCCTAGCCCGAACCCTAACCCGAACCCTTCCCCGAAGCCTTCCCCTCACCCGTCCCCTAATCCTAACCCGGACGCTCACATTAAACCACGACTTCACACTTACGCACCCCCTACACCGTTGTCGTACCCTCACCTGGACCCTAAACCATCCCCGTCCCCTAACCCTAACCCTAGCCCGAACCCTAACTCTAACCCTTCCCCGAAGCCTTTCCCTCACCCGTCCTCTAATCCTAACCCGTACCCTCACACTAACCCGCGCCCTCACCCGTACGCTCCCCCTAAACCGTTGTCGTACCCTCACCTGGACCCTAAACCGTCCCCGTCCCCTAAACCTAACCCTAGCCCAAACCCTAAACCTAACACTTCCCCGAAGCCTTCCCCTCACCCATCCCCTAATCCTAATGCATACGCTCACACTAACCCGCGCCCTCACACGTACGCTCCCCGTAAACCGTTGTCGTAACCTCACCTGGACCCTAAACCGTCCCCATCCCCTAATCCTAACCCTAGCCCTAGCCCGAACCCTAACCCTAAGTCCTCCCCGAAGTCTTCCCCTCACCCGTCCCCTAATCCTAACCCGTACGCTCACACTAACCCGCGCCCTCACACGTACCCTCCCCCTAAAGCGTTGTCGTACCCTCCCCTGGACCCTAAACCGTCCCCGTCCCCTAACCCTAACAATGGCCCGAACCCTAACCCTAAAACTTCCCCGAAGCCTTCCCCTCACCCGTCCCCTAATCCTAAACCGTAGGCTCAAACTAACCCGCGCCCCCACACGTACAGTCCCCCTAAACTGTTGTCGTACCCTCACCTGGACCCTAAACCGTCCCCGTCCCCTAACCCTAACCCTAGCGCGAACCCTAACCCTAACCCTTCCCCGAAGCCTTCCCCTCACCCGTCCCCTAACCCTAACCCGTACGCTCACACTAACCCGCGCCCTCATATGTACGCTCCCCCTAAACCATTGTCGTACCCTCACCTGAACCCTAAACCGTCCCCGTCCCCTAACCCTAACCCTAGCCCGAACCTTAAACCTAACCCTTCCCCGAAGCCTTCCCCTCACCCGTCCCCTAATCGTAACCCGTACGCTCACACTAACCCGCGCCCTCACACGTACGCTCACCCTAAACTGTTGTCGTACCCTCACCTGAACCCTAAACCGTCCCCATCCCCTAACCCTAACCCCAGCCCGAACCCTAACCCTAACCCTTTCCCGAAGCCTTCCCCTCACCCGTCACCTAATCCTAACCCGTACGCTCACACTAACCTGCGCCCTCACACGTACGCTCCCCCTAAACCGTTGTCGTACCCTCACCTGAACCCTAAACCGTCCCCGTCCCCTAACCCTAACCCTAGCCCGAACCCTAACCCTAACCCTTCCCCGAAGCCTTCCCCTCACCTGTCCCCTAACCCTAACCCGTACGCTCACACTAACCCGCGCCCTCACACGTATTCTCCCCCTAAACCGTTGTCGTACCCTCAACTGGACCCTAAACCGTCCCCTTCCCCTAACCCTAACCCTAGTCCGAACCCTAACCTTAACCCTTTCCCGAAGCATTCCCCTCACCCGTCCCCTAATCCTAACCCGTACGCTCACACTAACCCGCGCCCTCACACGTACGCTCCCCCTAAAGCGTTGTCGTACTCTCACCTGGACCCTAAACCGTCCCCGTCCCCTAACCCTAACCCTAGCCCGAACCCTAACCCTAACACTTCCCCGAAGCCTTCCCCTCACCCGTCCCATAATCCTAACCCGTACGCTCACACTAACTCGCGCCCTCACACGTACGCTCCCCCTAAACCGTTGTCGTACCCTCACCTGGACCCTAAATCGTCCCCGTCGCCTAACCCTAACCCTAGCCCGAACCCTAACCCTAAGCTTTCCACGAAGCCTTCCCCTCACCCGTCCCATAATTCTAACCCGTACGCTCATACTAACCCGCACCCTCACACATTCGCTCCCCCTAAAGTGTTGTCGTACCCTCACCTGGACCCTAAACCGTCCCCGTACCCTAATCTTAACCCTAGCCCGAACCCTAACCCTAACCCTTCCCCGAAGCCTTCCCCTCACCCGTCCCCTAATCCTAACCCGTACGCTCACACTAACCCGCGCCCTCACACGTATTCTCCCCCTAAACCGTTGTCGTACCCTCACCTGGACCCTAAACCTTCCCCTTCCCCTAACCCTAACCCTAGCCCAAACCCTAACCCTAACCCTTCCCCGAAGCCTTCCCCTCACCCGTCCCCTAATCCTAACTCGTACGCTCACACTAACCCTTGCCCTCACATGTACGCTCCCCCTAAACCGTTGTCGTACCCTCAACTGGACCCTAAACCATCCCTGTCCCCTAACCCTAACCCTAGCCCGGACCCTAACCCTAAAACTTCCCCGAAGCCTTCCCCTCACCCGTCCCCTAATCCTAACTCGTACGCTCACACTAACCCGTGCCCTCACATGTACGCTCCCCCTAAAGCGTTGTCGTACCCTCACCTGCAACCTAAACTGTCCCTGTCCCCTAACGCTAACCCTAGCCCGAACCCTAAAGCTAACCCTTCCCCGAAGCCTTCCCCTCACCCGTCCCCTAATCCTAACCAATAGGCTCACACTAACCCACGCCCTCACACGTACGCTCCCCCTAAACCATTGTCGTACCGTCACCTGGACCCTAAACCGTCCCCGTCCCCTAACCCTAACCCTAGCCCGAACGCTAACCCTAACCTTTCCACGAAGCCTTCCCCTCACCCGTCCCATAATCCTAACCCGTACGCTCATACTAACCCGCACCCTCACACATTCGCTCCCCCTAAAGCGTTGTCGTACCCTCACCTTGACTCTAAACCGTCCCCGTCCCCTAACCCTAACCCTAGCCCGAACCCTAACCCTAACACTTCCCCGAAGCCTTCCCCTCACCCGTCCCCTAATCCTAACCCGTACGCTCACACTAACCCGCGCCCTCACACGTACGCTCCCCCTAAACCATTGTCGTACCCTCACCTGGACCCTAAACTGTCCCCGTCCCCTAACCCTAACCCTAGCCCGAACCCTAACCCTAACCCTTCCCCGAAGCCTTCCCCTCACCCGTCCCCTAATCCTAACCCGTACGCTCACACTAACCCGCGCCCTCACACGTACACTCCTCCTAAACCGTTGTCGTACCCTCACCTGGACCCTAAACCGTCCCCGTCCCCTAACCCTAACCCTAGGCCGAACCCTAACCCTAACACTTCCCCGAAGCCTTCCCCTCACCCGTCTCCTAACCCTAACCCGTACGCTCATACTAACCCGCGTCCTCACACGTATTCTCCCCCTAAACCGTTGTCGTACCCTCACCTGGACACTAAACCGTCCCCTTCCCCTAACCCTAACCCTAGCCCGAACCCTAACCCTAACCCTTCCCCGAAGCCTTCCCCTCACCCGTACCCTAATCCTAAACCGTACGCTCACACTAACCCACGCCCTCACATGTATGCTCCCCCTAAAGCATTGTCGTACCCTCACCTGGACCCTAAACCGTACCCGTCCCCTAACCCTAACCCTAGCCCGAACACTAACCCTAACACTTCCCCGAAGCCGTCCCCTCACCCGTTCCCTAATCCTAACCCGTACGCTCACACTAACCCGCGCCCTCACACGTACGCTCCCCCTAAACCGTTGTCGTACCCTCACCTGGACCCTAAACCATCCCTGTCCCCTAACCCTAACCCTAGCCTGAACCCTAACCCTAAACCTTCCCCGAAGTCTTCCCCTCACCCGTCCCCTAATCCTAACCCGTAAGCTCACACTAACCCACGCCCTCACCCGTACGCTCCCCCTAAACCGTTGTCGTACCCTCACCTGGACCCTAAACCGTCCCCGTTCCCTAACCCTAACCCTAGCCCGAACCCTAACTCTAACCCTTCCCCGAAGCCTTCCCCTCACCCGTCCTCTAATCCTAACCCGTACCCTCACACTAACCCGCGCCCTCACCCGTACGCTCCCCCTAAACCGTTGTCATACCCTCACCTGGACCCTAAACCGTCCCCGTCCCCTAAACCTAACCTTAGCCCGAACCCTAACCCGAACCCTTCCCCGAAGCCTTCCCCTCACCCATCCCCTAATCCTAACCCGTGCGCTCACACTAACCCGCGCCCTCACACGTACGCTCCCCCTAAACCATTGTCGTACCCTCACCTGGACCCTAAACTGTCCCCGTCCCCTAACCCTAACCCTAGCCCGAACCCTAACCCTAACCCTTCCCCGAAGCCTTCCCCTCACCCGTCCCCTAATCCTAACCCGTACGCTCACACTAACCCGCGCCCTCACACGTACGCTCCCCCTAAACCGTTGTCGTACCCTCACCTGGACCCTAAACCGTCCCCGTCCCCTAACCCTAACCCTAGGCCGAACCCTAACCCTAACACTTCCCCGAAGCCTTCCCCTCACCCGTCTCCTAACCCTAACCCGTACACTCATACTAACCCGCGTCCTCACACGTATTCTCCCCCTAAACCGTCGTCGTACCCTCACCTGGACACTAAACCGTCCCCTTCCCCTAACCCTAACCCTAGCCCGAACCCTAACCCTAACCCTTCCCTGAAGCCTTCCCCTCACCCGTCCCCTAATCCTAAACCGTACGCTCACACTAACCCGCGCCCTCATACGTACGCTCCCCCTAAACCATTGTCGTACCCTCACCTGAACCCTAAACCGTCCCCGTCCCCTAACCCTAACCCTAGCCCGAACCCTAAACCTAACCCTTCCCCGAAGCCTTCCCCTCACCCGTCCCCTAATCGTAACCCGTACGCTCACACTAACCCGCGCCCTCACACGTACGCTCACCCTAAACTGTTGTCGTACCCTCACCTGAACCCTAAACCGTCCCCATCCCCTAACCCTAACCCCAGCCCGAACCCTAACCCTAACCCTTTCCCGAAGCCTTCCCCTCACCCGTCACCTAATCCTAACCCGTACGCTCACACTAACCTGCGCCCTCACACGTACGCTCCCCCTAAACCGTTGTCGTACCCTCACCTGGACCCTAAACCGTCCCCGTCCCCTAACCCTAACCCTAGGCCGAACCCTAACCCTAACCCTTCCCCGAAGCCTTCCCCTCACCTGTCCCCTAACCCTAACCCGTACGCTCACACTAACCCGAGCCCTCACACGTATTCTCCCCCTAAACCGTTGTCGTACCCTCAACTGGACCCTAAACCGTCCCCTTCCCCTAACCCTAACCCTAGTCCGAACCCTAACCTTAACCCTTTCCCGAAGCATTCCCCTCACCCGTCCCCTAATCCTAACCCGTACGCTCACACTAACCCGCGCCCTCACACGTACGCTCCCCCTAAAGCGTTGTCGTACTCTCACCTGGACCCTAAACCGTCCCCATCCCCTAACCCTAACCCTAGCCCGAACCCTAACCCTAACACTTCCCCGAAGCCTTCCCCTCACCCGTCCCATAATCCTAACCCGTACGCTCACACTAACTCGCGCCCTCACACGTACGCTCCCCCTAAACCGTTGTCGTACCCTCACCTGGACCCTAAATCGTCCCCGTCCCCTAACCCTAACCCTAGCCCGAACCCTAACCCTAACCTTTCCACGAAGCCTTCCCCTCACCCGTCCCATAATTCTAACCCGGACGCTCATACTAACCCGCACCCTCACACATTCGCTCCCCCTAAAGTGTTGTCGTACCCTCACCTGGACCCTAAACCGTCCCCGTACCCTAATCTTAACCCTAGCCCGAACCCTAACCCTAACCCTTCCCCGAAGCCTTCCCCTCACCCGTCCCCTAATCCTAACCCGTACGCTCACACTAACCCGCGCCCTCACACGTATTCTCCCCCTAAACCGTTGTCGTACCCTCACCTGGACCCTAAACCTTCCCCTTCCCCTAACCCTAACCCTAGCCCAAACCCTAACCCTAACCCTTCCCCGAAGCCTTCCCCTCACCCGTCCCCTAATCCTAACTCGTACGCTCACACTAACCCTTGCCCTCACATGTACGCTCCCCCTAAACCGTTGTCGTACCCTCAACTGGACACTAAACCATCCCTGTCCCCTAACCCTAACCCTAGCCCGGACCCTAACCCTAAAACTTCCCCGAAGCCTTCCCCTCACCCGTCCCCTAATCCTAACTCGTACGCTCACACTAACCCGTGCCCTCACATGTACGCTCCCCCTAAAGCGTTGTCGTACCCTCACCTGCAACCTAAACTGTCCCTGTCCCCTAACGCTAACCCTAGCCCGAACCCTAAAGCTAACCCTTCCCCGAAGCCTTCCCCTCACCCGTCCCCTAATCCTAACCCATAGGCTCACACTAACCCACGCCCTCACACGTACGCTCCCCCTAAACCATTGTCGTACCGTCACCTGGACCCTAAACCGTCCCCGTCCCCTAACCCTAACCCTAGCCCGAACGCTAACCCTAACCTTTCCACGAAGGCTTCCCCTCACCCGTCCCATAATCCTAACCCGTACGCTCATACTAACCCGCACCCTCACACATTCGCTCCCCCTAAAGCGTTGTCGTACCCTCACCTTGACTCTAAACCGTCCCCGTCCCCTAACCCTAACCCTAGCCCGAACCCTAACCCTAACCCTTCCCCGAAGCCTTCCCCTCACCCGTCCCCTAATCCTAACCCGTACGCTCACACTAACCCGCGCCCTCACACGTACGCTCCCCCTCAACCATTGTCGTACCCTCACCTGGACCCTAAACTGTCCCCGTCCCCTAACCCTAACCCTAGCCCGAACCCTAAACCTAACCCTTCCCCGAAGCCTTCCCCTCACCCGTCCCCTAATCCTAACCCGTACGCTCACACTAACCCGCGCCCTCACACGTACGCTCCCCCTAAACCGTTGTCGTAACCTCACCTGGACCCTAAACCGTCCCCGTCCCCTAACCCTAACCCTAGGCCGAACCCTAAACCTAACACTTCCCCGAAGCCTTCCCCTCACCCGTCTCCTAACCCTAACCCGTACGCTCATACTAACCCGCGTCCTCACACGTATTCTCCCCCTAAACCGTTGTCGTACCCTCACCTGGACACTAAACCGTCCCCTTCCCCTAAACCTAACCCTAGCCCGAACCCTAACCCGAACCCTTCCCCGAAGCCTTCCCCTCACCCGTCCCCTAATCCTAACCCGGACGCTCACATTAAACCACGACTTCACACTTACGCACCCCCTACACCGTTGTCGTACCCTCACCTGGACCCTAAACCATCCCCGTCCCCTAACCCTAACCCTAGCCCGAACCCTAACTCTAACCCTTCCCCGAAGCCTTTCCCTCACCCGTCCTCTAATCCTAACCCGTACCCTCACACTAACCCGCGCCCTCACCCGTACGCTCCCCCTAAACCGTTGTCGTACCCTCACCTGGACCCTAAACCGTCCCCGTCCCCTAAACCTAACCCTAGCCCAAACCCTAAACCTAACACTTCCCCGAAGCCTTCCCCTCACCCATCCCCTAATCCTAATGCATACGCTCACACTAACCCGCGCCCTCACACGTACGCTCCCCGTAAACCGTTGTCGTAACCTCACCTGGACCCTAAACCGTCCCCATCCCCTAATCCTAACCCTAGCCCTAGCCCGAACCCTAACCCTAAGTCCTCCCCGAAGTCTTCCCCTCACCCGTCCCCTAATCCTAACCCGTACGCTCACACTAACCCGCGCCCTCACACGTACCCTCCCCCTAAAGCGTTGTCGTACCCTCCCCTGGACCCTAAACCGTCCCCGTCCCCTAACCCTAACAATGGCCCGAACCCTAACCCTAAAACTTCCCCGAAGCCTTCCCCTCACCCGTCCCCTAATCCTAAACCGTAGGCTCAAACTAACCCGCGCCCTCACACGTACAGTCCCCCTAAACTGTTGTCGTACCCTCACCTGGACCCTAAACCGTCCCCGTCCCCTAACCCTAACCCTAGCGCGAACCCTAACCCTAACCCTTCCCCGAAGCCTTCCCCTCACCCGTCCCCTAACCCTAACCCGTACGCTCACACTAACCCGCGCCCTCATATGTACGCTCCCCCTAAACCATTGTCGTACCCTCACCTGAACCCTAAACCGTCCCCGTCCCCTAACCCTAACCCTAGCCCGAACCTTAAACCTAACCCTTCCCCGAAGCCTTCCCCTCACCCGTCCCCTAATCGTAACCCGTACGCTCACACTAACCCGCGCCCTCACACGTACGCTCACCCTAAACTGTTGTCGTACCCTCACCTGAACCCTAAACCGTCCCCATCCCCTAACCCTAACCCCAGCCCGAACCCTAACCCTAACCCTTTCCCGAAGCCTTCCCCTCACCCGTCACCTAATCCTAACCCGTACGCTCACACTAACCTGCGCCCTCACACGTACGCTCCCCCTAAACCGTTGTCGTACCCTCACCTGAACCCTAAACCGTCCCCGTCCCCTAACCCTAACCCTAGCCCGAACCCTAACCCTAACCCTTCCCCGAAGCCTTCCCCTCACCTGTCCCCTAACCCTAACCCGTACGCTCACACTAACCCGCGCCCTCACACGTATTCTCCCCCTAAACCGTTGTCGTACCCTCAACTGGACCCTAAACCGTCCCCTTCCCCTAACCCTAACCCTAGTCCGAACCCTAACCTTAACCCTTTCCCGAAGCATTCCCCTCACCCGTCCCCTAATCCTAACCCGTACGCTCACACTAACCCGCGCCCTCACACGTACGCTCCCCCTAAAGCGTTGTCGTACTCTCACCTGGACCCTAAACCGTCCCCGTCCCCTAACCCTAACCCTAGCCCGAACCCTAACCCTAACACTTCCCCGAAGCCTTCCCCTCACCCGTCCCATAATCCTAACCCGTACGCTCACACTAACTCGCGCCCTCACACGTACGCTCCCCCTAAACCGTTGTCGTACCCTCACCTGGACCCTAAATCGTCCCCGTCGCCTAACCCTAACCCTAGCCCGAACCCTAACCCTAAGCTTTCCACGAAGCCTTCCCCTCACCCGTCCCATAATTCTAACCCGTACGCTCATACTAACCCGCACCCTCACACATTCGCTCCCCCTAAAGTGTTGTCGTACCCTCACCTGGACCCTAAACCGTCCCCGTACCCTAATCTTAACCCTAGCCCGAACCCTAACCCTAACCCTTCCCCGAAGCCTTCCCCTCACCCGTCCCCTAATCCTAACCCGTACGCTCACACTAACCCGCGCCCTCACACGTATTCTCCCCCTAAACCGTTGTCGTACCCTCACCTGGACCCTAAACCTTCCCCTTCCCCTAACCCTAACCCTAGCCCAAACCCTAACCCTAACCCTTCCCCGAAGCCTTCCCCTCACCCGTCCCCTAATCCTAACTCGTACGCTCACACTAACCCTTGCCCTCACATGTACGCTCCCCCTAAACCGTTGTCGTACCCTCAACTGGACCCTAAACCATCCCTGTCCCCTAACCCTAACCCTAGCCCGGACCCTAACCCTAAAACTTCCCCGAAGCCTTCCCCTCACCCGTCCCCTAATCCTAACTCGTACGCTCACACTAACCCGTGCCCTCACATGTACGCTCCCCCTAAAGCGTTGTCGTACCCTCACCTGCAACCTAAACTGTCCCTGTCCCCTAACGCTAACCCTAGCCCGAACCCTAAAGCTAACCCTTCCCCGAAGCCTTCCCCTCACCCGTCCCCTAATCCTAACCAATAGGCTCACACTAACCCACGCCCTCACACGTACGCTCCCCCTAAACCATTGTCGTACCGTCACCTGGACCCTAAACCGTCCCCGTCCCCTAACCCTAACCCTAGCCCGAACGCTAACCCTAACCTTTCCACGAAGCCTTCCCCTCACCCGTCCCATAATCCTAACCCGTACGCTCATACTAACCCGCACCCTCACACATTCGCTCCCCCTAAAGCGTTGTCGTACCCTCACCTTGACTCTAAACCGTCCCCGTCCCCTAACCCTAACCCTAGCCCGAACCCTAACCCTAACACTTCCCCGAAGCCTTCCCCTCACCCGTCCCCTAATCCTAACCCGTACGCTCACACTAACCCGCGCCCTCACACGTACGCTCCCCCTAAACCATTGTCGTACCCTCACCTGGACCCTAAACTGTCCCCGTCCCCTAACCCTAACCCTAGCCCGAACCCTAACCCTAACCCTTCCCCGAAGCCTTCCCCTCACCCGTCCCCTAATCCTAACCCGTACGCTCACACTAACCCGCGCCCTCACACGTACACTCCTCCTAAACCGTTGTCGTACCCTCACCTGGACCCTAAACCGTCCCCGTCCCCTAACCCTAACCCTAGGCCGAACCCTAACCCTAACACTTCCCCGAAGCCTTCCCCTCACCCGTCTCCTAACCCTAACCCGTACGCTCATACTAACCCGCGTCCTCACACGTATTCTCCCCCTAAACCGTTGTCGTACCCTCACCTGGACACTAAACCGTCCCCTTCCCCTAACCCTAACCCTAGCCCGAACCCTAACCCTAACCCTTCCCCGAAGCCTTCCCCTCACCCGTACCCTAATCCTAAACCGTACGCTCACACTAACCCACGCCCTCACATGTATGCTCCCCCTAAAGCATTGTCGTACCCTCACCTGGACCCTAAACCGTACCCGTCCCCTAACCCTAACCCTAGCCCGAACACTAACCCTAACACTTCCCCGAAGCCGTCCCCTCACCCGTTCCCTAATCCTAACCCGTACGCTCACACTAACCCGCGCCCTCACACGTACGCTCCCCCTAAACCGTTGTCGTACCCTCACCTGGACCCTAAACCATCCCTGTCCCCTAACCCTAACCCTAGCCTGAACCCTAACCCTAAACCTTCCCCGAAGTCTTCCCCTCACCCGTCCCCTAATCCTAACCCGTAAGCTCACACTAACCCACGCCCTCACCCGTACGCTCCCCCTAAACCGTTGTCGTACCCTCACCTGGACCCTAAACCGTCCCCGTTCCCTAACCCTAACCCTAGCCCGAACCCTAACTCTAACCCTTCCCCGAAGCCTTCCCCTCACCCGTCCTCTAATCCTAACCCGTACCCTCACACTAACCCGCGCCCTCACCCGTACGCTCCCCCTAAACCGTTGTCATACCCTCACCTGGACCCTAAACCGTCCCCGTCCCCTAAACCTAACCTTAGCCCGAACCCTAACCCGAACCCTTCCCCGAAGCCTTCCCCTCACCCATCCCCTAATCCTAACCCGTGCGCTCACACTAACCCGCGCCCTCACACGTACGCTCCCCCTAAACCATTGTCGTACCCTCACCTGGACCCTAAACTGTCCCCGTCCCCTAACCCTAACCCTAGCCCGAACCCTAACCCTAACCCTTCCCCGAAGCCTTCCCCTCACCCGTCCCCTAATCCTAACCCGTACGCTCACACTAACCCGCGCCCTCACACGTACGCTCCCCCTAAACCGTTGTCGTACCCTCACCTGGACCCTAAACCGTCCCCGTCCCCTAACCCTAACCCTAGGCCGAACCCTAACCCTAACACTTCCCCGAAGCCTTCCCCTCACCCGTCTCCTAACCCTAACCCGTACACTCATACTAACCCGCGTCCTCACACGTATTCTCCCCCTAAACCGTCGTCGTACCCTCACCTGGACACTAAACCGTCCCCTTCCCCTAACCCTAACCCTAGCCCGAACCCTAACCCTAACCCTTCCCTGAAGCCTTCCCCTCACCCGTCCCCTAATCCTAAACCGTACGCTCACACTAACCCACGCCCTCACATGTATGCTCCCCCTAAAGCATTGTTGTACCCTCACCTGGACCCTAAACCGTACCCGTCCCCTAACCCTAACCCTAGCCCGAACACTAACCCTAACACTTCCCCGAAGCCGTCCCCTCACCCGTTCCCTAATCCTAACCCGTACGCTCACACTAACCCGCGCCCTCACACGTACGCTCCCCCTAAACCGTTGTCGTACCCTCACCTGGACCCTAAACCATCCCTGTCCCCTAACCCTAACCCTAGCCTGAACACTAACCCTAACCCTTCCCCGAAGTCTTCCCCTCACCCGTCCCCTAATCCTAACCCGTAAGCTCACACTAACCCACGCCCTCACCCGTACGCTCCCCCTAAACCGTTGTCGTACCCTCACATGGATCCTAAACCGTCCCCGTCCCCTAAACCTAACCCTAGCCCGAACCCTAACCCGAACCCTTCCCCGAAGCCTTCCCCTCACCCGTCCCCTAATCCTAACCCGGACGCTCACACTAACCCACGACTTCACACCTACGCACCCCCTAAACCGTTGTCGTACCCTCACCTGGACCCTAAACCGTCCCCGTCCCCTAACCCTAAGCCTAGCCCGAACCCTAACTCTAACCCTTCCCCGAAGCCTTTCCCTCACCCGTCCTCTAATCCTAACCCGTACCCTCACACTAACCCGCGCCCTCACCCGTACGCTCCCCCTAAACCGATGTCGTACCCTCACCTGGACCCTAAACCGTCCCCGTCCTCTAAACCTAACCCTAGCACAAACCCTAAACCTAACACTTCCTCGAAGCCTTCCCCTCACCCATCCCCTAATCCTAACCCGTACGCTCACACTAACCCGCGCCCTCACACGTACGCTCCCCCTAAACTGTTGTCGTACCCTCACCTGGACCCTAAACCGTCCCCATCCCCTAACCCTAACCCTAGCCCGAACCCTAAACGTAACACTTCCCCGAAGCCTTCCCCTCACCCGTCCCCTAATCCTAACCCGTACGCTCACACTAACCCGCGCCCTCACACGTACACTCCCCCTAAACCATTGTCGTACCCTCACCTGAAGCCAAAATGGTCCCCGTCCCCTAACCCTAACCCTAGCCCGAACCCTAACCCTAAACCTTCCCTGAAGCCTTCCCCTCACCTGTCCCCTAATCCTAACCTGTACGCTCACACTAACCTACGCCCTCACACGTACGCTCCCCCTAAACCATATTCGTACCCTCACCTGGACCCTAAACCGTCCCCGTCCCCTAACCCTAACCCTAGCCCTAACCCTAAACCTAACCCTTCCCCGATGCCTTCCCCTCACCCGTCCCCTAAACCTAACCCAAACGCTCACAGTAACCCGCGCCCTCACACGTACGCTCCCCCTAAACTGTTGTCGTACCCTCACCTGGACCCTAAACCGTCCCCATCCCCTAACCCTAACCCTAGCCCGAACCCTAACCCTAACCCTTCCCCAAAGCCTTCCCCTCACCCGTCCCCTAATCCTAACCCGTACGCTCACACTAACCCGCGCCCTCACATGTACGCTCCCCCTAAAGCGTTGTCGTACCCTCACCTGCAACCTAAACTGTCCCTGTACCCTAACGCTAACCCTAGCCCGAACCCTAACCCTAAACCTTCCCCGAAGCCTTCCCCTCACCCGTCCCCTAATCCTAAACCGTAGGCTCAAACTAAACCGCACCCTCACACGTACACTGCCCCTAAAGCGCTGTCTTACTCTCAACTGGACCCTAAACCGTCTCCGTCCCCTAAACCTAACCCTAGCCCGAACCGTAACCCTAACCCTTCCCCAAAGCCTTCCCCTCACCCGTCCCCTAATCCTAACCCGTACGCTCACACTAACCCGCGCCCTCACAAGTACACTCCCCCTAAACCATTGTCGTACCATCACCTGGAGCCAAAACGGTCCCTGTCCCCTAACCCTAACCCTAGCCCGAACCCTAACCCTAAACCTTCCCCGAAGCCTTCCCCTCCCCTGTCCCCTAATCCTAACCCGTACGCTCACACTAACCCGCGACCTCACACGTACACTCCCCCTAAACTGTTGTCGTACCCTCACCTGGACCCTAAACCGTCCCCGTCCCCTAACCCTAACCCTAGCGCGAACCCTAACCCTAACCCTTCCCCGAAGCCTTCCCCTCACCCGTCCCCTAACCCTAACCCGTACGCTCACACTAACCCGTGCCCTCATACGCATGCTCCCCCTAAACCGTTGTCGTACCCTCACCTGGACCCTAAACCGTCCCCGTCCCCTAACCCTAACCCTAGCCCGAACCCTAACCCTAACCCTTCCCCGAAGCCTTCCCCTCACCCGTCCCCTAATCCTAACCCGTACGCTCACACTAACCCGCGCACTCACATTTACGCTCCCCCTAAACCGTTGTAGTACCCTCACCTGAACCCTAAACCGTCCCCGTCCCCTAACCCTAACCCTAGCCCGAACCCTAACCCTAACCCTTCCCCAAAGCCTTCCCCTCACCCGTCCCCTAATCCTAAACCGTACGCTCACACTAACCCGCGCCCTCACACGTACGCTCCCCCTAAACCGTTGTCGTACCCTCACCTGGACCCTAAACCGTCCCCGTCCCCTAACCCTAACCCTAGCCCGAACCCTAAACATAACACTTCCCCGAAGCCTTCCCCTCACCCGTCCCCTAATCCTAAACCGTACGCTCACACTAACCCGCGCCCTCACACGTACACTCCCCCTAAACCATTGTCGTACCCTCACCTGGAGCCAAAATGGTCCCCGTCCCCTAACCCTAACCCTAGCCCGAACCCTAACCCTAAACCTTCCCTGAAGCCTTCCCCTCACCCGTCCCCTAATCCTAACCTGTACGCTCACACTAACCTACGCCCTCACACGTACGCTCCCCCTAAACCATATTCGTACCCTCACCTGGACCCTAAACCGTCCCCGTCCCCTAACCCTAACCCTAGCCCTAACCCTAAACCTAACCCTTCCCCGATGCCTTCCCCTCACCCGTCCCCTAAACCTAACCCAAACGCTCACAGTAACCCGCGCCCTCACACGTACGCTCCCCCTAAACTGTTGTCGTACCCTCACCTGGACCCTAAACCGTCCCCATCCCCTAACCCTAACCCTAGCCCGAACCCTAACCCTAACCCTTCCCCAAAGCCTTCCCCTCACCCGTCCCCTAATCCTAACGCATACGCTCACACTAACCCGCGCCCTCACACGTACGCTCCCCGTAAACCGTTGTCGTAACCTCACCTGGACCCTAAACCGTCCCCGTTTCCTAACCCTAACCCTAGCCCGAACCCTAACCCTAAGTCCTCCCCGAAGTCTTCCCCTCACCCGTCCCCTAATCCTAACCCGTACGCTCACACTAACCCGCACCCTCACACGTACCCTCCCCCTAAAGCATTGTCGTACCCTCACCTGGACCATAAACCGTCCCCGTCCCCTAACCCTAACAATAGCCCGAACCCTAACCCTAACACTTCCCCGAAGCCTTCGCCTCACCCGTCCCCTAATCCTAACCCGTACGCTCACACTAACCCGCGCCCTCACATGTACGCTCCCCCTAAAGCGTTGTCGTACGCTCACCTGCAACCTAAACTGTCCCTGTCCCCTAACGCTAACCCTAGCCCGAACCCTAACCCTAAACCTTCCCCGAAGCCTTCCCCTCACCCGTCCCCTAATCCTAAACCGTAGGCTCAAACTAACCCGCGCCCTCACACGTACACTCCCCCTAAACTGTTGTCGTACCCTCACCTGGACCCTAAACCGTCCCCGTCCCCTAACCCTAACCCTAGCGCGAACCCTAACCCTAACCCTTCCCCGAAGCCTTCGCCTCACCCGTCCCCTAACCCTAACCCGTACGCTCACACTAACCCGCGCCCTCATACATACGCTCCCCCTAAACCATTGTCGTACCCTCACCTGAACCCTAAACCGTCCCCGTCCCCTAACCCTAACCCTAGCCCGAACCCTAAACCTAACCCTTCCCCGAAGCCTTCCCCTCACCCGTCCCCTAATCGTAACCCGTACGCTCACACTAACCCGCGCCCTCACACGTACGCTCACCCTAAACTGTTGTCGTACCCTCACCTGAACCCTAAACCGTCCCCATCCCCTAACCCTAACCCCAGCCCGAACCCTAACCCTAACCCTTTCCCGAAGCCTTCCCCTCACCCGTCACCTAATCCTAACCCGTACGCTCACACTAACCTGCGCCCTCACACGTACGCTCCCCCTAAACCGTTGTCGTACCCTCACCTGGACCCTAAACCGTCCCCATCCCCTAACCCTAAACCTAGCCCGAACCCTAACCCTAACCCTTCCCCGAAGCCTTCCCCTCACCTGTCCCCTAACCCTAACCCGTACGCTCACACTAACCCGCGCCCTCACACGTATTCTCCCCCTAAACCGTTGTCGTACCCTCAACTGGACCCTAAACCGTCCCCTTCCCCTAACCCTAACCCTAGTCCGAACCCTAACCTTAACCCTTTCCCGAAGCATTCCCCTCACCCGTCCCCTAATCCTAACCCGTACGCTCACACTAACCCGCGCCCTCACACGTACGCTCCCCCTAAAGCGTTGTCGTACTCTCACCTGGACCCTAAACCGTCCCCGTCCCCGTCCCCTAACCCTAACCCTAGCCCGAACCCTAACCCTAACACTTCCCCGAAGCCTTCCCCTCACCCGTCCCATAATCCTAACCCGTACGCTCACACTAACTCGCGCCCTCACACGTACGCTCCCCCTAAACCGTTGTCGTACCCTCACCTGGACCCTAAATCGTCCCCGTCCCCTAACCCTAACCCTAGCCCGAACCCTAACCCTAACCTTTCCACGAAGCCTTCCCCTCACCCGTCCCATAATTCTAACCCGTACGCTCATACTAACCCGCACCCTCACACATTCGCTCCCCCTAAAGTGTTGTCGTACCCTCACCTGGACCCTAAACCGTCCCCGTACCCTAACCTTAACCCTAGCCCGAACCCTAACCCTAACCCTTCCCCGAAGCCTTCCCCTCACCCGTCCCCTAATCCTAACCCGTACGCTCACACTAACCCGCGCCCTCACACGTATTCTCCCCCTAAACCGTTGTCGTACCCTCACCTGGACCCTAAACCTTCCCCTTCCCCTAACCCTAACCCTAGCCCAAACCCTAACCCTAACCCTTCCCCGAAGCCTTCCCCTCACCCGTCCCCTAATCCTAACTCGTACGCTCACACTAACCCGTGCCCTCACATGTACGCTCCCCCTAAACCGTTGTCGTACCCTCAACTGGACCCTAAACCATCCCTGTCCCCTAACCCTAACCCTAGCCCGGACCCTAACACTAAAACTTCCCCGAAGCCTTCCCCTCACCCGTCCCCTAATCCTAACTCGTACGCTCACACTAACCCGTGCCCTCACATGTACGCTCCCCCTAAAGCGTTGTCGTACCCTCACCTGCAACCTAAACTGTCCCTGTCCCCTAACGCTAACCCTAACACGAACCCTAAAGCTAACCCTTCCCCGAAGCCTTCCCCTCACCCGTCCCCTAATCCTAACCCATAGGCTCACACTAAGCCACGCCCTCACACGTACGCTCCCCCTAAACCATTGTCGTACCGTCACCTGGACCCTAAACCGTCCCCGTCCCCTAACCCTAACCCTAGCCTGAACGCTAACCCTAACCTTTCCATGAAGCCTTCCCCTCACCCGTCCCATAATCCTAACCCGTACGCTCATACTAACCCGCACCCTCACACATTCGCTCCCCCTAAAGCGTTGTCGTACTCTCACCTTGACCCTAAACCGTCCCCGTCCCCTAACCCTAACCCTAGCCCGAACCCTAACCCTAACACTTCCCCGAAGCCTTCCCCTCACCCGTCCCCTAATCCTAACCCGTGCGCTCACACTAACCCGCGCCCTCACACGTACGCTCCCCCTAAACCATTGTCATACCCTCACCTGGACCCTAAACTGTCCCCGTCCCCTAACCCTAACCCTAGCCCGAACCCTAACCCTAACCCTTCCCCGAAGCTTTCCCCTCACCCGTCCCCTAATCCTAACCCGTACGCTCACACTAACCCGCGCCCTCACACGTACGCTCCCCCTAAACCGTTGTCGTACCCTCACCTGGACCCTAAACCGTCCCCGTCCCCTAACCCTAACCCTAGGCCGAACCCTAACCCTAACACTTCCCCGAAGCCTTCCCCTCACCCGTCTGCTAACCCTAACCCGTACACTCATACTAACCCGCGTCCTCACACGTATTCTCCCCCTAAACCGTTGTCGTACCCTCACCTGGACACTAAACCGTCCCCTTCCCCTAACCCTAACCCTAGCCCGAACCCTAACCCTAACCCTTCCCCGAAGCCTTCCCCTCACCCGTCCCCTAATCCTAAACCGTACGCTCACACTAACCCACGCCCTCACACGTATGCTCCCCCTAAAGCATTGTCGTACCCTCACCTGGACCCTAAACCGTACCCGTCCCCTAACCCTAACCCTAGCCCGAACACTAACCCTAACACTTCCCCGAAGCCGTCCCCTCACCCGTTCCCTAATCCTAACCCGTACGCTCACACTAACCCGCGCCCTCACACGTACGCTCCCCCTAAACCGTTGTCGTACCCTCACCTGGACCCTAAACCATCCCTGTCCCCTAACCCTAACCCTAGCCTGAACCCTAACCCTAAACCTTCCCCGAAGTCTTCCCCTCACCCGTCCCGTAATCCTAACCCGTAAGCTCACAGTAACCCACGCCCTCACCCGTACGCTCCCCCTAAACCGTTGTCGTACCCTCACCTGGACCCTAAACCGTCCCCGTTCCCTAACCCTAACCCTAGCCCGAACCCTAACTCTAACCCTTCCCCGAAGCCTTCCCCTCACCCGTCCTCTAATCCTAACCCGTACCCTCACACTAACCCACGCCCTCACCCGTACGCTCCCCCTAAACCGTTGTCATACCCTCACCTGGACCCTAAACCGTCCCCGTCCCCTAAACCTAACCTTAGCCCGAACCCTAACCCGAACCCTTCCCCGAAGCCTTCCCCTCACCCGTCCCCTAATCCTAACCCGTGCGCTCACACTAACCCGCGCCCTCACACGTACGCTCCCCCTAAACCATTGTCGTACCCTCATCTGGACCCTAAACTGTCCCCGTCCCCTAACCCTAACCCTAGCCCGAACCCTAACCCTAACCCTTCCCCGAAGCCTTCCCCTCACCCGTCCCCTAATCCTAACCCGTACGCTCACACTAACCCGCGCCCTCACACGTACGCTCCCCCTAAACCGTTGTCGTACCCTCACCTGGACCCTAAACCGTCCCCGTCCCCTAACCCTAACCCTAGGCCGAACCCTAACCCTAACACTTCCCCGAAGCCTTCCCCTCACCCGTCTCCTAACCCTAACCCGTACACTCATACTAACCCGCGTCCTCACACGTATTCTCCCCCTAAACCGTTGTCGTACCCTCACCTGGACACTAAACCGTCCCCTTCCCCTAACCCTAACCCTAGCCCGAACCCTAAACCTAAACCTTCCCCGAAGCCTTCCCCTCACCCGTCCCCTAATCCTAAACCGTACGCTCACACTAACCCACGCCCTCACATGTATGCTCCCCCTAAAGCATTGTCGTACCCTCACCTGGACCCTAAACCGTACCCGTCCCCTAACCCTAACCCTAGCCCGAACACTAACCCTAACACTTCCCCGAAGCCGTCCCCTCACCCGTTCCCTAATCCTAACCCGTACGCTCACACTAACCCGCGCCCTCACACGTACGCTCCCCCTAAACCGTTGTCGTACCCTCACCTGGACCCTAAACCATCCCTGTCCCCTAACCCTAACCCTAGCCTGAACCCTAACCCTAAACCTTCCCCGAAGTCTTCCCCTCACCCGTCCCCTAATCCTAACCCGTAAGCTCACACTAACCCACGCCCTCACCCGTACGCTCCCCCTAAACCGTTGTCGTACCCTCACCTGGACCCTAAACCGTCCCCGTTCCCTAACCCTAACCCTAGCCCGAACCCTAACTCTAACCCTTCCCCGAAGCCTTCCCCTCACCCGTCCTCTAATCCTAACCCGTACCCTCACACTAACCCGCGCCCTCACCCGTACGCTCCCCCTAAACCGTTGTCATACCCTCACCTGGACCCTAAACCGTCCCCGTCCCCTAAACCTAACCTTAGCCCGAACCCTAACCCGAACCCTTCCCCGAAGCCTTCCCCTCACCCGTCCCCTAATCCTAACCCGTGCGCTCACACTAACCCGCGCCCTCACACGTACGCTCCCCCTAAACCATTGTCGTACCCTCACCTGGACCCTAAACTGTCCCCGTCCCCTAACCCTAACCCTAGCCCGAACCCTAACCCTAACCCTTCCCCGAAGCCTTCCCCTCACCCGTCCCCTAATCCTAACCCGTACGCTCACACTAACCCGCGCCCTCACACGTACGCTCCCCCTAAACCGTTGTCGTACCCTCACCTGGACCCTAAACCGTCCCCGTCCCCTAACCCTAACCCTAGGCCGAACCCTAACCCTAACACTTCCCCGAAGCCTTCCCCTCACCCGTCTCCTAACCCTAACCCGTACACTCATACTAACCCGCGTCCTCACACGTATTCTCCCCCTAAACCGTTGTCGTACCCTCACCTGGACACTAAACCGTCCCCTTCCCCTAACCCTAACCCTAGCCCGAACCCTAACCCTAACCCTTCCCCGAAGCCTTCCCCTCACCCGTCCCCTAATCCTAAACCGTACGCTCACACTAACCCACGCCCTCACATGTATGCTCCCCCTAAAGCATTGTTGTACCCTCACCTGGACCCTAAACCGTACCCGTCCCCTAACCCTAACCCTAGCCCGAACACTAACCCTAACACTTCCCCGAAGCCGTCCCCTCACCCGTTCCCTAATCCTAACCCGTACGCTCACACTAACCCGCGCCCTCACACGTACGCTCCCCCTAAACCGTTGTCGTACCCTCACCTGGACCCTAAACCATCCCTGTCCCCTAACCCTAACCCTAGCCTGAACACTAACCCTAACCCTTCCCCGAAGTCTTCCCCTCACCCGTCCCCTAATCCTAACCCGTAAGCTCACACTAACCCACGCCCTCACCCGTACGCTCCCCCTAAACCGTTGTCGTACCCTCACATGGATCCTAAACCGTCCCCGTCCCCTAAACCTAACCCTAGCCCGAACCCTAACCCGAACCCTTCCCCGAAGCCTTCCCCTCACCCGTCCCCTAATCCTAACCCGGACGCTCACACTAACCCACGACTTCACACCTACGCACCCCCTAAACCGTTGTCGTACCCTCACCTGGACCCTAAACCGTCCCCGTCCCCTAACCCTAACCCTAGCCCGAACCCTAACTCTAACCCTTCCCCGAAGCCTTTCCCTCACCCGTCCTCTAATCCTAACCCGTACCCTCACACTAACCCGCGCCCTCACCCGTACGCTCCCCCTAAACCGTTGTCGTACCCTCACCTGGACCCTAAACCGTCCCCGTCCCCTAAACCTAACCCTAGCACAAACCCTAAACCTAACACTTCCCCGAAGCCTTCCCCTCACCCATCCCCTAATCCTAACCCGTACGCTCACACTAACCCGCGCCCTCACACGTACGCTCCCCCTAAACTGTTGTCGTACCCTCACCTGGACCCTAAACCGTCCCCGTCCCCTAACCCTAACCCTAGCCCGAACCCTAAACGTAACACTTCCCCGAAGCCTTCCCCTCACCTGTCCCCTAATCCTAACCCGTACGCTCACACTAACCCGCGCCCTCACACGTACACTCCCCCTAAACCATTGTCGTACCCTCACCTGAAGCCAAAATGGTCCCCGTCCCCTAACCCTAACCCTAGCCCGAACCCTAACCCTAAACCTTCCCTGAAGCCTTCCCCTCACCCGTCCCCTAATCCTAACCTGTACGCTCACACTAACCTACGCCCTCACACGTACGCTCCCCCTAAACCATATTCGTACCCTCACCTGGACCCTAAACCGTCCCCGTCCCCTAACCCTAACCCTAGCCCTAACCCTAAACCTAACCCTTCCCCGATGCCTTCCCCTCACCCGTCCCCTAAACCTAACCCAAACGCTCACAGTAACCCGCGCCCTCACACGTACGCTCCCCCTACACTGTTGTCGTACCCTCACCTGGACCCTAAACCGTCCCCATCCCCTAACCCTAACCCTAGCCCGAACCCTAACCCTAACCCTTCCCCAAAGCCTTCCCCTCACCCGTCCCCTAATCCTAACCCGTACGCTCACACTAACCCACGCCCTCACATGTACGCTCCCCCTAAAGCGTTGTCGTACCCTCACCTGCAACTTAAACTGTCCCTGTCCCCTAACGCTAACCCTAGCCCGAACCCTAACCCTAAACCTTCCCCGAAGCCTTCCCCTCACCCGTCCCCTAATCCTAAACCGTAGGCTCAAACTAAACCGCACCCTCACACGTACCCTCCCCCTAAAGCGCTGTCTTACTCTCAACTGGACCCTAAACCGTCTCCGTCCCCTAAACCTAACCCTAGCCCGAACCGTAACCCTAACCCTTCCCCAAAGCCTTCCCCTCACCCGTCCAATAATCCTAACCCGTACGCTCACACTAACCCGCGCCCTCACAAGTACACTCCCCCTAAATCATTGTCGTACCATCACCTGGAGCCAAAACGGTCCCTGTCCCCTAACCCTAACCCTAGCCCGAACCCTAACCCTAAACCTTCCCCGAAGCCTTCCCCTCACCTGTCCCCTAATCCTAACCCGTACGCTCACACTAACCCGCGACCTCACACGTACACTCCCCCTAAACTGTTGTCGTACCCTCACCTGGACCCTAAACCGTCCCCGTCCCCTAACCCTAACCCTAGCGCAAACCCTAACCCTAACCCTTCCCCGAAGCCTTCCCCTCACCCGTCCCCTAACCCTAACCCGTACGCTCACACTAACCCGTGCCCTCATACGCATGCTCCCCCTAAACCGTTGTCGTACCCTCACCTGGACCCTAAACCGTCCCCGTCCCCTATCCATAACCCTAGCCCGAACCCTAACCCTAACACTTCCCCGAAGCCTTCCCCTCACCCGTCCCCTAATCCTAACCCGTACGCGCACACTAACCCGCGCACTCACATTTACGCTCCCCCTAAACCGTTGTAGTACCCTCACCTGAACCCTAAACCGTCCCCGTCCCCTAACCCTAACCCTAGCCCGAACCCTAACCCTAACTCTTCCCCAAAGCCTTCCCCTCACCCGTCCCCTAATCCTAAACCGTACGCTCACACTAACCCACGCCCTCACACGTACGCTCCCCCTAAACCGTTGTCGTACCCTCACCTGGACCCTAAACCATCCCTGTCCCCTAACCCTAACCCTAGCCTGAACCCTAACCCTAACCCTTCCCCGAAGTCTTCCCCTCACCCGTCCCCTAATCCTAACCCGTAAGCTCACACTAACATGCGCCCACACACGTACGCTCCCCCTAAACCGTTGTCGTACCCTCACCTGGACCCTAAACCGTCCCCGTCCCCTAACCCTAACCCTAGCCCGAACCCTAACTCTAACCCTTCCCCGAAGCCTTCCCCTCACCCGTCCTCTAATCCTAACCCGTACCCTCACACTAACCCGCGCCCTCACACGTACGGTCCCCCTAAACCATTGTCGTACACTCACCTGGACCCTAAATCGTCCCCATACCCTAACCCTAACCCTAGCCCGAACCCTAAACCTAACCCTTCCCCGAAGCCTTCCCCTCACCTGTTCCCTAATCCTAACCCGTACGCTCACACTAACCCGTGCCCTCACACGTACGCTCACCCTAAACTGTTGTCGTACCCTCACCTGGACCCTAAACTGTCCCCGTCCCCTAACCCTAACCCTAGCCCGAACCCTAACCCTAACCCTTCCCCGAAGCCTTCTCCTCACCCGTCCCCTAATCCTAACCCGTAAGCTCACACTAACAAGCGCCCACACACGTACGCTCCCCCTAAACCGTTGTCGTACCCTCACCTGGACCCTAAAGCGTCCCCGTCCCCTAACCCTAACCCTAGCCCGAACCCTAACCCTAACACTTCCCCGAAGCCTTCCCCTCACCCGTCTCGTAACCCTAACCCGTACGCTCATACTAACCCGCGCCCTCACACGTATTCTCCCCCTAAACCGTTGTCGTACCCTCACCTGGACCCTAAACCGTACCCGTCCCCTAACCCTAACCCTAGCCCGAACACTAACCCTAACACTTCCCCGAAGCCGTCCCCTCAACCGTTCCCTAACCCTAACCCGTACGCTCACACTAACCCGCGCCCTCACACGTACGCTCCCCCTAAACCGTTGTCGTACCCTCACCTGGACCCTAAACCATCCCTCTCCCCTAACCCTAACCCTAGCCTGAACCCTAACCCTAACCCTTCCCCGAAGTCTTCCCCTCACCCGTCCCCTAATCCTAAACCGTAAGCTCACACTAACCCGCGCCCACACACGTACGCTCCCCCTAAACCGTTGTCGTACCCTCACCTGGACCCTAAACCATCCCTGTCCCCTAACCCTAACCCTAGCCTGAACCCTAACCCTAAACCTTCCCCGAAGTCTTCCCCTCACCCGTCCCCTAATCCTAACCCGTAAGCTCACACTAACCCACGCCCTCACCCGTACGCTCCCCCTAAACCGTTGTCGTACCCTCACCTGGACCCTAAACCGTCCCCGTTCCCTAACCCTAACCCTAGCCCGAACCCTAACTCTAACCCTTCCCCGAAGCCTTCCCCTCACCCGTCCTCTAATCCTAACCCGTACCCTCACACTAACCCGCGCCCTCACCCGTACGCTCCCCCTAAACCGTTGTCATACCCTCACCTGGACCCTAAACCGTCCCCGTCCCCTAAACCTAACCTTAGCCCGAACCCTAACCCGAACCCTTCCCCGAAGCCTTCCCCTCACCCGTCCCCTAATCCTAACCCGTGCGCTCACACTAACCCGCGCCCTCACACGTACGCTCCCCCTAAACCATTGTCGTACCCTCACCTGGACCCTAAACTGTCCCCGTCCCCTAACCCTAACCCTAGCCCGAACCCTAACCCTAACCCTTCCCCGAAGCCTTCCCCTCACCCGTCCCCTAATCCTAACCCGTACGCTCACACTAACCCGCGCCCTCACACGTACGCTCCCCCTAAACCGTTGTCGTACCCTCACCTGGACCCTAAACCGTCCCCGTCCCCTAACCCTAACCCTAGGCCGAACCCTAACCCTAACACTTCCCCGAAGCCTTCCCCTCACCCGTCTCCTAACCCTAACCCGTACACTCATACTAACCCGCGTCCTCACACGTATTCTCCCCCTAAACCGTTGTCGTACCCTCACCTGGACACTAAACCGTCCCCTTCCCCTAACCCTAACCCTAGCCCGAACCCTAACCCTAACCCTTCCCCGAAGCCTTCCCCTCACCCGTCCCCTAATCCTAAACCGTACGCTCACACTAACCCACGCCCTCACATGTATGCTCCCCCTAAAGCATTGTTGTACCCTCACCTGGACCCTAAACCGTACCCGTCCCCTAACCCTAACCCTAGCCCGAACACTAACCCTAACACTTCCCCGAAGCCGTCCCCTCACCCGTTCCCTAATCCTAACCCGTACGCTCACACTAACCCGCGCCCTCACACGTACGCTCCCCCTAAACCGTTGTCGTACCCTCACCTGGACCCTAAACCATCCCTGTCCCCTAACCCTAACCCTAGCCTGAACACTAACCCTAACCCTTCCCCGAAGTCTTCCCCTCACCCGTCCCCTAATCCTAACCCGTAAGCTCACACTAACCCACGCCCTCACCCGTACGCTCCCCCTAAACCGTTGTCGTACCCTCACATGGATCCTAAACCGTCCCCGTCCCCTAAACCTAACCCTAGCCCGAACCCTAACCCGAACCCTTCCCCGAAGCCTTCCCCTCACCCGTCCCCTAATCCTAACCCGGACGCTCACACTAACCCACGACTTCACACCTACGCACCCCCTAAACCGTTGTCGTACCCTCACCTGGACCCTAAACCGTCCCCGTCCCCTAACCCTAACCCTAGCCCGAACCCTAACTCTAACCCTTCCCCGAAGCCTTTCCCTCACCCGTCCTCTAATCCTAACCCGTACCCTCACACTAACCCGCGCCCTCACCCGTACGCTCCCCCTAAACCGTTGTCGTACCCTCACCTGGACCCTAAACCGTCCCCGTCCCCTAAACCTAACCCTAGCACAAACCCTAAACCTAACACTTCCCCGAAGCCTTCCGCTCACCCATCCCCTAATCCTAACCCGTACGCTCACACTAACCCGCGCCCTCACACGTACGCTCCCCCTAAACTGTTGTCGTACCCTCACCTGGACCCTAAACCGTCCCCGTCCCCTAACCCTAACCCTAGCCCGAACCCTAAACGTAACACTTCCCCGAAGCCTTCCCCTCACCTGTCCCCTAATCCTAACCCGTACGCTCACACTAACCCGCGCCCTCACACGTACACTCCCCCTAAACCATTGTCGTACCCTCACCTGAAGCCAAAATGGTCCCCGTCCCCTAACCCTAACCCTAGCCCGAACCCTAACCCTAAACCTTCCCTGAAGCCTTCCCCTCACCCGTCCCCTAATCCTAACCTGTACGCTCACACTAACCTACGCCCTCACACGTACGCTCCCCCTAAACCATATTCGTACCCTCACCTGGACCCTAAACCGTCCCCGTCCCCTAACCCTAACCCTAGCCCTAACCCTAAACCTAACCCTTCCCCGATGCCTTCCCCTCACCCGTCCCCTAAACCTAACCCAAACGCTCACAGTAACCCGCGCCCTCACACGTACGCTCCCCCTACACTGTTGTCGTACCCTCACCTGGACCCTAAACCGTCCCCATCCCCTAACCCTAACCCTAGCCCGAACCCTAACCCTAACCCTTCCCCAAAGCCTTCCCCTCACCCGTCCCCTAATCCTAACCCGTACGCTCACACTAACCCACGCCCTCACATGTACGCTCCCCCTAAAGCGTTGTCGTACCCTCACCTGCAACCTAAACTGTCCCTGTCCCCTAACGCTAACCCTAGCCCGAACCCTAACCCTAAACCTTCCCCGAAGCCTTCCCCTCACCCGTCCCCTAATCCTAAACCGTAGGCTCAAACTAAACCGCACCCTCACACGTACCCTCCCCCTAAAGCGCTGTCTTACTCTCAACTGGACCCTAAACCGTCTCCGTCCCCTAAACCTAACCCTAGCCCGAACCGTAACCCTAACCCTTCCCCAAAGCCTTCCCCTCACCCGTCCAATAATCCTAACCCGTACGCTCACACTAACCCGCGCCCTCACAAGTACACTCCCCCTAAATCATTGTCGTACCATCACCTGGAGCCAAAACGGTCCCTGTCCCCTAACCCTAACCCTAGCCCGAACCCTAACCCTAAACCTTCCCCGAAGCCTTCCCCTCACCTGTCCCCTAATCCTAACCCGTACGCTCACACTAACCCGCGACCTCACACGTACACTCCCCCTAAACTGTTGTCGTACCCTCACCTGGACCCTAAACCGTCCCCGTCCCCTAACCCTAACCCTAGCGCAAACCCTAACCCTAACCCTTCCCCGAAGCCTTCCCCTCACCCGTCCCCTAACCCTAACCCGTACGCTCACACTAACCCGTGCCCTCATACGCATGCTCCCCCTAAACCGTTGTCGTACCCTCACCTGGACCCTAAACCGTCCCCGTCCCCTATCCATAACCCTAGCCCGAACCCTAACCCTAACCCTTCCCCGAAGCCTTCCCCTCACCCGTCCCCTAATCCTAACCCGTACGCGCACACTAACCCGCGCACTCACATTTACGCTCCCCCTAAACCGTTGTAGTACCCTCACCTGAACCCTAAACCGTCCCCGTCCCCTAACCCTAACCCTAGCCCGAACCCTAACCCTAACTCTTCCCCAAAGCCTTCCCCTCACCCGTCCCCTAATCCTAAACCGTACGCTCACACTAACCCACGCCCTCACACGTACGCTCCCCCTAAACCGTTGTCGTACCCTCACCTGGACCCTAAACCATCCCTGTCCCCTAACCCTAACCCTAGCCTGAACCCTAACCCTAACCCTTCCCCGAAGTCTTCCCCTCACCCGTCCCCTAATCCTAACCCGTAAGCTCACACTAACATGCGCCCACACACGTACGCTCCCCCTAAACCGTTGTCGTACCCTCACCTGGACCCTAAACCGTCCCCGTCCCCTAACCCTAACCCTAGCCCGAACCCTAACTCTAACCCTTCCCCGAAGCCTTCCCCTCACCCGTCCTCTAATCCTAACCCGTACCCTCACACTAACCCGCGCCCTCACACGTACGGTCCCCCTAAACCATTGTCGTACACTCACCTGGACCCTAAATCGTCCCCATACCCTAACCCTAACCCTAGCCCGAACCCTAAACCTAACCCTTCCCCGAAGCCTTCCCCTCACCTGTTCCCTAATCCTAACCCGTACGCTCACACTAACCCGTGCCCTCACACGTACGCTCACCCTAAACTGTTGTCGTACCCTCACCTGGACCCTAAACTGTCCCCGTCCCCTAACCCTAACCCTAGCCCGAACCCTAACCCTAACCCTTCCCCGAAGCCTTCTCCTCACCCGTCCCCTAATCCTAACCCGTAAGCTCACACTAACAAGCGCCCACACACGTACGCTCCCCCTAAACCGTTGTCGTACCCTCACCTGGACCCTAAAGCGTCCCCGTCCCCTAACCCTAACCCTAGCCCGAACCCTAACCCTAACACTTCCCCGAAGCCTTCCCCTCACCCGTCTCGTAACCCTAACCCGTACGCTCATACTAACCCGCGCCCTCACACGTATTCTCCCCCTAAACCGTTGTCGTACCCTCACCTGGACCCTAAACCGTACCCGTCCCCTAACCCTAACCCTAGCCCGAACACTAACCCTAACACTTCCCCGAAGCCGTCCCCTCAACCGTTCCCTAACCCTAACCCGTACGCTCACACTAACCCGCGCCCTCACACGTACGCTCCCCCTAAACCGTTGTCGTACCCTCACCTGGACCCTAAACCATCCCTCTCCCCTAACCCTAACCCTAGCCTGAACCCTAACCCTAACCCTTCCCCGAAGTCTTCCCCTCACCCGTCCCCTAATCCTAAACCGTAAGCTCACACTAACCCGCGCCCACACACGTACGCTCCCCCTAAACCGTTGTCGTACCCTCACCTGGACCCTAAACCGTCCTCGTCCCCTAACCCTAAACCTAGCCCGAACCCTAATTCTAACCCTTCCCCGAAGTCTTCCCCTCACCCGTCCTCTAATCCTAACCCATACCCTCACACTAACCCGCGCCCTCACCCGTACGCTCCCCCTAAACCGTTGTTGTACCCTCACCTGGACCCTAAACCGTCCCCGTCCCCTAAACCTAACCCTAGCCCGAACCCTAACCCGAACTCTTCCCCGAAGCCTTCCCCTCACCCGTCCCCTAATCCTAACCCGGACGCTCACACTAACCCACGACTTCACACTTACGCACCCCCTAAACCGTTGTCGTACCCTCACCTGGACCCTAAACCGTCCCCGTCCCCTAACCCTAACCCTAGCCCGAACCCTAAACGTAACACTTCCCCGAAGCCTTCCCCTCACCCGTCCCCTAATCGTAACCCGTACGCTCACACTAACCCGCGCCCTCACACGTACACTCCCCCTAAACCATTGTTGTACCCTCACCTGGAGCCAAAATGGTCCCCGTCCCCTAACCCTAACCCTAGCCCGAACCCTAACCCTAACCCTTCCCTGAAGCCTTCCCCTCACCCGTCCCCTAATCCTAACCTGTACGCTCACACTAACCTACGCCCTCACACGTACGCTCCCCCTAAACCATATTTGTACCCTCACCTGGACCCTAAACCGTCCCCGTCCCCTAACCCTAACCCTAGCCCTAACCCTAAACCTAACCCTTCCCCGATGCCTTCCCCTCACCCGTCCCCTAAACCTAACCCAAACGGTCACAGTAACCCGCGCCCTCACACGTACGCTCCCCCTAAACTGTTGTCGTACCCTCACCTGGACCCTAAACCGTCCCCATCCCCTAACCCTAACCCTAGCCCGAACCCTAACCCTAACCCTTCCCCAAAGCCTTCCCCTCACCCGTCCCCTAATCCTAACGCATACGCTCACACTAACCCGCGCCCTCACACGTACGCTCCCCGTAAACCGTTGTCGTAACCTCACCTGGACCCTAAACCGTCCCTGTCCCCTAACCCTAACCCTAGCCCGAACCCTAACCCTAAGTCCTCCCCGAAGTCTTCCCCTCACCCGTCCCCTAATCCTAACCCGTACGCTCACACTAACACGCGCCCTCACACGTACCCTCCCCCTAAAGCGTTGTCGTACCCTCACCTGGACCCTAAACCGTCCCCGTCCCCTAACCCTAACTATAGCCCGAACCCTAACCCTAACACTTCCCCGAAGCCTTCCCCTCACCCGTCCCCTAATCCTAACCCGTACGCTCACACTAACCCGCGCCCTCACATGTACGCTCCCCCTAAAGCGTTGTCGTACCCTCACCTGCAACCTAAACTGTCCCTGTCCCCTAACGCTAACCCTAGCCCGAACCCTAACCCTAACCCTTCCCCGAAGCCTTCCCCTCACCCGTCCCCTAATCCTAACCCATACGCTCACACTAACCCGCGCCCTCACACGTACGCTCCCCGTAAACCGTTGTCGTATCCTCACCTGGACCCTAAACCGTCCCCGTCCCCTAACCCTAACCCTAGCCCGAACCCTAACCCTAAGTCCTCCCCGAAGCCTTCCCCTCACCCGTCCCCTAATCCTAAACCGTACGCTCACACTAACCCAGGCCCTCACACGTACCCTCCCCCTAAAGCGCTGTCTTACACTCAACTGGACCCTAAACCGTCCCTGTCCCCTAACCCTAACCCTAGCCCGAACCCTAACACTAACCCTTCCCCGAAGCCTTCCCCTCACCCGTCCTCTAATCCTAACCCGTACGCTCACACTAACCCGTGCCCTCACATGTACGCTCCCCCTAAACCGTTGTCGTACCCTCACCTGGACCCTAAACCGTCCCCGTCCCCTAACCCTAACCCTAGCCCGAACCCTAACCCTAACACTTCCCCGAAGCCTTCCCCTCACCTGTCCCCTAACCCTAACCCGTACGCTCACACTAACCCGCGCCCTCACACGTATTCTCCCCCTAAACCGTTGTCGTACCCTCACCTGGACCCTAAACCGTCCCCTTCCCCTAACCCTAAACCTAGTCCGAACCCTAACCCTAACCCTTCCACGAAGCCTTCCCCTCACCCGTCCCATAATCCTAACCCGTACGCTCATACTAACCCGCACCCTCACACATTCGCTCCCTCTAAAGCGTTGTCGTACCCTCACCTGGACCCTAAACCGTCCCCGTCCCCTAACCCTAAACCTAGCCCGAACCCTAACCCTAACCCTTCCCCGAAGCCTTCCCCTCACCCGTCCCCTAATCCTAACCCGTACGCTCACACTAACCCACGCCCTCACACGTACGCTCCCCCTAAACGATTGTCGTACCCTCACCTGGACCCTAAACCGTCCCCGTCCCCTAACCCTAACCCTAGCCCGAACCCTAAACCTAACCCTTCCCCGAAGCCTTCCCCTCACCCGTCCCCTAATCCTAACCCGTACGCTCACACTAACCCACACCCTCACACGTACTCTCACCGTAAACTGTTGTCGTACCCTCACCTGGACCCTGAACCGTCCCCGTCCGCTAACCCTAACCCTAGCCGAACCCTAACCCTAACCCTTCCCCGAAGGCTTCCCCTCACCCGTCCCCTAATCCTAACCCGTACGCTCACACTAACCTGCGCCCTCACACGTACGCTCCCCCTAAACCGTTGTCGTACCCTCACCTGGACCCTAAACTGTCCCCGTCCCCTAATCCTAACCCTAGCCCGAACCCTAACCCTAACACTTCCCCGAAGCCTTCCCCTCACCCGTCCCCTAACCCTAACCCGTACGCTCACACTAACCCGCGCCCTCACACGTATTCTCCCCCTAAACCGTTGTCGTACCCTCACCTGGACCCTAAACCGTCCCCTTCCCCTAACCCTAACCCTAGCCCGAACCCTAACCCTAACCCTTCCCCGAAGCCTTCCCCTCACCCGTCCCCTAATCCTAACCGTACCCTCAAACTAACCGCACCCTCACATGTACGCTCCCCCTAAAACGTTGTCGTACCCTCACCTGCAACCTAAACTGTCCCTGTCCCCTAACGCTAACCCTAGCCCGAACCCTAACCCTAACCCTTCCCCGAAGCCTTCCCCTCACCCGTCCCCTAATCCTAAACCGTAGGCTCACACTAACCCGCGCCCTCACACGTACCCTCCTCCTAAAGCGCTGTCTTACTCTCAACTGGACCCTAAACAGTCCCCGTCCCCTAACCCTAACCCTAGCCGAACCCTAACCCTAACCCTTCCCCGAAGCCTTCCCCTCACCCGTCCCCTAATCCTAACCCGTACGCTCACACTAACCCACGCACTCACATTTACGCTCCCCCTAAAATGTTGTCGTACCCTCACCTGGACCCTAAATCGTCCCAGTCCCCTAACCCTAACCCTAGCCCGAACCCTAACCCTAACCTTTCCACGAAGCCTTCCCCTCACCAGTCCCATAATCCTAACCCGTACGCTCATACTAACCCGCACCCTCACACATTCGCTCCCCCTAAAGCGTTGTCGTACCCACACCTGTACCCTAAACCGTCCCCGTCCCCTAACCCTAACCCTAGCCCGAACCCTAACCCTAACCCTTCCCCGAAGCCTTCCCCTCACCCGTCCCCTAATCCTAACCCGTACGCTCACACTAACCCGCGCCCTCACACGTACGCTCCCCCTAAACCATTGTCGTACCCTCACCTGAACCCTAAACCGTCCCTGTCCCCTAACCCTAACCCTAGCCCGAACCCTAAACCTAACCCTTCCCCGAAGCCTTCCCCTCACCCGTCCCCTAATCGTAACCCGTACGCTCACACTAACCCGCGCCCTCACACGTACGCTCACCCTAAACTGTTGTCGTACCCTCGCCTGGACCCTAAACCGTCCCCATCCCCTAACCCTAACCCCAGCCCGAACCCTAACCCTAACCCTTTCCCGAAGCCTTCCCCTCACCCGTCCCCTAATCCTAACCCGTACGCTCACACTAACCTGCGCCCTCACACGTACGCTCCCCCTAAACCGTTGTCGTACCCTCACCTGGACCCTAAACCGTCCCCGTCCCCTAACCCTAACCCTAGCCCGAACCCTAACCCTAACACTTCCCCGAAGCCTTCCCCTCACCTGTCCCCTAACCCTAACCCGTACGCTCACACTAACCCGCGCCCTCACACGTATTCTCCCCCTAAACCGTTGTCGTACCCTCAACTGGACCCTAAACCGTCCCCTTCCCCTAACCCTAACCCTAGTCCGAACCCTAACCTTAACCCTTCCCCGAAGCATTCCCCTCACCCGTCCCCTAATCCTAACCCGTACGCTCACACTAACCCGCGCCCTCACACGTACGCTCCCCCTAAAGCGTTGTCGTACTCTCACCTGGACCCTAAACCGTCCCTGTCCCCTAACCCTAACCCTAGCCCGAACCCTAACCCTAACACTTCCCCGAAGCCTTCCCCTCACCCGTCCCCTAATCCGAACCCGTACGCTCACACTAACTCGCGCCCTCACACGTACGCTCCCCCTAAACCGTTGTCGTACCCTCACCTGGACCCTAAATCGTCCCCGTCCCCTAACCCTAACCCTAGCCCGAACCCTAACCCTAACCTTTCCACGAAGCCTTCCCCTCACCCGTCCCATAATCCTAACTCGTACGCTCATACTAACCCGCACCCTCACACATTCGCTCCCCCTAAAGCGTTGTCGTACCCTCACCTGGACCCTAAACCGTCCCCGTACCCTAACCCTAACCCTAGCCCGAACCCTAACCCTAACCCTTCCCCGAAGCCTTCCCCTCACCCGTCCCCTAATCCTAACCCGTACGCTCACGCTAACCCGCGCCCTCACACGTATTCTCCCCCTAAACCGTTGTCGTACCCTCACCTGGACCCTAAATCTTCCCCTTCCCCTAACCCTAACCCTAGCCCAAACCCTAACCCTAACCCTTCCCCGAAGCCTTCCCCTCACCCGTCCCCTAATCCTAACTCGTACGCTCACACTAACCCGTGCCCTCACATGTACGCTCCCCCTAAACCGTTGTCGTACCCTCAACTGAACCCTAAACCATCCCTGTCCCCTAACCCTAACCCTAGCCCGGACCCTAACCCTAAAACTTCCCCGAAGCCTTCCCCTCACCCGTCCCCTAATCCTAACCTGTACGCTCACACTAACCTGCGCCCTCACACGTACGCTCCCCCTAAACCGTTGTCGTACCCTCACCTGGACCCTAAACCGTCCCCGTCCCCTAACCCTAACCCTAGCCCGAACGCTAACCCTAAACTTTCCACGAAGCCTTCCCCTCACCCGTCTCATAATCCTAACCCGTACGCTCATACTAACCCGCACCCTCACACATTCGCTCCCCCTAAAGCGTTGTCGTACCCTCACCTTGACCCTAAACCGTCCCCGTCCCCTAAACCTAACCCTAGCCCGAACCCTAAAGCTAACCCTTCCCCGAATCCTTCCCCTCACCCGTCCCCTAATCCTAACCCGTACGCTCACACTAACCCGCGCCCTCACACGTACGCTCCCCCTAAACCATTGTCGTACCCTCACCTGGACCCTAAACTGTCCCCGTCCCCTAACCCTAACCCTAGCCCGAACCCTAACCCTAACCCTTCCCCGAAGCCTTCCCCTCACCCGTCCCCTAATCCTAACCTGTACGCTCACACTAACCTGCGCCCTCACACGTACGCTCCCCCTAAACCGTTGTCGTACCCTCACCTGGACCCTAAACCGTCCCCGTCTCCTAACCCTAACCCTAGGCCGAACCCTAACCCTAACATTTCCCTGAAGCCTTCCCCTCACCCGTCTCCTAACCCTAACCCGTACGCTCATACTAACCCGCGCCCTCACACGCATTCTACCCCTAAACCGTTGTCGTACCCTCACCTGGACACTAAACCGTCCCCTTCCCCTAACCCTAACCCTAGCCCGAACCCTAACCCTAACCCTTCCCCGAAGCCTTCCCCTCACCCGTCCCCTAATCCTAACCCGTACGCTCACACTAACCCACGTCCTCACACGTACGCTCCCCCTAAAGCGTTGTCGTACCCTCACCTGGACCCTAAACCGTTCCCGTCCCCTAACCCTAACCCTAGCCCGAACACTAACCCTAACACTTCCCCGAAGCCGTCCCCTCACCCGTTCCCTAATCCTAACCCGTACGCTCACACTAACCCGCGCCCTCACACGTACGCTCCCCCTAAACCGTTGTCGTACCCTCACCTGGACCCTAAACCATCCCTGTCCCCTAACCCTAACCCTAGCCTGAACCCTAACCCTAAACCTTCCCCGAAGTCTTCCCCTCACCCGTCCCCTAATCCTAACCCGTAAGCTCACACTAACCCACGCCCTCACCCGTACGCTCCCCCTAAACCGTTGTCGTACCCTCACCTGGACCCTAAACCGTCCCCGTTCCCTAACCCTAACCCTAGCCCGAACCCTAACTCTAACCCTTCCCCGAAGCCTTCCCCTCACCCGTCCTCTAATCCTAACCCGTACCCTCACACTAACCCGCGCCCTCACCCGTACGCTCCCCCTAAACCGTTGTCATACCCTCACCTGGACCCTAAACCGTCCCCGTCCCCTAAACCTAACCTTAGCCCGAACCCTAACCCGAACACTTCCCCGAAGCCTTCCCCTCACCCATCCCCTAATCCTAACCCGTGCGCTCACACTAACCCGCGCCCTCACACGTACGCTCCCCCTAAACCATTGTCGTACCCTCACCTGGACCCTAAACTGTCCCCGTCCCCTAACCCTAACCCTAGCCCGAACCCTAACCATAACCCTTCCCCGAAGCCTTCCCCTCACCCGTCCCCTAATCCTAACCCGTACGCTCACACTAACCCGCGCCCTCACACGTACGCTCCCCCTAAACCGTTGTCGTACCCTCACCTGGACCCTAAACCGTCCCCGTCCCCTAACCCTAACCCTAGGCCGAACCCTAACCCTAACACTTCCCCGAAGCCTTCCCCTCACCCGTCTCCTAACCCTAACCCGTACACTCATACTAACCCGCGTCCTCACACGTATTCTCCCCCTAAACCGTCGTCGTACCCTCACCTGGACACTAAACCGTCCCCTTCCCCTAACCCTAACCCTAGCCCGAACCCTAACCCTAACCCTTCCCTGAAGCCTTCCCCTCACCCGTCCCCTAATCCTAAACCGTACGCTCACACTAACCCACGCCCTCACATGTATGCTCCCCCTAAAGCATTGTTGTACCCTCACCTGGACCCTAAACCGTACCCGTCCCCTAACCCTAACCCTAGCCCGAACACTAACCCTAACACTTCCCCGAAGCCGTCCCCTCACCCGTTCCCTAATCCTAACCCGTACGCTCACACTAACCCGCGCCCTCACACGTACGCTCCCCCTAAACCGTTGTCGTACCCTCACCTGGACCCTAAACCATCCCTGTCCCCTAACCCTAACCCTAGCCTGAACACTAACCCTAACCCTTCCCCGAAGTCTTCCCCTCACCCGTCCCCTAATCCTAACCCGTAAGCTCACACTAACCCACGCCCTCACCCGTACGCTCCCCCTAAACCGTTGTCGTACCCTCACATGGATCCTAAACCGTCCCCGTCCCCTAAACCTAACCCTAGCCCGAACCCTAACCCGAACCCTTCCCCGAAGCCTTCCCCTTACCCGTCCCCTAATCCTAACCCGGACGCTCACACTAACCCACGACTTCACACCTACGCACCCCCTAAACCGTTGTCGTACCCTCACCTGGACCCTAAACCGTCCCCGTCCCCTAACCCTAAGCCTAGCCCGAACCCTAACTCTAACCCTTCCCCGAAGCCTTTCCCTCACCCGTCCTCTAATCCTAACCCGTACCCTCACACTAACCCGCGCCCTCACCCGTACGCTCCCCCTAAACCGATGTCGTACCCTCACCTGGACCCTAAACCGTCCCCGTCCTCTAAACCTAACCCTAGCACAAACCCTAAACCTAACACTTCCCCGAAGCCTTCCCCTCACCCATCCCCTAATCCTAACCCGTACGCTCACACTAACCCGCGCCCTCACACGTACGCTCCCCCTAAACTGTTGTCGTACCCTCACCTGGACCCTAAACCGTCCCCATCCCCTAACCCTAACCCTAGCCCGAACCCTAAACGTAACACTTCCCCGAAGCCTTCCCCTCACCCGTCCCCTAATCCTAACCTGTACGCTCACACTAACCCGCGCCCTCACACGTACACTCCCCCTAAACCATTGTCGTACCCTCACCTGAAGCCAAAATGGTCCCCGTCCCCTAACCCTAACCCTAGCCCGAACCCTAACCCTAAACCTTCCCTGAAGCCTTCCCCTCACCTGTCCCCTAATCCTAACCTGTACGCTCACACTAACCTACGCCCTCACACGTACGCTCCCCCTAAACCATATTCGTACCCTCACCTGGACCCTAAACCGTCCCCGTCCCCTAACCCTAACCCTAGCCCTAACCCTAAACCTAACCCTTCCCCGATGCCTTCCCCTCACCCGTCCCCTAAACCTAACCCAAACGCTCACAGTAACCCGCGCCCTCACACGTACGCTCCCCCTAAACTGTTGTCGTACCCTCACCTGGACCCTAAACCGTCCCCATCCCCTAACCCTAACCCTAGCCCGAACCCTAACCCTAACCCTTCCCCAAAGCCTTCCCCTCACCCGTCCCCTAATCCTAACCCGTACGCTCACACTAACCCGCGCCCTCACATGTACGCTCCCCCTAAAGCGTTGTCGTACCCTCACCTGCAACCTAAACTGTCCCTGTACCCTAACGCTAACCCTAGCCCGAACCCTAACCCTAAACCTTCCCCGAAGCCTTCCCCTCACCCGTCCCCTAATCCTAAACCGTAGGCTCAAACTAAACCGCACCCTCACACGTACACTGCCCCTAAAGCGCTGTCTTACTCTCAACTGGACCCTAAACCGTCTCCGTCCCCTAAACCTAACCCTAGCCCGAACCGTAACCCTAACCCTTCCCCAAAGCCTTCCCCTCACCCGTCCCCTAATCCTAACCCGTACGCTCACACTAACCCGCGCCCTCACAAGTACACTCCCCCTAAACCATTGTCGTACCATCACCTGGAGCCAAAACGGTCCCTGTCCCCTAACCCTAACCCTAGCCCGAACCCTAACCCTAAACCTTCCCCGAAGCCTTCCCCTCCCCTGTCCCCTAATCCTAACCCGTACGCTCACACTAACCCGCGACCTCACACGTACACTCCCCCTAAACTGTTGTCGTACCCTCACCTGGACCCTAAACCGTCCCCGTCCCCTAACCCTAACCCTAGCGCGAACCCTAACCCTAACCCTTCCCCGAAGCCTTCCCCTCACCCGTCCCCTAACCCTAACCCGTACGCTCACACTAACCCGTGCCCTCATACGCATGCTCCCCTAAACCGTTGTCGTACCCTCACCTGGACCCTAAACCGTCCCCGTCCCCTAACCCTAACCCTAGCCCGAACCCTAACCCTAACCCTTCCCCGAAGCCTTCCCCTCACCCGTCCCCTAATCCTAACCCGTACGCTCACACTAACCCGCGCACTCACATTTACGCTCCCCCTAAACCGTTGTAGTACCCTCACCTGAACCCTAAACCGTCCCCGTCCCCTAACCCTAACCCTAGCCCGAACCCTAACCCTAACCCTTCCCCAAAGCCTTCCCCTCACCCGTCCCCTAATCCTAAACCGTACGCTCACACTAACCCGCGCCCTCACACGTACGCTCCCCCTAAACCGTTGTCGTACCCTCACCTGGACCCTAAACCGTCCCCGTCCCCTAACCCTAACCCTAGCCCGAACCCTAAACATAACACTTCCCCGAAGCCTTCCCCTCACCCGTCCCCTAATCCTAAACCGTACGCTCACACTAACCCGTGCCCTCACACGTACACTCCCCCTAAACCATTGTCGTACCCTCACCTGGAGCCAAAATGGTCCCCGTCCCCTAACCCTAACCCTAGCCCGAACCCTAACCCTAAACCTTCCCTGAAGCCTTCCCCTCACCCGTCCCCTAATCCTAACCTGTACGCTCACACTAACCTACGCCCTCACACGTACGCTCCCCCTAAACCATATTCGTACCCTCACCTGGACCCTAAACCGTCCCCGTCCCCTAACCCTAACCCTAGCCCTAACCCTAAACCTAACCCTTCCCCGATGCCTTCCCCTCACCCGTCCCCTAATCCTAAACCGTACGCTCACACTAACCCGCGCCCTCACACGTACGCTCCCCGTAAACCGTTGTCGTAACCTCACCTGGACCCTAAACCGTCCCCGTTTCCTAACCCTAACCCTAGCCCGAACCCTAACCCTAAGTCCTCCCCGAAGTCTTCCCCTCACCCGTCCCCTAATCCTAACCCGTACGCTCACACTAACCCGCACCCTCACACGTACCCTCCCCCTAAAGCATTGTCGTACCCTCACCTGGACCATAAACCGTCCCCGTCCCCTAACCCTAACAATAGCCCGAACCCTAACCCTAACACTTCCCCGAAGCCTTCGCCTCACCCGTCCCCTAATCCTAACCCGTACGCTCACACTAACCCGCGCCCTCACATGTACGCTCCCCCTAAAGCGTTGTCGTACGCTCACCTGCAACCTAAACTGTCCCTGTCCCCTAACGCTAACCCTAGCCCGAACCCTAACCCTAAACCTTCCCCGAAGCCTTCCCCTCACCCGTCCCCTAATCCTAAACCGTAGGCTCAAACTAACCCGCGCCCTCACACGTACACTCCCCCTAAACTGTTGTCGTACCCTCACCTGGACCCTAAACCGTCCCCGTCCCCTAACCCTAACCCTAGCGCGAACCCTAACCCTAACCCTTCCCCGAAGCCTTCGCCTCACCCGTCCCCTAACCCTAACCCGTACGCTCACACTAACCCGCGCCCTCATACATACGCTCCCCCTAAACCATTGTCGTACCCTCACCTGAACCCTAAACCGTCCCCGTCCCCTAACCCTAACCCTAGCCCGAACCCTAAACCTAACCCTTCCCCGAAGCCTTCCCCTCACCCGTCCCCTAATCGTAACCCGTACGCTCACACTAACCCGCGCCCTCACACGTACGCTCACCCTAAACTGTTGTCGTACCCTCACCTGAACCCTAAACCGTCCCCATCCCCTAACCCTAACCCCAGCCCGAACCCTAACCCTAACCCTTTCCCGAAGCCTTCCCCTCACCCGTCACCTAATCCTAACCCGTACGCTCACACTAACCTGCGCCCTCACACGTACGCTCCCCCTAAACCGTTGTCGTACCCTCACCTGGACCCTAAACCGTCCCCATCCCCTAACCCTAAACCTAGCCCGAACCCTAACCCTAACCCTTCCCCGAAGCCTTCCCCTCACCTGTCCCCTAACCCTAACCCGTACGCTCACACTAACCCGCGCCCTCACACGTATTCTCCCCCTAAACCGTTGTCGTACCCTCAACTGGACCCTAAACCGTCCCCTTCCCCTAACCCTAACCCTAGTCCGAACCCTAACACTAACCCTTTCCCGAAGCATTCCCCTCACCCGTCCCCTAATCCTAACCCGTACGCTCACACTAACCCGCGCCCTCACACGTACGCTCCCCCTAAAGCGTTGTCGTACTCTCACCTGGACCCTAAACCGTCCCCGTCCCCGTCCCCTAACCCTAACCCTAGCCCGAACCCTAACCCTAACACTTCCCCGAAGCCTTCCCCTCACCCGTCCCATAATCCTAACCCGTACGCTCACACTAACTCGCGCCCTCACACGTACGCTCCCCCTAAACCGTTGTCGTACCCTCACCTGGACCCTAAATCGTCCCCGTCCCCTAACCCTAACCCTAGCCCGAACCCTAACCCTAACCTTTCCACGAAGCCTTCCCCTCACCCGTCCCATAATTCTAACCCGTACGCTCATACTAACCCGCACCCTCACACATTCGCTCCCCCTAAAGTGTTGTCGTACCCTCACCTGGACCCTAAACCGTCCCCGTACCCTAACCTTAACCCTAGCCCGAACCCTAACCCTAACCCTTCCCCGAAGCCTTCCCCTCACCCGTCCCCTAATCCTAACCCGTACGCTCACACTAACCCGCGCCCTCACACGTATTCTCCCCCTAAACCGTTGTCGTACCCTCACCTGGACCCTAAACCTTCCCCTTCCCCTAACCCTAACCCTAGCCCAAACCCTAACCCTAACCCTTCCCCGAAGCCTTCCCCTCACCCGTCCCCTAATCCTAACTCGTACGCTCACACTAACCCGTGCCCTCACATGTACGCTCCCCCTAAACCGTTGTCGTACCCTCAACTGGACCCTAAACCATCCCTGTCCCCTAACCCTAACCCTAGCCCGGACCCTAACACTAAAACTTCCCCGAAGCCTTCCCCTCACCCGTCCCCTAATCCTAACTCGTACGCTCACACTAACCCGTGCCCTCACATGTACGCTCCCCCTAAAGCGTTGTCGTACCCTCACCTGCAACCTAAACTGTCCCTGTCCCCTAACGCTAACCCTAACACGAACCCTAAAGCTAACCCTTCCCCGAAGCCTTCCCCTCACCCGTCCCCTAATCCTAACCCATAGGCTCACACTAAGCCACGCCCTCACACGTACGCTCCCCCTAAACCATTGTCGTACTGTCACCTGGACCCTAAACCGTCCCCGTCCCCTAACCCTAACCCTAGCCTGAACGCTAACCCTAACCTTTCCATGAAGCCTTCCCCTCACCCGTCCCATAATCCTAACCCGTACGCTCATACTAACCCGCACCCTCACACATTCGCTCGCCCTAAAGCGTTGTCGTACTCTCACCTTGACCCTAAACCGTCCCCGTCCCCTAACCCTAACCCTAGGCCGAACCCTAACCCTAACACTTCCCCGAAGCCTTCCCCTCACCCGTCTCCTAACCCTAACCCGTACACTCATACTAACCCGCGTCCTCACACGTATTCTCCCCCTAAACCGTTGTCGTACCCTCACCTGGACACTAAACCGTCCCCTTCCCCTAACCCTAACCCTAGCCCGAACCCTAACCCTAACCCTTCCCCGAAGCCTTCCCCTCACCCGTCCCCTAATCCTAAACCGTACGCTCACACTAACCCACGCCCTCACACGTATGCTCCCCCTAAAGCATTGTCGTACCCTCACCTGGACCCTAAACCGTACCCGTCCCCTAACCCTAACCCTAGCCCGAACACTAACCCTAACACTTCCCCGAAGCCGTCCCCTCACCCGTTCCCTAATCCTAACCCGTACGCTCACACTAACCCGCGCCCTCACACGTACGCTCCCCCTAAACCGTTGTCGTACCCTCACCTGGACCCTAAACCATCCCTGTCCCCTAACGCTAACCCTAGCCTGAACCCTAACCCTAAACCTTCCCCGAAGTCTTCCCCTCACCCGTCCCCTAATCCTAACCCGTAAGCTCACAGTAACCCACGCCCTCACCCGTACGCTCCCCCTAAACCGTTGTCGTACCCTCACCTGGACCCTAAACCGTCCCCGTTCCCTAACCCTAACCCTAGCCCGAACCCTAACTCTAACCCTTCCCCGAAGCCTTCCCCTCACCCGTCCTCTAATCCTAACCCGTACCCTCACACTAACCCACGCCCTCACCCGTACGCTCCCCCTAAACCGTTGTCATACCCTCACCTGGACCCTAAACCGTCCCCGTCCCCTAAACCTAACCTTAGCCCGAACCCTAACCCGAACCCTTCCCCGAAGCCTTCCCCTCACCCGTCCCCTAATCCTAACCCGTGCGCTCACACTAACCCGCGCCCTCACACGTACGCTCCCCCTAAACCATTGTCGTACCCTCACCTGGACCCTAAACTGTCCCCGTCCCCTAACCCTAACCCTAGCCCGAACCCTAACCCTAACCCTTCCCCGAAGCCTTCCCCTCACCCGTCCCCTAATCCTAACCCGTACGCTCACACTAACCCGCGCCCTCACACGTACGCTCCCCCTAAACCGTTGTCGTACCCTCACCTGGACCCTAAACCGTCCCCGTCCCCTATCCCTAACCCTAGGCCGAACCCTAACACTAACACTTCCCCGAAGCCTTCCCCTCACCCGTCTCCTAACCCTAACCCGTACACTCATACTAACCCGCGTCCTCACACGTATTCTCCCCCTAAACCGTTGTCGTACCCTCACCTGGACACTAAACCGTCCCCTTCTCCTAACCCTAACCCTAGCCCGAACCCTAAACCTAAACCTTCCCCGAAGCCTTCCCCTCACCCGTCCCCTAATCCTAAACCGTACGCTCACACTAACCCACGCCCTCACATGTATGCTCCCCCTAAAGCATTGTCGTACCCTCACCTGGACCCTAAACCGTACCCGTCCCCTAACCCTAACCCTAGCCCGAACACTAACCCTAACACTTCCCCGAAGCCGTCCCCTCACCCGTTCCCTAATCCTAACCCGTACGCTCACACTAACCCGCGCCCTCACACGTACGCTCCCCCTAAACCGTTGTCGTACCCTCACCTGGACCCTAAACCATCCCTGTCCCCTAACCCTAACCCTAGCCTGAACCCTAACCCTAAACCTTCCCCGAAGTCTTCCCCTCACCCGTCCCCTAATCCTAACCCGTAAGCTCACACTAACCCACGCCCTCACCCGTACGCTCCCCCTAAACCGTTGTCGTACCCTCACCTGGACCCTAAACCGTCCCCGTTCCCTAACCCTAACCCTAGCCCGAACCCTAACTCTAACCCTTCCCCGAAGCCTTCCCCTCACCCGTCCTCTAATCCTAACCCGTACCCTCACACTAACCCGCGCCCTCACCCGTACGCTCCCCCTAAACCGTTGTCATACCCTCACCTGGACCCTAAACCGTCCCCGTCCCCTAAACCTAACCTTAGCCCGAACCCTAACCCGAACCCTTCCCCGAAGCCTTCCCCTCACCCGTCCCCTAATCCTAACCCGTACGCTCACACTAACCCGTGCCCTCACACGTACACTCCCCCTAAACTGTTGTCGTACCCTCACCTGGACCCTAAACCGTCCCCGTCCCCTAACCCTAACCCTAGCCCGAACCCTAAACGTAACACTTCCCCGAAGCCTTCCCCTCACCTGTCCCCTAATCCTAACCCGTACGCTCACACTAACCCGCGCCCTCACACGTACACTCCCCCTAAACCATTGTCGTACCCTCACCTGAAGCCAAAATGGTCCCCGTCCCCTAACCCTAACCCTAGCCCGAACCCTAACCCTAAACCTTCCCTGAAGCCTTCCCCTCACCCGTCCCCTAATCCTAACCTGTACGCTCACACTAACCTACGCCCTCACACGTACGCTCCCCCTAAACCATATTCGTACCCTCACCTGGACCCTAAACCGTCCCCGTCCCCTAACCCTAACCCTAGCCCTAACCCTAAACCTAAACCTTCCCCGATGCCTTCCCCTCACCCGTCCCCTAAACCTAACCCAAACGCTCACAGTAACCCGCGCCCTCACACGTACGCTCCCCCTACACTGTTGTCGTACCCTCACCTGGACCCTAAACCGTCCCCATCCCCTAACCCTAACCCTAGCCCGAACCCTAACCCTAACCCTTCCCCAAAGCCTTCCCCTCACCCGTCCCCTAATCCTAACCCGTACGCTCACACTAACCCACGCCCTCACATGTACGCTCCCCCTAAAGCGTTGTCGTACCCTCACCTGCAACCTAAACTGTCCCTATCCCCTAACGCTAACCCTAGCCCGAACCCTAACCCTAAACCTTCCCCGAAGCCTTCCCCTCACCCGTCCCCTAATCCTAAACCGTAGGCTCAAACTAAACCGCACCCTCACACGTACCCTCCCCCTAAAGCGCTGTCTTACTCTCAACTGGACCCTAAACCGTCTCCGTCCCCTAAACCTAACCCTAGCCCGAACCGTAACCCTAACCCTTCCCCAAAGCCTTCCCCTCACCCGTCCAATAATCCTAACCCGTACGCTCACACTAACCCGCGCCCTCACAAGTACACTCCCCCTAAATCATTGTCGTACCATCACCTGGAGCCAAAACGGTCCCTGTCCCCTAACCCTAACCCTAGCCCGAACCCTAACCCTAAACCTTCCCCGAAGCCTTCCCCTCACCTGTCCCCTAATCCTAACCCGTACGCTCACACTAACCCGCGACCTCACACGTACACTCCCCCTAAACTGTTGTCGTACCCTCACCTGGACCGTAAACCGTCCCCGTCCCCTAACCCTAACCCTAGCGCAAACCCTAACCCTAACCCTTCCCCGAAGCCTTCCCCTCACCCGTCCCCTAACCCTAACCCGTACGCTCACACTAACCCGTGCCCTCATACGCATGCTCCCCCTAAACCGTTGTCGTACCCTCACCTGGACCCTAAACCGTCCCCGTCCCCTATCCATAACCCTAGCCCGAACCCTAACCCTAACCCTTCCCCGAAGCCTTCCCCTCACCCGTCCCCTAATCCTAACCCGTACGCGCACACTAACCCGCGCACTCACATTTACGCTCCCCCTAAACCGTTGTAGTACCCTCACCTGAACCCTAAACCGTCCCCGTCCCCTAACCCTAACCCTACCCCGAACCCTAACCCTAACTCTTCCCCAAAGCCTTCCCCTCACCCGTCCCCTAATCCTAAACCGTACGCTCACACTAACCCACGCCCTCACACGTACGCTCCCCCTAAACCGTTGTCGTACCCTCACCTGGACCCTAAACCATCCCTGTCCCCTAACCCTAACCCTAGCCTGAACCCTAACCCTAACCCTTCCCCGAAGTCTTCCCCTCACCCGTCCCCTAATCCTAACCCGTAAGCTCACACTAACATGCGCCCACACACGTACGCTCCCCCTAAACCGTTGTCGTACCCTCACCTGGACCCTAAACCGTCCCCGTCCCCTAACCCTAACCCTAGCCCGAACCCTAACTCTAACCCTTCCCCGAAGCCTTCCCCTCACCCGTCCTCTAATCCTAACCCGTACCCTCACACTAACCCGCGCCCTCACACGTACGGTCCCCCTAAACCATTGTCGTACACTCACCTGGACCCTAAATCGTCCCCATACCCTAACCCTATCCCTAGCCCGAACCCTAAACCTAACCCTTCCCCGAAGCCTTCCCCTCACCTGTTCCCTAATCCTAACCCGTACGCTCACACTAACCCGTGCCCTCACACGTACGCTCACCCTAAACTGTTGTCGTACCCTCACCTGGACCCTAAACTGTCCCCGTCCCCTAACCCTAACCCTAGCCCGAACCCTAACCCTAACCCTTCCCCGAAGCCTTCTCCTCACCCGTCCCCTAATCCTAACCCGTAAGCTCACACTAACAAGCGCCCACACACGTACGCTCCCCCTAAACCGTTGTCGTACCCTCACCTGGACCCTAAAGCGTCCCCGTCCCCTAACCCTAACCCTAGCCCGAACCCTAACCCTAACACTTCCCCGAAGCCTTCCCCTCACCCGTCTCGTAACCCTAACCCGTACGCTCATACTAACCCGCGCCCTCACACGTATTCTCCCCCTAAACCGTTGTCGTACCCTCACCTGGACCCTAAACCGTACCCGTCCCCTAACCCTAACCCTAGCCCGAACACTAACCCTAACACTTCCCCGAAGCCGTCCCCTCAACTGTTCCCTAACCCTAACCCGTACGCTCACACTAACCCGCGCCCTCACACGTACGCTCCCCCTAAACCGTTGTCGTACCCTCACCTGGACCCTAAACCATCCCTCTCCCCTAACCCTAACCCTAGCCTGAACCCTAACCCTAACCCTTCCCCGAAGTCTTCCCCTCACCCGTCCCCTAATCCTAAACCGTAAGCTCACACTAACCCGCGCCCACACACGTACGCTCCCCCTAAACCGTTGTCGTACCCTCACCTGGACCCTAAACCGTCCTCGTCCCCTAACCCTAAACCTAGCCCGAACCCTAATTCTAACCCTTCCCCGAAGTCTTCCCCTCACCCGTCCTCTAATCCTAACCCATACCCTCACACTAACCCGCGCCCTCACCCGTACGCTCCCCCTAAATCGTTGTTGTACCCTCACCTGGACCCTAAACCGTCCCCGTCACCTAAACCTAACCCTAGCCCGAACCCTAACCCGAACTCTTCCCCGAAGCCTTCCCCTCACCCGTCCCCTAATCCTAACCCGGACGCTCACACTAACCCACGACTTCACACTTACGCACCCCCTAAACCGTTGTCGTACCCTCACCTGGACCCTAAACCGTCCCCGTCCCCTAACCCTAACCCTAGCCCGAACCCTAAACGTAACACTTCCCCGAAGCCTTCCCCTCACCCGTCCCCTAATCGTAACCCGTACGCTCACACTAACCCGCGCCCTCACACGTACACTCCCCCTAAACCATTGTTGTACCCTCACCTGGAGCCAAAATGGTCCCCGTCCCCTAAAACTAACCCTAGCCCGAACCCTAACCCTAACCCTTCCCTGAAGCCTTCCCCTCACCCGTCCCCTAATCCTAACCTGTACGCTCACACTAACCTACGCCCTCACACGTACGCTCCCCCTAAACCATATTTGTACCCTCACCTGGACCCTAAACCGTCCCCGTCCCCTAACCCTAACCCTAGCCCTAACCCTAAACCTAACCCTTCCCCGATGCCTTCCCCTCACCCGTCCCCTAAACCTAACCCAAACGGTCACAGTAACCCGCGCCCTCACACGTACGCTCCCCCTAAACTGTTGTCGTACCCTCACCTGGACCCTAAACCGTCCCCATCCCCTAACCCTAACCCTAGCCCGAACCCTAACCCTAACCCTTCCCCAAAGCCTTCCCCTCACCCGTCCCCTAATCCTAACGCATACGCTCACACTAACCCGCGCCCTCACACGTACGCTCCCCGTAAACCGTTGTCGTAACCTCACCTGGACCCTAAACCGTCCCTGTCCCCTAACCCTAACCCTAGCCCGAACCCTAACCCTAAGTCCTCCCCGAAGTCTTCCCCTCACCCGTCCCCTAATCCTAACCCGTACGCTCACACTAACACGCGCCCTCACACGTACCCTCCCCCTAAAGCGTTGTCGTACCCTCACCTGGACCCTAAACCGTCCCCGTCCCCTAACCCTAACTATAGCCCGAACCCTAACCCTAACACTTCCCCGAAGCCTTCCCCTCACCCGTCCCCTAATCCTAACCCGTACGCTCACACTAACCCGCGCCCTCACATGTACGCTCCCCCTAAAGCGTTGTCGTACCCTCACCTGCAACCTAAACTGTCCCTGTCCCCTAACGCTAACCCTAGCCCGAACCCTAACCCTAACTCTTCCCCGAAGCCTTCCCCTCACCCGTCCCCTAATCCTAACCCATACGCTCACACTAACCCGCGCCCTCACACGTACGCTCCCCGTAAACCGTTGTCGTATCCTCACCTGGACCCTAAACCGTCCCCGTCCCCTAACCCTAACCCTAGCCCGAACCCTAACCCTAAGTCCTCCCCGAAGCCTTCCCCTCACCCGTCCCCTAATCCTAAACCGTACGCTCACACTAACCCAGGCCCTCACACGTACCCTCCCCCTAAAGCGCTGTCTTACACTCAACTGGACCCTAAACCGTCCCTGTCCCCTAACCCTAACCCTAGCCCGAACCCTAACACTAACCCTTCCCCGAAGCCTTCCCCTCACCCGTTCTCTAATCCTAACCCGTACGCTCACACTAACCCGTGCCCTCACATGTACGCTCCCCCTAAACCGTTGTCGTACCCTCACCTGGACCCTAAACCGTCCCCGTCCCCTAACCCTAACCCTAGCCCGAACCCTAACCCTAACACTTCCCCGAAGCCTTCCCCTCACCTGTCCCCTAACCCTAACCCGTACGCTCACACTAACCCGCGCCCTCACACGTATTCTCCCCCTAAACCGTTGTCGTACCCTCACCTGGACCCTAAACCGTCCCCTTCCCCTAACCCTAAACCTAGTCCGAACCCTAACCCTAACCCTTCCACGAAGCCTTCCCCTCACCCGTCCCATAATCCTAACCCGTACGCTCATACTAACCCGCACCCTCACACATTCGCTCCCTCTAAAGCGTTGTCGTACCCTCACCTGGACCCTAAACCGTCCCCGTCCCCTAACCCTAACCCTAGCCCGAACCCTAACCCTAACCCTTCCCCGAAGCCTTCCCCTCACCCGTCCCCTAATCCTAACCCGTACGCTCACACTAACCCACGCCCTCACACGTACGCTCCCCCTAAACGATTGTCGTACCCTCACCTGGACCCTAAACCGTCCCCGTCCCCTAACCCTAACCCTAGCCCGAACCCTAAACCTAACCCTTCCCCGAAGCCTTCCCCTCACCCGTCCCCTAATCCTAACCCGTACGCTCACACTAACCCACACCCTCACACGTACTCTCACCGTAAACTGTTGTCGTACCCTCACCTGGACCCTGAACCGTCCCCGTCCGCTAACCCTAACCCTAGCCGAACCCTAACCCTAACCCTTCCCCGAAGGCTTCCCCTCACCCGTCCCCTAATCCTAACCCGTACGCTCACACTAACCTGCGCCCTCACACGTACGCTCCCCCTAAACCGTTGTCGTACCCTCACCTGGACCCTAAACTGTCCCCGTCCCCTAATCCTAACCCTAGCCCGAACCCTAACACTTCCCCGAAGCCTTCCCCTCACCCGTCCCCTAACCCTAACCCGTACGCTCACACTAACCCGCGCCCTCACACGTATTCTCCCCCTAAACCGTTGTCGTACCCTCACCTGGACCCTAAACCGTCCCCTTCCCCTAACCCTAACCCTAGCCCGAACCCTAACCCTAACCCTTCCCCGAAGCCTTCCCCTCACCCGTCCCCTAATCCTAACCCGTACGCTCACACTAACCCGCGCCCTCACACGTACGCTCCCCCTAAACCATTGTCGTACCCTCACCTGAACCCTAAACCGTCCCTGTCCCCTAACCCTAACCCTAGCCCGAACCCTAAACCTAACCCTTCCCCGAAGCCTTCCCCTCACCCGTCCCCTAATCGTAACCCGTACGCTCACACTAACCCGCGCCCTCACACGTACGCTCACCCTAAACTGTTGTCGTACCCTCGCCTGGACCCTAAACCGTCCCCATCCCCTAACCCTAACCCCAGCCCGAACCCTAACCCTAACCCTTTCCCGAAGCCTTCCCCTCACCCGTCCCCTAATCCTAACCCGTACGCTCACACTAACCTGCGCCCTCACACGTACGCTCCCCCTAAACCGTTGTCGTACCCTCACCTGGACCCTAAACCGTCCCCGTCCCCTAACCCTAACCCTAGCCCGAACCCTAACCCTAACACTTCCCCGAAGCCTTCCCCTCACCTGTCCCCTAACCCTAACCCGTACGCTCACACTAACCCGCGCCCTCACACGTATTCTCCCCCTAAACCGTTGTCGTACCCTCAACTGGACCCTAAACCGTCCCCTTCCCCTAACCCTAACCCTAGTCCGAACCCTAACCTTAACCCTTCCCCGAAGCATTCCCCTCACCCGTCCCCTAATCCTAACCCGTACGCTCACACTAACCCGCGCCCTCACACGTACGCTCCCCCTAAAGCGTTGTCGTACTCTCACCTGGACCCTAAACCGTCCCTGTCCCCTAACCCTAACCCTAGCCCGAACCCTAACCCTAACACTTCCCCGAAGCCTTCCCCTCACCCGTCCCCTAATCCGAACCCGTACGCTCACACTAACCCGCGCCCTCACACGTACGCTCCCCCTAAACCGTTGTCGTACCCTCACCTGGACCCTAAACCATCCCTGTCCCCTAACCCTAACCCTAGCCTGAACCCTAACCCTAAACCTTCCCCGAAGTCTTCCCCTCACCCGTCCCCTAATCCTAACCCGTAAGCTCACACTAACCCACGCCCTCACCCGTACGCTCCCCCTAAACCGTTGTCGTACCCTCACCTGGACCCTAAACCGTCCCCGTTCCCTAACCCTAACCCTAGCCCGAACCCTAACTCTAACCCTTCCCCGAAGCCTTCCCCTCACCCGTCCTCTAATCCTAACCCGTACCCTCACACTAACCCGCGCCCTCACCCGTACGCTCCCCCTAAACCGTTGTCATACCCTCACCTGGACCCTAAACCGTCCCCGTCCCCTAAACCTAACCTTAGCCCGAACCCTAACCCGAACCCTTCCCCGAAGCCTTCCCCTCACCCGTCCCCTAATCCTAACCCGTACGCTCACACTAACCCGTGCCCTCACACGTACACTCCCCCTAAACTGTTGTCGTACCCTCACCTGGACCCTAAACCGTCCCCGTCCCCTAACCCTAACCCTAGCCCGAACCCTAAACGTAACACTTCCCCGAAGCCTTCCCCTCACCTGTCCCCTAATCCTAACCCGTACGCTCACACTAACCCGCGCCCTCACACGTACACTCCCCCTAAACCATTGTCGTACCCTCACCTGAAGCCAAAATGGTCCCCGTCCCCTAACCCTAACCCTAGCCCGAACCCTAACCCTAAACCTTCCCTGAAGCCTTCCCCTCACCCGTCCCCTAATCCTAACCTGTACGCTCACACTAACCTACGCCCTCACACGTACGCTCCCCCTAAACCATATTCGTACCCTCACCTGGACCCTAAACCGTCCCCGTCCCCTAACCCTAACCCTAGCCCTAACCCTAAACCTAACCCTTCCCCGATGCCTTCCCCTCACCCGTCCCCTAAACCTAACCCAAACGCTCACAGTAACCCGCGCCCTCACACGTACGCTCCCCCTACACTGTTGTCGTACCCTCACCTGGACCCTAAACCGTCCCCATCCCCTAACCCTAACCCTAGCCCGAACCCTAACCCTAACCCTTCCCCAAAGCCTTCCCCTCACCCGTCCCCTAATCCAAACCCGTACGCTCACACTAACCCACGCCCTCACATGTACGCTCCCCCTAAAGCGTTGTCGTACCCTCACCTGCAACCTAAACTGTCCCTATCCCCTAACGCTAACCCTAGCCCGAACCCTAACCCTAAACCTTCCCCGAAGCCTTCCCCTCACCCGTCCCCTAATCCTAAACCGTAGGCTCAAACTAAACCGCACCCTCACACGTACCCTCCCCCTAAAGCGCTGTCTTACTCTCAACTGGACCCTAAACCGTCTCCGTCCCCTAAACCTAACCCTAGCCCGAACCGTAACCCTAACCCTTCCCCAAAGCCTTCCCCTCACCCGTCCAATAATCCTAACCCGTACGCTCACACTAACCCGCGCCCTCACAAGTACACTCCCCCTAAATCATTGTCGTACCATCACCTGGAGCCAAAACGGTCCCTGTCCCCTAACCCTAACCCTAGCCCGAACCCTAACCCTAAACCTTCCCCGAAGCCTTCCCCTCACCTGTCCCCTAATCCTAACCCGTACGCTCACACTAACCCGCGACCTCACACGTACACTCCCCCTAAACTGTTGTCGTACCCTCACCTGGACCGTAAACCGTCCCCGTCCCCTAACCCTAACCCTAGCGCAAACCCTAACCCTAACCCTTCCCCGAAGCCTTCCCCTCACCCGTCCCCTAACCCTAACCCGTACGCTCACACTAACCCGTGCCCTCATACGCATGCTCCCCCTAAACCGTTGTCGTACCCTCACCTGGACCCTAAACCGTCCCCGTCCCCTATCCATAACCCTAGCCCGAACCCTAACCCTAACCCTTCCCCGAAGCCTTCCCCTCACCCGTCCCCTAATCCTAACCCGTACGCGCACACTAACCCGCGCACTCACATTTACGCTCCCCCTAAACCGTTGTAGTACCCTCACCTGAACCCTAAACCGTCCCCGTCCCCTAACCCTAACCCTACCCCGAACCCTAACCCTAACTCTTCCCCAAAGCCTTCCCCTCACCCGTCCCCTAATCCTAAACCGTACGCTCACACTAACCCACGCCCTCACACGTACGCTCCCCCTAAACCGTTGTCGTACCCTCACCTGGACCCTAAACCATCCCTGTCCCCTAACCCTAACCCTAGCCTGAACCCTAACCCTAACCCTTCCCCGAAGTCTTCCCCTCACCCGTCCCCTAATCCTAACCCGTAAGCTCACACTAACATGCGCCCACACACGTACGCTCCCCCTAAACCGTTGTCGTACCCTCACCTGGACCCTAAACCGTCCCCGTCCCCTAACCCTAACCCTAGCCCGAACCCTAACTCTAACCCTTCCCCGAAGCCTTCCCCTCACCCGTCCTCTAATCCTAACCCGTACCCTCACACTAACCCGCGCCCTCACACGTACGGTCCCCCTAAACCATTGTCGTACACTCACCTGGACCCTAAATCGTCCCCATACCCTAACCCTATCCCTAGCCCGAACCCTAAACCTAACCCTTCCCCGAAGCCTTCCCCTCACCTGTTCCCTAATCCTAACCCGTACGCTCACACTAACCCGTGCCCTCACACGTACGCTCACCCTAAACTGTTGTCGTACCCTCACCTGGACCCTAAACTGTCCCCGTCCCCTAACCCTAACCCTAGCCCGAACCCTAACCCTAACCCTTCCCCGAAGCCTTCTCCTCACCCGTCCCCTAATCCTAACCCGTAAGCTCACACTAACAAGCGCCCACACACGTACGCTCCCCCTAAACCGTTGTCGTACCCTCACCTGGACCCTAAAGCGTCCCCGTCCCCTAACCCTAACCCTAGCCCGAACCCTAACCCTAACACTTCCCCGAAGCCTTCCCCTCACCCGTCTCGTAACCCTAACCCGTACGCTCATACTAACCCGCGCCCTCACACGTATTCTCCCCCTAAACCGTTGTCGTACCCTCACCTGGACCCTAAACCGTACCCGTCCCCTAACCCTAACCCTAGCCCGAACACTAACCCTAACACTTCCCCGAAGCCGTCCCCTCAACCGTTCCCTAACCCTAACCCGTACGCTCACACTAACCCGCGCCCTCACACGTACGCTCCCCCTAAACCGTTGTCGTACCCTCACCTGGACCCTAAACCATCCCTCTCCCCTAACCCTAACCCTAGCCTGAACCCTAACCCTAACCCTTCCCCGAAGTCTTCCCCTCACCCGTCCCCTAATCCTAAACCGTAAGCTCACACTAACCCGCGCCCACACACGTACGCTCCCCCTAAACCGTTGTCGTACCCTCACCTGGACCCTAAACCGTCCTCGTCCCCTAACCCTAAACCTAGCCCGAACCCTAATTCTAACCCTTCCCCGAAGTCTTCCCCTCACCCGTCCTCTAATCCTAACCCATACCCTCACACTAACCCGCGCCCTCACCCGTACGCTCCCCCTAAATCGTTGTTGTACCCTCACCTGGACCCTAAACCGTCCCCGTCACCTAAACCTAACCCTAGCCCGAACCCTAACCCGAACTCTTCCCCGAAGCCTTCCCCTCACCCGTCCCCTAATCCTAACCCGGACGCTCACACTAACCCACGACTTCACACTTACGCACCCCCTAAACCGTTGTCGTACCCTCACCTGGACCCTAAACCGTCCCCGTCCCCTAACCCTAACCCTAGCCCGAACCCTAAACGTAACACTTCCCCGAAGCCTTCCCCTCACCCGTCCCCTAATCGTAACCCGTACGCTCACACTAACCCGCGCCCTCACACGTACACTCCCCCTAAACCATTGTTGTACCCTCACCTGGAGCCAAAATGGTCCCCGTCCCCTAAAACTAACCCTAGCCCGAACCCTAACCCTAACCCTTCCCTGAAGCCTTCCCCTCACCCGTCCCCTAATCCTAACCTGTACGCTCACACTAACCTACGCCCTCACACGTACGCTCCCCCTAAACCATATTTGTACCCTCACCTGGACCCTAAACCGTCCCCGTCCCCTAACCCTAACCCTAGCCCTAACCCTAAACCTAACCCTTCCCCGATGCCTTCCCCTCACCCGTCCCCTAAACCTAACCCAAACGGTCACAGTAACCCGCGCCCTCACACGTACGCTCCCCCTAAACTGTTGTCGTACCCTCACCTGGACCCTAAACCGTCCCCATCCCCTAACCCTAACCCTAGCCCGAACCCTAACCCTAACCCTTCCCCAAAGCCTTCCCCTCACCCGTCCCCTAATCCTAACGCATACGCTCACACTAACCCGCGCCCTCACACGTACGCTCCCCGTAAACCGTTGTCGTAACCTCACCTGGACCCTAAACCGTCCCTGTCCCCTAACCCTAACCCTAGCCCGAACCCTAACCCTAAGTCCTCCCCGAAGTCTTCCCCTCACCCGTCCCCTAATCCTAACCCGTACGCTCACACTAACACGCGCCCTCACACGTACCCTCCCCCTAAAGCGTTGTCGTACCCTCACCTGGACCCTAAACCGTCCCCGTCCCCTAACCCTAACTATAGCCCGAACCCTAACCCTAACACTTCCCCGAAGCCTTCCCCTCACCCGTCCCCTAATCCTAACCCGTACGCTCACACTAACCCGCGCCCTCACATGTACGCTCCCCCTAAAGCGTTTTCGTACCCTCACCTGCAACCTAAACTGTCCCTGTCCCCTAACGCTAACCCTAGCCCGAACCCTAACCCTAACTCTTCCCCGAAGCCTTCCCCTCACCCGTCCCCTAATCCTAACCCATACGCTCACACTAACCCGCGCCCTCACACGTACGCTCCCCGTAAACCGTTGTCGTATCCTCACCTGGACCCTAAACCGTCCCCGTCCCCTAACCCTAACCCTAGCCCGAACCCTAACCCTAAGTCCTCCCCGAAGCCTTCCCCTCACCCGTCCCCTAATCCTAAACCGTACGCTCACACTAACCCAGGCCCTCACACGTACCCTCCCCCTAAAGCGCTGTCTTACACTCAACTGGACCCTAAACCGTCCCTGTCCCCTAACCCTAACCCTAGCCCGAACCCTAACACTAACCCTTCCCCGAAGCCTTCCCCTCACCCGTTCTCTAATCCTAACCCGTACGCTCACACTAACCCGTGCCCTCACATGTACGCTCCCCCTAAACCGTTGTCGTACCCTCACCTGGACCCTAAACCGTCCCCGTCCCCTAACCCTAACCCTAGCCCGAACCCTAACCCTAACACTTCCCCGAAGCCTTCCCCTCACCTGTCCCCTAACCCTAACCCGTACGCTCACACTAACCCGCGCCCTCACACGTATTCTCCCCCTAAACCGTTGTCGTACCCTCACCTGGACCCTAAACCGTCCCCTTCCCCTAACCCTAAACCTAGTCCGAACCCTAACCCTAACCCTTCCACGAAGCCTTCCCCTCACCCGTCCCATAATCCTAACCCGTACGCTCATACTAACCCGCACCCTCACACATTCGCTCCCTCTAAAGCGTTGTCGTACCCTCACCTGGACCCTAAACCGTCCCCGTCCCCTAACCCTAACCCTAGCCCGAACCCTAACCCTAACCCTTCCCCGAAGCCTTCCCCTCACCCGTCCCCTAATCCTAACCCGTACGCTCACACTAACCCACGCCCTCACACGTACGCTCCCCCTAAACGATTGTCGTACCCTCACCTGGACCCTAAACCGTCCCCGTCCCCTAACCCTAACCCTAGCCCGAACCCTAAACCTAACCCTTCCCCGAAGCCTTCCCCTCACCCGTCCCCTAATCCTAACCCGTACGCTCACACTAACCCACACCCTCACACGTACTCTCACCGTAAACTGTTGTCGTACCCTCACCTGGACCCTGAACCGTCCCCGTCCGCTAACCCTAACCCTAGCCGAACCCTAACCCTAACCCTTCCCCGAAGGCTTCCCCTCACCCGTCCCCTAATCCTAACCCGTACGCTCACACTAACCTGCGCCCTCACACGTACGCTCCCCCTAAACCGTTGTCGTACCCTCACCTGGACCCTAAACTGTCCCCGTCCCCTAATCCTAACCCTAGCCCGAACCCTAACCCTAACACTTCCCCGAAGCCTTCCCCTCACCCGTCCCCTAACCCTAACCCGTACGCTCACACTAACCCGCGCCCTCACACGTATTCTCCCCCTAAACCGTTGTCGTACCCTCACCTGGACCCTAAACCGTCCCCTTCCCCTAACCCTAACCCTAGCCCGAACCCTAACCCTAACCCTTCCCCGAAGCCTTCCCCTCACCCGTCCCCTAATCCTAACCCGTACGCTCACACTAACCCGCGCCCTCACACGTACGCTCCCCCTAAACCATTGTCGTACCCTCACCTGAACCCTAAACCGTCCCTGTCCCCTAACCCTAACCCTAGCCCGAACCCTAAACCTAACCCTTCCCCGAAGCCTTCCCCTCACCCGTCCCCTAATCGTAACCCGTACGCTCACACTAACCCGCGCCCTCACACGTACGCTCACCCTAAACTGTTGTCGTACCCTCGCCTGGACCCTAAACCGTCCCCATCCCCTAACCCTAACCCCAGCCCGAACCCTAACCCTAACCCTTTCCCGAAGCCTTCCCCTCACCCGTCCCCTAATCCTAACCCGTACGCTCACACTAACCTGCGCCCTCACACGTACGCTCCCCCTAAACCGTTGTCGTACCCTCACCTGGACCCTAAACCGTCCCCGTCCCCTAACCCTAACCCTAGCCCGAACCCTAACCCTAACACTTCCCCGAAGCCTTCCCCTCACCTGTCCCCTAACCCTAACCCGTACGCTCACACTAACCCGCGCCCTCACACGTATTCTCCCCCTAAACCGTTGTCGTACCCTCAACTGGACCCTAAACCGTCCCCTTCCCCTAACCCTAACCCTAGTCCGAACCCTAACCTTAACCCTTCCCCGAAGCATTCCCCTCACCCGTCCCCTAATCCTAACCCGTACGCTCACACTAACCCGCGCCCTCACACGTACGCTCCCCCTAAAGCGTTGTCGTACTCTCACCTGGACCCTAAACCGTCCCTGTCCCCTAACCCTAACCCTAGCCCGAACCCTAACCCTAACACTTCCCCGAAGCCTTCCCCTCACCCGTCCCCTAATCCGAACCCGTACGCTCACACTAACTCGCGCCCTCACACGTACGCTCCCCCTAAACCGTTGTCGTACCCTCACCTGGACCCTAAATCGTCCCCGTCCCCTAACCCTAACCCTAGCCCGAACCCTAACCCTAACCTTTCCACGAAGCCTTCCCCTCACCCGTCCCATAATCCTAACTCGTACGCTCATACTAACCCGCACCCTCACACATTCGCTCCCCCTAAAGCGTTGTCGTACCCTCACCTGGACCCTAAACCGTCCCCGTACCCTAACCCTAACCCTAGCCCGAACCCTAACCCTAACCCTTCCCCGAAGCCTTCCCCTCACCCGTCCCCTAATCCTAACCCGTACGCTCACGCTAACCCGCGCCCTCACACGTATTCTCCCCCTAAACCGTTGTCGTACCCTCACCTGGACCCTAAATCTTCCCCTTCCCCTAACCCTAACCCTAGCCCAAACCCTAACCCTAACCCTTCCCCGAAGCCTTCCCCTCACCCGTCCCCTAATCCTAACTCGTACGCTCACACTAACCCGTGCCCTCACATGTACGCTCCCCCTAAACCGTTGTCGTACCCTCAACTGAACCCTAAACCATCCCTGTCCCCTAACCCTAACCCTAGCCCGGACCCTAACCCTAAAACTTCCCCGAAGCCTTCCCCTCACCCGTCCCCTAATCCTAACCTGTACGCTCACACTAACCTGCGCCCTCACACGTACGCTCCCCCTAAACCGTTGTCGTACCCTCACCTGGACCCTAAACCGTCCCCGTCCCCTAACCCTAACCCTAGCCCGAACGCTAACCCTAAACTTTCCACGAAGCCTTCCCCTCACCCGTCTCATAATCCTAACCCGTACGCTCATACTAACCCGCACCCTCACACATTCGCTCCCCCTAAAGCGTTGTCGTACCCTCACCTTGACCCTAAACCGTCCCCGTCCCCTAAACCTAACCCTAGCCCGAACCCTAAAGCTAACCCTTCCCCGAAGCCTTCCCCTCACCCGTCCCCTAATCCTAACCCGTACGCTCACACTAACCCGCGCCCTCACACGTACGCTCCCCCTAAACCATTGTCGTACCCTCACCTGGACCCTAAACTGTCCCCGTCCCCTAACCCTAACCCTAGCCCGAACCCTAAACCTAACCCTTCCCCGAAGCCTTCCCCTCACCCGTCCCCTAATCCTAACCTGTACGCTCACACTAACCTGCGCCCTCACACGTACGCTCCCCCTAAACCGTTGTCGTACCCTCACCTGGACCCTAAACCGTCCCCGTCTCCTAACCCTAACCCTAGGCCGAACCCTAACCCTAACATTTCCCTGAAGCCTTCCCCTCACCCGTCTCCTAACCCTAACCCGTACGCTCATACTAACCCGCGCCCTCACACGCATTCTACCCCTAAACCGTTGTCGTACCCTCACCTGGACACTAAACCGTCCCCTTCCCCTAACCCTAACCCTAGCCCGAACCCTAACCCTAACCCTTCCCCGAAGCCTTCCCCTCACCCGTCCCCTAATCCTAACCCGTACGCTCACACTAACCCACGTCCTCACACGTACGCTCCCCCTAAAGCGTTGTCGTACCCTCACCTGGACCCTAAACCGTACCCGTCCCCTAACCCTAACCCTAGCCCGAACACTAAACCTAACACTTCCCCGAAGCCGTCCCCTCACCCGTTCCCTAATCCTAACCCGTACGCTCACACTAACCCGCGCCCTCACACGTACGCTCCCCCTAAACCGTTGTCGTACCATCACCTGGACCCTAAACCATCCCTGTCCCCTAACCCTAACCCTAGCCTGAACCCTAACCCTAACCCTTCCCCGAAGTCTTCCCCTCACCCGTCCCCTAATCGTAACCCGTAAGCTCACACTAATTCCTGCCCACACACGTACGCTCCCCCTAAACCGTTGTTGTACCCTCACCTGGACCCTAAACCGTCCCCGTCCCCTAACCCTAACCCTAGCCCGAACCCTAACTCTAACCCTTCCCCGAAGCCTTCCCCTCACCCGTCCTCTAATCCTAACCCGTACCCTCACACTAACCCACGCCCTCACCCGTACGCTCCCCCTAAACCACTGTAATACCCTCACCTGGACCCTAAACCATCCCCGTCCCCTAATCCTAACCCTAGCCCGAACCCTAACCCTAACACTTCCCCAAAGCCTTCCCCTCACCCGTATCCTAATCCTAACCCGTACGCTCACACTAACCCGCGCCCTCACACGTATTCTCCCCCTAAACCGTTGTCGTACCCTCAGCTGGACCCTAAACCTTCCCCTTCCCCTAACCCTAACCCTAGCCCAAACCCTAACCCTAACCCTTCCCCGAAGCCTTCCCCTCACCCGTCCCCTAATCCTAACTCGTACGCTCACACTAACCCGTGCCCTCACATGTACGCTCCCTCTAAACCGTTGTCGTACCCTCAACTGGACCCTAAACCATCCCTGTCCCCTAACCCTAACCCTAGCTCGGACCCTAACCCTAAAACTTTCCCGAAGCCTTCCCCTCACCCGTCCCCTAATCCTAACTCGTACGCTCACACTAACCCGTGCCCTCACATGTACGCTCCCCCTAAAGCGTTGTCGTACCCTCACCTGCAACCTAAACTGTCCCTGTCCCCTAACGCTAACCCTAGCCCGAACCCTAAAGCTAACCCTTCCCCGAAGCCTTCCCCTCACCCGTCCCCTAATCCTAACCCGTACGCTCACACTAACCCACGCCCTCACACGTACACTCCCCCTAAACCGTTGTCGTACCCTCACCTGGACCCTAAACCGTCCCCGTCCCCTAACCCTAACCCTAGGCCAAAACCTAACCCTAACACTTCCCCGAAGCCTTCCCCTCACCCGTCTCCTAACCCTAACCCGTACGCTCATACTAACCCGCGCCCTCACACGTATTCTCCCCCTAAACCGTTGTCGTACCCTCACCTGGACACTAAACCGTCCCCTTCCCCTAACCCTAACCCTAGCCCGAACCCTAACCCTAACCCTTCCCCGAAGCCTTCCCCTCACCCGTCCCCTAATCCTAACCCGTACGCTCACACTAACCCACGCCCTCACACGTACGCTCCCCCTAAAGCGTTGTCGTACCCTCACCTGGACCCTTAACCGTACCCGTCCCCTAACCCTAACCCTAGCCCGAACACTAACCCTAACACTTCCCCGAAGCCGTCCCCTCACCTGTCCCCTAACCCTAACCCGTACGCTCACACTAACCCGCGCCCTCACACGTATTCTCCCCCTAAACCGTTGTCGTACCCTCAACTGGACCCTAAACCGTCCCCTTCCCCTAACCCTAACCCTAGTCCGAACCCTAAACTTAACCCTTCCCCGAAGCATTCCCCTCACCCGTCCCCTAATCCTAACCCGTACGCTCACACTAACCCGCGCCCTCACACGTACGCTCCCCCTAAAGCGTTGTCGTACTCTCACCTGGACCCTAAACCGTCCCCGTCCCCTAACCCTAACCCTAGCCCGAACCCTAACCCTAACACTTCCCCGAAGCCTTCCCCTCACCCGTCCCATAATCCTAAGCCGTACGCTCACACTAACTCGCGCCCTCACACGTACGCTCCCCGTAAACCGTTGTCGTACCCTCACCTGGACCCTAAATCGTCCCCGTCCCCTAACCCTAACCCTAACCCGAACCCTAACCCTAACCTTTCCACGAAGCCTTCCCCTCACCCGTCCCATAATTCTAACCCGTACGCTCATACTAACCCGCACCCTCACACATTCGCTCCCCCTAAAGTGTTGTCGTACCCTCACCTGGACCCTAAACCGTCCCCGTAACCTAACCCTAACCCTAGACCGAACCCTAACCCTAAGTCCTCCCCGAAGCCTTCCCCTCACCCGTCCCCTAATCCTAAACCGTACGCTCACACTAACCCAGGCCCTCACACGTACCCTCCCCCTAAAGCGCTGTCATACACTCAACTGGACCCTAAACCGTCCCTGTCCCCTAACCCTAACCCTAGCCCGAACCCTAACCCTAACCCTTCCCCGAAGCCTTCCCCTCACCCGTCCTCTAATCCTAACCCGTACGCTCACACTAACCCGTGCCCTCACATGTACGCTCCCCCTAAACCGTTGTCGTACCCTCACCTGGACCCTAAACCGTCCCCGTCCCCTAACCCTAACCCTAGCCCGAACCCTAACCCTAACACTTCCCCGAAGCCTTCCCCTCACCTGTCCCCTAACCCTAACCCGTACGCTCACACTAACCCGCGCCCTCACACGTATTCTCCCCCTAAACCGTTGTCGTACCCTCACCTGGACCCTAAACCGTCCCCTTCCCCTAACCCTAAACCTAGTCCGAACCCTAACCCTAACCCTTCCACGAAGCCTTCCCCTCACCTGTCCCATAATCCTAACCCGTACGCTCATACTAACCCGCACCCTGACACATTCGCTCCCCCTAAAGCGTTGTCGTACCCTCACCTGGACCCTAAACCGTCCCCGTCCCCTAACCCTAACCCTAGCCCGAACCCTAACCCTAACCCTTCCCCGAAGCCTTCCCCTCAACCGTCCCCTAATCCTAACCCGTACGCTCACACTAACCCACGCCCTCACACGTACGCTCCCCCTAAACCATTGTCGTACCCTCACCTGGACCCTAAACCGTCCCCGTCCCCTAACCCTAACCCTAGCCCGAACCCTAAACCTAACCCTTCCCCGAAGCCTTCCCCTCACCCGTCCCCTAATCCTAACCCGTACGCACACACTAACCCGCGCCCTCACACGTACTCTCACCGTAAACTGTTGTCGTACCCTCACCTGGACCCTGAACCGTCCCCGTCCGCTAACCCTAACCCTAGCCGAACCCTAACCCTAACCCTTCCCCGAAGGCTTCCCCTCACCCGTCCCCTAATCCTAACCCGTACGCTCACACTAACCTGCGCCCTCACACGTACGCTCCCCCTAAACTGTTGTCGTACCCTCACCTGGACCCTAAACTGTCCCCGTCCCCTAATCCTAACCCTAGCCCGAACCCTAACCCTAACACTTCCCCGAAGCCTTCCCCTCACCCGTCCCCTAACCCTAACCCGTACGCTCACACTAACCCGCGCCCTCACACGTATTCTCCCCCTAAACCGTTGTCGTACCCTCACCTGGACCCTAAACCGTCCCCTTCCCCTAACCCTAACCCTAGCCCGAACCCTAACCCTAACCCTTACCCGAAGCCTTCCCCTCACCAGTCCCCTAATCCTAACCGTACCCTCACACTAACCGCACCCTCACATGTACGCTCTCCCTAAAACGTTGTCGTACCCTCACCTGCAACCTAAACTGTCCCTGTCCCCTAACGCTAACCCTAGCCCGAACCCTAACCCTAACCCTTCCCCGAAGCCTTCCCCTCACCCGTCCCCTAATCCTAAACCGTAGGCTCACATTAACCCGCGCCCTCACACGTACCCTCCTCCTAAAGCGCTGTCTTACTCTCAACTGGACCCTAAACAGTCCCCGTCCCCTAACCCTAACCCTAGCCGAACCCTAACCCTAACCCTTCCCCGAAGCCTTCCCCTCACCCGTCCCCTAATCCTAACCCGTACGCTCACACTAACCCGCGCACTCACATTTACGCTCCCCCTAAAATGTTGTCGTACCCTCACCTGGACCCTAAATCGTCCCAGTCCCCTAACCCTAACCCTAGCCCGAACCCTAACCCTAACCTTTCCACGAAGCCTTCCCCTCACCAGTCCCATAATCCTAACCCGTACGCTCAAGCTAACCCGCACCCTCACACATTCGCTCCCCCTAAAGCGTTGTCGTACCCACACCTGTACCCTAAACCGTCCCCGTCCCCTAACCCTAACCCTAGCCCGAACCCTAACCCTAACCCTTCCCCGAAGCCTTCCCCTCACCCGTCCCCTAATCCTAACCCGTACGCTCACACTAACCCGCGCCCTCACACGTACGCTCCCCCTGAACCATTGTCGTACCCTCACCTGAACCCTAAACCGTCCCTGTCCCCTAACCCTAACCCTAGCCCGAACCCTAAACCTAACCCTTCCCCGAAGCCTTCCCCTCACCCGTCCCCTAATCGTAACCCGTACGCTCACACTAACCCGCGCCCTCACACGTACGCTCACCCTAAACTTTTGTCGTACCCTCGCCTGGACCCTAAACCGTCCCCATCCCCTAACCCTAACCCCAGCCCGAACCCTAACCCTAACCCTTTCCCGAAGCCTTCCCCTCACCCGTTCCCTAATCCTAACCCGTACGCTCACACTAACCTGCGCCCTCACACGTACGCTCCCCCTAAACCGTTGTCGTACCCTCACCTGGACCCTAAACCGTCCCCGTCCCCTAACCCTAACCCTAGCCCGAACCCTAACCCTAACACTTCCCCGAAGCCTTCCCCTCACCTGTCCCCTAACCCTAACCCGTACGCTCACACTAACCCGCGCCCTCACACGTATTCTCCCCCTAAACCGTTGTCGTACACTCAACTGGACCCTAAACCGTCCCCTTCCCCTAACCCTAACCCTAGTCCGAACCCTAACCTTAACCCTTCCCCGAAGCATTCCCCTCACCCGTCCCCTAATCCTAACCCGTACGCTCACACTAACCCGCGCCCTCACACGTACGCTCCCCCTAAAGCGTTGTCGTACTCTCACCTGGACCCTAAACCGTCCCTGTCCCCTAACCCTAACCCTAGCCCGAACCCTAACCCTAACACTTCCCCGAAGCCTTCCCCTCACCCGTCCCCTAATCCGAACCCGTACGCTCACACTAACTCGCGCCCTCACACGTACGCTCCCCCTAAACCGTTGTCGTACCCTCACCTGGACCCTAAATCGTCCCCGTCCCCTAACCCTAACCCTAGCCCGAACCCTAACCCTAACCTTTCCACGAAGCCTTCCCCTCACCCGTCCCATAATCCTAACTCGTACGCTCATACTAACCCGCACCCTCACACATTCGCTCCCCCTAAAGCGTTGTCGTACCCTCACCTGGACCCTAAACCGTCCCCGTACCCTAACCCTAACCCTAGCCCGAACCCTAACCCTAACCCTTCCCCGAAGCCTTCCCCTCACCCGTCCCCTAATCCTAACCCGTACGCTCACGCTAACCCGCGCCCTCACACGTATTCTCCCCCTAAACCGTTGTCGTACCCTCACCTGGACCCTAAACCTTCCCCTTCCCCTAACCCTAACCCTAGCCCAAACCCTAACCCTAACCCTTCCCCGAAGCCTTCCCTTCACCCGTCCCCTAATCCTAACTCGTACGCTCACACTAACCCGTGCCCTCACATGTACGCTCCCCCTAAAGCGTTGTCGTACCCTCACCTGCAACCTAAACTGTCCCTGTCCCCTAACGCTAAACCTAGCCCGAACCCTAAAGGTAACCCTTCCCCGAAGCCTTCCCCTCACCCGTCCCCTAATCCTAACCCGTACGCTCACACTAACCCACGCCCTCACACGTACACTCCCCCTAAACCGTTGTCGTACCCTCACCTGGACCCTAAACTGTCCCCGTCCCCTAACCCTAACCCTAGGCCGAAACCTAACCCTAACACTTCCCCGAAGCCTTCCCCTCACCCGTCTCCTAACCCTAACCCGTACGCTCATACTAACCCGCGCCCTCACACGTATTCTCTCCCTAAACCGTTGTCGTACCCTCACCTGGACACTAAACCGTCCCCTTGCCCTAACCCTAACCCTAGCCCGAACCCTAACACTAACCCTTCCCCGAAGCCTTCCCCTCACCCGTCCCCTAATCCTAACCCGTACGCTCACACTAACCCACGCCCTCACACGTACGCTCCCCCTAAAGCGTTGTCGTACCCTCACCTGGACCCTAAACCGTACCCGTCCCCTAAACCTAACCCTAGCCCGAACACTAACCCTAACACTTCCCCGAAGCCGTCCCCTCACCTGTCCCCTAACCCTAACCCGTACGCTCACACTAACCCGCGCCCTCACACGTATTCTCCCCCTAAACCGTTGTCGTACCCTCAACTGGACCCTAAACCGTCCCCTTCCCCTAACCCTAACCCTAGTCCGAACCCTAACCTTAACCCTTCCCCGAAGCATTCCCCTCACACGTCTCCTAATCCTAACCCGTACGCTCACACTAACCCGCGCACTCACACGTACGCTCCCCCTAAAGCGTTGTCGTACTCTCACCTGGACCCTAAATCGTCCCCGTCCCCTAACCCTAACCCTAGCCCGAACCCTAACCCTAACACTTCCCCGAAGCCTTCCCCTCACCCGTCCCATAATCCTAACCCGTACGCTCACACTAACTCGCGCCCTCACACGTACGCTCCCCCTAAACCGTTGTCGTACCCTCACCTGGACCCTAAATCGTCCCCGTCCCCTAACCCTAACCCTAACCCGAACCCTAACCCTAACCTTTCCACGAAGCCTTCCCCTCACCCGTCCCATAATTCTAACCCGTACGCTCATACTAACCCTCACCCTCACACATTCGCTCCCCCTAAAGTGTTGTCGTACCCTCACCTGGACCCTAAACCGTCCCCGTACCCTAACCTTAACCCTAGCCCGAACCCTAACCCTAACCCTTCCCCGAAGCCTTCCCCTCACCCGTCCCCTAATCCTAACCCGTACGCTCACACTAACCCGCGCCCTCACACGTATTCTCCCCCTAAACCGTTGTCGTACCCTCACCTGGACCCTAAACCTTCCCCTTCCCCTAACCCTAACCCTAGCCCAAACCCTAACCCTAACCCTTCCCCGAAGCCTTCCCCTCACCCGTCCCCTAATCCTAACTCGTACGCTCACACTAACCCGTGCCCTCACATGTACGCTCCCCCTAAACCGTTGTCGTACCCTAAACTGGACCCTAAACCATCCCTGTCCCCTAACCCTAACCCTAGCCCGGACCCTAACCCTAAAACTTCCCCGAAGCCTTCCCCTCACCCGTCCCCTAATCCTAACTCGTACGCTCACACTCACCCGTGCCCTCACATGTACGCTCCCCCTAAAGCGTTGTTGTACCCTCACCTGCAACCTAAACTGTCCCTGTCCCCTAACGCTAACCCTAGCCCGAACCCTAAAGCTAACCCTTCCCCGAAGCCTTCCCCTCACCCGTCCCCTAATCCTAACCCATAGGCTCACACTAACCCACGCCCTCACACGTACGCTCCCCCTAAACCATTGTCGTACCATCACCTGGACCCTAAACCGTCCCCGTCCCCTAACCCTAACCCTAGCCCGAACGCTAACCCTAACCTTTCCACGAAGCCTTCCCCTCACCCGTCCCATAATCCTAACCCGTACGCTCATACTAACCCGCACCCTCACACATTCGCTCCCCCTAAAGCGTTGTCGTACCCTCACCTTGACCCTAAACCGTCCCCGTCCCCTAACCCTAACCCTAGCCCGAACCCTAACCCTAACCCTTCCCCGAAGCCTTCCCCTCACCCGTCCCCTAATCCTAACCCGTACGCTCACACTAACCCGCGCCCTCACACGTACGCTCCCCCTAAACCATTGTCGTACCCTCACCTGGACCCTAAACTGTCCCCGTCCCCTAACCCTAACCCTAGCCCGAACCCTAACCCTAACCCTTCCCCGAAGCCTTCCCCTCACCCGTCCCCTAATCCTAACCCGTACGCTCACACTAACCCGCGCCCTCACACGTACGCTCCCCCTAAACCGTTGTCGTACCCTCACCTGGACCCTAAACCGTCCCCGTCCCCTAACCCTAACCCTAGGCCGAACCCTAACCCTAACACTTCCCCGAAGCCTTCCCCTCACCCGTCTCCTAACCCTAACCCGTACGCTCATACTAACCCGCGTCCTCACACGTATTCTCCCCCTAAACCGTTGTCGTACCCTCACCTGGACACTAAACCGTCCCCTTCCCCTAACCCTAACCCTAGCCCGAACCCTAACCCTAACCCTTCCCCGAAGCCTTCCCCTCACCCGTCCCCTAATCCTAAACCGTACGCTCACACTAACCCACGCCCTCACACGTATGCTCCCCCTAAAGCGTTGTCGTACCCTCACCTGGACCCTAAACCGTACCCGTCCCCTAACCCTAACCCTAGCCCGAACACTAACCCTAACACTTCCCCGAATCCGTCCCCTCACCCGTTCCCTAATCCTAACCCGTACGCTCACACTAACCCACGGCCTCACACGTACGCTCCCCCTAAACCGTTGTCGTACCCTCACCTGGACCCTAAACCGTCCCCGTCCCCTAAACCTAACCCTAGCCCGAACCCTAACCCGAACCCTTCCCCGAAGCCTTCCCCTCACCCGTCCCCTAATCCTAACCCGTACGCTCACACTAACCCGCGCCCTCACACGTACGCTCCCCCTAAACCGTTGTCGTACCCTCACCTGGACCCTAAACCGTCCCCGTCCCCTAACCCTAACCCTAGCCCGAACCCTAAACATAACACTTCCCCGAAGCCTTCCCCTCACCCGTCCCCTAATCCTAACCCGTACGCTCACACTAACCCGCGCCCTCACACGTACACTCCCCCTAAACCATTGTCGTACCCTCACCTGGAGCCAAAATGGTCCCCGTCCCCTAACCCTAACCCTAGCCCGAACCCTAACCCTAAACCTTCCCTGAAGCCTTCCCCTCACCCGTCCCCTAATCCTAACCTGTACGCTCACACTAACCTACGCCCTCACACGTACGCTCCCCCTAAACCATATTCGTACCCTCACCTGGACCCTAAACCGTCCCCGTCCCCTAACCCTAACCCTAGCCCTAACCCTAAACCTAACCCTTCCCCGATGCCTTCCCCTCACCCGTCCCCTAAACCTAACCCAAACGCTCACAGTAACCCGCGCCCTCACACGTACGCTCCCCCTAAACTGTTGTCGTACCCTCACCTGGACCCTAAACCGTCTCCATCACCTAACCCTAACCCTAGCCCGAACCCTAACCCTAACCCTTCCCCAAAGCCTTCCCCTCACCCGTCCCCTAATCCTAACGCATACGCTCACACTAACCCGCGCCCTCACACGTACGCTCCCCGTAAACCGTTGTCGTAACCTCACCTGGACCCTAAACCGTCCCCGTTCCCTAACCCTAACCCTAGCCCGAACCCTAACCCTAAGTCCTCCCCGAAGTCTTCCCCTCACCCGTCCCCTAATCCTAACCCGTACGCTCACACTAACCCGCACCCTCACACGTACCCTCCCCCTAAAGCATTGTCGTACCCTCACCTGGACCATAAACCGTCCCCGTCCCCTAACCCTAACAATAGCCCGAACCCTAACCCTAACACTTCCCCGAAGCCTTCGCCTCACCCGTCCCCTAATCCTAACCCGTACGCTCACACTAACCCGCGCCCTCACATGTACCCTCCCCCTAAAGCGTTGTCGTACGCTCACCTGCAACCTAAACTGTCCCTGTCCCCTAACGCTAACCCTAGCCCGAACCCTAACCCTAAACCTTCCCCGAAGCCTTCCCCTCACCCGTCCCCTAATCCTAAACCGTAGGCTCAAACTAACCCGCGCCCTCACACGTACACTCCCCCTAAACTGTTGTCGTACCCTCACCTGGACCCTAAACCGTCCCCGTCCCCTAACCCTAACCCTAGCGCGAACCCTAACCCTAACCCTTCCCCGAAGCCTTCCCCTCACCCGTCCCCTAACCCTAACCCGTACGCTCACACTAACCCACGCCCTCATACGTACGCTCCCCCTAAACCATTGTCGTACCCTCACCTGAACCCTAAACCGTCCCCGTCCCCTAACCCTAACCCTAGCCCGAACCCTAAACCTAACCCTTCCCCGAAGCCTTCCCCTCACCCGTCCCCTAATCGTAACCCGTACGCTCACACTAACCCGCGCCCTCACACGTACGCTCACCCTAAACTGTTGTCGTACCCTCACCTGAACCCTAAACCGTCCCCATCCCCTAACCCTAACACCAGCCCGAACCCTAACCCTAACCCTTTCTCGAAGCCTTCCCCTCACCCGTCACCTAATCCTAACCCGTACGCTCACACTAACCTGCGCCCTCACACGTACGCTCCCCCTAAACCGTTGTCGTACCCTCACCTGGACCCTAAACCGTCCCCATCCCCTAACCCTAAACCTAGCCCGAACCCTAACCCTAACCCTTCCCCGAAGCCTTCCCCTCACCTGTCCCCTAACCCTAACCCGTACGCTCACACTAACCCGCGCCCTCACACGTATTCTCCCCCTAAACCGTTGTCGTACCCTCAACTGGACCCTAAACCGTCCCCTTCCCCTAACCCTAACCCTAGTCCGAACCCTAACCTTAACCCTTTCCCGAAGCATTCCCCTCACCCGTCCCCTAATCCTAACCCGTACGCTCACACTAACCTGCGCCCTCACACGTACGCTCCCCCTAAAGCGTTGTCGTACTCTCACCTGGACCCTAAACCGTCCCCGTCCCCTAACCCTAACCCTAGCCCGAACCCTAACCCTAACCTTTCCACGAAGCCTTCCCCTCACCCGTCCCATAATTCTAACCCGTACGCTCATACTAACCCGCACCCTCACACATTCGCTCCCCCTAAAGTGTTGTCGTACCCTCACCTGGACCCTAAACCGTCCCCGTACCCTAACCTTAACCCTAGCCCGAACCCTAACCCTAACCCTTCCCCGAAGCCTTCCCCTCACCCGTCCCCTAATCCTAACCCGTACGCTCACACTAACCCGCGCCCTCACACGTATTCTCCCCCTAAACCGTTGTCGTACCCTCACCTGGACCCTAAACCTTCCCCTTCCCCTAACCATAACCCTAGCCCAAACCCTAACCCTAACCCTTCCCCGAAGCCTTCCCCTCACCCGTCCCCTAATCCTAACTCGTACGCTCACACTAACCCGTGCCCTCACATGTACGCTCCCCCTAAACCGTTGTCGTACCCTCAACTGGACCCTAAACCATCCCTGTCCCCTAACCCTAACCCTAGCCCGGACCCTAACACTAAAACTTCCCCGAAGCCTTCCCCTCACCCGTCCCCTAATCCTAACTCGTACGCTCACACTAACCCGTGCCCTCACATGCACGCTCCCCCTAAAGCGTTGTCGTACCCTCACCTGCAACCTAAACTGTCCCTGTCCCCTAACGCTAACCCTAGCCCGAACCCTAAAGCTAACCCTTCCCCGAAGCCTTCCCCTCACCCGTCCCCTAATCCTAACCCATAGGCTCACACTAACCCACGCCCTCACACGTACGCTCCCCCTAAACCATTGTCGTACCGTCACCTGGACCCTAAACCGTCCCCGTCCCCTAACCCTAACCCTAGCCCGAACGCTAACCCTAACCTTTCCACGAAGCCTTCCCCTCACCCGTCCCATAATCCTAACCCGTACGCTCATACTAACCCGCACCCTCACACATTCGCTCCCCCTAAAGCGTTGTCGTACCCTCACCTTGACCCTAAACCGTCCCCGTCCCCTAACCCTAACCCTAGCCCGAACCCTAACCCTAACACTTCCCCGAAGCCTTCCCCTCACCCGTCCCCTAATCCTAACCCGTGCGCTCACACTAACCCGCGCCCTCACACGTACGCTCCCCCTAAACCATTGTCGTACCCTCACCTGGACCCTAAACTGTCCCCGTCCCCTAACCCTAACCCTAGCCCGAACCCTAACCCTAACCCTTCCCCGAAGCTTTCCCCTCACCCGTCCCCTAATCCTAACCCGTACGCTCACACTAACCCGCGCCCTCACACGTATGCTCCCCCTAAACCGTTGTCGTACCCTCACCTGGACCCTAAACCGTTCCCGTCCCCTAACCCTAACCCTAGGCCGAACCCTAACCCTAACACATCCCCGAAGCCTTCCCCTCACCCGTCTCCTAACCCTAACCCGTACACTCATACTAACCCGCGTCCTCACACGTATTCTCCCCCTAAACCGTTGTCGTACCCTCACCTGGACACTAAACCGTCCCCTTCCCCTAACCCTAACCCTAACCCGAACCCTAACCCTAACCCTTCCCCGAAGCCTTCCCCTCACCCGTCCCCTAATCCTAAACCGTACGCTCACACTAACCCACGCCCTCACATGTATGCTCCCCCTAAAGCATTGTCGTACCCTCACCTGGACCCTAAACCGTACCCGTCCCCTAACCCTAACCCTAGCCCGAACACTAACCCTAACACTTCCCCGAAGACGTCCCCTCACCCGTTCCCTAATCCTAACCCGTACGCTCACACTAATCCGCGCCCTCACACGTACGCTCCCCCTAAACCGTTGTCGTACCCTCACCTGGACCCTAAACCATCCCTGTCCCCTAACCCTAACCCTAGCCTGAACCCTAACCCTAAACCTTCCCCGAAGTCTTCCCCTCACCCGTCCCCTAATCCTAACCCGTAAGCTCACACTAACCCACGCCCTCACCCGTACGCTCCCCCTAAACCGTTGTCGTACCCTCACCTGGACCCTAAACCGTCCCCGTTCCCTAACCCTAACCCTAGCCCGAACCCTAACTCTAACCCTTCCCCGAAGCCTTCCCCTCACCCGTCCTCTAATCCTAACCCGTACCCTCACACTAACCCGCGCCCTCACCCGTACGCTCCCCCTAAACCGTTGTCATACCCTCACCTGGACCCTAAACCGTCCCCGTCCCCTAAACCTAACCTTAGCCCGAACCCTAACGCGAACCCTTCCCCGAAGCCTTCCCCTCACCCGTCCCCTAATCCTAACCCGGACGCTCACACTAACCCACGACTTCACACTTACGCACCCCCTAAACCGTGGTCGTACCCTCACCTGGACCCTAAACCGTCCCCGTCCCCTAACCCTAACCCTAGCCCGAACCCTAACTCTAACCCTTCCCCGAAGCCTTCCCCTCACCCGTCCTCTAATCCTAACCCGTACCCTCACACTAACCCGCGCCCTCACACGTACGCTCCCCCTAAACCATTGTCGTACACTCACCTGGACCCTAAATCGTCCCCGTACCCTAACCCTAACCCTAGCCCGAACCCTAAACCTAAGCCTTCCCCGAAGCCTTCCCCTCACCTGTCCCCTAATCCTAACCCGTACGCTCACACTAACCCGTGCCCTCACACGTACGCTCACCCTAAACTGTTGTCGTACCCTCACCTGGACCCTAAACTGTCCCCGTCCCCTAACCCTAACCCTAGCCCGAACCCTAACCCTAACCCTTCCCCGAAGCCTTCTCCTCACCCGTCCCCTAATCCTAACCCGTAAGCTCACACTAACAAGCGCCCACACACGTACGCTCCCCCTAAACCGTTGTCGTACCCTCACCTGGACCCTAAAGCGTCCCCGTCCCCTAACCCTAACCCTAGCCCGAACCCTAACCCTAACACTTCCCCGAAGCCTTCCCCTCACCCGTCTCGTAACCCTAACCCGTACGCTCATACTAACCCGCGCCCTCACACGTATTCTCCCCCTAAACCGTTGTCGTACCCTCACCTGGACCCTAAACCGTACCCGTCCCCTAACCCTAACCCTAGCCCGAACACTAACCCTAACACTTCCCCGAAGCCGTCCCCTCAACCGTTCCCTAACCCTAACCCGTACTCTCACACTAACCCGCGCCCTCACACGTACGCTCCCCCTAAACCGTTGTCGTACCCTCACCTGGACCCTAAACCATCCCTCTCCCCTAACCCTAACCCTAGCCTGAACCCTAACCCTAAGCCTTCCCCGAAGTCTTCCCCTCACCCGTCCCCTAATCCTAACCCGTAAGCTCACACTAACACGCGCCCACACACGTACGCTCCCCCTAAACCGTTGTCGTACCCTCACCTGGACCCTAAACCGTCCCCGTCCCCTAACCCTAACCCTAGCCCGAACCCTAATTCTAACCCTTCCCCGAAGTCTTCCCCTCACCTGTCCTCTAATCCTAACCCGTACCCTCACACTAACCCGCACGCTCCCCCTAAACCGTTGTTGTACCCTCACCTGGACCCTAAACCGTCCCCGTCCCCTAAACCTAACCCTAGCCCGAACCCTAACCCGAACTCTTCCCCGAAGCCTTCCCCTCACCCGTCCCCTAATCCTAACCCGGACGCTCACACTAACCCACGACTTCACACTTACGCACCCCCTAAACCGTTGTCGTACCCTCACCTGGACCCTAAACCGTCCCCGTCCCCTAACCCTAACCCTAGCCCGAACCCTAAACGTAACACTTCCCCGGAGCCTTCCCCTCACCCGTCCCCTAATCGTAACCCGTACGCTCACACTAACCCGCGCCCTCACACGTACACTCCCCCTAAACCATTGTCGTACCCTCACCTGGAGCCAAAATGGTCCCCGTCCCCTAACCCTAACCCTAGCCCGAACCCTAACCCTAACCCTTCCCTGAAGCCTTCCCCTCACCCGTCCCCTAATCCTAACCTGTACGCTCACACTAACCTACGCCCTCACACGTACGCTCCCCCTAAACCATATTTGTACCCTCACCTGGACCCTAAACCGTCCCCGTCCCCTAACCCTAACCCTAGCCCTAACCCTAAACCTAACCCTTCCCCGATGCCTTCCCCTCACCCGTCCCCTAAACCTAACCCAAACGGTCACAGTAACCCGCGCCCTCACACGTACGCTCCCCCTAAACTGTTGTCGTACCCTCACCTGGACCCTAAACCGTCCCCGTCCCCTAACCCTAACCCTAGCCCGAACCCTAACCCTAAGTCCTCCCCGAAGTCTTCCCCTCACCCGTCCCCTAATCCTAAGCCGTACGCTCACACTAACACGCACCCTCACACGTACCCTCCCCCTAAAGCGTTGTCGTACCCTCACCTGGACCCTAAACCGTCCCCGTCCCCTAACTCTAACAATAGCCCGAACCCTAACCCTAACACTTCCCCGAAGCCTTCCCCTCACCCGTCCCCTAATCCTAACCCGTACGCTCACACTAACCCGCGCCCTCACATGTACGCTCCCCCTAAAGCGTTGTCGTACCCTCACCTGCAACCTAAACTGTCCCTGTCCCCTAACGCTAACCCTAGCCCGAACCCTAACCCTAACCCTTCCCAGAAGCATTCCCCTCACCCGTCCCCTAATCCTAACCCATACGCTCACACAAACTCGCGCCCTCACACGTACGCTCCCCGTAAACCGTTGTCGTATCCTCACCTGGACCCTAAACCGTCCCCGTCCCCTAACCCTAACCCTAGCCCGAACCCTAACCCTAAGTCCTCCCCGAAGCCTTCCCCTCACCCGTCCCCTAATCCTAAACTGTACGCTCACACTAACCCATGCCCTCACACGTGCCCTCCCCCTAAAGCGCTGTCTTACACTCAACTGGACCCTAAACCGTCCCTGTCCCCTAACCCTAACCCTAGCCCGAACCCTAACCCTAACCCTTCCCCGAAGCCTTCCCCTCACCCGTCCTCTAATCCTAACCCGTACGCTCACACTAACCCGTGCCCTCACATGTACGCTCCCCCTAAACCGTTGTCGTACCCTCACCTGGACCCTAAACCGTCCCCGTCCCCTAACCCTAACCCTAGCCCGAACCCTAACCCTAACACTTCCCCGAAGCCTTCCCCTCACCTGTCCCCTAACCCTAACCCGTACGCTCACACTAACCCGCGCCCTCACACGTATTCTCCCCCTAAACCGTTGTCGTACCCTCACCTGGACCCTAAACCGTCCCCTTCCCCTAACCCTAAACCTAGTCCGAACCCTAACCCTAACCCTTCCACGAAGCCTTCCCCTCACCCGTCCCATAATCCTAACCCGTACGCTCATACTAACCCGCACCCTCACACATTCGCTCCCCCTAAAGCGTTGTCGTACCCTCACCTGGACCCTAAACCGTCCCCGTCCCCTAACCCTAACCCTAGCCCGAACCCTAACCCTAACCCTTCCCCGAAGCCTTCCCCTCACCCGTCCCCTAATCCTAACCCGTACGCTCACACTAACCCACGCCCTCACACGTACGCTCCCCCTAAACCATTGTCGTACCCTCACCTGGACCCTAAACCGTCCCCGTCCCCTAACCCTAACCCTAGCCCGAACCCTAAACCTAACCCTTCCCCGAAGCCTTCCCCTCACCCGTCCCCTAATCCTAACACGTACGCTCACACTAACCCGCGCCCTCACACGTACTCTCACCCTAAACTGTTGTCGTACCCTCACCTGGACCCTGAACCGTCCCCGTCCGCTAACCCTAACCCTAGCCGAACCCTAACCCTAACCCTTCCCCGAAGGCTTCCCCTCACCCATCCCCTAATCCTAAACCGTACGCTCACACTAACCTGCGCCCTCACACGTACGCTCCCCCTAAACCGTTGTCGTACCCTCACCTGGACCCTAAACTGTCCCCGTCCCCTAATCCTAACCCTAGCCCGAACCCTAACCCTAACACTTCCCCGAAGCCTTCCCCTCACCCGTCCCCTAACCCTAACCCGTACGCTCACACTAACCCACGCCCTCACATGTACGCTCCCCCTAAACCATTGTCGTACCCTCACCTGGACCCTAAACCGTCCCCGTCCCCTAACCCTAACCATAGCCCGAACGCTAACCCTAAACTTTCCACGAAGCCTTCCCCTCACCCGTCTCATAATCCTAACCCGTACGCTCATACTAACCCGCACCCTCACACATTCGCTCCCCCTAAAGCGTTGTCGTACCCTCACCTTGACCCTAAACCGTCCCCGTCCCCTAAACCTAACCCTAGCCCGAACCCTAAAGCTAACCCTTCCCCGAAGCCTTCCCCTCACCCGTCCCCTAATCCTAACCCGTACGCTCACACTAACCCGCGCCCTCACACGTACGCTCCCCCTAAACCATTGTCGTACCCTCACCTGGACCCTAAACTGTCCCCGTCCCCTAACCCTAACCCTAGCCCGAACCCTAACCCTAACCCTTCCCCGAAGCCTTCCCCTCACCCGTCCCCTAATCCTAACCTGTACGCTCACACTAACCTGCGCCCTCACACGTACGCTCCCCCTAAACCGTTGTCGTACCCTCACCTGAACCCTAAACCGTCCCCGTCTCCTAACCCTAACCCTAGGCCGAACCCTAACCCTAACATTTCCCCGAAGCCTTCCCCTCACCCGTCTCCTAACCCTAACCCGTACGCTCATACTAATCCGCGCCCTCACACGTACGCTCCCCCTAAAGCGTTGTCGTACCCTCCCCTGGACCCTAAACCGTACCCGTCCCCTAACCCTAACCCTAGCCCGAACACTAAACCTAACACTTCCCCGAAGCCGTCCCCTCACCCGTTCCCTAATCCTAACCCGTACGCTCACACTAACCCGCGCCCTCACACGTACGCTCCCCCTAAACCGTTGTCGTACCATCACCTGGACCCTAAACCATCCCTGTCCCCTAACCCTAACCCTAGCCTGAATCCTAACCCTAACCCTTCCCCGAAGTCTTCCCCTCACCCGTCCCCTAATCCTAACCAGTAAGCTCACACTAACCCGCGCCCACACACGTACGCTCCCCCTAAACCGTTGTTGTACCCTCACCTGGACCCTAAACCGTCCCCGTCCCCTAACCCTAACCCTAGCCCGAACCCTAACTCTAACCCTTCCCCGAAGCCTTCCCCTCACCCGTCCTCTAATCCTAACCCGTACCCTCACACTAACCCACGCCCTCACCCGTACGCTCCCCCTAAACCGCTGTAATACCCTCACCTGGACCCTAAACCATCCCCGTCCCCTAATCCTAACCCTAGCCCGAACCCTAACCCTATCACTTCCCCAAAGCCTTCCCCTCACCCGTATCCTAATCCTAACCCGTACGCTCACACTAACCCGCACCCTCACACGTACGCTCCCCCTAAATCGTTGTCGTACCCTCACCTGGACCCTAAACCGTCCCCATCCCGTAACCCTAACCCTAGCCCGAACCCTAACCCTAACCCTTCCTCGAAGCCTTCCCCTCACCCGTCCCCTAATCCTAACCCGTACGCTCACACTAACCCGCGCCCTCACACGTACGCTCCCCCTAAACCATTGTCGTACCCTCATCTGAACCCTAAACCGTCCCCGTCCCCTAACCCTAACCCTAGCCCGAACCCTAAACCTAACCCTTCCCCGAAGCCTTCCCCTCACACGTCCCCTAATCGTAACCCGTACGCTCACACTAACCCGCGCCCTCACACGTACGCTCACCCTAAACTGTTGTCGTACCCTCACCTGGACCCTAAACCGTCCCCATCCCCTAACCCTAACCGCAGCCCGAACCCTAACCCTAACCCTTTCCCGAAGCCTTCCCCTCACCCGTCCCCTAATCCTAACCCGTACGCTCACACTAACCTGCGCCCTCACACGTACGCTCCCCCTAAAACGTTGTCGTACCCTCACCTGGACCCTAAACCGTCCCCGTCCACTCACCCTAACCCTAGCCCGAACCCTAACCCTAACACTTCCCCGAAGCCTTCCCCTCACCTGTCCCCTAACCCTAACCCGTACGCTCACACTAACCCGCGCCCTCACACGTATTCTCCCCCTAAACCGTTGTCGTACCCTCAACTGGACCCTAAACCGTCCCCTTCCCCTAACTCTAACCCTAGTCCGAACCCTAACCTTAACCCTTCCCCGAAGCCTTCCCCTCACCCGTCCCCTAATCCTAACCCGTACGCTCACACTAACTCGCGCCCTCACACGTACGCTCCCCCTAAACCGTTGTCGTACCCTCACCTGGACCCTAAATCGTCCCCGTCCCCTAACCCTAACCCTAGCCCGAACCCTAACCCTAACCTTTCCACGAAGCCTTCCCCTCACCCGTCCCATAATCCTAACCCGTACGCTCATACTAACCCGCACCCTCACACATTCGCTCCCCCTAAAGCGTTGTCGTACCCTCACCTGGACCCTAAACCTTCCCCATCCCCTAACCCTAACCCTAGCCCGAACCCTAACCCTAACCCTTCCCCGAAGCCTTCCCCTCACCCGTCCCCTAATCCTAACCCTTACGCTCACACTAACCCGCGCCCTCACACGTATTCTCCCCCTAAACCGTTGTCGTACCCTCACCTGGACCCTAAACCTTCCCCTTCCCCTAACCCTAACCCTAGCCCAAACCCTAACCCTAACCCTTCCCCGAAGCCTTCCCCTCACCCGTCCCCTAATCCTAACTCGTACGCTCACACTAACCCGTGCCCTCACATGTACGCTCCCCCTAAAGCGTTGTCGTACCCTCACCTGCAACCTAAACTGTCCCTGTCCCCTAACGCTAACCCTAGCCCGAACCCTAAAGCTAACACTTCCCCGAAGCCTTCCCCTCACCCGTCCCCTAATCCTAACCCGTACTCTCACACTAACCCACGCCCTCACACGTACACTCCCCCTAAACCGTTGTCGTACCCTCACCTGGACCCTAAACCGTCCCCGTCCCCTAACCCTAACCCTAGCCCGAACACTAACCCTAACACTTCCCCGAAGCCGTCCCCTCACCTGTCCCCTAACCCTAACCCGTACGCTCACACTAACCCGCGCCCTCACACGTATTCTCCCCCTAAACCGTTGTCGTACACTCAACTGGACCCTAAACCGTCCCCTTCCCCTAACCCTAACCCTAGCCCGAACCCTAACTCTAACCTTTCCACGAAGCCTTCCCCACACCCGTCCCATAATCCTAACTCGTACGCTCATACTAACCCACACCCTCACACATTCGCTCCCCCTAAAGCGTTGTCGTACGCTCACCTGGACCCTAAACCGTCCCCGTACCCTAACCCTAACCCTAGCCCGAACCCTAACCCTAACCCTTCCCCGAAGCCTTCGCCTCACCCGTCCCCTAATCCTAACCCGTACGCTCACGCTAACCCGCGCCCTCACACTTATTCTCCCCCTAAACCGTTGTCGTACCCTCACCTGGACCCTAAACCGTCCCCGTTCCCTAACCCTAACCCTAGCCCGAACCCTAACTCTAACCCTTCCCCGAAGCCTTCCCCTCACCCGTCCTCTAATCCTAACCCGTACCCTCACACTAACCCGCGCCCTCACCCGTACACTCCCCCTAAACCGTTGTCATACCCTCACCTGGACCCTAAACCGTCCCCGTCCCCTAATCCTAACCTTAGCCCGAACCCTAACCCGAACCCTTCCCCGAAGCCTTCCCCTCACCCGTCCCCTAATCCTAACCCGGACGCTCACACTAACCCACGACTTCACACTTACGCACCCCCTAAACCGTGGTCGTACCCTCATCTGGACCCTAAACCGTCCCCGTCCCCTAACCCTAACCCTAGCCCGAACCCTAACTCTAACCCTTCCCCGAAGCCTTCCCCTCACCCGTCCTCTAATCCTAACCCGTACCCTCACACTAACCCGCGCCCTCACACGTACGCTCCCCCTAAACCATTGTCGTACACTCACCTGGACCCTAAATCGTCCCCGTACCCTAACCCTAACCCTAGCCCGAACCCTAAACCTAACCCTTCCCCGAAGCCTTCCCCTCACCTGTCCCCTAATCCTAACCCGTACGCTCACACTAACCCGTGCCCTCACACGTACGCTCACCCTAAACTGTTGTCGTACCCTCACCTGGACCCGAAACTGTCCCCGTCCCCTAACCCTAACCCTAGCCCGAACCCTAACCCTAACCCTTCCCCGAAGCCTTCTCCTCACCCGTCCCCTAATCCTAACCCGTAAGCTCACACTAACAAGCGCCCACACACGTACGCTCCCCCTAAACCGTTGTCGTACCCTCACCTGGACCCTAAAGCGTCCCCGTCCCCTAACCCTAACCCTAGCCCGAACCCTAACCCTAACACTTCCCCGAAGCCTTCCCCTCACCCGTCTCGTAACCCTAACCCGTACGCTCATACTAACCCGCGCCCTCACACGTATTCTCCCCCTAAACCGTTGTCGTACCCTCACCTGGACCCTAAACCGTACCCGTCCCCTAACCCTAACCCTAGCCCGAACACTAACCCTAACACTTCCCCGAAGCCGTCCCCTCAACCGTTCCCTAACCCTAACCCGTACTCTCACACTAACCCGCGCCCTCACACGTACGCTCCCCCTAAACCGTTGTCGTACCCTCACCTGGACCCTAAACCATCCCTCTCCCCTAACCCTAACCCTAGCCTGAACCCTAACCCTAACCCTTCCCCGAAGTCTTCCCCTCACCCGTCCCCTAATCCTAACCCGTAAGCTCACACTAACCCGCGCCCACACACATACGCTCCCCCTAAACCGTTGTCGTACCCTCACCTGGACCCTAAACCGTCCCCGTCCCCTAACCCTAACCCTAGCCCGAACCCTAATTCTAACCCTTCCCCGAAGTCTTCCCCTCACCTGTCCTCTAATCCTAACCCGTACCCTCACACTAACCCGCACGCTCCCCCTAAACCGTTGTTGTACCCTCACCTGGACCCTAAACCGTCCCCGTCCCCTAAACCTAACCCTAGCCCGAACCCTAACCCGAACTCTTCCCCGAAGCCTTCCCCTCACCCGTCCCCTAATCCTAACCCGGACGCTCACACTAACCCACGACTTCACACTTACGCACCCCCTAAACCATTGTCGTACCCTCACCTGGACCCTAAACCGTCCCCGTCCCCTAACCCTAACCCTAGCCCGAACCCTAAACGTAACACTTCCCCGAAGCCTTCCCGTCACCCGTCCCCTAATCGTAACCTGTACGCTCACACTAACCCGCGCCCTCACACGTACACTCCCCCTAAACCATTGTCGTACCCTCACCTGGAGCCAAAATGGTCCCCGTCCCCTAACCCTAACCCTAGCCCGAACGCTAACCCTAACCCTTCCCTGAAGCCTTCCCCTCACCCGTCCCCTAATCCTAACCTGTACGCTCACACTAACCTACGCCCTCACACGTACGCTCCCCCTAAACCATATTTGTACCCTCACCTGGACCCTAAACCGTCCCCGTCCCCTAACCCTAACCCTAGCCCTAACCCTAAACCTAACCCTTCCCCGATGACTTCCCCTCACCCGTCCCCTAAACCTAACCCAAACGGTCACAGTAACCCGCGCCCTCACACGTACGCTCCCCCTAAACTGTTGTCGTACCCTCACCTGGACCCTAAACCGTCCCCATCCCCTAACCCTAACCCTAGCCCGAACCCTAACCCTAACCCTTCCCCAAAGCCTTCCCCTCACCCGTCCCCTAATCCTAACGCATACGCTCACACTAACCCGCGCCCTCACACGTACGCTCCCCGTAAACCGTTGTCGTAACCTCACCTGGACCCTAAACCGTCCCCGTCCCCTAACCCTAACCCTAGCCCGAACCCTAACCCTAAGTCCTCCCCGAAGTCTTCCCCTCACCCGTCCCCTAATCCTAACCCGTACGCTCACACTAACACGCGCCCTCACACGTACCCTCCCCCTAAAGCGTTGTCGTACCCTCACCTGGACCCTAAACCGTCCCCGTCCCCTAACCCTAACAATAGCCCGAACCCTAACCCTAACACTTCCCCGAAGCCTTCCCCTCACCCGTCCCCTAATCCTAACCCGTACGCTCACACTAACCCGCGCCCTCACATGTACGCTCCCCCTAAAGCGTTGTCGTACCCTCACCTGCAACCTAAACTGTCCCTGTCCACTAACGCTAACCCTAGCCCGAACCCTAACCCTAACCCTTCCCCGAAGCCTTCCCCTCACCCGTCCCCTAATCCTAACCCATACGCTCACACAAAATCGCGCCCTCACACGTACGCTCCCCGTAAACCGTTGTCGTATCCTCACCTGGACCCTAAACCGTCCCCGTCCCCTAACCCTAACCCTAGCCCGAACCCTAAACCTAAGTCCTCTCCGAAGCCTTCCCCTCACCCGTCCCCTAATCCTAAACCGTACGCTCACACTAAACCATGCCCTCACACGTGCCCTCCCCCTAAAGCGCTGTCTTACACTCAACTGGACCCTAAACCGTCCCTGTCCCCTAACGCTAACCCTAGCCCGAACCCTAACCCTAACCCTTCCCCGAAGCCTTCCCCTCACCCGTCCTCTAATCCTAACCCGTACGCTCACACTAACCCGTGCCCTCACATGTACGCTCCCCCTAAACCGTTGTCGTACCCTCACCTGGACCCTAAACCGTCCCCGTCCCCTAACCCTAACCCTAGCCCGAACCCTAACCCTAACACTTCCCCGAAGCTTTCCCCTCACCTGTCCCCTAACCCTAACCCGTACGCTCACACTAACCCGCGCCCTCACACGTATTCTCCCCCTAAACCGTTGTCGTACCCTCACCTGGACCCTAAACCGTCCCCTTCCCCTAACCCTAAACCTAGTCCGAACCCTAACCCTAACCCTTCCACGAAACCTTCCCCTCACCCGTCCCATAATCCTAACCCGTACGCTCATACTAACCCGCACCCTCACACATTCGCTCCCCCTAAAGCGTTGTCGTACCCTCACCTGGACCCTAAACCGTCCCCGTCCCCTAACCCTAACCCTAGCCCGAACCCTAACCCTAACCCTTCCCCGAAGCCTTCCCCTCACCCGTCCCCTAATCCTAACCCGTACGCTCACACTAACCCACGCCCTCACACGTACGCTCCCCCTAAACCATTGTCGTACCCTCACCTGGACCCTAAACCGTCCCCGTCCCCTAACCCTAACCCTAGCCCGAACCCTAAACCTAACCCTTCCCCGAAGCCTTCCCCTCACCCGTCCCCTAATCCTAACCCGTACGCTCACACTAACCCGCGCCCTCACACGTACTCTCACCCTAAACTGTTGTCGTACCCTCACCTGGACCCTGAACCGTCCCCGTCCGATAACCCTAACCCTAGCCGAACCCTAACCCGAACCCTTCCCCGAAGCCTTCCCCTCACCCGTCCCCTAATCCTAACCCGTACGCTCACACTAACCCACGCCCTCACACGTACGCTCCCCCTAAACCGTTGTCGTACCCTCACCTGGACCCTAAACTGTCCCCGTCCTCTAACCCTAACCCTAGCCCGAACCCTAACCCTAACACTTCCCCGAAGCCTTCCCCTCACCCGTCCCCTAACCCTAACCCGTACGCTCACACTAACCCACGCCCTCACATGTACGCTCCCCCTAAACCATTGTCGTACCCTCACCTGGACCCTAAACCGTCCCCGTCCCCTAACCCTAACCATAGCCCGAACGCTAACCCTAAACTTTCCACGAAGCCTTCCCCTCACCCGTCTCATAATCCTAACCCGTACGCTCATACTAACCTGCACCCTCACACATTCGCTCCCCCTTAAGCGTTGTCGTACCCTCACCTTGACCCTAAACCGTCCCCGTCCCCTAAACTTAACCCTAGCCCGAACCCTAAAGCTAACCCTTCCCCGAAGCCTTCCCCTCACCCGTCCCCTAATCCTAACCCGTACGCTCACACTAACCCGCGCCCTCACACGTACGCTCCCCCTAAACCATTGTCGTACCCTCACCTGGACCCTAAACTGTCCCCGTCCCCTAACCCTAACCCTAGCCCGAACCCTAACCCTAACACTTCCCCGAAGCCTTCCCCTCACCCGTCCCCTAATCCTAACCTGTACGCTCACACTAACCTGCGCCCTCACACGTACGCTCCCCCTAAACCGTTGTCGTACCCTCACCTGAACCCTAAACCGTCCCCGTCTCCTAACCCTAACCCTAGGCCGAACCCTAACCCTAACATTTCCCCGAAGCCTTCCCCTCACCCGTCTCCTAACCCTAACCCGTACGCTCATACTAACCCGCGCCCTCACACGTACGCTCCCCCTAAAGCGTTGTCGTACCCTCCCCTGGACCCTAAACCGTACCCGTCCCCTAACCCTAACCCCAGCCCGAACCCTAAACCTAACCCTTCCCCGAAGCCTTCCCCTCACCTGTCCCCTAATCCTAACCCGTACGCTCACACTAACCCGTGCCCTCACACGTACGCTCACCCTAAACTGTTGTCGTACCCTCACCTGGACCCGAAACTGTCCCCGTCCCCTAACCCTAACCCTAGCCCGAACCCTAACCCTAACCCTTCCCCGAAGCCTTCTCCTCACCCGTCCCCTAATCCTAACCCGTAAGCTCACACTAACAAGCGCCCACACACGTACGCTCCCCCTAAACCGTTGTCGTACCCTCACCTGGACCCTAAAGCGTCCCCGTCCCCTAACCCTAACCCTAGCCCGAACCCTAACCCTAACACTTCCCCGAAGCCTTCCCCTCACCCGTCTCGTAACCCTAACCCGTACGCTCATACTAACCCGCGCCCTCACACGTATTCTCCCCCTAAACCGTTGTCGTACCCTCACCTGGACCCTAAACCGTACCCGTCCCCTAACCCTAACCCTAGCCCGAACACTAACCCTAACACTTCCCCGAAGCCGTCCCCTCAACCGTTCCCTAACCCTAACCCGTACTCTCACACTAACCCGCGCCCTCACACGTACGCTCCCCCTAAACCGTTGTCGTACCCTCACCTGGACCCTAAACCATCCCTCTCCCCTAACCCTAACCCTAGCCTGAACCCTAACCCTAACCCTTCCCCGAAGTCTTCCCCTCACCCGTCCCCTAATCCTAACCCGTAAGCTCACACTAACCCGCGCCCACACACATACGCTCCCCCTAAACCGTTGTCGTACCCTCACCTGGACCCTAAACCGTCCCCGTCCCCTAACCCTAACCCTAGCCCGAACCCTAATTCTAACCCTTCCCCGAAGTCTTCCCCTCACCTGTCCTCTAATCCTAACCCGTACCCTCACACTAACCCGCACGCTCCCCCTAAACCGTTGTTGTACCCTCACCTGGACCCTAAACCGTCCCCGTCCCCTAAACCTAACCCTAGCCCGAACCCTAACCCGAACTCTTCCCCGAAGCCTTCCCCTCACCCGTCCCCTAATCCTAACCCGGACGCTCACACTAACCCACGACTTCACACTTACGCACCCCCTAAACCATTGTCGTACCCTCACCTGGACCCTAAACCGTCCCCGTCCCCTAACCCTAACCCTAGCCCGAACCCTAAACGTAACACTTCCCCGAAGCCTTCCCGTCACCCGTCCCCTAATCGTAACCCGTACGCTCACACTAACCCGCGCCCTCACACGTACACTCCCCCTAAACCATTGTCGTACCCTCACCTGGAGCCAAAATGGTCCCCGTCCCCTAACCCTAACCCTAGCCCGAACCCTAACCCTAACCCTTCCCTGAAGCCTTCCCCTCACCCGTCCCCTAATCCTAACCTGTACGCTCACACTAACCTACGCCCTCACACGTACGCTCCCCCTAAACCATATTTGTACCCTCACCTGGACCCTAAACCGTCCCCGTCCCCTAACCCTAACCCTAGCCCTAACCCTAAACCTAACCCTTCCCCGATGACTTCCCCTCACCCGTCCCCTAAACCTAACCCAAACGGTCACAGTAACCCGCGCCCTCACACGTACGCTCCCCCTAAACTGTTGTCGTACCCTCACCTGGACCCTAAACCGTCCCCATCCCCTAACCCTAACCCTAGCCCGAACCCTAACCCTAACCCTTCCCCAAAGCCTTCCCCTCACCCGTCCCCTAATCCTAACGCATACGCTCACACTAACCCGCGCCCTCACACGTACGCTCCCCGTAAACCGTTGTCGTAACCTCACCTGGACCCTAAACCGTCCCCGTCCCCTAACCCTAACCCTAGCCCGAACCCTAACCCTAAGTCCTCCCCGAAGTCTTCCCCTCACCCGTCCCCTAATCCTAACCCGTACGCTCACACTAACACGCGCCCTCACACGTACCCTCCCCCTAAAGCGTTGTCGTACCCTCACCTGGACCCTAAACCGTCCCCGTCCCCTAACCCTAACAATAGCCCGAACCCTAACCCTAACACTTCCCCGAAGCCTTCCCCTCACCCGTCCCCTAATCCTAACCCGTACGCTCACACTAACCCGCGCCCTCACATGTACGCTCCCCCTAAAGCGTTGTCGTACCCTCACCTGCAACCTAAACTGTCCCTGTCCACTAACGCTAACCCTAGCCCGAACCCTAACCCTAACCCTTCCCCGAAGCCTTCCCCTCACCCGTCCCCTAATCCTAACCCATACGCTCACACAAAATCGCGCCCTCACACGTACGCTCCCCGTAAACCGTTGTCGTATCCTCACCTGGACCCTAAACCGTCCCCGTCCCCTAACCCTAACCCTAGCCCGAACCCTAAACCTAAGTCCTCCCCGAAGCCTTCCCCTCACCCGTCCCCTAATCCTAAACCGTACGCTCACACTAACCCATGCCCTCACACGTGCCCTCCCCCTAAAGCGCTGTCTTACACTCAACTGGACCCTAAACCGTCCCTGTCCCCTAACACTAACCCTAGCCCGAACCCTAACCCTAACCCTTCCCCGAAGCCTTCCCCTCACCCGTCCTCTAATCCTAACCCGTACGCTCACACTAACCCGTGCCCTCACATGTACGCTCCCCCTAAACCGTTGTCGTACCCTCACCTGGACCCTAAACCGTCCCCGTCCCCTAACCCTAACCCTAGCCCGAACCCTAACCCTAACACTTCCCCGAAGCTTTCCCCTCACCTGTCCCCTAACCCTAACCCGTACGCTCACACTAACCCGCGCCCTCACACGTATTCTCCCCCTAAACCGTTGTCGTACCCTCACCTGGACCCTAAACCGTCCCCTTCCCCTAACCCTAAACCTAGTCCGAACCCTAACCCTAACCCTTCCACGAAACCTTCCCCTCACCCGTCCCATAATCCTAACCCGTACGCTCACACTACCCCGCGCCCTCACACGTACGCTCCCCCTAAACCGTTGTCGTACCATCACCTGGACCCTAAACCATCCCTGTCCCCTAACCCTAACCCTAGCCTGAACCCTAACCCTAACCCTTCCCCGAAGTCTTCCCCTCACCCGTCCCCTAATCCTAACCCGTAAGCTCACACTAACCCGCGCCCACACACGTACGCTCCCCCTAAACCGTTGTTGTACCCTCACCTGGACCCTAAACCGTCCCCGTCCCCTAACCCTAACCCTAGCCCGAACCCTAACTCTAACCCTTCCCCGAAGCCTTCCCCTCACCCGTCCTCTAATCCTAACCCGTAACCTCACACTAACCCACGCCCTCACCCGTACGCTCCCCCTAAACCGCTGTAATACCCTCACCTGGACCCTAAACCATCCCCGTCCCCTAATCCTAACCCTAGCCCGAACCCTAACCCTAACACTTCCCCAAAGCCTTCCCCTCACCCGTATCCTAATCCTAACCCGTACGCTCACACTAACACGCACCCTCACACGTACGCTCCCCCTAAATCGTTGTCGTACCCTCACCTGGACCCTAAACCGTCCCCATCCCGTAACCCTAACCCTAGCCCGAACCCTAACCCTAACCCTTCCTCGAAGCCTTCCCCTCACCCGTCCCCTAATCCTAACCCGTACGCTCACACTAACCCGCGCCCTCACACGTACGCTCCCCCTAAACCATTGTCGTACCCTCATCTGAACCCTAAACCGTCCCCGTCCCCTAACCCTAACCGCAGCCCGAACCCTAACCCTAACCCTTTCCCGAAGCCTTCCCCTCACCCGTCCCCTAATCCTAACCCGTACGCTCACACTAACCTGCGCCCTCACACGTACGCTCCCCCTAAATCGTTGTCGTACCCTCACCTGGACCCTAAACCGTCCCCGTCCACTCACCCTAACCCTAGTCCGAACCCTAACCCTAACACTTCCCCGAAGCCTTCCCCTCACCTGTCCCCTAACCCTAACCCGTACGCTCACACTAACCCACGCCCTCACACGTATTCTCCCCCTAAACCGTTGTCGTACCCTCAACTGGACCCTAAACCGTCCCCTTCCCCTAACCCTAACCCTAGTCCGAACCCTAACCTTAACCCTTCCCCGAAGCCTTCCCCTCACCCGTCCCCTAATCCTAACCCGTACGCTCACACTAACTCGCGCCCTCACACGTACGCTCCCCCTAAACCGTTGTCGTACCCTCACCTGGACCCTAAATCGTCCCCGTCCCCTAACCCTAACCCTAGCCCGAACCCTAACCCTAACCTTTCCACGAAGCCTTCCCCTCACCCGTCCCATAATCCTAACCCGTACGCTCATACTAACCCGCACCCTCACACATTCGCTCCCCCTAAAGCGTTGTCGTACCCTCACCTGGACCCTAAACCTTCCCCATCCCCTAACCCTAACCCTAGCCCGAACCCTAACCCTAACCCTTCCCCGAAGCCTTCCCCTCACCCGTCCCCTAATCCTAACCCTTACGCTCACACTAACCCGCGCCCTCACACGTATTCTCCCCCTAAACCGTTGTCGTACCCTCACCTGGACCCTAAACCTTCCCCTTCCCCTAACCCTAACCCTAGCCCAAACCCTAACCCTAACCCTTCCCCGAAGCCTTCCCCTCACCCGTCCCCTAATCCTAACTCGTACGCTCACACTAACCCGTGCCCTCACATGTACGCTCCCCCTAAACCGTTGTCGTACCCTCAACTGGACCCTAAACCATCCCTGTCCCCTAACCCTAACCCTAGCTCGGACCCTAACACTAAAACTTTCCCGAAGCCTTCCCCTCACCCGTCCCCTAATCCTAACTCGTACGCTCACACTAACCCGTGCCCTCACATGTACGCTCCCCCTAAAGCGTTGTCGTACCCTCACCTGCAACCTAAACTGTCCCTGTCCCCTAACGCTAACCCTAGCCCGAACCCTAAAGCTAACCCTTCCCCGAAGCCTTCCCCTCACCCGTCCCCTAATCCTAACCCGTACGCTCACACTAACCCACGCCCTCACACGTACACTCCCCGTAAACCATTGTCGTACCCTCACCTGGACCCTAAACCGTCCCCGTCCCCTAACCCTAACCCTAGGCCGAAACCTAACCTTAACCCTTCCCCGAAGCATTCCCCTCACCCGTCCCCTAATCCTAACCCGTACGCTCACACTAACCCGCGCCCTCACACGTACGCTCCCCCTAAAGCGTTGTCGTACTCTCACCTGGACCCTAAACCGTCCCTGTCCCCTAACCCTAACCCTAGCCCGAACCCTAACCCTAACACTTCCCCGAAGCCTTCCCCTCACCCGTCCCCTAATCCGAACCCGTACGCTCACACTAACTCGCGCCCTCACACGTACGCTCCCCCTAAACCGTTGTCGTACCCTCACCTGGACCCTAAATCGTCCCCGTCCCCTAACCCTAACCCTAGCCCGAACCCTAACCCTAACCTTTCCACGAAGCCTTCCCCACACCCGTCCCATAATCCTAACTCGTACGCTCATACTAACCCGCACCCTCACACATTCGCTCCCCCTAAAGCGTTGTCGTACGCTCACCTGGACCCTAAACCGTCCCCGTACCCTAACCCTAACCCTAGCCCGAACCCTAACCCTAACCCTTCCCCGAAGCCTTCGCCTCACCCGTCCCCTAATCCTAACCCGTACGCTCACGCTAACCCGCGCCCTCACACGTATTCTCCACCTAAACCGTTGTCGTACCCTCACCTGGACCCTAAACCTTCCCCTTCCCCTAACACTAACCCTAGCCCAAACCCTAACCCTAACCCTTCCCCGAAGCCTTCCCCTCACCCGTCCCCTAATCCTAACTCGTACGCTCACACTAACCCATGCCCTCACATGTACGCTCCCCCTAAACCGTTGTCGTACCCTGAACTGAACCCTAAACCATCCCTGTCCCCTAACCCTAACCCTAGCCCGGACCCTAACCCTAAAACTTCCCCGAAGCCTTCCCCTCACCCGTCCCCTAATCCTAACTCGTACGCTCACACTAACCCGTGCCCTCACATGTACGCTCCCCCTAAAGCGTTGTCGTACCCTCACCTGCAACCTAAACTGTCCCTGTCCCCTAACGCTAACCCTAGCCCGAACCCTAAAGCTAACCCTTCCCCGAAGCCTTCCCCTCACCCGTCCCCTAATCCTAACCCGTACGCTCACACTAACGCACGCCCTCACACGTACGCTCCCCCTAAACCATTGTCGTACCGTCACCTGGACCCTAAACCGTCCCCGTCCCCTAACCCTAACCCTAGCCCGAACGCTAACCCTAAACTTTCCACGAAGCCTTCCCCTCACCCGTCTCATAATCCTAACCCGTACGCTCATACTAACCCGCACCCTCACACATTCGCTCCCCCTAAAGCGTTGTCGTACCCTCACCTTGAACCTAAACCGTCCCCGTCCCCTAAACCTAACCCTAGCCCGAACCCTAAAGCTAACCCTTCCCCGAAGCCTTCCCCTCACCCGTCCCCTAATCCTAACCCGTATGCTCACACTAACCCGCGCCCTCACACGTACGCTCCCCCTAAACCATTGTCGTACCCTCACCTGGACCCTAAACTGTCCCCGTCCCCTAACCCTAACCCTAGCCCGAACCCTAACCCTAACCCTTCCCCGAAGCCTTCTCCTCACCCGTCCCCTAATCCTAACCCGTACGCTCACACTAACCTGCGCCCTCACACGTACGCTCCCCCTAAACCGTTGTCGTACCCTCACCTGGACCCTAAACCGTCCCCGTCTCCTAACCCTAACCCTAGGCCGAACCCTAACCCTAACATTTCCCCGAAGACTTCCCCTCACCCGTCTCCTAACGCTAACCCGTACGCTCATACTAACCCGCGCCCTCACACGCATTCTACCCCTAAACCGTTGTCGTACCCTCACCTGGACACTAAACCGTCCCCTTCCCCTAACTCTAACCCTAGCCCGAACCATAACCCTAACCCTTCCCCGAAGCCTTCCCCTCACCCGTCCCCTAATCCTAACCCGTACGCTCACACTAACCCACGCCCTCACACGTACGCTCCCCCTAAAGCGTTGTCGTACCCTCACCTGGACCCTAAACCGTACCCGTCCCCTAACCCTAACCCTAGCCCGAACACTAAACCTAACACTTCCCCGAAGCCGTCCCCTCACCCGTTCCCTAATCCTACCCCGTACGCTCACACTAACCCGCGCCCTCACACGTACGCTCCCCCTAAACCGTTGTCGTACCCTCACCTGGACCCTAAACCATCCCTGTCCCCTAACCCTAACCCTAGCCTGAACCCTAACCCTAACCCTTCCCCGAAGTCTTCCCCTCACCCGTCCCCTTATCCTAACCCATAAGCTCACACTAACCCACGCCCTCACCCGTACGCTCCCGCTAAACCGTTGTCGTACCCTCACTTGGATCCTAAACCGTCCCCGTCCCCTAAACCTAACCCTAGCCCGAACCCTAACACGAACACTTCCCCGAAGCCTTCCCCTCACCCGTCCCCTAATCCTAACCCAGACGCTCACACTAACCCACGACTTCACACTTACGCACCCCCTAAACCGTTGTCGTACCCTCACCTGGACCCTAAACCGTCCCCGTCCCCTAACCCTAACCCTAGCCCGAACCCTAACTCTAACCCTTCCCCGAAGCCTTTCCCTCACCCGTCCTCTATTCCTAACCCGTACCCTCACACTAACCCGCGCCCTCACCTGTACGCTCCCCCTAAACCGTTGTCGTACCCTCACCTGGACCCTAAACCGTCCCCGTCCCCTAAACCTAACCCTAGCCCAAACCCTAAACCTAACACTTCCCCGAAGCCTTCCCCTCACCCATCCCCTAATCCTAACCCGTACGCTCACACTAACCCGTGCCCTCACACGTACGCTCCCCCTAAACCGTTGTTGTACCCTCACCTGGACCCTAAACCGTCCCCGTCCCCTAACCCTAACCCTAGCCCGAACCCTAAACGTAACACTTCCCCGAAGCCTTCCCCTCACCCGTCCCCTAATCCTAAACCGTAGGCTCAAACTAACCCGCGCTCTCACACGTACCCTCCCCCTAAAGCGCTGTCTTACTCTCAACTGGACCCTAAACCGTCTCCGTCCCCTAAACCTAACCCTAGCCCGAACCCTAACCCTAATCCTTCCCCAAAGCCTTCCCCTCACCCGTCCCCTAATCCTAACCCGTACGCTCACACTAACCCGCACCCTCACAAGTACACTCCACCTAAACCATTGTCGTACCCTCACCTGGACCCTAAACGGTCCCCGTCCCCTAACCCTAACCCTAGCCCGAACCCTAACCCTAACCCTTCCCCGAAGCCTTCCCCTCACCCGTCCCCTAATCCTAACCCGTACGCTCACACTAACCCACGCCCTCACACGTACACTCCCCCTAAACTGTTGTCGTACCCTCACCTGGACCCTAAACCGTCCCCATCCCCTAACCCTAACCCTAGCGCGAACCCTAACCCTAACCCTTCCCCGAAGCCTTCCCCTCACCCGTCCCCTAACCCTAACCCGTACGCTCACACTAACCCGCGCCCTCATACGTATGCTCCCCCTAAACCGTTGTCGTACCCTCACCTGGACCCTAAACAGTCCCCGTCCACTAACCCTAACCCTAGCCCGAACCCTAACCCTAACCCTTCCCCGAAGCCTTCCCCTCACCCGTCCCCTAATCCTAACCCGTACGCTCACAGTAACCCGCGCACTCACATTTACGCTCCCCCTAAACCGTTGTAGTACCATCACCTGGACCCTAAACCGTCCCCGTCCCCTAACCCTAACCCTAGCCCGAACCCTAACCCTAACCCTTCCCCAAAGCCTTCCCCTCACCCGTCCCCTAATCCTAAACCGTATGCTTACACTAACCCACGCCCTCACACGTACGCTCCCCCTAAACCGTTGTCGTACCCTCACCTGGACCCGAAACCATCCCTGTCCCCTAACCCTAACCCTAGCCTGAACCCTAACCCTAACCCTTCCCCGAAGTATTCCCCTCACCCGTCCCCTAATCCTAACCCGTAAGCTCACACTAACAAGCGCCCACACACGTACGCTCCCCCTAAACCGTTGTCGTACCCTCACCTGGACCCTAAACCGTCCCCGTCCCCTAATCCTAACCCTAGCGCGAACCCTAACTCTAACCCTTCCCCGAAGCCTTCCCCTCACCCGTCGTCTAATCCTAACCCGTACCCTCACACTAACCCGCGCCCTCACCCGTACGCTCCCCCTAAACCGTTGTCATACCCTCACCTGGACCCTAAACCGTCCCCGTCCCCTAAACCTAACCCTAGCCCGAACCCTAACCCGAACCCTTCCCCGAAGCCTTCCCCTCACCCGTCCCCTAATCCTAACCCGGACGCTCACACTAACCAACGACTTCACACTTACGCACCCCCTAAACCGTTGTCGTACCCTCACCTGGACCCTAAACCGTCCCCGTCCCCTAACCCTAACCCTAGCCCGAACCGTAACTCTAACCCTTCCCCGAAGCCTTCCCCTCACCCGTCCTCTAATCCTAACCCGTACCCTCACACTAACCGGCGCCCTCACCCGTATGCTCCCCCTAAACCGTTGTCGTACCCTCACCTGGACCCTAAACCGTCCCCGTCCCCTAAACCTAACCCTAGCCCGAACCCTAACCCGAACCCTTCCCCGAAGCCTTCCCCTCACCCGTCCCCTAATCCTAACCCGGACGCTCACACTAACCCACGACTTCACACTTACGCACCCCCTAAACCGTTGTCGTACCCTCACCTGGACCCTAAACCGTCCCCGTCCCCTAACCCTAACCCTAGCCCGAACCCTAAACCTAACACTTCCCCGAAGCCTTCCCCTCACCCGTCCCCTAATCCTAACCCGTACGCTCACACTAACCCGCGCCCTCACACGTACGCTTCACCTAAACCTTTGTCGTACCCTCACCTGGAGCCTAAAACGTCCCCGTCCCCTAACCCTGACCCTAGCCCGAACCCTAAACGTAACACTTCCCCGAAGCCTTCCCCTCAACCGTCCCCTAATCCTAACCCGTACGCTCACACTAACCCACGCCCTCACACGTACACTCCCCCTAAACCATTGTCGTACCCTCACCTGGAGCCAAAACGGTCCCCGTCCCCTAACCCTAACCCTAGCCCGAACCCTAACCCTAACCCTTCCCCGAAGCCTTCCCCTCACCCGTCCCCTAATCCTAACCTGTACGCTCACACTAACCTACGCCCTCACACGTACGCTCCCCTAAACCATATTCGTACCCTCACCTGGACCCTAAACCGTCCCCGTCCCCTAACCCTAACCCTAGCCCGAACCCTAAACCTAACTCTTCCCCGAAGCCTTCCCCTCACCCGTCCCCTAATCCTAACCCATACGCTCACACTAACCCGCGCCCTCACACGTACGCTCCCCCTAAACTGTTGTCGTACACTCACCTGGACCCTAAACCGTCCCCATCCCCTAACCCTAACCCTACCCCGAACCCTAAACCTAACCCTTCCCCGAAGCCTTCCCCTCACCCGTCCCCTAATCCTAACCCATACGCTCACACTAACCCACGCCCTCACACGTACGCTCCCCGTAAACCGTTGTCGTAACCTCACCTGGACCCTAAACCGTCCCCGTCCCCTAACCCTAACCCTAGCCCGAACCCTCACCCTAAGTCCTCACCGAAGTCTTCCCCTCACCCGCCCCCTAATCCTAACCGGTACGCTCACACTAACCCGCGCCCTCACACGTACCCTCCCCCTAAAGCGTTGTCGTACCCTCACCTGGACCCTAAACCGTCCCCGTCCCCTAAACCTAAACCTAGCCCGAACCCTAACTCTAACACTTCCCCGAAGCCTTCCCCTCACCCGTCCCCTAATCCTAACCCGTACGCTCACACTAACCCGCGCCCTCACATGTACGCTCCCCCTAAAGGGTTGTCGTACCCTCACCTGCAACCTAAACTGTCCCTGTCCCCTAACGCTAACCCTAGCCCGAACCCTAAACCTAACCCTTCCCCGAAGCCTTCCCCTTACCCGTCCCCTAATCCTAACCCGTACGCTCACACTAACCCGCGCCCTCACACGTACGCTCACCCTAAACTGTTGTCGTACCCTCACGTGGACCCTAAACGGTCCCCGACCCCTAACCCTAACCCTAGCCCGAACCCTAACCCTAACCCTTCCCCGAAGCCTTCCCCTCACCCGTCCCCTAATCCTAACCCGTACGCTCACACTAACCTGCGCCCTCACACGTACGCTCCCCCTAAACGGTTGTCGTACCCTCACCTGGATCCTAAACCGTCCCCGTCCCCTAACCCTAACCCTAGCCCGAACCCTAACACTAACACTTCCCCGAAGCCTTCCCCTCACCCGTCCCCTAACCCTAACCCGTACGCTCACACTAACCCGCGCCCTCACACGTATTCTCCCCCTAAACCGTTGTCGTACCCTCACCTGGACCCTAAACCGTCCCCTTCCCCTAACCCTAACCCTAGCCCGAACCCTAACCCTAACCCTTCCCCGAAGCCTTCCCCTCACCCGTCCCCTAATACTAACCTGTACGATAACACTAACCCGCGCCCTCACACGTACGCTCCCCCTAAAGCTTTGTCGTACCCTCACCTGGACCCTAAACCTTCCCCGTCCCCTAACCCTAAACCTAGCCCGAACCCTAACCCTAACACTTCCCCGAAGCCTTCCCCTCACCCGACCCGTAATCCTAAACCGTACGCTCACACTAACCCGCGCCCTCACACGTACGCTCCCCCTAAACCGTTGTCGTACCCTCACCTGGACCCTAAACCATCCCTGTCCCCTAACCCTAACCCTAGCCTGAACCCTAACCCTAACCCTTCCCCGAAGTCTTCCCCTCAACCGTCCCCTAATCCTAACCCGTACGCTCACACTAACCCGCGCCAACACACGTACGCTCCCCCTAAACCGTTGTTGTACCCTCACCTGGACCCTAAACCGTCCCCGATCCCTAACCCTAACCCTAGCCCGAACACTAACCCTAACCCTTCCCCGAAGCCTTCCCCTCACCCGTCCCCTAATCCTAACCCGTACGCTCACAATAACCCGCGCCCTCACACGTACGCTCTCCCTAAAGCATTGTCGTACACTTACCTGCACCCTAAACCGTCCCCCTCCCCTAACCCTAACCCTAGCCCAAACCGTAACCCTAAACCTTCCCCGAAGCCTTCCCCTCACCCGACCCGTAATCCTAAACCGTACGCTCACACTAACCCGCGCCCTCACACGTACACTCCCCCTAAACTATTGTCGTACCCTCACCTGGAGCCAAACGGTCCCCGTCCCCTTACCCTAACCCTAGCCCGAACCCTAACCCTAACACTTCCCTGAAGCCTTCCCCTCACCCGTCCCATAATCCTAACCTGTACGGTCACACTAACCCACGCCCTCACACGTACGCTACCCCTAAATCGTTGTCGTACCCTTAACTGGACCCGAAACCGTCCCCGTCCCCTAACCCTAACCCTAGCCCGAACCCTAACACTAACCGTTCCCCGAAGCCTTCCCCTCACCCGTCCCCTAATCGTAACCCGTACGCTCACACTAACCCATGCCCTCACACGTTAGCTCCCCCTAAACCATGGTCGTACCCTCAGCTGGACCCTAAACCGTCCCCGTCCCCTAACCCTAACCCTAGCCTGAACCGTAACCCTAACCCTTCCCCGAAGCCTTCCCCTCACCCGTCCCCTAATCCTAACCATAACGCGCACACTAACCCGTGCCCTCACACGTACGCTCACCCTAAACTGTTGTCGTACCCTCACCTGGACCCTAAACCGTCCCCGTCCCCTAGCCCTAACCGTAGCACGAACCCTAACCCTAACCCTTCCCCGAAGCCTTCCCCTCACCCGTCCCCTAATCCTAACCAGTACGCTCACACTAAACCGTGCCCTCACACGTACACTCCCCCTAAACCATGGTCGTACCATCACCTGGACCCTAAACCGTCCCCGTCCCATAACACTAACCCTAGGCCGAACCCTATCCCTAACACTTCCCTGAAGCCTTCCCCTCACCCGTCCCCTAATCCTAACCCGTACGCTCACACTAACCCGCGCCCTCACACTTACGCTCCCACTAAACCATTGTCGTACCCTCACCTGGACCCTAAACCGTCCCCGTCCCCTAACCCTAACCCTAGCCCTAACCCTAAAGCTAAACCTTCCCCAAAGCCTTCCCATAACCCGTCCCCTAATTCTAACCCGTACGCTCACACTAACCCACGCCCTCACACGTACGCTCCCCCTAAACCGTTGTCGTACCCTCACCTGGACCCTAAACCGTCCCCGTCCCCTAAACCTAACCCTAGCCCGAACCCTATCCATAACCATTCCCCGAAGCCTTCGGTTCACCCATCCCCTAATCCTAACCCGTAAGCTCACACTAACCTGCGCCCTCAGACGTACGCTCCCCCTCAACCGCTGTTGTACCCACAAATGGAAACGAAACCGTCCCCGTCCCCTAACCCTAACCCTAGCCCGAACCGTATCCCTAACCCTTCCCCGAAGCCTTCCCCTCACCCGTCCCCTAATCCTAACCCGTACGCTCACACTAACCCGCGCCCTCACACATACGCTCCCCGTAAAGCGTTGTCCTACCCTCACCGGGACCCTAAACCGCCTCCGTCCCCTAACCCTGATCCTAGCCCGAACCCTAACCCTAATCGTTCCCCGAAGCCTTCCCCTCACCCGTCCCCTAATCGTAACCCGTACGCTCACACTAACCCATGCCCTCACACGTACGCTCCGCCTAAACTGCTGACGTACCCTCACCTGGATCCTAAACCGTCCCCATCCCCTAACCCTAACCCTAGCCCGAACCCTAACCCTAACCCTTCCCCGAAACCTTCCTCTCACCCGTCCCCTAATCCTAACAAGTAAGCTCACACTAACCCGCGCCCTCACACGTTAGCTCCCCCTAAACCATGGTCGTACACTCACCTGGACCCTAAACCGTCCCCGTCCCCTAACCCTAACCCTAGCCCGAACCGTAACCCTAACCCTTCCCCGAAGCCTTCCCCTCACCCGTCCCCTAATCCTAACCCGTACGATAACACTAAACCGTGCCCTCACACGTACGCTACCCCTAAACCGTTGTCTTACCCTCACCTGGACCCTAAACCGTCCCCGTCCCCTAACCCTAACCCTAGCCCGAACCCTATCCTTAACACATCCCTGAAGCCTTCCCCTCACCCATCCCCTAATCCTAACCCGTACGCTCACACTAACACGCGCCCTCACACGTACGCTGCCCCTAAAACTTTGTCGTACCCTCACATGGACCCTAAACTGTCCCCAACCCCTAACCCTAACCCTAGCCCGAACCCTAACCCTAACCCTTCCCCGAAGCCTTCCCCTCACCCGTCCCCTAATCCTAACCGTTTCGCTCACACTAACACGCGCCCTCACACGTATGCTCCCCCTAAACCGTTGTCGTACCCTCACCTGGACCCTAAACCATCCCCGTCCCCTAACCCTAACCTTAGCCCGAACCGTATCCCTAACCATTCCCCGAAACCATCCCCTCACCCGTCCCCTAATCCTAACCTGTACTTTCACACTAAACCGCGCCCTCACACGTACGCTCCCCCTAAACCGTTGTCGTACCCTCACCTGGACCCTAAACCGTCCCCGTCCTCTAACCCTAACCCTAACCCTAACCCTAACCCTAAACCGTTGTCATACCCTCAATTGGACCCTAAACCGTCCCCGTCCCCTAACCCTAACCCTAGCCCGAACCCTAGCCCTAATCCTTCCCCGAAGCCTTCCCTTCACCCGTCCCCTAATCCTAACCCGTACGCTCACACTAACCCGTGCCCTCACACGTACGCTCCCCCTAAACCGATGTCGTACACTCACCTGGACCCTAAACCGTCCCCGTGCCCTAACCCTAACCCTAGCCCGAACCCTAACCCTAACCCTTCCCCTCACCCTTCCCCTAATCCTAACCCGTACGCTCACTAACCCGCGCCTCACACGTACGCTCCCCCTAAACCGTTGTCATACCCTCACCTGGACCCTATACATCCCCGTCCCCTAACCCTAACCCTAGCCTGAACCCTAAACTAACCCTTCCCCGAAGCCTTCCCCTCACCAGTCCCCTAATCCTAACCCGTAGGCTCACACTAACCCGCGCCCTCACACGTACGCTCACCCTAAAGCATTGTCGTACCCTCACCTGGACCCTAAACCCTCCCCGTCACCTAACACTAACCCTAGTGCGAACCCTAACCTTAACCCTTCCCGTCACCCGTCCCCTAATCCTAAACCATACGCTCACACTGACCCGCGCCCTCACACGTACGCTCCCCCTAAACCGCTGTAATACCCTCACCTGGACCCTAAACCATCCCCGTCCCCTAATCCTAACTCTAGCCCGAACCCTATCCCTAACCATTCCCCGAAGCCTTCCCCTCACCCGTCCCCTAATCCTAACCCGTACGCTCACACTAACATGCGCCCTCACACGTACGCTCCCCCTAAACCATTGTCGTACCCTCACCTCGACCCGCAACCGTCCCCGTCCCCTAACCCTAACCCTAGCCCTAACCCTAACCCTAACACTTCCCCGAAGCCTTCCCCTCACCCGTCCCCTAATCCTAACACGTACGCTCACACAAACCCGCGCCCTCACACGTACGCTCCACCTAAACCGTTCTCGTACCCTCACCTGGACCCTAAACCGTCCCCGTCCCCTAAACCTAACCCTAGCCCGAACCCTATCCATAACCATTCCCCGAAGCCTTCGGTTCACCCGTCCCCTAATCCTAACCCGTAAGCTCACACTAACCGGCGCCCTCACACGTACGCTCCCCCTAAACCGCTGTCGTACCCTCAACTGGACACGAAACCGTCCCCGTCCCCTAACCCTAACCCTAGCCCGAACCCTAACCCTAACCCTTCCCCGAAGCCTTCCCCTCACCCGTCCCCTAATCCTAAAACGTACGCTCACACTAACACGCGCCCTCACACGTACGCACCCCCTAAAGTGTTGTCTTACCCTCAACTGTACCTTAAACCGTCCCCGTCCCCTAACCCTAACCCTAGCCCGAACCCTATCCCTAAACCTTCCCCAAAGCCTTCCCCTAACATGTCCCCTAATCCTAACCCGTAAGCTCACACTATCCGGCGCCCTCACACTTACGCTCCCCCTAAACCGCTGTCGTACCCTCAACTGGACACGAAACCGTCCCCGTCCCCTAACACTAACCCTATCCCGAACCCTAACCCTAACACTTCCCGGAAGCCTTCCCCTCACCCGTCCCCTAATCCTAACCCGTACTCTCACACTAACCCACGCCCTCACACGTACGCTCCCCCTAAACCGTTGTCGTACCCTCACCTGGACACTAAACCGTCTCCGTCCCCTAACCCTAACTCTAGCCCGAACCCTAACCCTAACCCTTCCCCGAAGCCTTCTCCTCACCCGTCCCCTAATCCTAACACATACGCTCACACTAACCCGTGCCCTCACACATACGCTCCCCCTAAAGCGTTGTGCTACCCTCACCTGGACCCTAAACCGCCTCCGTCCCCTAACCCTAATCCTAGCCCGAACCCTAACCCTAACCGTTCCCCGAAGCCTTCCCCTCACCCGTCCCATAATCGTAACCCGTACGCTCACACTAACCCATGCCCTCACACGTATGCTCCGCCTAAACTGCTTGCGTACCCTCACCTGGTTCCTAAACCGTCCCCATCCCCTAACCCTAACCCTAGCCCGAACCCTAACCCTAAAACTTCCCCGAAGCCTTCCCCTCACCCGTCCCCTAATCCTAACCAGTAAGCTCACACTAACCCGCGCCCTCACACGTTAGCTCCCCCTAAACCATGGTCGTACCCTCACCTGGACCCTAAACCGTCCCCGTCCCCTAACCCTAACCCTAGCCCGAACCCTAACCCTAACCCTTCCCCGAAGCCTTCCCATCACCCGTCTCCTAATCCTAACCCGAACGCTCACACTAACCCGCGCCCTCACACGTACGCTCCACCTAAACCGCTGTCGTACCCTCAACTGGACCCGAAACCGTCCCCGTCCCCTAACCCTAACCCTAGCCCGAACCCTAACCCTAACCCTTCCCCGAAGCCTTCCCCTCACCCGTCCCCTAATCCTAACCCGTACGCTCACACTAACCCGCGCCCTCACACGTACGCTCCCCCTAAACCGTTGTCGTACCCTCACCTGGACCCTAAACCGTCCCCGTGCCCTAACCCTAACCCTAGCCCGAACCCTAACCCTAACCCTTCCCCTCACCCTTCCCCTAATCCTAACCCGTACGCTCACACTAACCCGCGCCTCACACGTACGCTCCCCCTAAACCGTTGTCATACCCTCACCTAGACCCTATACATCCCCGTCCCCTAACCCTAACCCTAGCCTGAACCCTAACCCTAACCCTTCCCCGAAGCCTTCCCCTCACCAGTCCCCTAATCCTAACCCGTAGGCTCACACTAACCCGCGCCCTCACACGTACGCTCACCCTAAAGCATTGTCGTACCCTCATCTGGACCCTAAAGCCTCCGCGTCACCTAACACTAACCCTAGTGCGAATCCTAACCCTAAACCTTCCCCGAAGCCTTCCCTTCACCCGTCCCCTAATCCTAACCCGTACGCTGACACTAACCAGCGCCCTCACACGTACGCTCCCCCTAAACCGTTGTCATACTCTCAATTGGACCCTAAACCGTCCCCGTCCCCTAACCCTAACCCTAGCCCGAACCCTATCCCTAATCCTTCCCCGAAGCCTTCCCTTCACCCGTCCCCTAATCCTAAAACATACGCTCACACTGACCCGCGCCCTCACACGTACGCTCCCCCTAAACCGCTGTAATACCCTCACCTGGACCCTAAACCATCCCCGTCCCCTAATCCTAACCCTAGCCCGAACCCTATCCCTAACCATTCCCCGAAGCCTTCCCCTCACCCGTCCCCTAATCCTAACCCGTACGCTCACACTAACACGTGCCCTCACACGTACGCTCCCCCTAAACCATTGTCGTACCCTCACCTGGACCCTAAACCGTCCCCGTCCCCTACCCCTAACCCTAGGCAAAACGCTAACACTGACTCTTCCCCGAAACCTTCCCTTCAACCGTCCCCTAATCCTAACCCGTACGCTCACACTAACACGCGCCCTCACACTTACGCTCCCCCTAAACCGTTGTCGTACCCTCACTTGGAACTCAAACCATCCCCGTCCCCTAACCCTAACCCTAGCCAGAACCCTATCCCTAACCATTCCCCGAAGCCTTCCCCTCTCCCGTCCCCTAATCCTAACCCGTTCGCTCACACTAACATGCGCCCTCACACGTACGCTCCCCCTAAACCGTTGTCGTACCCTCACCTGGACCCTAAACCATCCCCGTCCCCTAACGCTAACCCTAGCCCGAACCGTATCCCTAACCATTCCCCGAAACCATCCCCTCACCCGTCTCCTAATCCTAACCTGTACTTTCACACTAACCCGTGCCCTCACACGTACGCTCCCCCTAAAGCGTTGTCGTACCCTCACCTGGACCCTAAACCGTCCCCGTCCCCTAAACCTAACCCTAGCCCGAACCCAAACCCTAACCCTTCCCCAAAGGCTTCCCCTTACCCGTCCCCTAATACTAACCCGTATGCTCACACTAACTCGCGCCCTCACACGTACTCTCCCCCTAAAGCGTTGTCGTACCCTCACCTGGACCCTAAAACGTCCCCGTCCCCTAACCCTAACCCTAACCCGAACCCTAACCCTAACCCTTCCCCTAAGCCTTCCCCTCACCCGTCCCTAATCCTAACCCGTACTCTCACACTATCCAGCCCGCTCACACGTATGCTGCCCCTAAACCGTTGTCGTACCCTCACTTGGACCCTAAACAGTCCCCATCCCTTAACCCTAACCCTACCCAAACCCTAACCCTAACCCGTCCCCGAAGCCTTCCCCTCACCCATCCCCTGATCCTAACCCGTACGCTCACACTAACCCGCGCCCTCACACGAACGATCCCCCTAAACTGTTGTCGTACCGTCATCTGGACCCTAAACCGTCCCCGTCACCTAACCCTAACCCTACCCCGAACCCTAACCCTAACACTTCCTGAAACCTTCCCCTCACCCGTCCTCTAATCCTAAACCGTACGCTCACACAAAGCCGCGCCCTCACACGTACGCTCCCCCTAAACCGTTGTCGTACCCTCACCTGGACCCTAAACCGTCCCCATCCCCTAAACCTAACCCTAGCCCGAACCCTAACCCTAACCCTTCCCCGAAGCCTTCCCCTCACCCGTCCCTAATCCTAACCCGTACGCTCACACTGTCCAGCCCGCTCACACGTATGCTGCCCCTAAACCGTTGTCGTACCCTCACTTGGACCCTAAACCGTCCCCATCCCTTAACCCTAACCCTACCCAAACCCTAAACCTAACCCGTCCCCGAAGCCTACCGCTCACCCATCCCCTAATCCTAACCGGTACGCACACACTAACCCACGCCCTCACACGAACGGTCCCCCTAAATCGTTGTCGTACCCTCACCTGGACCCTAAACCGTCCCCGTCCCCTAACCCTAACCCTAGCCCGAACCATAACCCTAACCCTTCCCCGAAGCCTTCCCCTCACCCTTTCCCTAATCCTATCCCGTACGCTCACATAACCCATGCCCTCACACGTACGCTCCCACTAAACCGTTGTCGTACCCTCACCTGGACCCTAAACCGTCCCCTTCCCCTAACCCTAACCCTAGCCCGAACCCTAACCCTAACCCTTCCCCGAAGCCTTCCCCTCACCCGTCCCCTAATCCTAACCCGTACGCTCACACTAACCCGCACCCTCACACGTACGCTCCCCCTAAAGCATTGTCGTACCCTCACCTGGACCCTAAACCGTCCCCATCCCGTAACCCTAACCCTAGCCCGAACCCTAACCCTAACCCTTCCCCGAAGCCTTCCCCTCACCCGTCCCCTAATCCTAACCCGAACGCTCACACTAACCCACGCCCTCACACGTACGCACCCCCTAAACCGTTGTCGTAACTTCACTTGGACCCTAAACCGTCCCCATCCCTTAACCCTAACACTACCGAAACCCTAACCCTAACCCGTCCCCGAAGACTTCCCCTCAACCATCCCCTAATCCTAACCCGTACGCTCACACTAACCCACGCCCTCACACGTACACTCCCCCTAAACCGTTGTCGTACCCTCACCTGGACCCTAAACCGACCCCGTCCCCTAACCCTAACCCTAGCCCGAACCCTAACCCTAACACTTTCCCGAAGCCTTCCCCTCACCGGTCCCCTAATCCTAACCCGTACGCTCACACTAACATGTGCCCTCACACTTACGATCCCCGTAAACCGTTGTCGTACCCTCACCTGGACCCTAAACCGTCCCCGTCAGTTAACCCTAACCCTAGCCCGAACCCTAAACCTAACCCTTCCCCGAAGCCTTCCCCTCACCCGTCCCCTAATCTTAACCCTTACGCTCACACTAACCCACGCCCTCACACGTACGCTCCCCCTAAACCGCTGTCATACCCTCATCTGGACCCGAAACCGTCCCCGTCCCCTAACCCTAACCCTAGGCCGAACCCTAACCCTAACCCTTCCCCGAAGCCTTCCCCTCACCCGTCTCCTAATCCTAACCCGAATGCTCACACTAACCCGCGCCCTCACACGTACGCTCCACCTAAACCGCTGTCGTACCCTCAACGGGACCCGAAACCGTCCCCGTACCCTAACCCTAACCCTAGCCCGAACCCTAACCCTAACACTTCCCCAAAGCCTTCCCCTCACCCGTCCCCTAATCCTAACCCGTAAGCTCACACTAACCCGTGCCCTCACACGTACGCTCCCCCTAAACCATTGTCGTAACCTCACCTGGGCCCTAAACCGTCCCCGTCACCTAACCCTAACCCTAGCCCGAACCCTAACCCTAACCCTTCGCCTCACCCGTACCGTAATCCTAACCCGTACGCTCACACTAACCCGCGCCTCACACGTACGCTCCCCCTAAACCGTTGTCGTGCCCTCACCTGGACCCTATACATTCCCGTCCCCTAACCCTAACTCTAGCCCGAACACTCACCCTAACACTTCCCCGAAGCCTTCCCCTCACCTGTCCCCTAATCCTAACCCGAAGGCTCACACTAACCCGCGCCCTCACACATACGCACACCCTAAAGCATTGTCGTACCCTCACCTGGACCCTAAACCCTCCCCGTCACCTAAACCTAACCCTAGTCCGAACCCTAACCCTAACCCTTCCCCGAAGCCTTCCCCTCACCCGTCCCCTAATCCTAACTCGTACGCTGACACTAACCAGCGCCCTCACACGTACACTCCCCCTATACCGTGGTCGGACACTCAATTGGACCCTAAACCGTCCCCGTCCCCTAACCCTAACCCTAGCCCGAACCCTATCCCTAACCGTTCCCCGAAGCCTTCCCCTCACCCGTCCCCTAATCCTAACCCATATGCTCACACTGACCCGCGCCCTCACACGTACACTCCCCCTAAACCGCTGTAATACCCTCATCTGGACCCTAAACCATGCCCGTCCCCTAATCCTAACCCTAGCCTGAACCCTAACCCTAACACTTCCCCAAAGCCTTCCCCTCACCCGTCCCAAAATCCTAACCCGTACGCTCACACTAACCCGCGCCCTCACACGTACGCTCCCCCTAAAGCGTTGTCGTACCCTCACCTGTTCCCTAAACCGTCCCCATCCCCTAACCCTAACCCTAGCCCGAACCCTAACCCTAACCCTTCCCCGAAGCCTTCCCCTCACCCGTCCCCTAATCCTACCCCGAACGCTCACACTAACCCACGCGCTCACACGTACGCTCCCCCTAAACCGTTGTCGTACCCTCAGCTGGACCCTAAACCGTCCCTGTCCCCTAACCCTAAACCTAGCCTGAACCCTAACCCTAACCCTTCCCCGAAGCCTTCCCCTCACTCGTCCCCTAATCCTAACCCGTAAGCTCACACTAACCCACGCCCTCACACGTACGCTCCCCCTAAACCGTTGTCGTACCCTCACCTGGTCCCTAAACCGTCCCCTTCCCCTAACCCTAACCGTAGCCCGAACCCTATCCCTAACCCTTCCCCGAAGCCTTCCCCTCACCCGTCCCCTAATCCTAACCCGTTCGCTCACACTAACATGCGCCCTCACACTTACGCTCCCCCTAAACCGTTGTCGTACCCTCACCTGGAACCTAAACCATCCCCGTACCCTAACCCTAACCCTAGCCCGAACCCTATCCCTAACCATTCCCCGAAGCCTTCCCCTCTCCCGTCCCCTAATCCTAACCCGTTCGCTCACACTAACACGCGCCCTCACACGTACGCTCGCCCTAAACCGTTGTCGTACCCTCACCTGGACCCTAAACCATCCCCGTCCACTAACCCTAACCCTAGCCCGAACCGTATCCCTAACCATTCCCCGAATCCATCCCCTCACCCGTCTCCTAATCCTAACCTGTACTTTCAGACTAACCCGCGCCCTCACACGTACGCTCCCCCTAAAGCGTTGTCGTACCCTCACCTGGACCCTAAACCGTCCCCATCCCCTAACCATAACCCTAGCCCGAACCCTAACCCTAACCCTTCCCCAAAGGCTTCCCCTCACCCGTCCCCTAATCCTAACCCGTATGCTCACACTAACCCGCGCCCTCACACGTACTCTCCCCCTAAAGCGTTGCCGTACCCTCACCTGGACCCTAAAACGTCCCCGTCCCCTAACCCTAACCCTAACCCGAACCCTAACCCTAACCCTTCCCCTAAGCCTTCCCCTCACCCGTCCCTAATCCTAACCCGTACGCTCACACTATCCAGCCCGCTCACACGTATGCTGCCCCTAAACCGTTGTCGTACCCTCACTTGGACCCTAAACCGTCCCCATCCCTTAACCCTAACCCTACCCAAACCCTAACCCTAACCCGTCCCCGAAGCCTTCCCCTCACCCATCCCCTGATCCTAACCCGTACGCTCACACTAACCCGCGCCCTCACACGAACGGTCCCCCTAAACCATTGTCGTACCCTCACCTGGGCCCTAAACCGTCCCCGTCCCCTAACCCTAACCCTAGCCCGAACCCTAACCCTAACACTTCCCGAAACCTTCCCCTCACCCGTCCCCTAATCCTAAACCGTACGCACACACAAAGCCGCGCCCTCACACGTACGCTCCCCCTCAACCGTTGTCGTACCCTCACCTGGACCCTAAACCGAACCCGTCCCCTAACCCTAACCCTAGCCCGAACCCTAACCCTAACCCTTCCCCGAAGCTTTCCCCTCACCCGTCCCTTAATCCTAACCCGTACGCTCACACTTTCCCGCGCCTTCACACGTACGCTCCCCCTAAACCGTTGTCGTACCCTCATCTGGACCCTAAACCGTCCCCGTACCCTAACCCTAACCCTAGCCCGAACCCTAACCCTAACCATTCCCCTCACCCGTCCCCTAATCCTAACCCGTACGCTGACACTAACCAGCGCCCTCACACGTACGCTCCCCCTAAACCGTGGTCGGACCATCAATTGGACCCTAAACCGTCCCCGTCCCCTAACCCTAACCCTAGCCCGAACCCTATCCCTAACCGTTCCCCGAAGCCTTCCCCTAACCCGTCCCCTAATGCTAACCCATATGCTCACACTGACCCACGCCCTCACACGTACGCTCCCCCTAAACCGCTGTAATACCCTCATCTGGACCCTAAACCATCCCCGTCCCCTAATCCTAACCCTAGCCTGAACCCTAACCCTAACACTTCCCCAAAGCCTTCCCCTCACCCGTCCCCTAATCCTACCCCGAACGCTCACACTAACCCACGCGCTCACACGTACGCTCCCCCAAACCGTTGTCGTACCCTCAGCTGGACCCTAAACTGTCCCCGTCCCCTAACCCTAACCCTAGCCTGAACCCTAACCCTCACCCTTCCCCGAAGCCTTCTCCTCACCCGTCCCCTAATCCTAACCTGTACTTTCACACTAACCCGCGCCCTCACATGTACGCTCCCCCTAAACCATTGTCGTACCCTCACCTGTACCCTAAACTGTCCCCGTCCCCTAACCCTAACCCTAGCCCGAACCCTAACCCTAAACCTTCCCTGAAGCCTTCCCCTCACCCGTCCCCTAATCCTAACCCGTATGCTCACACTAACCCGCGCCCTCACACGTACGCTCCCCCTAAACCGTTGTCGTACCCTCACCTGGACCCTAAACCGTCCCCGTCCCCTAACCCTAACCCTAGCCCGAACCCTATCCCTAACCATTCCCCGAAGCCTTCCCCTCACCAGTCCCCTAATCCTAATCCGTACGCTCACACTAACCCGCGCCCTCGCACCTACGCTCCCCCTAAACCATTGTCGTACCCTCACCTGTACCCTAAACTGTCCCCGTCCCCTAACCCTAACCCTAGCCCGAACCCTAACCCTAACCCTTCCCCGAAGCCTTCCCCTCACCCGTCCCCTAATCCTAACCCGTACGCTCACACTAACCCGCGCCCTCACACGAACGGTACCCCTAAACCGTTGTCGTACCCTCACCTGGACCCTAAACCGTCCCCGTCCACTAACCCTAACCCTAGCCCGAACCCTAACCCTAAACCTTCCCCGAAGCCTTCCCCTCACCCGTCCCCTAATCCTAACCCGTACGCTCACACTAACACGCGTCCTCACACGTACGCTCCCCCTAATGTGTTGTCTTACACTCACCTGGACCTTAAACCGTGCCCGTCCCCTAACCCTAACCCTAGGCCGAACCCTAAACCTAACCCTTCCCCAAAGCCTTCCCCTAACTCGTACCCTAATCCTAACCCGTACGCTCACACTAACCCGCGCCCTCACACGTACGCTCCCCCTAAACCGCTGTCGTACCCTCAATTGGACCCGAAAACATCCCCGTCCCCTAACCCTAACCCTAGCCCGAACCCTAACCCTAACACTTCCCCGAAGCCTTCCCCTCACCCGTCCCCTAATCCTAAACGGTACGCTCACACTAACCCACGCCCTCCCACGTACGCTCACCCTATAGCGTTGTCGTACCCTCACCTGGACCCTAAACCATCCCCATCCCCTAACCCTAACCCTAGCCAGAACCCGAACCCTAACCTTTCCCCGAAGCCTTCCCCTCACACGTCCCCTAATCCTAACCCGTTCGCTCACACTAACCCGCGCCCTCACACGTACGCTCCCCCTAAACCGTTGTTGTACACTCACCTGGACCCTAAACCATCCCCGTCCCCTAACCCTAACCCTAGCCCGAACCCTATCCCTAACCATTCCCCGAAGCCTTCCACTCACCCGTCCCCTAATCCTAACCCGTACGCTCACACTAACCCGCGCCCTCACACGTACGCTCCCCCAAAACCGCAGACGTACCCTCACCTGGACCCTAAACCGTCCCCGTCCCCTACCCCTAACCCTAGCCCAAACGCTAACGCTGACTCTTCCCCGAAACCTTCCCCTCAACCGTCCCCTAATCCTAACCCGTACGCTCACACTAACCCACGCCCTCACACGTACGCTCCCCCTAAACCGTTGTCGTACGCTCAGCTGAACCCTAAACCGTCCCCGTCCCCTAACCCTAACCCTACCCTGAACCCTAACCCTCACCCTTCCCCTAAGCCTTCCCCTCACCCGTCCCCTAATCCTAAGCCGTACGCTCACCCTATCCAGCCCGCTCACTCATACGCTGCCCCTAAACCGTTGTCGTACCCTCACCTGGACCCTAAACCGTCCCCGTTCCCTAACCCTAACCCTAGCCCGAACCCTAACCCTAACCCTTCCCCGAAGCCTTCCCCTCACCAGTCTCATAATCCTAACCCGTACGCTCACATAACCCACGCCCTCACACGTACGCTGCCCCTAAACTGTTGTCGTACCTTCACCTGGACCCTAAACCGTCCCCGTCCCCTAACCCTAACCCTAGCCCGAACCTTAACACTAACCCTTCCCCGAAGCCTTCCCCTCACCCGTCCCCTAATCCTAACCCGTACGCTCACACTAACCCGCGCCCTCACACGTACGCTTCCCCTAAACCGTTGTCGTACCCTCACCTGGACCCTAAACCGTCCCTGTCCCCTAACCCTAACCCTAGCCCAAACCCTATCCATAACCCTTTTCCGAAGCCTTCCCCTCACCCGTCCCCTAATCCTAACCCGTACGCTCACACTAACCCATGCCCTCACACGTACACTCCCCCTAAACCGCTGTCGTACCCTCAACTGGACCCGAAACCGTCCCCGTCCCCTAAACCTAACCCTAGCCCGAACCATAACCCTAACCCTTCCCCGAAGCCTTCCCCTCACCCGTCCCCTAATCCTAACCCGTACGCTCACACTAATCCACGCCCTCACACGTACGCTCCCCCTAAAACGTTGTCGTACCCTCACCTGGACCCTAAACCGTACCCGTCCCCTAACCCTAACCCTAGCCCGAACCCTAACCCTAACCCTTCCCCGAAGCCTTCCCCTCACCCGTCCCCTAATCCTAACACGTATGCTCACACTAACCCGCCTCCTCACACGTACGCTCCCCCTAAAGCGTTGTCGTACCCTCACCTGGACCCTAAAACTCCCCCATCCCCTAACCCTAACCCTAGCCCGAACCCTAACCCTAACCCTTCCCCGAAGCCTTCCCCTCACCCGTCCCTAATCCTAACCCGTACGCTCACACTATCCAGCCCGCTCACACGTACGCTCCCCCTAAACCGTTGTCGTACCCTCACCTGGACCCTAAACCGTCCCCGTCCCCTAACCCTAACCCAAGCCAGAACCCTAACACTAACCCTTCCCCGAAGCCTTCCCATCACCCGTCCCCTAATCCTAACCCGTACGCTCACACTAACACGTGCCCTCACACATACGCTCCCCCTAAAGTGTTGTCTTACACTCACCTGGACCTTAAACCGTCCCCGTCCCCTAACCCTTACCCTAGGCCGAACCCTAAACCTAACCCTTCCCCGAAGCCTTCTCCTCACCCGTCGCCTAATCCTAACCCGTACGCTCACACTAACCCGCGCCCTCACACGTACGCTCCCCCTAAACCGTTGTCGTACCCTCACCTGGACCCTAAACCGTCCCCGTCCCCTAACCCTATCCCTAGCCCGAACCCTAACCCTAACCCTTCCCCAAAGCCTTCCCCTCACCCGTCCCCTAATCCTAACCCGTACGCTCACACTATCCAGCCCGCTCACTCGTACGCTGCCCCTAAACCATTGTCGTACCCTCACCTGGATCCTAAACCGTCCCTATCCACTAACCCTAACCCTAGCCCGAACCCTAACCCTAACCCTTCCCCGAAGCCTTCCCCTCACCCGTCCCCTAATCCTAACCCGTACGCTCACACTAACCTGCGCCCTCACACGTACGCTCCCCCTAAACCGTTGTCGTACCCTCGCCTGGACCCTAAATATTCCCCGACCCCTAACCCAAACCCTAGCCGGAACCCTAACCCTAACACTTCCCCGAAGCCTTCCCCTAACCCGTCCCCTAATCCTAACACGTACGCTCACACTAACCTCCACCTTCACATGTACGCACCCCCAAAACAGTTGTCGTACCCTCACCTGGACCCTAAACCGTCCCCGTCCCCTAACCCTAACCCTAGCCTGAACCCTAACCCTAACACTTCTCCGAAGCCTTCCCCTCACCCGTCCCCTAATCCTAACCCGTACGCTCACACTAACCCACGCCCTCACACGTACGCTCTCCCTAAACCGTCGTCGTACTCTCACATGGACCCTAAACAGTCCCCGTCACCTAACCCTAACCCTAGCCCGAACCCTAACCCTAAACCTTCCCCGAAGCCTTCCCCTCACCCGTCCCCTAATCCTAACCTGTACGCTCACACTAACCCGTGCCCTCACACGTACGCTCCCCCTAAACCGTTGGCATACCCTCACCTGGACCTTAAACCATCCCCGTCCCCTAACACTAACCCTAGCCCGAACCCTTACCCTAACCCTTCCCTGAAGCCTTCCCCTCACCCGTCCCCTAATCCTAACCCGTACGCTCACACTAACCAGCCCGCTCACACTTACGCTGCCCATAAACCGTTGTCGTACCCTCACCTGGACCCTAAACCGTCCCCATCCCCTAACCCTAACCCTACCCAACCCCTAACCCTAACCCTAACCCTAACCCTAGCCCTAACCCTAACCCTAACCCTTCCCCGAAGCCTTCACGTCACCCGTCACCTAATCCTAACCCGTACCATCACACTACCCATGCCCTCACACATTCGCTCCACCTAAACCATTGTCGTACCCTCACCTGGACCCTAAACCGTCCCCGTTCCCTAACCCTAACCGTAGCCCGAACCCTAACCCTAACCCTTCCCCGAAGCCTTCCCCTCACCCGTCCCCTAATCCTAACCCGTACGCTCACACTAACCTGCACCCTCACATGTACGCTCCCCCTAATCCGTTGTCGTACCCTTACCTGGACCCTACACTGTCCACATCCCCTAACCCTAACCCTAGCCCGAACCCTAACCCTGACATTTCCCCGAAATCTTCCCCTCACCCGTTTCCTAATCCTAACCCGTACGCTCACACTAACCCGCGCCCTCACACGTACGCTCCCCCTAAACCGCTGTCGTACCCTCAATTGGACCCGAAACCATCCCCGTCCCCTAACCCTAACCCTAGCCCGAACCCTAACCCTAAAACTTCCCCGAAGCCTTCCCCTCACCCGTCCCCTAATCCTAACCGGTACGCTCACACTAACCCGCGCCCTCCCACGTACGCTCCCCCTATAGCGTTGTCGTACCCTCACCTGGACCCTAAACCATCCCCGTCCCCTAACCCTAACCCTAGCCTGAACCCTATCCCTAACCATTCCCCGAAGCCTTCCCCTCACACGTCCCCTAATCCTAACCCGTACGCTCACACTAACCAGCGCCCTCACACGTACGCTCCCCCAAAACCGCTGACGTACCCTCACCTGGACCCTAAACCGTCCCCGTCCCCTACCCCTAACCCTAGCCCAAACGCTAACCCTGACTCTTCCCCGAAACCTTCCCCTCAACCGTCCCCTAATCCTAACCCGTACGCTCACACTAACCCACGCCCTCACACGTACGCTCCCCCTAAACCGTTGTCGTACCCTCAGCTGGACTCTAAACCGTCCCCGTCCCCTAACCCTAACCCTAGCCTGAACCCTAACCCTCACCCTTCCCCGAAGCCTTCTCCTGACCCGTCCCCTAACCCTAACCTGTACTTTCACACTATCCAGCGCCCTCACATGTACGCTATCCCTAAACCATTGTCGTACCCTCAACTGTACCCTAAACTGTCCCCGTCCCCTAACCCTAACCCTAGCCCGAACCGTAACCCTAACCCTTCCCCGAAGCCTTCCCCTCACCCGTCCCCTAATCCTAACCCGTACGCTCACACTAACCCGCGCCCTCACACGTACGCTACCCCTAAACCGTTGTTGTACCCTCACCTGAACCCTAAACCGTCCCCGTCCACTAAACCTAACCCTAGCACGAACCCTAACCCTAACCCTTCCCCAAAGGCTTCCCCTCACCCGTCCCCTAATCCTAACCGGAACGCTCACACTAACCTGTGCCCTCACACGTACGCTCCCCCTATAGCGTTGGCGTACCCTCACCTGGACCCTAAACCGTCCCCATCCCCTAACCCTAACCCTAGCCAGAACCCTAACCCTAACCTTTCCCCAAAACCTTCCCCTAACCCGTCCCCTATTCCTAACCCGTACACTCACACTAACCCGCGCCCTCACACGTACGCTCCCCCTAAACCGTTGTGGTACCCTCACCTGGAACCTAAACAGTCCCCATCCCCTAACCCTAACCCTAGCACAAACACTATCCATAACCCTTTTCCGAAGCCTTACCCTCACCCGTCCCCTAACCCTAACCCGTACGGTCACACTAAACTGTGCCCTCACACGTACGCTCCCCCTAAACCGCTGTCGTACCCTCAACTGGACCCGAAAACGTCCCCGTCCCCTAACCCTAACCCTATCCCGAACCCTAACCCTAACCCTTCCCCGAAGCCTTTCCCTCACCCGTCCCCTAATCCTAACCCGTACGCTCACACTAACCTGCGCCCTCACATGTACGCTCCCCCTAAACCGTTGTCGTACCCTCACCTGGACCCTAAACCCTCCCCGTCCCCTAACCCTAACCCTAGCCCGAACACTAACCCTAACCCTTCCCCGAAGCCTTCCCCTCACCCGTCCCCTAATCCTAACCCGTATGCTCACACTAACCCGCGCCCTCACACATACGCTCCCCCTAAAGCGTTGTCGTACCCTCACCTGGACCCTAAAACGTCCCCGTCCCCTAACCCTAACCCTAGCCCGAACCCTAACCATAAACCTTCCCCGAAGCCTTCCCCTCACCCGTCCCTAATCCTAACCCGTACGCTCACACTAACCCACGCCCTCACACGTACGCTCCCCCTAAACCGCTGTCGTACCCTCAACTGGACACGAAACCGTCCCCGTCCCCTAACCCTAACCCTAGCCCGAACCCTAACCCTAACCCTTCCCCGAAGCCTTCCCCTCACCCGTCCCTTAATCCTAACACGTACGCTCACACTAACCCGTGCCCTCACACGTACGCTCCCACTAAAGCGTTCTCGTACCCTCACCTGGACACTAAACCGTCCCCGTCCTCTAACCCTAACCCTAGCCGAACCCTAACCCTAACCCTTCCCGGAAGCCTTCCCCTCACCCGTCCCCTAATCCTAACCCGTACTCTCACACTAACCCACGCCCTCACACGTACGCTCCCCCTAAACCGTTGTCGTACCCTCACCTGGAAACTAAACCGTCTCCGTCCCCTAACCCTAACCCTAGCCCGAACCCTAACCCTAACCCTTCCCCGAAGCCTTCTCCTCACCCGTCCCCTAATCCTAACCCATACGCTCACACTAACCCGCGCCCTCACACATACGCTCCCCCTAAAGCGTTGTCCTACCCTCACCTGGACCCTAAACCGCCTCCGTCCCCTAACCCTTATCCTAGCCCGAACCCTAACCCTAACCGTTCCCCGAAGCCTTCCCCTCACCCGTCCCCTAATCGTAACCCGTACGCTCACACTAACCCATGCCCTCACACGTTAGCTCCCCCTAAACCATGGTCGTACCCTCAGCTGGACCCTAAACCGTCCCCGTCCCCTAACCCTAACCCTAGCCCGAACCGTAACCCTAACCCTTCCCCGAAGCCTTCCCCTCACCCGTCCCCTAATCCTAACCCGTACGCTCACACTAACCCGCGCCCTCACACGTACGCTCACCCTAAACTGTTGTCGTACCCTCACCTGGACCCTAAACCGTCCCCGTCCCCTAACCCTAACTCTAGCCCGAACCCTAACACTAACCCTTCCCCGAAGCCTTCCCCTCACCCGTCCCTTAACCCTAACCCGTACGCTCACACTAACCCGTGCCCTCACACGTATTCTCCCCCTAAACCGTTGTCGTACCCTCACCTGGACCCTAAACCGTCCCCTTCCCCTAACCCTAACCCTAGCCCGAACCCTAACCCTAACCCTTCCCCGAAGCTTTCCCCTCATCCGTCCCCTAATACTAACCTGTACGCTAACACTAACCCGCACCCTCACACGTACGCTCCCCCTAAAGCTTTGTCGTAATCTCACCTGGACCCTAAACCGTCCCCTTCCCCTAACACTAAACCTAGCCCGAACCCTAACCCTAACACTTCCCCGAAGCCTTCCCCTTACCCGTCCCCTATTCCTAACCCGTACGCTCACACTAACCCGCGCCCTCACACGTACGCTCCCCCTAAACTGTTGTCGTACCCTCACCTGGACCCTAAACCATCCCTGTCCCCTAACCCTAACCCTAGCCTGAACCCTAACCCTAACCCTTCCCCGAAGCCTTCCCCTCACCCGTCCCCTAATCCTAAACCGTACGCTCACACTAACACGCGCCCTCACACGTACGCTGCCCCTAAACCGTTGTCGTACCCTCACCTGGACCCTAAACCGTCCCCCTACTCTAACCCTAACCCTAGCCCGAACCCTAACCCTAACCCTTCCCCGAAGCCTTCCCCTCACCCACCCCTAATCCTAACCCGTACGCTCACACTAACTCACGCCCTCACACGTACGCTCCCCCTAAAGCGTTGTCGTACCCTCACATGGACCCTAAACTGTCCCCGTCCCCTAACCCTAACCCTAGCCTGAACCCTAACCCTAACCCTTCCCCGAAGCCTTCCCCTCACCCGTCCCCTAATCCTAACCCGTACGCTCACACTAACATGCGCCCTCACACGTTCGCTCCCCCTAAACCTCTGACGTACCCTCACCTGGACCCTAAACCGTCCCCGTCCCCTAACCCTAACCCTAGCCCGAACCCTAAACCTAACACTTCCCCGAAGCCTTCCCATCACCCGTCCCCTAATCCTAACCCGTACGCTCACACTAACACGCGCCCTCACACATACGCTCCCCCTAAAGTGTTGTCTTACACTCACCTGGACCTTAAACCGTCCCCGTCCACTAACCCTAACCCTAGGCCGAACCCTAAACCTAACCCTTCCCCGAAGCCTTCTCATCACCCGTCGCCTAATCCTAACCCGTACGCTCACACTAACCCGCGCCCTCACACGTACGCTCCCCCTAAACCGTTGTCGTACCCTCACCTGGACCCTAAACCGTCCCCGTCCCCTAACCCTATCCCTAGCCCGAACCCTAACCCTAACCCTTCCCCAAAGCCTTCCCCTCACCCGTCCCCTAATCCTAACCCGTATGCTCACACTAACCCGCGCCCTCACACGTACGCTCCCCCTAAATCGTTGTCGTACCCTCACCTGGACCCTAAAACGTCCCCGTCCCCTAAATCTAATCCTAGCCCGAACCCTAACCCTAACCCTTCCCCAAAGCCTTCCCCTCACCCGTCCCCTAATCCTAACACGTACGCTCACACTATCCAGCCCGCTCACTCATACGCTGCCCCTAAACCGTTGTCGTACCCTCACCTGGACCCTAAACCGTCCCCGTTCCCTAACCCTAACCCTAGCCCGAACCCTAACCCTAACCCTTCCCCGAAGCCTTCCCCTCACCCGTCTCCTAATCCTAACCCGTACGCTCACATAACCCACGCCCTCACACGTACGCTCCCCCTAAACCGTTGTCGTACCTTCACCTGGACCCTAAACCGTCCCCGTCCCCTAACCCTAACCCTAGCCCGAACCCTAACACTAACCCTTCCCCGAAGCCTTCCCCTCACCCGTCCCCTAATCCTAACCCGTACGCTCACACTAACCCGCGCCCTCACACGTACGCTCCCCCTAAACCGTTGTCGTACCCTCACCTGGTCCCTAAACCGTCCCTGTCCCCTAACCCTAACCCTAGCCCAAACCCTATCCATAACCCTTTTCCGAAGCCTTCCCCTCACCCGTCCCCTAATCCTAACCCGTACGCTCACACTAACCCGTGCCCTCACACGTACACTCCCCCTAAACCGCTGTCGTACCCTCAACTGGACCCGAAACCGTCCCCGTCCCCTAAACCTAACCCTAGCCCGAACCCTAACCCTAACCCTTCCCCGAAGCCTTCCCCTCACCCGTCCCCTAATCCTAACCCGTACGCTCACACTAATCCACGCCCTCACACGTACGCTCCCCCTAAACCGTTGTCGTAACCTCACCTGGACCCTAAACCGTCCCCGTCCCCTAACCCTAACCCTAGCCCGAACCCTAACCCTAACCCTTCCCCGAAGCCTTCCCCTCACCCGTCCCCTAATCCTAACATGTATGCTCACACTAACCCGCGCCCTCACACGTACGCTCCCCCTAAAGCGTTGTCGTACCCTCACCTGGACCCTAAAACGCCCCCGTCCCCTAACCCTAACCCTAGCCCGAACCCTAACCCTAACCCTTCCCCGAAGCCTTCCCCTCACCCGTCCCTAATCCTAACCCGTACGCTCACACTATCCAGGCCGCTCACACGTACGCTCCCCCTAAACCGTTGTCGTACCCTCACCTGGACCCTAAACCGTCCCCGTCCCCTAACCCTAACCCTAGCCAGAACCCTAACACTAACCCTTCCCCGAAGCCTTCCCATCACCCGTCCCCTAATCCTAACACGTACGCTCACACTAACACGCGCCCTCACACATACGCTCCCCCTAAAGTGTTGTCTTACCTTCACCTGGACCTTAAACCGTCCCCGTACCCTAACCCTAACCCTAGGCCGAACCCTAAACCTAACCCTTCTCCGAAGCCTTCTCCTCACCCGTCGCCTAATTCTAACCCGTACGCTCACACTAACCCGCGCCCTCACACGTACGCTCCCCCTAAACCGTTGTCGTACCCTCACCTGGACCCTAAACCGTCCACGTCCCCTAACCCTATCCCTAGCCCGAACCCTAACCCTAACCCTTCCCCAAAGCCTTCCCCTCACCCGTCCCCTAATCCTAAACCGTACGCTCACACTATCCAGCCCGCTCACTCGTATGCTGCCCCTAAACCATTGTCGTACCCTCACCTGGATCCTAAACCGTCCCTATCCACTAACCCTAACCCTAGCCCGAACCCTAACCCTAACCCTTCCCCGAAGCCTTCTCCTCACCCGTCCCCTAATCCTAACCCGTACGCTCACACTAACCTGCGCCCTCACACGTACGCTCCCCCTAAACCGTTGTCGTACCCTCACCTTGACCCTAAATGTTCCCCGACCCCTAACCCAAACCCTAGCCGGAACCCTAACCCTAACACTTCCCCGAAGCCTTCCCCTCACCCGTCCCCTAATCCTAACCCGTACGCTCACACTAACCTGCGCCCTCACATGTACGCACCCCCAAAACAGTTGTCGTACCCTCACCTGGACCCTAAACCGTCCCCGTCCCCTAACCCTAACCCTAGCCCGAACCCTAACCCTAACACTTCTCCGAAGCCTTCCCCTCACCCGTCCCCTAATCCTAACCCGTATGCTCACACTAACCCACGCCCTCACACGTACGCTCTCCCTAAACCGTCGTCGTACTCTCACATGGACCCTAAACTGTCCCCGTCCCCTAACCCTAACCCTAGCCCGAAACCTAACCCTAAACCTTCCCCGAAGCCTTCCCCTCACCCGTCCCCTAATCCTAACCTGTACGCTCACACTAACCCGTGCCCTCACGCGTACGCTCCCCCTAAACCGTTGGCATACCCTCACCTAGACCTTAAACCATCCCCGTCCCCTAACACTAACCCTAGCCCGAACCCTTACCCTAACCCTTCCCTGAATCCTTCCCCTCACCCGTCCCCTAATCCTAACCCGTACGCTCACACTAACCAGCCCGCTCACACTTACGCTTCCCCTAAACCGTTGTCGTACCCTCACCTGGACCCTAAACCGTCCCCATCCCCTAACCCTAACCCTACCCAAACCCTAACCCTAACCCTAACCCTAACCCTAACCCTAACCCTAACCCTAACCCTAACCCATCCCCTAATCCTAACACATATGCTCACACTAACCCGCCCCCTCACACGTACGCTCCCCCTAAACCGTGGTCGTACCCTCACCTGGACCCTAAACCGTCCCCGTACCCTAACCCTAACACTAGCCCGAACCCTAACCCTAACCTTTCCCCGAAGCATTCCCCTCAACTTCCCCTAATCCTAACCCATACGCTGACACTAACCCACGCGCTCACACGTACGCTCCCCCTCAACCGTTGTCGTACCCTCACCTGGACTCTAAACCGTCTCCGTCCCCTAACCCTAACCCTAGGCCGAACCCTAACCCTAAACCTTCCCTGAAGTCTTCCCCTCACCCGTCCCCTAATCCTAACCCTTACGCTCACACTAACACACGCCCTCACACGTACGCTCCCCCTAATGTGTTGTCTTACACTCACTTGGACCTTAAACCGTCCCCGTCCCCTAACCCTAACCCTAGGCCGAACCCTAAACGTAACCCTTCCCCAAAGCCTTCCCCTAACTCGTCCCCTAATCCTAACCCGTACGCTCACACTAACCCGCGCCCTCACACGTACACTTCCCCTAAACCGTTGTCGTACCCTCACCTGGACCCTAAACCGTCCCCGTCCCCTAACCCTATCCCTAGCCCGAACCCTAACCCTAACCCTTCCCCAAAGCCTTCCCCTCACCCGTCCCCTAATCCTAACCCGTATGCTCACACTAACCCGTGCCCTCACACGTATGCTCCCCCTAAATCGTTGTCGTACCCTCACCTGGACCCTAAAACGTCCCCGTCCCCTAAATCTAATCCTAGCCCGAACCCTAACCCTAACCCTTCCCCGAAGCCTTCCCCTCACCCGTCCCCTAATCCTAACACGTACGCTCACACTATCCAGCCCGCTCACTCATACGCTGCCCCTAAACCGTTGTCGTACCCTCACCTGGACCCTAAACCGTCCCCGTTCCCTAACCCTAACCCTAGCCCGAACCCTAACCCTAACCCTTCCCCGAAGCCTTCCCCTCACCCGTCTCCTAATCCTAACCCGTACGCTCACATAACCCACGCCCTCACACGTACGCTCCCCCTAAACCGTTGTCGTACCTTCACCTGGACCCTAAACCGTCCCCGTCCCCTAACCCTAACCCTAGCCCGAACCCTAACACTAACCCTTCCCCGAAGCCTTCCCCTCACCCGTCCCCTAATCCTAACCCGTACGCTCACACTAACCCGCGCCCTCACACGTACGCTCCCCCTAAACCGTTGTCGTACCCTCACCTGGTCCCTAAACCGTCCCTGTCCCCTAACCCTAACCCTAGCCCAAACCCTATCCATAACCCTTTTCCGAAGCCTTCCCCTCACCCGTCCCCTAATCCTAACCCGTACGCTCACACTAACCCGTGCCCTCACACGTACACTCCCCCTAAACCGCTGTCGTACCCTCAACTGGACCCGAAACCGTCCCCGTCCCCTAAACCTAACCCTAGCCCGAACCCTAACCCTAACCCTTCCCCGAAGCCTTCCCCTCACCCGTCCCCTAATCCTAACCCGTACGCTCACACTAATCCACGCCCTCACACGTACGCTCCCCCTAAACCGTTGTCGTAACCTCACCTGGACCCTAAACCGTCCCCGTCCCCTAACCCTAACCCTAGCCCGAACCCTAACCCTAACCCTTCCCCGAAGCCTTCCCCTCACCCGTCCCCTAATCCTAACATGTATGCTCACACTAACCCGCGCCCTCACACGTACGCTCCCCCTAAAGCGTTGTCGTACCCTCACCTGGACCCTAAAACGCCCCCGTCCCCTAACCGTAACCCTAGCCCGAACCCTAACCCTAACCCTTCCGCGAAGCCTTCCCCTCACCCGTCCCTAATCCTAACCCGTACGCTCACACTATCCAGGCCGCTCACACGTACGCTCCCCCTAAACCGTTGTCGTACCCTCACCTGGACCCTAAACCGTCCCCGTCCCCTAACCCTAACCCTAGCCAGAACCCTAACACTAACCCTTCCCCGAAGCCTTCCCATCACCCGTCCCCTAATCCTAACACGTACACTCACACTAACACGCGCCCTCACACATACGCTCCCCCTAAAGTGTTGTCTTACCTTCACCTGGACCTTAAACCGTCCCCGTACCCTAACCCTAACCCTAGGCCGATCCCTAAACCTAACCCTTCTCCGAAGCCTTCTCCTCACCCGTCGCCTAATTCTAACCCGTACGCTCACACTAACCCGCGCCCTCACACGTACGCTCCCCCTAAACCGTTGTCGTACCCTCACCTGGACCCTAAACCGTCCACGTCCCCTAACCCTATCCCTAGCCCGAACCCTAACCCTAACCCTTCCCCAAAGCCTTCCCCTCACCCGTCCCCTAATCCTAAACCGTACGCTCACACTATCCAGCCCGCTCACTCGTACGCTGCCCCTAAACCATTGTCGTACCCTCACCTGGATCCTAAACCGTCCCTATCCACTAACCCTAACCCTAGCCCGAACCCTAACCCTAACCCTTCCCCGAAGCCTTCTCCTCACCCGTCCCCTAATCCTAACCCGTACGCTCACACTAACCTGCGCCCTCACACGTACGCTCCCCCTAAACCGTTGTCGTACCCTCACCTGGACCCTAAATGTTCCCCGACCCCTAACCCAAACCCTAGCCGGAACCCTAACCCTAACACTTCCCCGAAGCCTTCCCCTCACCCGTCCCCTAATCCTAACCCGTACGCTCACACTAACCTGCGCCCTCACATGTACGCACCCCCAAAACAGTTGTCGTACCCTCACCTGGACCCTAAACCGTCCCCGTCCCCTAACCCTAACCCTAGCCCGAACCCTAACCCTACCACTTCTCCGAAGCCTTCCCCTCACCCGTCCCCTAATCCTAACCCGTATGCTCACACTAACCCACGCCCTCACACGTACGCTCTCCCTAAACCGTCGTCGTACTCTCACATGGACCCTAAACTGTCCCCGTCCCCTAACCCTAACCCTAGCCCGAACCCTAACCCTAAACCTTCCCCGAAGCCTTCCCCTCACCCGTCCCCTAATCCTAACCTGTACGCTCACACTAACCCGTGCCCTCACACGTACGCTCCCCCTAAACCGTTGGCATACCCTCACCTGGACCTTAAACCATCCCCGTCCCCTAACACTAACCCTAGCCCGAACCCTTACCCTAACCCTTCCCTGAAGCCTTCCCCTCACCCGTCCCCTAATCCTAACCCGTACGCTCACACTAACCAGCCCGCTCACACTTACGCTGCCCCTAAACAGTTGTCGTACCCTCACCTGGACCCTAAACCGTCCCCATCCCCTAACCCTAACCCTACCCAAACCCTAACCCTAACCCTAACCCTAACCCTAACACTAACCCTAACCCTAACCCTAACCCTAACCCTAACCCATCCCCTAATCCTAACACATATGCTCACACTAACCCGCGCCCTCACACGTACGCTCCCCCTAAACCGTGGTCGTACCCTCACCTGGACCCTAAACCGTCCCCGTACCCTAACCCTAACACTAGCCCGAACCCTAACCCTAACCTTTCCCCGAAGCATTCCCCTCAACCTCCCCTAATCCTAACCCATACGCTGACACTAACCCACGCGCTCACACGTACGCTCCCCCTCAACCGTTGTCGTACCCTCACCTGGACCCTAAACCGTCTCCGTCCCCTAACCCTAACCCTAGGCCGAACCCTAACCCTAAACCTTCCCCGAAGTCTTCCCCTCACCCGTCCCCTAATCCTAACCCGTACGCTCACACTAACACGCGCCCTCACACGTACGCTCCCCCTAATGTGTTGTCTTACACTCACTTGGACCTTAAACCGTCCCCGTCCCCTAACCCTAACCCTAGGCCGAACCCTAAACCTAACCCTTCCCCAAAGCCTTCCCCTAACTCGTCCCCTAATCCTAACCCGTACGCTCACACTAACCCGCGCCCTCACACGTACGCTTCCCCTAAACCGTTGTCGTACCCTCACCTGGACCCTAAATGTTCCCCGACCCCTAACCCAAACCCTAGCCGGAACCCTAACCCTAACACTTCCCCGAAGCCTTCCCCTCACCCGTCCCCTAATCCTAACCCGTACGCTCACACTAACCTGCGCCCTCACATGTACGCACCCCCAAAACAGTTGTCGTACCCTCACCTGGACCCTAAACCGTCCCCATCCCCTAACCCTAACCCTAGCCCGAACCCTAACCCTACCACTTCTCCGAAGCCTTCCCCTCACCCGTCCCCTAATCCTAACCCGTATGCTCACACTAACCCACGCCCTCACACGTACGCTCTCCCTAAACCGTCGTCGTACTCTCACATGGACCCTAAACTGTCCCCGTCCCCTAACCCTAACCCTAACCCGAACCCTAACCCTAAACCTTCCCCGAAGCCTTCCCCTCACCCGTCCCCTAATCCTAACCTGTACGCTCACACTAACCCGTGCCCTCACACGTACGCTCCCCCTAAACCGTTGGCATACCCTCACCTGGACCTTAAACCATCCCCGTCCCCTAACACTAACCCTAGCCCGAACCCTTACCCTAACCCTTCCCTGAAGCCTTCCCCTCACCCGTCCCCTAATCCTAACCCGTACGCTCACACTAACCAGCCCGCTCACACTTACGCTGCCCCTAAACCGTTGTCGTACCCTCACCTGGACCCTAAACCGTCCCCATCCCCTAACCCTAACCCTACCCAAACCCTAACCCTAACCCTAACCCTAACCCTAACCCTAACCCTAACCCTAACCCTAACCCTAACCCTAACCCATCCCCTAATCCTAACACATATGCTCACACTAACCCGCGCCCTCACACGTACGCTCCCCCTAAACCGTGGTGGTACCCTCACCTGGACCCTAAACCGTCCCCGTACCCTAACCCTAACACTAGC